>NW_026526654.1:7599233-8199233 GCF_024362965.1 Panthera pardus
TTTCATTTTTTGAGGAACCTCCACACTGTTTTCCAGAGTGGCTGCACCAGTTTGCATTCCCACCAACAGTGCAAGAGGGTTCTTGTTTCTCCACATCCTCCCCAGCATCCATAGTCTCCTGATTTGATCATTTAGCCACTCTTGACTGGTGTGAGGTGGTATCTCAGTGTGGTTTTGATTTATATGTCCCGGATGATTTGCTTTCATTTAAAGAAAGCTTAGAAGATGACTGGCAAGCATATTCTGGGGACCCAGAGTATGAATGAGAGAGAATGACATTTTCAAGACTAGGCTCTTTTTGTTCAGGAAATGCCTGAAATACTACCGAGACAGACACTCCAAATGCATCTTCTTCCTCACAGTCAAGTACAGTATTTGTCCAATTCGAAGGTATTTCCTTTCAGTTGGATCCTCCTTAGAGTGACCCTGTGGTGGTTCTTCTTCAAGATGAGTAAGAATGCTGTATTGTTAACAAATTTCACCAAACTTCAGCTTTCACTCACTGGTGATGAGTTTTAAGCTATTTTTCCAGTCTAATTTGCCTCATTTGATCCACATTTCCTCAAAGTTTTGCATAGAAGCATGTCTTAAATATAGAGATATATCATGCTCCCTGTCACATTCCTTATTCATTGCTGGTCCTTGAGCCATTTTTTGCAGTTGCAAAAACGGGTGGTTAATTTCCTTGTTTTGATTTTCACATGTCTTTTCTGCCAGGATACATGTTTGTAAAAACACCTTGTCCTTAAGTAATCAAGTACGGACAAAGAAAAATGAGAAAATAATTACAATTGTACTGTTAACTTTCTTCATCTATGTTTAGCTGTTCCCAAGTCACTGGATTGTAACTTCCTGTAAGAAGTGAAAACTAACTTGCCTTAGCCTAAGACAGAAGAAAAATATGAACTCATAAACTTAAGCTTGTCAGTTTTTGGAACTAAACAATTCATTACGTGTTAAATCGACCAAAAAATAAGTTAGATGATTTTTAATGTTACAAACCTTAAAAACTATTTAGCTTACCATCCCTTATAACGAGCACTAAAGTGTATTTGAGTACTTTTTAAAGATTAGTAACTAGAGAATTAGAAAACTTTAAATTATTAGCAGCCAAATCAATCAATATCAAAGAGAAAGAAATATGCTGGCAGTGTGAATCGGCTTAAGATTCTCTCTCTCACCCTGCCCTCACCTACCCACGTGCTCTGTCCTCACTCTCTCTCTCAAAAGTAAGAATTAATAGAAAAAGAAACCATAAGGAACAGAAAATACATTTACATGATGGTACTCTATTTATTGAAAAAATCTGTGTGTAAGTTGATTCCCACAGTACAAACCCACATGGTTCAAGGGTCAACTGTATACCTATATGATGTCTCCTCTAAGAGATTACCAGAACTTAACATAGTGTCAAATTAGAAAATCAAAAACCCATTCCTACTTTCCCATTCTTTTCTGGACACTACGACCATTTTATTGGCCTTCAGACATCTTCACATTTAAAACAAATATTCTTGGGGTGTCTGGGTGACTTAGTCGATTAGGCGCCCAACTTTGGCTCAGCTCATGTTCTCACAGTTCATGAGTTCAAGTCCTGCATTGGACTCTTTGCTCTCAGTGCAGAGCCTGCTTCGGATCTTCTGTCCCCCCACCCCACTCTCAACAAGATCCATGCTCTCACTGCAGAGCCTGATGGGGGTTAAGAACCCACGTACAGCAAAACATGACCTGAGCCAAATTCAAGTGTCGGACGCTTCACCTACTGAGCCACCCAGGCCCACATCTTTTCTTTCCTTTGCTTTCCCTTTCTTCTCTTTTCCCTTTTTTCTCTTTCTACTCTCCTCTTTCCTCTTCTCCCTTTGGAAACAGCCTAGTAGTCTCGAGTTGACATGGGTCAAAGCTAATCATATATCTACATATATATAGGTATATATAGATATATCTATATATTTTTTTTCCTTTGTTCCTCTGTTCTGGTTCTTTGTTTGTTTGATTGCGCATTTTCTGTATAATTTTCTAGATCTCCTTCTTCATTTTCCTCCCTCTCTTTCTGGATTAAGCCATATAGCTCCTTTGAGTCACTACCTGGTCTTTTTTTCCACTCCAGTCATTTCTCTTTTTGTTTGGGCTAAGGATTCTTCACCACCTTCTTCTCCTTGTTTCCAGGATTACTTCAACAAACAAATCAAAGCACACCTGGTGGAAGGCCCAAACTGCCACTCTAAGTAGCGAGAACAGCAGCCAAAGACGCACCAAAAGAGTGCACACAACACACTCCAAAACACATTTGTTCAACTGCCAGGCCCTGGACAGTATAGGAGCTCTTTTTAATATAGTAGTACTCGCAGGTGTGGGACAGAGAACAAGCTATTCAAACACATAAAGGGCAGGAATCTAGCCAAAACGACGAAATCAAAGAATTCTGCTCAAAAAAAATTCCGGGAAGAAAGGACAGCCAGTGAAGTGCTCAAAAGAGACAGAAACAATATGTGTGAGCACATTTTAGGAATGACACTCATAAGACGCATAGTTGCGCTTGAAACCACGCATAGAAGACAGCAGACAATCTACTGCTTCAGAGATCAAGGACCTAAGGAATCGTCACGATGAATGCTGAAAATGAAATGGCGTAAAGGAGATACAAAGTAAACTAGATGCAGTGACAGCAAGGATGGGAGAAGCAGCAGACAGAATCGGTGAAACAGAAGATACAATTGTGGACAAAGATGAAGCAGAGAAAGGAAAGGAAGGAAATGACTAGATCACGAGGCAGGTACTAGAGACCTACGTGATTTGGTGAGATGAAATATTAGCCACATCCTAGGAGTCCCAGAAGAAGAAGAGTGAGAGAAAGGGGCAGAAGGTTTGTTTGAACAACGTATAGCTGGGAGCTTCCCTCATCTGGAGAAGGAAACGGTCATCCAAGTCCTGGCGGCACAGAGAATTCCTTTCCAAATCAACAAACCCAGGTCAACACCACGACATGCCATAGCGAAACTGGAAAACTACAAAGATAAGGAGAGGACTCTGAAAGCAGCTAGGGACAAACGGGTCTTATTCGACAAGGGAAGACACATAAGGGTAGCAGCAGACCTGTCCAAAGAAACTTGGCAGGGCAGAAGGGAGGGGTAGCAAACGGTCAGTGTGCTGAATGGGAACATATGCGGCGAAGAATCCCTTCCCCAGCAAGGCTGTCATTTAGAATAGAAAGAGAGAGAAAGGCTTTCCCAGACAAACAAAACCTAATGGAGTTCATGACCACGAAACCAGCCCTGCAGGAGACCCTAAGGGGAGACTCTGTGAGTGGAAAGCAGCAGAGACTACAAAGGACCAGAGGCCTCACCAAAAGCATGAAACCTTCAGATAACACAATGACACTAAATCCATATCTTTAACTAATCACTCTGAGTGTGAATGGACTCAATGCCCCAATCAAAAGACACTGGGAATCAGAATGGATAAAACACAAAACAAAACCAAACAACAAGATCCATCTATATGTTGTCAACAAGACACTGATGTTATACCCCAGGACACCTCCAGATTCAAAGTGAAGCTATGGGGAACCACCTATCATGCTACTAGAAGTCAAAAGAAAGCTGGAGTCGCCACACTTCCACCAGAAAGACTAGATTTTAAACCAGAGACTGTAGTAGCAGATTCAGAAGGGCATTGGATCATAATTAAGGGGTCTATCCATCAAGAGGAGCTAACAATTGCAAATGTTTATGGCCCCAGAGTGAAACGCCCACACATATGAATCGATTAATCACAAACATGATTAAATGTATACATACAAATACCATGATTGTAGACGACATTAAGATTCCACTCATGGCAATAGGTGGATCATCAAGGCAGAAAATCAGTAAGGAAACACAGATCCAATGTGTCATTGGACCAGATGTATTCAGATATACATAGATATATATTGGCCTAATATATGCATTTATATACATGGATATCAACACCGATATATTGAGATCTTTTCATCCAACAGCAGTAGAACGCACATTCTTCTTAAGTGCACATAGAAGCTTCTCCAATATAGATCACATCCTGGGTCACAAAACAGCCCTCCACAAATATAAAAGGACTGATATCATACCATGCATATTTTCAGATCACAAGGCTCAGACACTTGGAATCAACAGCAAGAACAAAAACTGGAAAGCCTCAAAATGCTTGGAGGTTACAGAACTTCCTACTCAATAAAGAATGGGTCCACCAGGCGATTAAGGAAGAAATTAAAAACCATATGGAAGCAAATGAAAATGAAAACACGCAATCCAAACCCTTTAGGATGCAGCAAAGGCAGTCCTTAGAGGAAAATACATTGCAATCCAGGCCTATCTCCAGAAGCAATGATGGTCCCAAATACAGAAACTAACTTCACTCCTAAATGAACTAGAAACACAGCAGCAAAGAAAGCCCTACGTCAGCAGAAGAAGGGAAACAAAAAAGAGTAGAGCAGAAATAAATCCTATAGAATCCAAAAACAAGGTTGCACACATCAATCAATATAAGAGATGTGTTTTTTTTTAAATAAACAAAATTGATAACCCCCTAGCCACACTTCTCAAAAAGAAGAAAGAGAGGCCCAAACAGATAAAATCACAAATGAAAGATGAGAAATCACAACCAACACCACAGAAATACAACAAGGATCCGAGGATACTATTAAAAAGTATATGTCAACAACCTGGACAACCTGGAAGACATGGACAAATTCCTAGACACCCACACATTACCAAAAGCCAAATGGGAAGAAATAGAACACGTGAACAGACCCATAACCCGTGAAGACATTCAATCAGTTATTACAAATCTCCCAACAAATAAGAGTCCTGGGCAGGATGGCATCCCAGGGGAATTCTCCCAGACCTTTAAAGCAGAGTTAATCCTTCTTATTCTCAAGCTGTTCTAAAAAAATAGAAATGGAAGGAAAGCTTCTGGACTCCTTCTATGAAACCAGCATTACGTTGATTTCCAAAGCAGACAGAGACCCCACTAAAAAGCAGAATGACAGGCCAATGTCCCTGATGAACATGGATGCAAACCTTCTCAACAAGATACTAACAAATGTAATGCAACGGTATATTAAGAGTATGATTCGCCTGGATCAAGTGCAATTCATTCCTGGGCAGCAGGGCTGGTTCAATATTCACAAATCAATCAACATGACACATCCCATGAAGAGAAGAAAGGATAAGAACCATACGATCCTGTCAATAGATGCAGGGAATGCATTTGACAAAATACAGCACCTTTTCTTAATACAACCGTCAAGAAAATCAGACAGAAGGAATAGACCTTCAAACCCTAAAAGCCACATATGAACGGCCCACAGCTAAAGCCTCCTCCATGGAGAAACACTGAGAGCTTTTCCCCTGAGATCAGGAACATGAAAGGATTTCTACTCTCACCACTGTTGCTTAACATAATGTTGGAAGTCCTAGACTCAGACATCACACAACAAAATGAAATAAAAGGCATCCAAGTTGGCAAAGAAGAGGTCAAACATTCACAGTTGGCAGATGACACGATACTCTATGTGGACATCCTGAAAGCCTCCACCAAAAACTGCTAGAATGGACAGATGCATTCAGCAAAGCTACAGGATAAAAATCAATGCACCCAAATCGGTTGCATGTCTATACACCAGTCATGAAGCATTAGAAAGAGATATCAAGGAATCGATCCATTTACCACTGCACCAAACCATAAAATACCTAGCATTAAACCTAACCAAAGAGGTAAAAGATCTGTATGCTGAAAACTATAGACAACTTATGAAAGAAACTGAAGAACACACAAAGAACCCGGAAAATATCCCATGCTCATGGGTTGCAAGAACAAACATTGTTAAAATGTCAATACTACCCAAAGAAATCTGTACATTCAATGCAATCCCAATCAAAATAACAGCAGCATTCTTCACAGAACTAGAACAAACCATCCTAAACTTTGGAGAGAACCACAAAAGACCGAGAACAACCAAAGTAAGGTTGAAAAAGAAAACCAGAGTGGGGGAGGCATCACAATCCCGGACTTTAGCCTGAACTACAAAGCTGGACTCCTCAAACGCACAGTATTAGCTCCAAACAAGCACAGAGGCCAATGGAATAGAATAGAGAACCCAGAAATGGGCCCACAGATGTGTGGCCAACTAAGCTCCAACAAAGCAGGAAAGAGTAGCCAATGCAAAAAAGACAGTCTCTTTAGCTAATGGTGCTGGGAGAACTGGACAGCAACATGCACAAGAGTGAACCTGGACCACTTTCTTACACCTTACACAAACATAAACTCCAATGCATAAAAAAGCTAACCATGAGACGGGAAACCATCAAAATCCTAGAGGAGAAAACAGGCAACCACCTCTCTGACCTCGGCTGCAGCAATTACTTACTTGACATGTCTCCAAAGGCAAAGGAAATAAAAGCAAAAGTGAACTTTTGGGACCTCATCAAGATACAAAGCTGCCACACAGCAAAGGCAACAATCAACAACTTTAAAGGCAACCAACGGAATGGGAGAAGATATGTATTTGCAAATGGCATATCACATAAAGGGTTAGGATAAAAAAGTCTATAAAGAACTTGCCAAACTCAACACCCGGAAACCAAGTGAGCAAAGAAAGGGGCAGAGGACGTGAACAGACACTTTTCCAAAGGAGACATCCAGATGGCCAACGGACACATGCAAAGATGCTCAACATCACGCATCATCCAGGAAATACAAATCAAACCCCACTGGGATAACACCTCAATCAGTCAGAGTGTGGTGGTGAAATTCACAACTCTGGAAATAACAGATGTTGGCGACGATGTGGCGAAACGGGAACCCTCTTGCACTGTTGGTAGCAATGCAAATGGGGGCAGCCACTGTGGAAAATAGTGTGGAGGTTCCTCAAAAAATTAAAAATAGAATTACCCTACAACCCAGCAACAGCACTATTAGGCATTTATCCAAAGGATACAGGAGTGCTGATTTGTAAGGGCACATGTACCCCAGAGTTGATAGCAGTTCTATCAACAATCGCCAAATTATGGAAAGAGCCCAAATGTCCATCAACTGATGAATGGCTAAAGAAGACGTGGTGATCTATCTACAATGGAATAATACGACCTGGCCATGAAAAAGAATGGAATCTTGCCATTTGCAACACTGTGGAAGCAACTGGAAGGTATGATGCTAAATGAAATAAGTCGGTCAAGAGAAAGATATCGTATGTTTTCACTCATATGTGGAATTTGAAAACTTCACACAAGACCATAGGGGAAGGGAAAGAAAAAAAAAATGGTTACAAATACCTAGAGGGAGGCAAACCATATGACGCTCTTAAAAGACAGAGAACAAGCTGAGGGTTGATGGGGGTGGGGAGTTAAGGGGGTGGAAAAAAGGGATGGTGGGCATTGAGGAGGGCCCTGGGGTTATCTGGAAGTGATGAATTCGAGGAATCTACTCCCGAAGCCAAGACTACACTGTACACACTATATATTCCCTAACTGGACACTAAATTGTAAAATAATAAAAATAAAGAATAAATAAAGAATAATAATGAAAACAGGGGAGGGGCGCCTGGGTGGCTCAGTCAGTTAAGTCTCCGACTTTGCCTTACGTCATGAGCTCTTGGTTCATGAGTTCGACTCCGCATCAGTCTCTCTGCTGTCAGCACAGAGCCTGCTTTGGACCCTCTGTACCCTCTCCCTACCCCTCCCCTTCTCCTTCACTTTCTCTCTCTCAAAAATAAACACTAAAAATATTCTTAAGGAGTAAAAATAATACAATCACAAAAGCAGGGGAAAAAACATGAGTTTCAAGATTTCAACTCCCTATTTCAACAGTAGTTTTAAGGATGTAAAATATGTTTTTACTAATATACACAAATAGTCATTTCTGTAATGAATGGCATTAAGAGTCATAAAATGTTTTAACTGTGAAACACTAATTCAGGATTTTATAAGAATACTGCTTTTTAAAAATTAATCTTGGGACGCCTGGGTGGCTCAGTCAGTTGAACATCCAACTCTTAGTTTCAGCTCGAGTCATGATCCCAAGGCCGTGGGATCAAGCCCTGCGTCAGGTCCACAGGAAGCATGGAGTCGGCTTGCGATTCATATGCTCCCTCACTCTCTCTCAAGAATCAACATTAAAAAAAATAGTAAAACTAATAAAAAAGTTAATCTTAAGGGACAAGACTTAAAGTATAGAAGAGAAATACAGGATTACAGAATTTTGAGCCATTTTCCAGGACTACCACGATTTCTAAGAAAAATATAAAAACAGATTTTAAACTTCATATAGTTTTATTATTCCACTGGGAACAGCATATGAAGAACTCTAATTTCCTGTCTACACCATATAGGAAGGTGGTTAAGGACCCAAGAAGGAATCTAGCATTAAGCAACTAATATATTTATGATCATCCAATTTGAAGATTTTAAAGTCTTCCAATACATGTTTGATTATCAAGGAAGACTGAACATTCCCAGGAGGAAAGAAGATAGGGACCAAAAGAAAAAAATCAACTCAGCAGTCTTTCTCAGTTTTAGACATGAAAGAATTTACATGCTAAATTGAACAACTATGAATACTAAAGTTTCCCCTGAATAATATAAAATGTATCTTGCGGTGCCTGGGGGACTCATTCGGCTAAGCATCCGACTTCGGCTCAGGTCACGATCTCATGGTTCCTGAGCTTGAGCCCCGCGTGTCAGGCTCTGTGCTGACAGCTCAGAGCCTGAAGCCTGCTTCAGATTCTATGTCTCCCTCTCTCTCTGCTCTTCCCCCGCTCATGCTCCATCTCTCTCAAAAGTAAATAAATATTGTTTTAAAAATGTATCTATAGTCGGAACTCTTCAAAAAAGTAAAAATCACCTCCTACAACGAATTTTGCATACCCCCTTGGCAACCTTTCCTGCCTTATGATTCTGTCATGACAAAGAGTTCATATTAGACAAAAATCTATACATGTTGAGCTCATTCATTTGGTATGTGTGTATGTGTCTATTCTATGCAGATACTATTAAAAAAAGAGTGGCACCTGGGTGGCTCAGCTGGTTAAGCGTCCAACTTGATTTTGGCTCGTTATTCAAGCTCTGTGTTGGGTTTGACACTAGCAGCACAGAGCCTGCTTAGGATTCTCTCTCTCTCTCTCTCTCTCTCTCTCTCTGCCTCTGTCTTACTCTCTCTCTCTCTCAAAATACATAAACAGTTGAAAACTTAAAATTAAAAAAAGATAAATCAAAATGCAGAAAACATATTTCATATATTTTTTCTTTCAGAGTGTGGCAGATTAAGTGGCACCTGGGTGGCTCAGGCAGTTAAGCATCTTGATTTGGGCTCAGGTCGTCATCTCCCAAACCGGTTTGTGAGTCTGAGCTATGGGTCGAGCTCTGTGCTGACAATGAAGAGCCTGTTTGGGATTCTCTCTGTCTCTCCCCTCTCTCCCTGTCCCTACCCTGCTTGCTCTCTCTCTCAAAATAAATAAATAAGCTAAAAAACAAAAAACAAATTCAGTGTTGCAGCTTCAAATTTAGTTTTTCATTTCACGGATAAAGAACCTTATTTACATCACCAGAAATTTTATTTAATGAAAAGAATAAATGATTATTTCCTCTCTTTCTACTCAAAAACACCTAAAATATACCAAGATTATACCACACGGTAAGTTACCTTAGAAACCCCAAGAAAGACAATAGCCAAAAAGTGAAAATTCGCAATCAACCTGGTATGGACTAAAACAGATTTCACTTTGCATTCCTTAGAAACACAGGTTTTGCTAAACTAAATCTAGGATATCACCTTTATTAAACTGAAAGGCAAGGGCAAAAATTTCTTTCGGTTCTTCACAGAAATCAGCTGTAAGTCATTCGGAAAAGTCTAAGCATTTTTTTGGTTGTTACCCGGCTTTTTTTTCTTAATTTGCACTTAAAATATTTCCTCCCACATTTTATAATTTAAAGAGCATCTGCTCTGCCTTAATCCCACTATTGCTGCTGTGATTTTATGATACTTTCTCTCAACTCTTCATACTTTAAGTTCATCTCGCCCTTCTAAAATGAATTCTTCCACTTCACCCCCCTCCTCATCTTCATATGCATCTAGCTATTCTTTCCAGCTGCCTTCTCCTTCTTTGCTTCCGTAAAGACATACCCGAGAATTGTCTACTCCCACCAAACTTTCTAAATTTCAATCCTGTACCTTCCTCTCTGTTGTCATTACACTGATTTCTATTATGATCTTGAGGACTTCCATTTCTTCCTAAGATCCTTTTCATCATTATAAGGAGCAAGAGGATGGTACGGGGTGGGGCAGTATAAAACAAAACAACTTACCTTTGCAAGACCAAGGACATCTACCGTTTTGAGAGAAGGTTTCAGAAGAGATTTAGATGATGGTAAAACAGGAAGAGGATCGCCATAAACTCTGACTGGTGTTTTGGAAAGAGTTTCAGCCATATCTTTATTTTCAGAATCAGGATTGTTGTCCTCAGATAAGGTTCCATCTTCTGGTTTCATAGTGCCACGTTTTGGTCTCACTTAGTAGAAAACAAAGTAAAGAGGACATGAAAATATCTGTAACTTCAAATTAGTGAATAACACAAGAATGGACAAGAATTAGTGAATCATACAAGTCTTCCAATAGCTTACTGTTTTTAATGAATTGCCAAGAAGAATGCAGGAGCTTTGCTATGCGTGATTTCGGGACATTCTAGAAAAGAATTAATAGCTTTAAGGATTACAAGAATCCAATTTGATAAAATCATTGTAATATTCACCATTACCAAATGAGCACCATTACACAAGGAACACAGGCTTTGGAATCATTCAAATGTAGATTCACATCTCAGTTATGCCGTTTACTATTTATTACCAGTCTCCATTTCCTTATGTGGTGAGGATTACAAGAGATCTCATAGGTAGTCCCAAATGTTATTCGCCGTACCTGTAACTGATTAATATCGGGTAAATACTTTACCAAAGTAACCTCAGATAAACAATGAACCCTAGGTAATTGAAAGCATGTTGAAAAAACTAACACTAAGAAATTTAAATATGTTATCTTGTGAAGTGTTTGCATGATTTAGACTGGCATGAACTATCTCTTGTAAGAGAAAATATACAAACGTACTCTTCAGTAGTATCTTATGTCGGTAAGTTGGAATTGCAAACAGTTTAAGTGGCTTCTGTTTCTCAAAACACTAAAGACAAATATGACTATTTAAATGTAGTTCCTTCTGGGACGCCTGGGTGGCTCACTCAGTTAAGTGACCAACTTTTCATGTCAGCTCAGGTCATGAACTCACGGTTAGTGGGGTTCAACCCACACATCGGGCTCTGTGCTGACAGCGAGGAACCTGCTTGAAATTCCCTCCTTTCCTCTCTGTCTGCCCCTCCCTACTAGCGCTTGCTCATTCTCTCTCTCTCTCCCTCCCTTTCCAAGAGAAATACAAACACTATAAAAATATTTTGCTCAGCTCCTTCCAAGAAAGAGAAAAAAGAATAATAAACCTTGTGGGGCAATGATTCATGGATGAAAACCACACACAGACAGTAGAATTCCATAACCAATATGTTGACAATGGAGTTGACAGAAAGTGATGTACTAAAAGAACAGACACTAAACAAATGTTTTCTGCAAGGAAATATTAGGGTAGGGGTAAACCATTAAAAAAGAGCATGGTGGTGGGAACACGTAGGTGGCTCAGTCAGTGCAGCGTCCAACTTCAGCTCATGAGTCATGGTCTCACAGTTTGTGGGTTTCAGCCCCACATTGAGCTCTGTGTTGACAGCTCGGAGCCTGGAGCCTGCTTTGGATTCTGTGTCTCCCTCTGTCTCTGACCCTACCCCGCTTGCACTCTGTCTCTCTCGTGCGCTCCAAAATAAATAAACTCAAAAACATCAAAAATATCTTTAAAAGCATGGGGGGAGAAGAGGAAAAAAGGAAAAAAAAAATGAGACATGACCAACCAATGAAGCATGAGCTTAAGACAAGGAAGAAAAGCAGAAATGTAAGAAAAATAAGATAAGTGGAAACAACATACATTTTTCAACAGGTACATAAGTAGGATTGGGAATATAGTATGAACAATAGTCTCTTTTAAACCTTTGAAAGATATATATATATATATATATATATATATATATATATATATATATATATATAACCTATACGTAAAACAGAGGCTTTGATTCACAGTATATCCCTAATAATACGGACTTTTACCACACTACAGTTATCTGGTTATAAGTACTGTAATAAAGAATTTAATTTTTTTCAGTATAAAATAAATTGTTCAATTAGTGGCATCTATCACTTCCTAAAAGCTATAAATTATTACTAGACTAACAAAAGAACAGAAAAAGAGAGGTTCCTAACACATCAACTTTCACTATGGAGAAAGAATTGGGAATGAGAATTCTAGGAAGAAATGGGAACCTTCAAAGGGTGTATGTAATGGGACACAGATGGGGTTAAACAAACAAAGGCTGAGGACTTTTTCTCTGCAATTCTAAGCTCACAATGGGAGGATACTAAAAATATACTGTAACCTTCTTTCTTATGTAACTCCTGATTTCCTCAATAGAATTCATTTGCGTGTATACATGTTAAACACTAAAACGGAATATAAACTGAAGCCTGACTTTTTAAATTCACATATTTAATTGTGATATATCAGGCGCATTTTGTTACTTTTCCAACTCCATTCTACGGAATTCCATTTCCCTACTCATTTATTCACATTCAAAAACTATGACATTGTTTCTTCCAAGCAAGACTTTATTCTAGGAGCTCCAGGAGTCAAACAACTGTGTTTCCTAACCTGCAGTAGCTTATGATTTAGGGGCTTTGAAATGAATATTTAAATAAGTATCAGATGTCTGAAACTTTAAATTTTAGAATCTGACACAAGGACTAGGAGGAGATAGTTTTCAAAGCTACAGTATGAAAGATTTCTGAAATTAGAAATTTGACAACTTGGCTATGAAGAGCCTCTGCTCATAGAGCTACTCTTTTCAGCAAAATACGTATTCTTCGGGGAGATGCACCATTTTACCTTACTCTTCATGGAGTTATTTCAAAACTACAGGGGAACACTTTTGTAACGTAAATGTTGAGAAATAATGTAAACACCTAAATTTCTACATTTTCTAATATGATTTTAGTCTAAATGTAGAACAAAGGATAGAGCCAAAGGAAAATCCTGTATCTCACCAAAATTAAACTTCCCTGGGGCAGGGGGCAACCTACAATAGATACTTGGACCCAATCAGGTTTCATTTAGGCATGAGTATTATCAGTCATGTTACTATCACAGTAAGAATCCTTATCCTTAACCAAATGTCACATTTCCTCCAGTATGGGAAAGCTTTTCCTAATATAATTTGATGGTCATTATATATTTTCCAGCCCATTCTTTTATCAGCCTCCACCTGTAGGATTTACCAAAGTACAACAAAAGAAAAGAAAACACAGCAAAACATTCAACGCATCATGTATCTGTAAAGTGGTTTTTTTCTTGCTAACTTTCCATGACACACATAAAATGATGATACACAGGCTCCTCTTAAATTGTCAGAGTAAATAAGGGAGAAAACTCAATTCAGAGCAGGAAAGTGAGTTTCCCAGGAGAGTACTTTACCTTGGTACCAAAATGTAAGACTTGGCTAGATGATGTAGGCCATGAATCATCAGGACCAGGTTTGTCAGAAAGCCTTTAGAGCAAAAATATACAACAAAAACATGTTCATTTATTTTAAAAGAAAATTTAAAAAGTTAAGTGAAAGGTCACCTATCTGTGTATTAAACCACGATTCTTGGTATCATTAAAAGTTGGCCTCTGGTTTTTTCATTAAGTTTTATTTTAATTCCAGTAATAATAGCATCAAGTGTTATATTAGTTTATTAATATAGTGATTCACCAACTCCATACTCACCCCGTGCTCATCATGACAAGGGCACTCTTTCATCCCCATCACCTCTTTCAGCCGTTACACCACTAACCTCCTCTCTGGGAACCATCTGTTTGTTCTCGGCAGTTAAGAGCCTATTTCTTGATTTGTCTCTCCCTTTTTTTTCTCCCTTTGCTCATTTCTTGTTTCTTAAGTGCTCATGATTAGCATCACATGGTATTTGTCTTTCCCTGATTTTCCTTAACATACTACTCTCAGTCTCCATCCAGGGCTTGAAATGGCAAGATTTCATTGTTTCATGGTTGAGTAATATTCCACTGTGTGTGTGTGTGTGTGTGTGTGTGTGTGTGTATACATATCCACACATATACATACATATAGGACTTCTCCTTCATTCACTCATTTGTCCATGGACGCTTGCACTGGCTATTGGAAATAATGCTGCAATAAACACAGAGGTGCATGTGTCCCATGGAATTTGTGTTTTTGTATTATCTTGGGTAGTATCCAGTAGTTACTGGATCATAGGAGAGTTCTGTTATTAATTTTTTGAGAAACCTCCATACTGTTTTCCACAGGGGCCGCATTTGCATTTTCACCAACAGTGCAAGAGGTTTCCTTTGTCTCCACATCCTCGCAACACTTGCTTCTTGTGTCTTGGAGTGTAGTCATTCTGACAGGTGTGATGTGATATCTCGTTGTTCTTTTGGGGAGTTTTTCATGTGTCTGTTGACCAAATGTATATTGTCTTTGGAAAAATGTCTGGTTATGTCTTCTGCTCATTTTTAAACTGGGCTTTTTTGGAGGGGAGGATACTTACTCGTATCAATTTTTTATCGTTTCTGGATACTAACCCTTTACTGGATTTGCAAAACATTTCCAAATTTGTTCTCCCATCCCAGAGGATGCCTTTTAGTTTTGATGGTTTCCTTCACTGTGCAAAAGCTTTGTAGGTTAATGTAGTCCCCATAGTTTATTCTTGCTTTATTTCCCTTGGCTCAGGAGAAATAACTAGTAAAATGTTGCTACAGCCAAAGTCAGAGAAATGACGGCCTGTGCTCTCTTCAAGGATTTTTTTTTTTTTTATGGTTTCAAGTCTCACACGTAGGTCTGTAATTCATTTTGAGGTTATTTGTGTGTATGGTACAGAAATTGGCTCAGGTTCATTCTTTGGAATGTGGCTTGTCCGATTTACCCAACACCATTTGGTGAAGAGACTGCCTTTTCCCCACTGGATAGTCTTTCCTGTTTGTGGAAGATGAACTGACCATACACTGGTGGATTTATGTCTGGGTTTGCGGTTCTAGTCCACTGAGCTAGGAGGCTATTTTGTACGCCAGTACCCACCATACTGTTTGGATTACTACAGCTTTGGAATACAACTTGAAAGCTGAGATTGCAATACCTCCAGTTTTCCTCTTTTGCAATACTGCTTTGGCCATTCAAGGTCTTTTGTGGTTCTATACAACGTTTAGGATTGTTTGTCTAGCTCTGTGACAAATGCTGTTGGTATGTTGACAGGGATTGCATGACATCTGTAGATGGCTTTGGGTAGTGTAGACACTTTAAAAATATGTTTTCTTCCCATCTGTGAGCATCGGATGTCTTTCTCTTTCTTTCCGTCACCTTCAATTTCTTTCATCAGTGTTTTACGGTTTCCAGAGTACAGGTCTTTCACAATTTGGACCCTGTTTTAAAAAAGCTTTCAGTTCTCTATTTTGCCTCCACCTCTGCTAACCTGTGAAATCTCCAGGAAAGACCCAGTCTGAGTTTCCATAACCAAATGTGACAGGCAGGGAATGCTCTGAAATGGTTCAAAATTAAATGTATAAACGTTACCACAATGACTTCTCACCTCACATCTGTCAGAATGGCTCAGTTTCAACACACAGGAAACAACAAGGGTTGCTCAGGGTGTGGAGAAAAAACAACCCTTGTGTACCGGTCATGGGATGTAAATTGGTATCGCCACGGTGAAAGCCAGTATGGAGGGGCCTCAACAAATTAAAAACACAGATACCATAGGATCCAGTGATTCCACTACTGGGTATTTATTTACCCAAGGGAATAGGAAATACTAATTTGAAAAGATATATGCACCCCTATCTTTATTATAGCATTGTTTACAATAGACAAGATATGGAAGCAATCCAAGTGTCCACCAATACATGAAGAGACCACACACACACAAGCACATACACACACACACGCACACACACACACACACACACACACACACACACAATGGAATATTACGCCACTATAAAAGAGAATGAGATCTTGCCATCAGCAACATGATGGATATACCTAGATGGTTTGAGGCTAAGTGAAATAAGTCAGACAGAAAAAGACAAATCCTATATGATTTCACTTCTGTGTAGAATCTAAAAGGGGGAATAAATGAACAAACAGAGCAAAAGCAGAAACAGACCCATACATGCAGAGATTTGACTCTTGCCAGAAGGGAGGGGAGGTGGGGGGATGGACAAAATGGGTGAAGGGGAGAGGGAAGTTCAGGGTTCCAGTTATAGAATGAATAAATCACAAGGCTCAAAGGTACAGCATAGGGAATCTAGTCAGTGGTATCGTAATAGCATCATACATTAACAGATGGGAGCTACGCTTATGGCGATCAGGGTGAAACATCTAGAGTTGTTGCATCACATATTACCTTGTGTGTCAGGTAGATCTCCGTTTAAGGAAACATATCAAAGTTTAGGTTTCTATGTTATGAGTGGTAGGACTAACTAGAGGTTGAAAGATTCAGAGTTCCCAAGGCCAACTTTGTTCCCACACTGGTCTTGCCTTATTTAGGTCCATAATAACTAGCAAGACATTCCAAGCCTTCAGGGGCATTCAGCTACCCAAGGAGGGAGACTGCGATCAAAATGGTCCTGGTCGTTGTGCCTCTATTTCTCTATACACTGTCTGAATATTTTCTTCCCTATGAGCTCCCTACATCACTCCTACATCACTCTTCGGCACGGTTCTGTGGCATTCCCCACCCTTTCAATCTTTAGCCTATGAAGCCATACACTCCTACAACAAGGATGGGCTCAAGTGACCGAGGGTAGGAGCCATGTCCTGCTCCTGGAGAACAAGCGAATTGGGAGTCTCAGTCATCCACACAGTCACCTCAACATAGGCATGTTATCACCGATCCAGATGAAGCTCCCTTACTGATTTGACAAGTCAGTCCTACCCCTGCCCAGCCCTACAAGTACATGGGAAGGGCATCACAGATTTAGGAAAAGAGGTGGAGTGAGGAGACAGCTTGCCTTGGGCCATACATCTCTGATGTTCAGAATCTCCACCACCCACCCCCAATTCCTTGAGAGGATCTAAGCCATCCTCCCTCAGTTGGGGTGGAAGTAGGGGATATCTTATTTCTATTTGCTGTAAACAGACTCTTCCCAGCAGCTCAAATGATTTTTAATCTCTCTCATCAGAAAATCTGAGGTATGCTCGCATCCTCAATGAAACCAACACACACAAAAGCAGAAACCTGGTCACGACCCTCTTGAACACTCTATTTGAATATGCCTTTCTAAACAACTCCCCGAATCCTGGGTCCTTCATTCCTGTCATTCACCTTTATCTCACTTGGCATAAACCCCCATATTCTGACATCTTTTCTCAATCTCTGATTCCTAACCAACTCAGTGTTGTTCTCCTTGAAACCTGGTCTCCTCTGCTAATTCGATTCTTACCCTCCTTCATTGTATTCATTAGACCCACTCCCCAGCTTTCTATTATTAAAACAGTTGCCTCCAAGATGAAGACAAAAAAGAAGGAAGAAAGGAAAGAAAGAAAGAAAACCAGAATTTAAATCTCATTTCTGTCACTTATCATATCCAAATAGGTCACTTCAATCTCTTTTGAGTTTCAAATTCTCCAGGGAAACAACCATTGGGCAAGGAGGTGAAACATAGGTTGACGTACCAGAGGGTGTTTCGAGGAATTAACCTCTGAGGTTCCCTAAATCTTGAGACTCTCAGTGCTTTTGATTTGGCCTCTGGAAAAATGGAGAATCCTTAGCTGGCAGAAGTGGGAAAATTATTGGAAAAAAAAAAAAAAAAGAAAGAAATACCAAGGAAACCAGAGAAGAAAGTCAAAAGGCAAAAACACAGTACAAAAAAGTCATGGGGAGAAAAAAAACTCCAAAAAAACCCAAAAAGCTTCCTAGAACTAGACAAGGGTACTAGCCCAAAGGGAAACCAGCCGGGGAACTTAGGCAACAGAGAATCATATAGCAATATCCTCGAAATAGAGGCTGAATTTAATTAATGTAACATAGTCTACAACTAGATATCCTTCCCTTACAGAAAACTCATTTGTCTCAAGAAGAGGGGATACCACTACATCTAAGGAGCTGCCTGACGACATCTTGCTTATTATGTAAAAGCCTTGACACCATGGCCATAGCTGGCATCCACCCTAAAATCTCGGACGGTAAAAACAAGGGACTAGTTACCACTGCACTAATGACTTTTGTTAGCACTAGTGGTCAAATATATGAGGCCCAATGCTTGGACTAATCTGGGTTCTTAAGAAAACCCTCAATTCGGGTTCCGACACCATTACCTTTGACATTCTGAGTTGATCTGCCCTAGGATCTGTATCTTCATCTCAGTGCTGCTGAGGAACCAGAGAATGGATGTGGAAGCTTCACGGGCTGATGGGCAAAGCCCAACAGCTACCCATTAACTATGGAATCATGGTCGAGTCTTCAACCTCCCTGAACCATAGTTGCGAAAGTAATAAAAAGTAGGCTACAATAACACAGCTACTTTGCAAAGCTATACAATGACTATATAACTGAACAGATGTTACCCATAGGATATAGTGTCTAGTCCAGGGTAGAACACGCAACAACTGCTTTTGTTCTCTGCGTTCCCTTAGGAGACACATAATTTTCAATTCATTCATTCCCTTTCCTTTCCTTTCATTATCCGTTTCATTTCATTTCATTCCTTTATACTTTGAGAGTGAGTGCACACAGAAATCGGGAAAGATATCCCAAGGAGGCTGTCAGCGCAAAACCCGACGTGGGGCTTGAACTCACAAACCTGAGTTGAAATCAAGAGTCACACCCTTAACCGACTGAGCCACCCGGGTACCCCAGCAAATGTCATTTTTACAAATCCATAAAAATCCTACCTGGTTACAGAGTCTCCCTCAGCCTTCTCATCTGATCCTAAAGAAGAAAGCAAAATACATGTTAAATCAACAATCGAAAAATAGAAGAAATTACAAGTGTACGGCTTATGATTTGTTAAAAAGTATTGCTTTGGGACCACAGCTGGAAACCACACTACACTGAATGGTAATTATACCATTCGTAGGCTTAAAGCACTAAGAAATCTTACTTTCTCCTCTATATTGACCAAAAGCAAGAATGGGTTTTATCAGAATTTGACAGCTACAGGTGAACTGATGTTTACAATGGCCATCACTGACCGACTCTATGGCACTGGAGGAAACTGGTATCGTTAGGAGAATGATTATCATGAGCTGACAATGTCAGACTGAAACTAGCATGATTTTTCTGGACTTCCACTACTAGAGGAGTTGAAAGAGAGTACCTTTAGTTTGCTGTAACACGGCAGAACTTCCCCAGCTCTTCAGCAGACACTCTTCAGTTTTAGGAGGAAACACCCCCTCACAAAGTGTGCTCTATAGCTACTGTACTTTGCAGCATGGCCAAACCATAGCAAGCAGACGCTCCGTGGCCTTATTTCCAATGGCAAGGTAACAAGGAAAGATTTGGCATTCCAGTTTGATAAAGTTCTAACCTCTGGAGACTGTCTCCTTCCATTGCTAGAGAGTCTATCTAGACCCACCGCACATCACAGAGGAGGAGGATCCCAATGTGAGTGCTGTGTAGTGGTTCATGATGTCATTTTTCTCAACCCTCCCCATTAGGTGACACACATCTAGAGAAATCATACTTTTTTTCATGGAAGGCAGAGGTCATCAGATCCTCTACTGATGAGCAACTAAACAAAACAAAGGGCAAAGAATATCTTGAACGCCTACATTCAATTACCAGGATATTTTCACTTTCTAAACATTCAAAGACATCCACTCTATGATTCTAACTATATGACACCTGGAAAGAGCAAGGCTATGGAGCTAAGGGTTGGGGTCAATGTAGGGAGAAACGGGCACAGCACAGAGGACTTTTAAGGCAGTGGAACTCTTTCACACGATACCACAAAGGTGGACTCACATCATTACACATTTGTTAAAACTCATAGAATGTATAACACCAAGGCTGAACGTTAATGCAAATTAGAGACTTGGTCTCAAAATGAAGAGTCCGTGTCCATAGAAAATGCACCACTGTTGTCAGGGTGCCTGGGTGGCTCAGTTGGTTCAGCGTCCAACTCTGGATGTGAGCTCAGGTCATGATCTCACCGTTCATGGGATCAAGTCCTGCATCAGGCTCTGTGCTGACAGCACAGGATTTTTTCCCCCCTCTCCCTCTGCCCCTTGGCTGCTCACACGCATGCATGCTCTCTCGCTCAAAACTAAACCAAGGAACTGAAAAAAAATAATCCTACTAAAAACGGACCACTGTCGTGCAAGATGTTAACAACAGGGGAGGCTAGGCATGTACGGGAGCATGGTATGGTATATGCAGACTCTCTGTACTTCCTATTATATTTTGCTGTGAACTTAAAACTGATGAAAAAATCAGGCTTATTAAATGTATGAAACAACAAAAGCAACAAAATATGGTATCCATTGTAGCTACTCTTAGCATATACTAACTCACGATACAGTCCTCTTGAACATTAAAATAGAGATCAAAGTAACACAAAAGGGGTACTGTCTCCCATTTGGAAGTATATGAAAATACATAAACAAAACACAAAAATACAACAGTTATTTGTATACGTAGGCAAGAAAACAATTGATGAATATGACCCAAAATCTTATACCTATAAACAGGGGTTCAGCACCATAGGAATCACACCTGGGTTTTCCATATAATTAAGAGATTTTCATTCTCATTTTAAATCAAAAATCATCATGTTGATCATACCTAAGAATCATAATGAAAGGTTAATCCCATAAAAAAAGATTATAATGACCTAATATGGCCCTCCCTAGTAATTTTTGTACAAATACCCACTTCATATGGATGATGAAACTGAAAGCAGTACCATGGTAACCATCATGTTACTTGCTAGTAAAATAAAATTTGAAGACACCACCAAAAATGACGTCAGGGCTATAATTCCTATGCAGAACAGATTTCATCCAGCAGGCCAAAGATGGCTACCCTCAGAACATCCTACTTGAATGACTGGCCCTTGGTGGTTCCCTGGGATCTTGGATTTAAGGAGGGTTCCCACCATTCCCTAGCTGCTTAAGAGTGGTTCACTGTGCCTAAGTGCTGGTACAATCAATGTGCTTAAGGCTGTACACTTGATTTCCTTGGTGGAAACCTGGAATTTTGGGACATGCTAAGGAGAAGATGCCTATGTGGTTAGCATTTGATGAAAACCTCGGGCACTGAGTATCCATAAGCCTCGTACTGGCAGGCAACATTTCACTTGTGCTGTCCTAATTTCATGCTGGAGGAATTTAGCACATCCTGCTAACTCCATAGAGAAAGGATTCCTGGAAGCCTGCGCTTGGTTTCCTCTGGCCTTCACCCCATGCACCATTGCTCGGTGCTGATTGGCCTTACTTGCCTGTCCCCATACCAATCCACATGCATGGCTACAACTATATGCTGAGTCCTGTGAGCTCTTCTAGTGAATAATCAAATCTGGGTGTCATTGGGATGCCTCTAACACAACTGCATTATATGAAATTTTATTATTTGGGTTGATGTCTTACACGTGGTTACAGTCAGAAGGTCATGTCACAGAATACCTTTCCTGGAATCTCTTTTCTTTGTATTGGCCTTGAAAATTCCTACATCCCTATAGATCCATTTGAAGAAAGGTTTAAAAGGAATAGATGAAATCATGATGTCAGAAATTGTGAAACAAGCAACAATCTTATTTTACTCCGAAAAAAAAAAAAAATAGACAGAGAGAGAGAGAGAGAGAGAGAGCGAACCCTGGTGATTGCCCCTATGTTCTACCATATAAAAGTTCTCTGAAATATGAAAAATCAGTTAATTTTCTCCAACTAACTAGGACTTAGTCCATTTTTCTGGCAGGTAGGAATCAAAGAAGTACCAGGGATCATTCTACAACAATCAGAACTATCAGACAGAATATGAAAGCATACTACTGATTATAGTGTTTTTTTGTTTCTTTTCCTTATTTTCCTAGAACATTAAAAATATAGTTCACCTATTAAAGGCAGTTATTGCCAAAATAATCAAAAGTCACAAATACGGCATCCAAAATGTCAGATGAGTTATCTTGATGTCTCCCTATCTGACCCTCCTTCCAATTCTCTTATTTTGCCCTAATTGATTCTACCGTATGAAGTACCCCCATTTTATATGGCATTAACGTATATACATTTATCGCTGACTACAAATGCTTATGTTCATCCATGGTAGTTAGGACATATCTCTGCATCATCAGCTAGGTCAGTCCTTAATGTCTTGCCAACAGTGAGGATAACAGTAAGAGTGGGAACACTTGGGGATACGACTCTGACAAATTCTGGTACGAGAAGCTCACCTGATAGTGTTGCTGCATTTCAAATCGTCTGCTCTTCCCTCTAAAGTACTAGTGTATTTTACCACCTTCCAGTAGAAACACAATACACACCGGCTTACTTTCCTTCATTTACTCCCTGTAGTCTCGGCCATTCACATCATTCCCTCTTTGGCTCTTCTCTTCTTTCCTGAGGCTCCTTAGGCCTTCCAGTATCTTGAAAGGGAACTAGTCATTTAGCTCCTTTGGTGGCACTCTCAATTTAATCTGTTGCTGGCACCACATACGATATGCAACTTATCTCCTTTTCACATCTCTTTCTCTTTCCTATGCACTTAACAGGACGTTTTCTTTACATATTAGAATATATCAGTATTCCTGTTTTAAATCAACATTCTGTCAAATGACCTTTGCATAAAATACAGTTCTTACCTTCTACTTGTCCATTTAATATACTTTGCCCTTTCTGATCCACAGCTCCAGAGAAATGAGGAACATATTTGTTGGGCTTCTCAGACATACTCTGTTAAAAGTAGCATCAGTAATGAGTTGCGTGAAGACTGCATAAGCCTTTTCCAAGAAAATATCTGAATTTATGACTTAAATAACAATCAGACTTACAAATAAGAAAAACGTATTGAACACCAAAACCTTTAAATACCAAACCTCATATACGCTCTCTTGATTCAGCGTACCATTGAATCTTCATTTGGCTATGGACTCTCTAAACTGATCACGGAAGGCCAGAATAAGTACTTTCAAAGGCAGAAGCCTGACTTGTATGCAGATTTCAAAAAGGAACTAACAAAACACCTTCCTTTGCATTCCTGACCAAAATAAAAGGACATTTGAAATAAGTTTTGAAACAAATTCTTTAAAAGTGTACTTGCTATAAATGAAAACTACTTCTAATAAAATGGCAGACATTTGTTTCAGTGTCAATTCATACCTCACATGATCAGAAACTTTGGAGTATATCATGTTGAGTATCAACAAAACACTGTTGTAGCTGCTGCTTCGTTTAGGTAAACAAAGGCTTGACCTTTTTCTGGACGAAAGAAGGGTTGGATCGAATGGCAAAGTAGTAAGAAAAACTTTTCTTAAAATCATGGTGAACTAGTAGCAAAAAAATATGTAGATATAGGTATGGAACTCTTCAGAATGTGTAGTAAGCATTCAAACGGCAAGTATAAGAACATTTATGTCTTAGTCACCTAAAATGTGCCAAGCACTCATTTCACTATGCACCTTTTCGTTTTTACACACAACAATAATAATGATTATGATGGTGGAGTGGGTCTTCCTACTTCTTGGTCACTCTAAGACATTGGAGTAAAATGATGATCCGTGGTCCTCTCCGTCCAGAATGTCCCTCGCCACGGTCTACACGACTGGTCCTTCTCATCTTTCACTTGGCACCTTTTGCCACCCTCAGATCTTTTCTGACTACCAAAATTCCCACTCCCACTCTCATCGTCATCCTCACTGCAAATGCCCCCAATGTTCTCTCAACTAACATTGTCCATTTCCTATCGATGAAGCCTTTATAGTCACTTATAATGGATTGCTGTCGACTTACTTTTCTGCTCTGACCACAACAACCTAAACCCTCCCCTTGTACACTCAGTAGCTAACTGCTTGGTACGTACTCAGTATACAAGGACCAATTAATTAAGGTCAAAACATTTACACTAATCTCACTGAGTAGATCTCAAAAGTACCAAATCACTATACTGTTGACCCTTGAACAAAGCAAGGGTTACGGGCTCTGATGGCCATGCACTCGAAAATCCACAAATATCTTTTGAAACCTCAAAACCAAATCAAAAAAACCCAAAATTACTACTGAATTTCCTACTTTAAAAGCAATAACACTTAAAAATCAAAAAAGTATATATGTATTGAAAACCAGAACATTAAAGCAGAAGCGCTTGTATATGCTCTCTAGGTCTCATCTACCTTTTCGGCCTCATTTGGCCATTGACTCTGTAAACTGAGCATGGAAAGTCAGGGTTAGGATAACGGAACGCTGAGCTTACCAACAATAGACACAGTCGATTAATGCATGTTTTCCCTGTTATATGTATTACATACTGTATTCTTACACTATAAACTAAAGAAAAGGTTACTAAGAAAATCGTAAAAAAAGGGGTGCTGGCTGGCACTGTCAGTTCAGGGTCAGGCTCAGGTCATGACCTGAGTTCAACGCTGGCAGTGTGGAGCCTGATGAAGATTCTCTCTCTGCCCCCGCTTCCCTACTCACGTGCTCTGTCTTCTCTCTCTCTCACAAAATAAATAATTAAAAAAAAGAAAAACAAGACGAAAAAGAAAATCATAAGGAAGAGAAAATATGTTTACAGGATGGTAGTGTATTTATTGAAAAAAATCTGTATGTATGTGGACTCCCACAGTCCAAACCCATCTTGTTCAAGGGTCAAATGTATACCTATATGATGTCTCCACTAAGAGTTTACTGGAACTTATTATAGCCCCAAATGAGAAAATCAAAAACGCATTCTAACTTTGCCATTCTTTTCTGGACACTAGGGCCATTTTATTGGCCTTCGAACATCTTCCCATTGAAAACAAGCATTCTTGGGGGGCCTGGGTGACTTAGTCGATTAGGCACCCAACTTTGAAATTGCGAAAAGGAAAGTAAAAGGTGGAGGGAGGAGTTAAGATGGCAGGGGAGGGGATCAGAATTTCCCTTGTGCCTCAAACACAGCACTATTGAGGTCACAACACTTGCAATACCAGGAATACAGGAGGCAGAGGGACAGAAAAATCTCCACAGGTGCAAAGTGACAGCTTGGAGGGACAGAAGGGTGTGTATGCGAATTGGGAGAAATAAAATGGGCAGCACAGGCATGGAGTGGGGGAAGCCCTTTGGTGGAGAAACGAAAGGAAGGTAGAGAGAGAGGCTGTGGGAAGTGCATTTGGATATGAGAAAGCCTGTCCGGACCACAGACCAAGGAGAGATCCAGAGGGCCAGTTTCTACTTTGCAAAACAGCCTTAGAGGCTAAAAAACAGGATTTTCAAGGTTGCCAGACTTTCTCTAGACCAGAGCTACCACCTCCCATGCCTGGTGGGGAGGGAGCCGCCCCTAGGCTTGGTAGCAATCTCAGGGCTACACTGGGAGAGAACACCTTGAGTTTGGTGGAAAGGGGAGGTATTGCCTGCCCAAGGGAAAAAGACCATGCAGGCACGAGCCAGAGGCCTTCTGTCCACTGGGCAGAGTGGCGCAACTCCACTACCAGGTCCGAGCAAAGCGGGATCCTACAGGGTTTTGAATCCCAGCTCAGTGCTCAGGTGGCACAGGGGACTGTGCAGCAAGGCAAGCCGGCTCCCCAGGCTATTCCGTGAGGACAGCCTAAACAGTGAGTTTTGAGACACCTCGTGTGGGGAGGAGAGATTGGGGTGTCGCCATTTCTCTCCCCATGACCAACATCGTGGGGCTTCAGGGAATGGACAGTGAGCCTCCGTGGAGGCAGGCCCATTACACCGAACCCTGGCTCTCTGTGCCTCGTAACTGCTTCTCTGTAGGAGTGAGACTGACACTGATGGGACCACACAGCCCCTCCTCTGGACCAGCACAGCCACCAGTCCCAGGCACCAATAGACAACTCTCCTCCGGTTTTCTATCTTAGTTTCTTTGTTTGTTTGTTTCTTTTCATTTGAGTTATTATTCTTTTGTCTTTCCTTTTCTTTTTTAATGTTTATTTCTCTATTTTGAGAGAGAGAGTGAGTGATCAAGCAGAAGAGATGCAGAGAGAGGGAGAGAGAGAGAATCCGAGCAGGATCCATGCTCTCACTGCAGAACCTGATGGGGGTTTCGAACCCACCAACAGCGACAACATGACGTGAGCCAAATTCAAGAGTCGGACGCTTCAGCTACTGAGCCACCCAGGCGCCCATCTTTTCTTTCCTTTGCTTTCCCTTTCTTCTCTTTTCCCTTTCGACTCTGCTCTTACTTCTTCTCCCTTTGGAAACAGCCTAGGAGTCTCGAGTTGACGTGGGTCAAAGCCAATTATATATCTACATATATCTATTTATCTTAATATATACCTATATATCTATATTTAGATATACCTAGATATAGATATAGATATAGATATAGATATAGATATAGATATAGATACAGATATATATTTTTTACTTTGTTCTTCTGTTCTGGTTCTTTGTTTGATTGCGCATTTTCTCTATAGTTTTCTAGATCACCTTCTTCATTTTCCTCCCTCTCTTTCTGGAGTAAGCCCTATAGCTCCTTAGAGTCACTGCTTGGTCTTTTTTTCCATTCCAGTCATTTCTCTTTTTGTTTGGGCTAAGGATTCTTCACCACCTTCTTCTCCTTGTTTCCAGGATTACTTCAACAAACAAATCAAAGCCCATCAGGTGGAGGGCCCAAACCGCCACTCCAAGTAGCGAGAACAGCAGCCAAAGACGCACCGAAAGAGTGCACGCAACACACTCCAAAACACATTTGTTCAACTGCCAGGCCCTGGACAGTATAGGAGCTCTTTTTAATATAGTAGTACTCGCAGGTGTGGGACAGAGAACAAGCTATTCAAACACATAAAGGGCAGGAATCTAGCCAAAACGACGAAATCGAAGAATTCTGCTCAAAAAAAATTCCGGGAAGAAAGGACAGCCAGTGAAGTGCTCAAAAGAGACAGAAACAATATGTGTGAGCACATTTTAGGAATGACACTCATAAGACGCATAGTTGCGCTTGAAACCACGCATAGAAGACAGCAGACAATCTACTGCTTCAGAGATCAAGGACCTAAGGAATCGTCACGATGAATGCTGAAAATGAAATGGTGTAAAGGAGATACAAAGTAAACTAGATGCAGTGACAGCAAGGATGGGAGAAGCAGCAGACAGAATCGGTGAAACAGAAGATACAATTGTGGACAAAGATGAAGCAGAGAAAGGAAAGGAAGGGAATGACTAGATCACGAGGCAGGTACTAGAGACCTACGTGATTCGGTGAGATGAAATATTAGCCACATCCTAGGAGTCCCAGAAGAAGAAGAGTGAGAGAAAGGGGCAGAAGGTTTGTTTGAACAACGTATAGCTGGGAGCTTCCCTCATCTGGGGAAGGAAATGGTCATCCAAGTCCTGGCGGCACAGAGAATTCCTTTCTAAATCAACAAACCCAGGTCAACACCACGACATGCCATAGCGAAACTGGAAAACTACAAAGATAAGGAGAGGATTCTGAAAGCAGCTAGGGACAAACGGGTCTTATTCGACAAGGGAAGACACATAAGGGTAGCAGCAGACCTGTCCAAAGAAACTTGGCAGGGCAGAAGGGAGGGGTAGCAAACGGTCAGTGTGCTGAATGGGAACATATGCGGTGAAGAATCCCTTCCCCAGCAAGGCTGTCATTTAGAATAGAAAGAGAGAGAAAAGCTTTCCCAGACAAACAAAACCTAATGGAGTTCATGACCACGAAACCAGCCCCCAGGAGATCCTAAGGGACGAGTCTGTGAGTGGAAAGCAGCAGAGACTACAAAGGACCAGAGGCCTCACCAAAAGCATGAAACCTTCAGATAACACAATGACACTAAATCCATATCTTTAACTAATCACTCTGAGTGTGAATGGACTCAATGCCCCAATCAAAAGACACCGGGAATCAGAATGGATAAAACACAAAACAAAACCAAACAACAAGATCCATCTAAATGTTGTCAGCAAGACACTGATGTTAAACCCCAGGACACTTCCAGATTCAAAGTGAAGCTATGGGGAACCACCTATCATGCTACCAGAAGTCAAAAGAAAGCTGGAGTCGCCACACTTCCACCAGAAAGACTAGATTTTAAACCAGAGACTGTAGTAACAGATTCAGAAGGGCATTGGATCATAATTAAGGGGTCTATCCATCAAGAGGAGCTAACAATTGCAAATGTTTATGGCCCCAGAGTGAAACGCCCACACATATGAATCGATTAATCACAAACATGATTAAGTGTATACATACAAATACCATGATTGTAGACGACTTTAAGACTCCACTCATGGCAACAGGCGGGTCGTCAAGGCAGAAAATCAGTAAGGAAACACAGATCCAATGTGTCATTGGACCAGATGTATTCAGATATACATAGATATATATTGGCCTAATATATACATTTATATACATGGATATCAACACCGATATATTAAGATCTTTTCATCCAACAGCAGTAGAATGCACATTCTTCTTAAGTGCACATAGAACATTCTCCAATGTCTCCAAGTGACATCCTGGGTCACAAAACAGCCCTCCACAAATATAAAAGGACTGAGATCATACCTTGCATATTTTCAGATCACAGCAACGAGCACTTGCTCATTCTTTCTCTCTCTCCCTCCCTTCCCAAGAGAAATACAAACATTACAAAAACATTTAGCTCAGCTCCTTCCAAGAAAGAGAAAAACAAGAATAATAAACCTTGTGGGGCAATGAGTCCTGGATGGAAACCACACACAGACAGTAGAATTCCATAACCAATATGTTGACAATGGAGTTGACAGAAAGTGATGTACTAAAAGAACAGACACTAAAGAAATAGTTTCTACAAGGACAAATTAGGGTAGGGTAACCATTAAAAAAGAGCCTGGTGCGGGGAACACGTATGTGGCACAGTCAGTTCAGCATCCACCTTCAGCTCATGAGTCATGATCTCACGGTTTGTGGGTTTCAGCCCCACGTTGAGCTCTGTGTTGACAGCTCGGAGCCTGCAGCCTGCTTTGGATTCTGTGTCTGCCCCTAACCCGCTTGCACTCTGTGTCTCTCTCTGTCTCAAAAATAAATAAACTTTAAAAAACTTTTTAAAAATACCGTAAAAAGCATGGGGGTTGAAGAGGGAAAAAGGAAAAAAAAAAAAATAACATGTGACCAATCAATCAAGCATGAGCTTAAGACAAAAAAGAAAAGGAAAAATGTGAGCAAAGGAAGGTAAGTGGAAACAACATACATTTTTCAACAGGTACATAAGTAGGATTGGGAGTATACTATGAACAATAGTCTCTTTTAAACCTTTTAAAGATATATGTCTCTATATATGTGCATATATATATATATGTGTGTGTGTGTGTGTGTGTATAAGTGTAAATGTATATGTGTATATATGCATATATTATATATATCTCTATATCTATCTAACTATATCTATATCTATCTATCTATCTATCTATACAATATTTACGTAAAAGAGAGGCTTTGATTCACAGTATATCTCTAATAATACTGACTCTTATCACTCTACAGTTATCTGGTTATAAATACTGTAATGAAGAATTTAATTTTTTTCAGTATAAATAAATTGTTCAATTCCTGGCATCTATCGCTTCCGAAGGGCTAGAAATTATTACTAGACTAAGAAAAGAACAGAAAAAGAGAGGTTCCTAACACGTCAACATTCACTATGGAGAAAGAATTGGGAATGAGAATTCTAGGAAGAAATGGGAACCTTCAAAGGATGTATGTAATGGGACACAGATGGGGTTAAACAAACAAAGGCTGAGGACTTTTTCTCTGCAATTCTAAGCTCACAATGGGAGGATACTAAAAATATACTGTAACCTTCTTTCTTATGTAACTCCTGATTTCCTCAATGTGTATACATTGCGTGTATACATGTTAAACACTAAAACGGAATATAAACTGAAGCCTGACTTTTTAAATTCACATATTTAATTGTGATATATCATGCGTATTTTGTTACTTTTCCAACTCCATTCTACGGAATTCCATTTCCCTACTCATTTATTCACATTCAAAAACCATGACATTGCTTCTTCCAAGCAAGACTTTATTCTAGCAGCTCCAGGAGTCAAACAAGTGTGTTTCCTAACCTCCAGGAGCTTATCAAGATTTAGGGGCTTTGAAATGAATACTGAAATAAATATCACATGTCTGAAACTTTAAATTTTAGAATCTGACACAAGGACTAGGAGGAGATAGTTTTCAAAGCTAGAATAGGAAAGATTTCTGAAATTAGAAATTTGACAACTTGGCTATGAAGAGCCTCTGCTCATAGAGCTACTCTTTTCAGCAAAATACGTATTCTTCGGGGAGATGCACCATTTTACCTTACTCTTCATGGAGTTATTTCAAAACTACAGGGGAACACTTTTGTAACGTAAATGTTGAGAAATAATGTAAACACCTAAATTTCTACATTTTCTAATATGATTTTAGTCTAAATGTAGAACAAAGGATAGAGCCAAAGGAAAATCCTGTATCTCACCAAAATTAAACTTGCCCGGGGCGGGGGGGGGGCAACCTACAATAGATACTTGGACCCACTCAGGTTTCATTTAGGCATGAGTATTATCAGTCATGTTACTATCACAGTAAGAATCCTTATCCTTAAGCAATGTCATATTGCCTCCATTATGGAAAAGCTTTTCCCAATATAATTTGACGGTCATTATATATTTTCCAGCCCATTCTTTCATCAGCCTCCACCTGTAGGATTTACCAAAGTACAACAAAACAAAACAAAACATTCAACGCGTCATGTATCTGTAAAGTGGTTTGTTCTTGCTAACTTTCCATGACACACATAAAATGATGATACACAGGCTCCTCTTAAATTTTCAGAGTAAATAAGGGAGAAAACTCAATTCAGAGCAGGAAAGTGAGTTTCACAGGAGGGTACTTTACCTTGGTACCAAAATCTAAGTCTTGGCTAGCTGATGTAGACCATGAATCATCAGGAACAGGTGTGTCGGAAAGCCTTTAGAGCAAAAAAAATACAACAAAAACATGTTCATTCATTTAAAAACAAAATTTTAAAAAGTTAAGGGAAAGGTCAAGTATCTGTTTATTCCACGAAGTTTCTTGGTATCATTAAAAGTTGTCCTCTGGTTTCCTCATTAAGTTTTATTTTAATTCCAGTAATAGCAACATCCAGAGTTATATTAGTTTAAGTTGTACAATATAGTGATTCACCAACTCCATACTCACCCCGTGCTCATCGTGACAAGGGCACTCCTTCATCCCCATCATCTCTTTCATCCCTCCCACCACTCACCTCCTCTCCGCAACCATCCGTTCCTTCTCTGCAGTTAAGAGCCTATTTCTTGGTTTGTCTCCCCTTTTGTTTCCTCCCTTTGCTCGTTTGTTGTTTCTTAAGTGCTACATGAGTAAAATCATATGGCATTTGTCTTTCCCTGACTTTGCTTACCATACTACACTCAGGCTCCATCCAGGTGATTGCAAATGGCAAGATTTCATTGTTTTATGATTGAGTAATATTACAGTGTGTGTGTGTGTGTGTGTGTGTGTGTGTGTGTGTGTATGGATATACATATACACACACACACACATACATCCATATAGGGCTTCTTCTTCGTTCACTCATCTGTCAATGGACGCTTGCGCTGGCTGTTGGAAATAATGCTGCAATAAACACAGGAGTGCGTGTGTCCCGTGGAATTCGTGTTTTTGTATTCTCTTGGGTAGTATCCAGTAGTGCAATTACTGGATCATAGGAGAGTTCTGTTTTTAATTTTTTGAGGAACCTCCATACTGTTTTCCACAGGGGCCGTACCCATTTGCATTTCCACCAACGGTGCAAGAGGTTTCCTTTGTCTCCACATCCTCGCAAACACTTGCTTCTTGTGTCTTGGAGTGTAGCCATTCTGACAGGTGTGACGTGGTATCTCGTTGTACTTTGGGGAGCATCTTTTCATGTGTCTGTTGACCATCTGTATGTTGTCTTTGGAAAAGTGTCTGGTGATGTCTACTGCTCATTTGTAAACTGGGCTTTTTTGGAGGGGGGTGATGTTGACATGTATCAATTTTTTAGACATTGTGGATACTAACCCTTTACTGGATTTGCAAAACATTTCCAAATTTGTTCTCCCTTCCAGAGGTTGCCTTTCAGTTTTGACGGTTTCCTTCCCTGTGCAAAAGCTTCGTAGGTTGGTATAGTCCCCATACTTTATTCTTGCTTTATTTCCCTTGGCTCAAGAGGCATAACTAGTAAAATGTTGCTACAGCCAAAGTCAGAGAAATGAGGGCCTGTGCTCTCTTCAAGGATTCTTTTTTGTTTGTTTGTTTGTTTGTTTTTTGTTTTTTATGGTTTCAGGACTCACACTTAGGTTTTTAATTCATTTTGAGTTTCTTTGTGTGTACGGTACAGAAATTGGTCCAGGTTCATTCTTTGGCATGTGACTTGTCCAGTTTTCCCAACACCATTTGGTGAAGAGACTGCCTTTTCCGCACTGGATAGTCTTTCCTGTTTGTGGAAGATGAGCTGACCATACACTGGTGGATTTATGTCTGGGTTTGCGGTTCTAGTCCACTGAGCTAGGAGGCTATTTTGTACGCCAGTACCCACCATACTGTTTGGATTACTACAGCTTTGGAATACAACTTGAAAGCTGAGATTGTGATACCTCCAGGTTTCCTCGTTTTCAATATTGCTTTGGCCATTCAAGGTCTTTTGTGGTTCTATACAACGTTTAGGATTGTTTGTCTAGCTCTGTGACAAATGCTGTTGGTATGTTGACAGGGATTGCATGACATCTGTAGATGGCTTTGGGTAGTGTAGACACTTTAAAAATATGTTTTCTTCCCATCTGTGAGCATCGGATGTCTTTCTCTTTCTTTCCGTCACCTTCAATTTCTTTCATCAGTGTTTTACGGTTTCCAGAGTACAGGTCTTTCACAATTTGGACCCTGTTTTAAAAAAGCTTTCAGTTCTCTATTTTGCCTCCACCTCTGCTAACCTGTTAAATCTCCAGGAAAGACCCAGTCTGAGTTTCCATAACCAAATGTGACAGGCAGGGAATGCTCTGAAATGGTTCATAATTAAATGTATAAACGTTACCACAATGACTTCTCACCTCACATCTGTCAGAATGGCTCAGTTTCAACACACAGGAAACAACAAGGGTTGCTCAGGGTGTGGAGAAAAAACAACCCTTGTGTACCGGTCATGGGATGTAAATTGGTATCGCCACAGTGAAAGCCAGTATGGAGGGGCCTCAACAAATTAAAAACACAAATCCCATAGGATCCGGTGATTCCAGTACTGGGTATTTGATTTCTATTATTAAAATATTTGTCTGCAAGATGAAGACAAAAAACAAAGAAAGAAATGAAAGAAAAAAGAAGGAAAAGAACCCGAATTTAAATCTCATTTCTGTGACTTATCATATCCAACTAGGTCACTTCAATTTCTTTTCAGTTTCAAACTGTCCATGTAAGCAACCATTCGGCAAGGAGGTTAAACAGAGTTTGAATTACCAGAGGGTATTTTGATGAATTAATCTCTGAGGTTCCCTAAATCTTGAGACTCTAAGTACTTTTGATTTGGCCTCTGGAAAAATGGAGAGTCCTTAGCTGGCAGAAGGGGAAATATTAATGGAAAAAAAAAGAAATACCAAGAAACCCAGAGAAGAAAGTAAAAAGGCAAAAACACGGTACAGAAACGTCATGGGGAAAAAATCTCCCAAAAAAAGAAAAAGCTTCCTAGAACTAGTCAAGGGTACTAGCCCAAAGGGAAACCAGACTGGGAACTTAGGCAACAGAGAATCCTCGAAATATCCTAGCAATATCCTTGAGATAGAGACTGAATTTAATTAACGTAACATGGTCTACAACTAGATACCCTTCCCTTACGGAAAACTCATTTGTCTCAAGAAGAGGAGCTATCACCACATCTAAGGAGCTGCCTGACGACATCTTGCTTATTATGTAAAAGCTGTGACACCATGGCCATAGCTGACATCCACCCTAAAATCTCGGATGGTAAAAACAAGGGACTAGTTACCACTGCCTAATTATTTTGTTAGCACTAGTGCTCAAATACATATGGGCAAATGCTTGCGCTAACCTGGTTTCTTAAGAAAACACTAAATTAGAGTTCCGACATGATTAGCTTTGACATTCTGAGTTGATCTGCCCTAGGATCTGTATCTTCATCTCAGTGCTGCTGAGGAACCAGAGAATGGATGTGGAAGCTACACAGGCTGACGGGCAAGCCCCTCAGCTACCCATTAACTATGGAATCAGGGTCGAGTCATCAACCTCCCTGAACCACAGTTGCCAAACTAATAAAAAGTAGGCTACAACAACACAGCTATTTTGCAAAGCTATGCAATGCCTATATAACTTAAGAGATGTTATGCATAGGATATAATGTCTTGTCCAGGGTAGAACACGCAACAACTGCTTTTGTTCTCTGCGTTCCCTTAGGAAACACATAATTTTCAGTTCATTCATTTCACTTCCTTTCCTTTCATTGTCCATTTCATTTCATTTCGTTCCTTTATACATTGAGAGTGAGTGCACACAGAAATCGGGAAAGATATCCCAAGGAGGCTGTCAGCGCAAAACCCGACGTGGGGCTTGAACTCACAAACCTGAGTTGAAATCAAGAGTCACAATCTTAACCGACTGAGCCACCCACGTGCCCCGACGAATGTCATTTTTACAAATCCATAAAAACCCTACCTGGTTATAGAGTCTTCCTCAGCCTTCTCATCTGATCCTAAAGAAGAAAGCAAAATACATGTTAAATCAACAATCGAAAAATAGAGGAAATTACAAGTGTACGGCTTATGATTTGTTAAAAAGTATTGCTTTGGGACCACAGCTGGAAACCACACTACACTGAATGGTAATTATACCATTCGTAGGCTTAAAGCACTAAGAAATCTTACTTTCTCCTCTATATTGACCAAAAGCAAGAATGGGTTTTATCGGAATTTGACACCTACAGGTGAACTGATGTTTACAATGGCCATCACTGACCAACTCTATGACAATGGAGGAAACTGGCATCGTTAGGAGAATGATTATCACAAGCTGACAATTTCAAACTGCAACTAGCATGATTTTTCTGGACTTCCACTCCTAGAGAAGTTAAGAGAGAGTTTTTTTTTATTTTGCTGTAACACAGCAGAACTTCCCCCAGCCATTTAGTAGAGACTGTTCAGTTTTAGGATGAAACAACACCTCACAAATGTGCTCCATAGCTATTGTACCTTGCAGCATGGCCAAACCATAGCAAACAGACTCTCCCTGGCCTTATTTCCAATGGCAAGGTAAGTAGGAAGAATTTGGCATTCCAATTTGATAAAGTTCTAACTTCTCGAGACTGTCTCCTTCCATTGCTAGAGAGTCTATCTAGACCCACTGAACATCACAGAGGATGATCCCAATGTTAGTGCTATGTAGTGGCTCATGATGTCATTTTCCTCAACCCTCCCCATTAGGTGACACACATCTAGAGAAATCATGCTTTTTTTCATGGAAGGCATATGTCATCAGATCCTCTACTGATGAGCAACAAAACAAAACAAAGGGCAAAGAATATCTTGAATGCCTACATTCAATTAGTGGGGAATTTTAATTTTCTAAACATTCAACGATATCCACTGTATGATTGTTACTATATGACACTCTGGAAAGAGCAAGACTATGGAGGTAAGGGTTGGGGTGAATGTAGGGAAAAAGGGGCACAGCCCAGAGGACGATTTTTTAAAAAATTTTTTAACATTTATTTATTTTAGAGACAGAACATGAATGGGGGGAGGGTCAGAGAGAGAGGGAGACACATAATCGGAAGCAGGCTCCAGGCTCCGATCTGTCATTCCAGAGTTTGACGCGGGTCTCGAACTCGTGAACCACGAGATCATGACCTGAGCCAAAGTCGGACACTTAACCGACTGAGCCACCCAGGCGCCCAAGCACAGAGGACTTTTAAGGCAGTGAAACTCTTTTCACACGATACGACAAAGGTGGATTCACATCATTACACATTTGTTAAAACTCATAGAACGTATAACACCAAGGCTGAACACTAATGCAAATTAGAGACTTTGCCTGAACATGATGAGTTAGTGTCCATATAAAATGCACCACTCTTGTCAGGGTGCCTGGGTGGCTCAATTGGTTCAGCGTCCATGTCTGGATCTGAGCTCAGGTCATGATCTCACAGTTCATGGGATCAAGTCCTGCATCAGGCTCTGTGCTGACAGCACAGGATTCTTTCCCCCCTCTCCCTCTGCCCCTTGGCTGCTCACACGCATACATGCTCTGTCACTCAAAACTAAACAAAAGAACTGAAAAAAAAATTACTACTAAAAACGGACCACTGTCGTGCAAGATGTTAACAACAGGGGAGGCTAGGCGTGTACGGGTGCATGGTATGGTATATGGAGACTCTCTGTGCTTTCTATTATATTTTGCTGTGAACTTAAAACTGCTGAAAAAATAAGGCTCATTAAATGTAAAAAACAATAAAACAAAGTACAACAACCAAACACGGTATCCATTGAAGCTACTCTTAGCATATATTAACCATGATACAGTCACCTTGAACATTAAGATAGAGATCAAAGTAACACAATAGGGGTAATGTCTCCCATATGGAAGTATATGAAAATACATAAAGCAAAATACAAAAATGCAAGTTATTTGTGTACTTAGGCAAGAAAACAATTGATGAATATGACCAAATATAACTATAAACAGGGATTCAGCACTATATGAATCAAACCTGGGTTTTCCTTATAATTGAGATTTTATTCTAATTTTAAATCAAAAATCATTATGCTGATCATATCTAAGAATCATAATGAAAGCTTAATCACATAAAAAAAGATGATAATGACCTAATATTGCCCTAGTCTTTTTTGTACAAATACCTACTTCATATGGATGATGAAACTGAAACCGTACCATGTTAACCATCATATTACTTGCTATTAAAATAAAATGTTAAGACACCACCAAAAATGAATTGAGGGCTGTAATTCCTATGCAGAAAAGGTTTCATCCAGCAGGCCAAAGATGGCTACCCACAGAATATCCTACTTGAATGACTGGCCCTTGGTTATTCCCTGGGATCTTGGATTTAAGGAAGGTTTCCACCAGTCCCTAGCTTGGTAAGAGAAGCTCACTGTGCCTAAGTGTTGGTAAAATCAGTGTGTGTAAGGCCATACACTTGATTTCTTTTTGGAAACCTGGAATTTTGGGACATGCTAAGGAGAAGATGCCTATGTGATTAGCATTTGACCTCGGGCACTGAGTATCCATAAGCCTCGTACTGGCAGACAACATTTCACTTGTGCTGTCCTAATTTGATGCTGGAGGAATTAAGCACATCCTGCTAACTCCATAAAGATAGGATTACTGGAAGCCTGTGCTTGGTTTACTCTGGACTTCACCCCATGCACCTTTTCTCTGTGCTGAGTGGCCTTTCTAGCCTGTCCCCATAACAAACCATAGGCAACAACTATATGCTGAGTCCTGTGAGATCTTCCAGTGGATAATCAAATCTGGGTGTCGTTGTGGTGCCTCTATCACAACTGCATTATATGAAATTTTTATTATTTGGGTTGATGTCATACACGTGGTTACAGTCAGAAGGTTATGTCACAGAATACCTTTCCTGGAATCTCTTTTTCTTGGTATTTGCCTGGAAAATTCCTACATTCCTATATATCCTTTTGAAGAAAGGTTTAAAAGGAATAGATTAAATCATGATGTCACAAAGTGTGAAACAAGCAACCATCCTAATTTACTCAGAAAAAAAAAAAAAAGAGAGAGAGAGAGAATCCTGGTGGTTGCCGCTATATTCTACCATATACAAGTTCCTCTCAAATATGAAAAATCAGTTAATTTTTCCAACTAACTAGGACTTAGTTCATTTCTGGCAGATAGGAATCAAAAGAAGTAACAGGGATTGTTCTAGAAAAAACAGAACTATCAGACCCAGTATAAAAACATACTACTGATTATAGTTTTTTGTTTGTTTCTTCTCCTTAATTTCTTAGAAAATTAAAAATATAGTACACCTATTAAAGGCAGTCATTGCAAAAATAATAAAAAATTCATAATTACTGTGTCCTCATTCCTGCTGCTCTCCTCTGTTCATCTGATAAAGTCCTACACATTTTTCATGTCCAATTTAAATGCTGGCACACAACCTGGAAATTTCTGAGTCTTCTGAGAGTTCTCTCTCACCCCCTAACTTTTCATATTCAGGAATCACAAATTCGTATTAACTATACTGTTTCGGTCTCTGCTTTATCTTTTCCCTGCCCGTGCCCTGGTCAAACATGAGTTCTTAACTGATTATTTTCGCAGGGAAAAAAAAAGCCACCAAATATTATTGTTATTTCTTAAATGAATAAAAAAAATAAGCAAAACAAATGAGAAAGACACAAGGCCCTGAAAAAAAAATTAATGGAATAAATTGAACCCCCTGACGTTTTCAATCTACACAGCTGAAAGTTTCATAATGGACTAATACTAGGCTAAGAAAACAAGAGCTTCCTTTGCCTCCCAGTCTCTTTATTTGGTTTCCTATAACCTATCCTCCATATGAGGGTTCAGCAAGCTATGGCCACAGGCCAAATCCTACCTGCCATCTGGTTCTGTAAATAATGTTTTATTGGGGCATAGCCCCATGTCTTCACTTACATATTGCTATAGCTGCTTTCACACTACAAGGGCAGAGCTGAGAAACCACATCACCTAAAATATTCACTGGCTCTTTAGGAAAAAGGCTTGGTGATCTGTATTTTATGCCATAACCAGAGTGTCATAACTCAAATCTAATCTTATTAGTCTTCTGCTTCAAATTCTCCAAAATCTCTGCATCAAATACTGCTGGCTCCCTCCCTAAGAACCATTCCATATTCTTCATTCTTGCTAGAGAATCACAACTTTATTTGGATATTTATTGTCTCCATACACAGAGAAGGTGGCCTCACCCTGGCTTCAAAAAGAGAAAGGAGTATTCTAAGCTAATCACAGTACCTGATTTACCAGGGACCAGTTTAGGAATGAGTATGTGATGTAACCTAGTCTTTAAAATGTTAGAGGAAGTCTACTGCAAGCCTCTTCCTAGTGAAAAGAAACACCTAAAGAAAAGCAGTCCTTCCCACCCACTGGATGTTGTATGTGAGAATAGGATACCTGGAGCTGTTGCTAATTAGCCACCACGGAAAGGAGAAATAAAAATACCACCAACTCCAAAACTGAACAAGAGACGACTGGGATCCTGATGACATCACTGAACCATCAAAACATTTCTGGTTCCTACTGTTTTAGTCACTGTTAGAAGTCACCTATTATTTGCCGCTAAAAGCATCCTACCAAAGAAATTTCCCAAGGCCTATCGGGTAAGATCTACTCCTTTCGATAGCACTAACAAACTTCCATAAGCTTGTCTTACATAGATATTCACCTCATTCCCAACCATTGCCATAGCACAGTTTTTCTACCAGCAAAACCCAGCTGCTCATAAATCCTGCTAAGTTCACTTGTACACCTTCGCCTCTGCACTGCTGTGTACTCCGCCAAACACGTAATCGTGATAGTTTACAAACATTGTCAAACATACAAATGTTGGTCCTTCTGCCTCTCTACCTGGCAAACTGAACTCCTCACTCTGCATGCTTACCGTAGATTCTACCCAGTCCTTGAAAACTCAGATTCCTCACTGGGAACTTACGGTAACTGGAACAAATGCCAATACAAAATAACAATGATAATTATAAGCTCTATGAGACTCTGGCACCTAGTAAGCACTAAATAGAGTAAATAATACAAATGGCAGTGGTAACAACAACTCCTGGGGTGCAGAGACTGGTTTTTGCATGTTTGTATTCTACAACAATAGGATAACACTTAGTAGCTAACAGGCACTTAAGAGTTACTTGTGAAGTGAACAAATGGACATGAATAAAAATGATTCCTTTGAAAATTATTTTTAAAAACCACAGAAACTTTTCTGTTTCAAAAACCGCAGGGACAACTCTATTCTGTTATGAGCAGCTTAATGATCAAAACGCTGTCTGTTCTATCTTTGCCTTCCCTGTAACTTCCAAAACTAACCTACAGAAGTTCTTTGGTAACAGTCTGCCAAGTTAAAGCTTTCTTCCTACTTTTCAGATTGTACAGTGCACTAGGTGCCACAACTAGGGAGCAACAGTAGCATTTGTGTGTGTGTGTGTGTGTGTGTGATTGTGAAACATCTTTGTGCTGTTATTATAATTTCTGGAGCCCAAGTTGCCCTATTTGAATACTTATAAAGATAAAATTTTGACTAATGGCAACAGAGTATCTTATTCTAACAAAATTACAGTGTCATGACAATTCTCCAACAAACAGAAGAAAACATTGTTCTAATGAAGTCAACATATCTCATTCTGGATTTGTTGTTGTTGTTGTTGTTTTTAAATGTTTATTTTTTTGAGAGATACAGAGCATGCATGTACAGGGGAGGGGCAGAGAGAGAAGGAAAAGGGAAAATGCCACACAGGCTCTGAGCTGTCAGCAAACAGCCTGACAGAGAAGTCTGACACAGGACTCCAACTCACCAACTGTGAGATGATGGTGACCTGAGCTGAAATCAAGAGTTGGACACTTAACTGACACAGCCACCCAAGCGCCCCTCTCATTCTGTCTTGATTTATGAGGAGTGAAGTTGATAATGGTGAGACCTTGTTGATATAATATGTGAAATAACCTATGCCTCTCAACAAGGCATTGCTTTTCTTCGGTACTCCTGGAAGCTATCTGTAAAAAACAATCTCATTGGCAGTACTGCACACTAGCTAAGATTTGCAGTTCTTATTATTTGCCATTTGTTTATGGTACCAGGAAAGTACTGTAGAATTCCCAGTTTTAGGGCTGGTTCATTTTTTAATGAGACAAATCACTAGGTAACAATATTTACTAAATATAATCCATTTGTAAACATTTTATAAAAGATCCATTTTTATAACAAGTGCAATTTGTTATAATATGTTTATGGAGGAAACATAAAACGTACTAACTTAACAATATTTTTTTCCTCTGGGCACCTGGATGGCTCAGTTGGTGAAGCATCTGACCTTGGCTCAGGTCGTGATCTCGCAGCTCACGAGTTTGAGCCCCACATTGGGCTCTCTGCTGTCAGTGGTGGAGCCTGCTTTGGATCCTCTGTCTACCTTCCTCTGTCCCTCTCCTGCTCGCTCTCTCTCTCTCTCTCTCTCTCTCTCAAAATTAAATAAACAGTTAACAAAGCATTTTCGTATTTATTACACAAAGATGTCACATGGTATTTTAGGGGTCATGACTAAAATAATGAATTTCTTTTCAGATAATACTGCCTCATATTTTCAATTACCTACAGTTAACTTCATAAATAATTCTGAACATTAGACTATAAAGAAAGAAATTAAGAAAGAAAAAATATATACATGCAATTTACACATTGGTGTTCTTTTCTTCATTGTTCTTTCATTATCAAAACACCCTTACTCTGACTTTACTTATGTTAGGACCACCAAGAGCAATTCACTATGTAAAGTCTTACCAGGATTGCTGTTTTGCAAAGAATTTTTAAGCATGATTTCTTCTTTATGTCGGCAAATTATTTCGTAATTGCTATGTTTAAAAAAGGATGATAAATAATATTACTATCTTAATGCTGATATGAAAAACATTTACCAAATAAATCAAATCCTTAGAGTATTTCAAATAATATCAGAGCAAATATAAAAACTTTAATTGCCCCATATACTTCAAATTTGTACGTTCTAGAAGCTTTTCATTAACTCTGTACTTAAGAAAAAAACAGGAAGATGAACCAGTCATGAATTGAGGGCATTCTAGCTTAGTAAATTAGAACTAGCTTGCCAGGGGCACCTGGGTAGTTAAGCATCCAACTTTAGCTCAGGTCATGATCTCATGGTTTATGGCTTTGAGCCCCACGTCAGGCTCTGTGCTGATAGCGCAGAGCCTGGAGCCTGCTTCGGATTCTGTGTCTCCCTCTCTCTCTGCAACCACCCCCCACCCCAGCTCGTACTCCGTCTCCCTCTATCAAAAGTAAATACACATCGAATAGAAATGAGAATAATTAGGGGCGCCTGGGTGGCGCAGTCGGCTAAGCGTCCGACTTCAGCCAGGTCACGATCTCGCGGTCTGTGAGTTCGAGCCCCGCGTCAGGCTCTGGGCTGATGGCTCAGAGCCTGGAGCCTGTTTCCGATTCTGTGTCTCCCTCTCTCTCTGCCCCTCCCCCGTTCATGCTCTGTCTCTCTCTGTGCCAAAAATAAATAAAAAACGTTGAAAAAAAAATTAAAAAAAAAAAAAAAAGAAATGAGAATAATTAGAATTCACGTGCCAGAATGGAAAGTGTTTGGAACCCAGAAGTCCCAGCTCTATAACCTATAGCTATTTGTTCTTGGAGAAGCCACTTCTCTTTGGCTCAAAATCTCCCTCTATAAAACAAGGTAAATTACTGCCTTATTTTACAAGGTTGATAAGAGGATTTAATGAGATATGATACCCAAAACATGGCCTCTCAGGCCATGGCCTCTTAGGTGATGCTCATTACTCTGGGAAGGGCAAGATGAGACCTTCCATGACTTCAGAAAAGATGCTCCACAGGATTTAAAGTGGTGGTCCAGGGGCACCTGGGTGGCTCAGTCCGTTGGGCATCCAACTCTTGATCTCAGCTTGGGTCTTGATCTCAGGCTCGTGAGTTCCAGCCCCATGTTGGACTCCACGCTGGGCATGGAGCCTACTTAAAAATAAGGCAGGGGTACAGATCTGCTAACAAAGGAGAAAGGGAAGTCCGATCTCTTCCTGCAGCATCATTTGAACCTCTCTGACAGTTTAGAATGATCCCAGCTAACATCTTCTGGCAAAAAAACAAAACAAAACAAAAAAAAGACAAACAAGATCCTCAAAGGGTAACCCATAAGGAAAGTCTAGGCTAAGATATGGGTTCCACATAAGGTCTTTGAGTGTGGAGGGACAGGGGTGTATGGCGAAAGCCAGGAGGCCCAGCTGCCCCAACAGGGTGCTGGTGCTTTGGGATAGCTGCTGAGCATATGTGCATGTGCAGTGAACAAAGAAACTTTATAGCTTTGAAATCTAAGTGTGGAACACCATGAAGACTGAAAACCCTGGATCAGCAAGGGAATCCTGGGAGTAAAGGTCAATCACGACCTGACTGCAGCACCAGTTTCAACAGCAATGCCGCAGCAACAGAATCAAAGGAAACTGTAGAATGATCAGGATGTCCTTTTTTTCCCCTCCAAATGACTTGTGAAAGAGGACTGTCTCTTTGGTCTTAGGGTGCTCCTTAGGTTCTTGGAAAATTCAAGGGACAGAGTACAGGAGATAGCCCTCAAAGGAAAGTAGAGGGTCTTCTACAAAACTGAACATTTCAAGACCCAAGTTACTAGTTAGAAAACACAGAGATGTAGCATTATTTGTGTCCCATGCAGAGGGGTTATACTTGAAATGAAATGGATAAGGTTAGGATCCTGGAGGATAAAGGTCTCAAAAGTCCTGAGATAAAGAATTCTGCACACATTCCTACTTCCAACTAGTCTAGTCCTTTGCTTGATTTCTGGCTAATGTTGTGGACTAACCGACTGCCATTCCAAAACTGCCTGACCAAACTACGAAACCCCATCTGTTACATACAAAGTTAACAGTTAAATTATTTTAAACCTCAGTTTAGTAATAACTAGCATTTTAATACAAACACTTACAGATTAAAACCCTTAATATAAACATATTCATCTGCAGCCCATCAGATTATTTAAATTATTTTAAACCTCAGTTTAGTAATAACTAGCATTTTAATACAAACACTTACAGATTAAAACCCTTAATATAAACATATTCATCTGCAGCCCATCCATATACATCTTGAGGAAAGGGGTCAATACCTTGCTGAAGAAGAAGCCTGACTACATTTGTTGAGTCATAATTTACAGAAAGCATGAAGGCTGTTCTAAAATAACAGGAATAACTTCACTCTTAGGAATTTAGAGTTATTTAAACAGCTAATTTGATATACTTTATCAGGTTAATATCTAGCCTATCTGTTCAGAATCGACCATTTACATGTTTCAGTGTTCATCTGTGTAAATGATCTCCAAGACGAAAATGAAGGGACAAAAAGGAAGCTTCTTGTCCCACTTGGGTAATGTATTATAGAGTTGCTAATTTAAAGTCGTTTGATAAACAGGAAACTATGCTAGGTCACTTATCTGAATAGGTAAAGATTTAAAAAAAACTAATTCCCCATGTCTTCCTTAATCTGATACAGTGCACTTCAAAGCCATCTAGAGGTCAAGTAAGTATTAAAAACTATCTGCAGGCTTAAAATGATAATATTTTAATGCGAATGCTAACAAAATAGGCATAATTATAGTTAACGATGCTGATAAGCATATGGTAGGCACTAAATTAAATGCTATGTATATAAAATATTATTTACGCACACCCACCCTTGAAGGATATATTATTATCCTCCTTTTCATATCAGGAAACATATTTAGTGATGATACGTAACACTCCCAAGGTCACAACACCTAGCCAGTAGGAAAGCTATGAATCAACCTAGTCTTGTGTGAATCTAAAGCACATCTCTTCCTTCTTTATCACCCACCTATAACTTATCCTCATTAAAGGAAAAGTCTATACAGTTAAAGTTATCTTTCATCTTTCTACTCCTACCAATTGAAAATAAAATAAAAAATACATATACTGGACATGAAAAAGGATAAAACCTGATGAGACTTGGTAAGAGTAGTTAATCATCATTAGAGATCACCTAACGACATCAGTATTACTCAAAAAAGAAAAAAAAAGCAATTTAAAGAAAAGTGTCATCCAAAAGACACAAAAACTCCTATTTATGTTTAATATGCATCTTTTTTTTTAACATTTATTTGCTTTTGAGAGACAGAGCTCAAGCAAGGGAGAGGGAGAGAGAGCGGGATACACAGAATCCAAAGCAGCTCCAGGCTCCGAGCTGTCAGCACAGAGCCCGGCGTGGGGCTCGAACCCACGAACCATGACATCATGACCACAGCCAATGTCATAGACTTAAGCAACTGAGACACCCAGGCACCCCAATATACATCTTTGAAGGAAAATGTATATGAAGTAGAAACTATTTTTTTTTTTAGTTTATTTACGATTTATTTTGAGAAAGAGAGAGAGTGCACATGAGAGTGTGGGCAAGGGGCAGAGACAGAGAGAGAGAGAGAGACAGAGACAGAGACAGAGACAGAGAGAGAGAGAGAGAGAGACAGAGAGAGAGACAGAGAGAGAGAGAGAGATTGAGAATCCGAAGCAGGCTCTGCACTGTCAGCACAGAGCCTGATGTGGGGTTCAACCCACGAACCATGAGATGATCACCTGAGCCAAAGTCGGATGCTTAACCAACTGAGCCACACAGGTGCCTCTATGAAGTAGAAGTTTAAAAAATACCATAAAAGGTTTAAGAAGGCCAATATTGTGCCCTTAAGTAAATTAAGAGCTGAGAGTCCACCCTTTATAAAACTAAAATGAAATCCCTTTAGTTAACACAAAATCACGTGGCAGAAAAACAAACTAACAAACAAACAAACAAACAAAAAAACATTGCAGGAGCAACTGGGTGACTCAGTTGGTTAAGCATCAGACTCTTGACCTCAGCTTGGGTCTTGATCTCAGAGTCATGAGTTCAGGCCCAGTGTTGGACTCCACGCCGAACATGGAACCTACTTAAAAATAAACACTGCAAATGACATGAGTCAACATCATCAAGGAATATGAATTCTGCTATACCCTGTTCTTCATGTTGCCCAGTCAGAATAATTGCTTTCTACCTAACTGGTGATGTGTTGACATTTTTCACTATATAATTACAAATTAATCTTCTTCTTCTGAAGTTAATCTTCCTGACTTGAATAATTATTACCACTCTAGAACCATACTAAGGTTTAAAAGAAAACTACTGCACCTTTTTAATTTATCCTCTGCATGTGTATTTGCTGCCTTTTCTACCAGAACTTCCACTATTTGCTGTTTGTTTTCATTTACAGCAACTAGAAGTGGTGTGATGTTATCCTGTAAAAGAGCAAAAACAAATGAGAATTTACAAAATTACACCTTTCCATATGGAATTTTAAAACATACAAAAGATCCTCTAAACTGAAACATACAATACAAAAAGTAAATAAAAATGGCCTCTTCCTTCCCACCACTGTGCTTTCACCTGCTGCTGCTTCTCTTTAAAATAGCCCTCCTCCACGGGGGCACCTGGGTGGCTCAGTTGGTTAAGTGACCAACTGCAGCTGAGGTCATGAGCTCAGGGTTTGTGAGTTCTATCCCTGCATTGTGCTCTATGCTGGCAGCGCACAGCCTGGAGCCTGTTCCAGATTCTCTCTCTCTCTCTCTCTCTCTCTCTCTCTCTGCCCTCGCTCTCTCTCTCTCTCTCTCTCTCTCAAAAAGAAATACACATTAAAAATTGTTTTTAATAAAATAGCCCTTCTCCACCTCCTTCAACAGATTATATGAAGTCATTCTCCCAAACTCACTTCAAACACTCACTGGTTCCAAGATCGTTGCTTCTATCACAGTACTTATCATGGTATACTGTAGTTATTGTTCCCTATCTAAACCAAGAGCTTCTTGAGAGCAGGGGCTATTTCTTATCTCTATATCTCCAAACTCCAAAACACAGCAGTATATGCTTTAAGTACTTTTACTGAATTAATAACCTAAATGATGGTCTCTGGACTAGTGTTTCTTAAATTACCTTCCAAAGAATACCTACTTTGCCAGAAGGTAAGTACTATGTCCCATTGGAAAGATTTCATGATCATCTATGTTTGAGAAATATTATAAAACTGCATTATATGTCTGGCATTACAGAAATCCATTTAAATCTGCTCAGTCCCCATTTGACAATCCTTTTTGTGGCAAACATTCACATTTGAGGAATCAGAGTTTCAGGGATATAGTTTGGAGAGCTTTCCGATAAAGGTGAAGCTTTTCCCCAAGTTATACAAACTTGCTTGTCTTCTGTCAGCGGTATCAGGATCCACTGACATCCGAGATGTCAACATAAGGCATCGCTGCTCCAAATGGGTCACTAAGGACATGGGCTCAGAACTCCAAGAGTTAAGCTTCAAATGAACTTTGATTACTTAATATTAAATAGCCCATGGGCTTTCTCCTATTATAAAATGCTAAATTTTTATCTTAACTGTTGGGAAGCTCCATATGAAATTTTATTGTCAATTATAATAATCCTGGGACCCTAATACGTATCTACTTCTAAAAAAATCTGTTTGTATTCTAGTTGTATTCCAGTTTCCACTGGAATAGCTACTTACTTTATATTTTAGGCAAACTATAAATCAGAAATAAAAATATAATGGCTTATCAATAAAAACTCAAACACTGATTTATACAGATCATTTTTAGCATAATGAAAGTGACTACATTATTTGCATTTTTAGGGAACAATGCTGAGGAGAAAGAGAATATTGTCTGCAATGGGCATAACCTATTCAACTGTAACCATGATTAATCTAATACGGTTTGCAAATATTCCAATAGGAATACGATTATTCAAATTTTGTTTCTTTTAATGTTTATTTATTTTTGACAGAGAGAGACAGAGCATGAGCAGGCGAGGGGCAGAGAGAGAGGGAGACACAGAATCCGAAGCAGGCTACAGTCTCTGAGCTGTCAGCACAGAGCCCCACACGGGGCTCAAACTCACAGACAGCGAGATCATGACCTGAGCCGAAGTCGGACGCTCAACCGACTGAGCCACCCAGGCGCCCCAGGAATACGATTATTTATAGTACACAGAAGGAAAAAGTGTCTTGTTTTCAAACTAACTTATGGGGCACCTGAGTGGCTCAGTCAGTTAAAAGGCCGACTTCGGTTCAGGTCATGATGTCATGGTTTGTGAGTTCAAGCCCTGCATTGGGCTCTATGCTGACAGCTCAGCCTGGAGCCTGCTTGGGATTCTGTGTCTCCCTTTCTCTCTGCCCCTCCCCCACTCATGCACGTGCTCTCTCTCCTTGAAAAATCAATAAACATTAAAAAATGAATAGAATACAAAAACAACTTAGAAAGTCTAACTTGGAAAATTCAATCCTATTCCGAAGACACTAACATAAAATACAAAATATATATTATAAATTAATATGGATTGCCTTGAAAACCTTGAAATCTTTATCAAAATAGACCATAAAACAGAGGCGCCTGGGTAGCTCAGTCAGTTAAGCATCTGACTCTTGACTTTGGCTCAAGTCATGGTCTCACGATTCATGAGTTCAAACCCAGTGCCTCCTAGGGATTCTCTCTCTCTTTCTCAAAATTAACTTTAAAAAAAATTACCAAGGTTTCTTTGTGTCCAAAAGAGATCTGATTAACACAGTCTAATATATATACATATATATATATATATATATAAACATATATATAAATATACATATATATAAACATATATACGTATTATACATATATACATATGTATAATACGTATATATGTATATTTATATATATATAAACATATATACGTATATACATATGTATATATGTATATATGTATATTTATATATATATACATATATATGTATATATGTGTGTGTATAAATATGTGTGTGTGTATGTGTTTGTGTATATCACACAAATATATGATATATATGTGTGTATATATATATATACACACACACATATTATATATATATATATATACACACACACACACATATATGATATATATATATATATATATATATATATATAATAAAACAGTAATTGTAAACGCATTGCTTATGAAAGCAAAGTAGGTGACTCGAGTAAGTGAAGAACCTAAGTGGGGACAGTAGCAAACTGGAGACACACATACCTCATATAAAAAGGTCAGCCGCTGAAATGCATACCAAACAGTAGTATGGGCTCAAAGTTCCAGGGATGATTCTATAAGAAGTGTCTGAAATCCAGATTTCTGCATGAGTGTCATAATTTTAAATGTTGACTCAATTTATGGAGGAAACGAAACACATCCAGGGGCCAAATTTAGTCAATAGCCCACGGGTATTTTGGTTGTGCATAAAGCAAATATTTGTATGTAAATCTTTCCTGAAGTATCAGTATCACGTTTTAGCAAAAACTTAGGCCCCAACATGTAATAAAAATTGCTATTAAGACTCATAAGAGGGTAGGGGGGCCTGGGTGGCTCAGTCGGTTGAGCGTCCGACTTTGGCTCAGGTCACGATCTTGCGGTCCATGATTTCGAGCCCCGCGTCAGGCTCTGGGCTGATGGCTCAGAGCCTGGAGCCTGCTTTCACTTCTGTGTCTCCCTCTCTCTCTGCCCCTCCCCTGTTCATGCTCTGTCTCTCTCTGTCTCAAAAATAAATAAATGTTAAAAAAAAATTAAAAAAGAAAAAAAACAAGAAAAAAAAAAGACTCATAAGAGGGGAGCCTGGGTGGCTTAGTCAGTTGAGCATCTGACGCTTGACTTCAGCTCAGGTCATGATCCCAGAGTTGTGGGACTGAGTCCTGCATCAAGCTTGGCACTGAGCTTGGAGCCTGCTTGAGGTTCTCCCTCTCTCCCTCTGCCCTTCTCCCCCACTCACACTCTCTCTGTCTAAAAGAATCACAACAAAAAGACTCGTAACACCCACTTTAAGAATTTTTCCAATGCTTCTTAAAACCGCAATCTATCTGTGTTTAATTCTCCCAGACTGTTAATCAAATAGACAAATTAGTTCACAACTATGCTGAAACTAAATTATGAAAACAATTCTCAACTGTATTGTCACTAACTACATTTCCATGTTTAAAACTACCATTTGGATTATGCCAGGGCTATATGAATTTAACAGACATCATAAGACAGTCGGTCACATAGCTTCAACTAATAAAGAAGATTGAAGATTTTCTCCTATTGCAATCAGGAAAACACTGCTTGTGATAACCAAATGGCTATGAATATGAGAGAGAGAGAGAGAGAGAGAGAGAGAGCAAGCGTGAGCGAGTGGGGGAGGGGCAGGGAGAGAGATTCTCATGTGTCTCTGCACCATCAGTGCAGAGCCCAATGTGGGGCTCAAACTCACAAACCATGAGATCACAACCTGAGTGGAAGTCAGACGCTTAATCAACCGAAAAACCTGGGTACCCCTGCATTCAGTAGTTAGCTTTTTTAAATTTTTTTTAAATGTCCACTTTTTGTGGAAGAGAGAGAAAGAGCACGAGCAGGGGAGGGGCAAAAAGAGAGGGAGACTACAGAATATGAAGCAGGCTCCAGGCTCTGTCTAAGCTGTCAGCACAGAGCCCAACACGGGGCTAGAACTTGTGAACTGTGAGATGATGACCGGAGCCTGAAGTCAGACGCTTAACCGACTGAGCCACCCACACACCCCAGTAGTTCTTAACCAAGAGTTGTAGCACAGTCTCAAAAAAAATATTTCTAAATATCCATGTCTATGTATACATGTTACTAGATTTACTCAAACTCTTCAGGGGAGAGTTTAGGCTTGTTAAAAAAAAAAAAATTGAAACTTCCCCAGGGCACGGGGATTCACCACCACAATTCTAGCTGAGAGCTGGTGCAGCAGACAATCACATCAGTCTCATCTATGTGGCCAACTCCCTCTATCATTTAAAGATTTAGCCAAAAGAATGACTTATCAAAACTGCATTTAATTTCCCTGAGCAGAGGTAGAACAGGGACTAAATGTAAAGTCAAAATGCAACTTGATTGCATTACTTTTAAACTTCTTACTTCCCATCAAGATATTCTAGATTTCAGAGCAGAGTTTAGACTCTTACCTAAGTGGCTGTTTCTGCCAGAATAGGATTATATGACAGTTAATTATTTGTTCTTTCTTCTCCTTGCCCACTTAATCAACCACCTGTTCACTGCCAATCTGATTTCCTCTGAGTCCTCCTACACTTGGTCTCTAGGCAGGTTTACAACTCACTCTTTCCCTAAGTAACAATTATTCCCCTCAAAAATTGAAGACTCCTTGACTAAACATATAAACTGAAGGGGAAAAAATAAACAATAAAACAAACAACCTCTTCTTGTTATTTTCTCTCACTTGTCAAATTTCCAAATTGGCCCACTTAGTTCTGACTGCTCCCTCCTTTCCCCTTTTTTCTCTTAAGCCTTGGCCAATAAAAGATAAATCCCATTTTTATAAATCACTTTTTTATCAAATAGGAACTTGTCAACAGCAGCAATATTTTTTATTGTAAAATGCATTTCTTTTCTTTGAGTTTTAAGACAAAACCTAGGGCAAATTTTGCTTTCCTGTGTTGTTTTTCACTAATAAAAAAAAAAAAATTGGATGGGAAAAATATTTGAAAATAAAATAAGTTTTACCTTTAACAAATATATTGTTTTCATAAATATTTGTCATAAATACATAAAACAAAGCAGTATTCTCTGTTTCTTTAGAAGTATCCTTATTTAAAATGAAATCTTAGGGGTGCCTAGGTGGCTCAGTTGGTAGAGCATCCAACTTCGGCTCAGGTCTTAATCTCATGGCTCATGAGTTCATGCCCTGCATTGGGCTCTGTGCTGACAGCTGGGAGCCTGGAGCCTGCTTCAGATTCTGTGTCTCCCTCTCTCTCTCTGCCCCTCTCCCCTTCTTGTTCTGTCTCTGTCTCTCTCTCTCTCTCAAAAATAAATAAAAAATAATAGGAAGAAAGAAAGAAAGAAAGAAAGAAATAAAGAAAGAAAGAAAGAAAGAAAGAAAGGAGAAATCTTAGATAAATAAGTTATTGCCAAATATTCTCATTCAGGGAATCCTTGAACTTCCGAATACGTAAAATTGACCCTGCCCGTGTCAACCAAGGGTGTTCCTCTAGGGGCTTCAGCAGTGAGAGGTAATGCATGTCAAAGAAAAGGCAGGTGGGCCAGCAAGCGTGGCCATCATCTACTCCCCGTGTACAGCTACAACCCTGCTGAGGAGCTACACAAGGTTGAGCAGGAGCTACTCTCTGAAGTGGGACACCCCAACATGGTACATGGCTGGTCGAGTGGCTACCAACACAAGAAGATGCCTTTGGTGGATGTCAAGACATGACCTGACCCCAATGCCCTCATCTTCAGAGCACCGGGGCCTGCAGTGCCCAGCACCTACAACCTGCTGCTTTCTCCTCCCACTTGCACACATCCAAGCTCTCCCTGCTGGGTCTGGGTGTCCTTTCCTCCTCCCACCTATCCCCAGCAGCACCCCTTGCCTAAGCCCCTGCATAGCACCCAGCCTCCATCGTCACCTCACTCCCCTCTAGACCTTTAGTCCTTTATGGGCTCTGAGACTACCATCCACTTGTAGGCACTAATGGAAACATTTTCTTTCTGGGGTGGAAGGGTGGCTGGGAGATACAACTTTGCCCTTTCTGTGGGCACTACTTTTTTCTAGCCCTCCCTGACTTGGCATTGGAGTTATTTCCATGATGACAGGGCCTGATATATAGAATTCAGTGAGTGAGTGTGTGTGTGCGTGCGTGCGTGTGTGTGTGTGTGAAATAAAACATTTTGTGGTTAAAATATTCACATATATATATAAAATTTCAAATACTGTATAAATTAGTTCTTTACCTTATTTCTTGCTTCAGTATTCGCATTGTATAGCAGCAGCTTCTCTATTATGGATATATTATCACCAAAGGCCGCATAGTGGAGAGCAGTGTTGCCACTCACATCCCTAATATTTGGATCGGCACCATTTTCCAATAGTATGTTTACACATTTCTCTTCCTGGCACTGTATGGCCTGTCAGTGATATGCCAAGAAACAGAGTGTAAATTCTGAGAATTTAAAGTAAGCATGCCACAGGTTTCACCAATTCGTTTTGTTTCAAGGCAATAATTTCATTTTCATTCTAAGTAATGACATCAAATCTATCTCAGGCAGACATAGCTGGTACTACATACCTTCATGAGAGCTGTCCTGTTTTCATGATCACAGAGGTTAAGATGACATTTCCTCTCTACTAGGAGGCTCACCACTTCTGGATGGCCATTGGCACAGGCCAAATGGAGAGCAGTCCTAAAAAAGTGAGAGGACTTTTTAGGAAATGATAGTGCACTCTCTCAAAACTTGCAGTTAATTCAGGAAATTGTAAACATTAAGTAGCATGTTATTCCTATGCCTCCAAAACAAAGATTCAGTTTTCCTCTGGAGAAAGTACAATATTTAGTAGTGATTACTCATCACACTAATAAAAGAGCAGCCTGTTTGAAGAGAAAGAGCATGACCTGGGGATTCAGCTCCACCTGGGTTTGAATCCTAGTTTAACTCTGTCACTCACTAGTTATTGCTTAGACTTATCCTCAATGTCCTCAACAAAAGGGGATAAAAATAGTAGTTGTCTTGTGTCACCTGGCTAGCTCAGTCTGAAGAGCATGTAACTCTTGATCTCAGGGTCGTGAGTTTGAAGCCCCACATAGGTGTAGAGATTAGTAAAAAAAAAAAAAAAAAAAAAAAAAAAAAAAAAGATAATAATGAAATGAAATGAAATGAAATGAAATACTGAGTAGTTATCTCACAAGACCTCGTTGTGATGCTTAAATGAGGATCTATGCAAGTATTTAGAACACCTCCTAGCACAAATAACATCTCAATAGTTGTTGGATAATATAATTTTTACCATTACTACTGCTTTACATAGACAACACTTCAGTTAGGTACCTTGATACAATTACACCTACGTTGCAGATATGTTTTAAGGATTAGCAAGAATACTGCGTTTCAATGATTCCAAGATGCTCATTTTGTCACATTTTAATATCTCTGACATTGGAACGCAATTTATAACTCAAAATGTCTTACAACTGTAAATGGCAGGACTTTAAAAAAATAATTGGCATATAAAATAGTGGGACATCATAGAATCTTGGTGTCTTCCATTATGTGAAATGATGGTATATACAATAGGTCTATTGCAGTTCTAGTCATATGATTGGCACTTAAATAAATTTTAGTTCTGAAAAGCATTATAGGAAAAGAGGACTAAATTAACAAAAGGAAAACATTTTTTAAGGACTTCTTACTTTGCTTCTCAAGAAAGTTTAAGCCACAGGAAACTCAGGATTCCAATGACTAGGAACAGCTCATTTTATTAAATATTGAGGTCTACAGATTGTACGAAAATCAAGTATTTCCAGTGATCAATATTAGTACCTACTACTCTCATAAATTTCAGAAGGGCAGGTAAAGGTTATCTTTTACAATTTTCTATCTTCAGAAACTTTGAAAGGAAGGAGGAAAACTTCCCATTGAGATTAAGTCCTAATACTTCAATGTAAAATTTCTCATCTTAGGGGTGCCTTGCCGGCTCAGCCAGTACAGCATAGGACCTTGATCTCAGGGTTGTAAATTTGAGCCCCACAATGGGTATAGAGATTGCTTAAAAATAAAATCTGGTGCAGAGCCTGCTTTAGATGCTCTGTCCCTCCTCTCCCTTTCCCTCTCCCCCTGCTCATGCTTTCACCCTCAACAATAAATAACACTTAAAACATAAAGTAAACAAGATAAAAGCTGGGGCACCTGGGTGGTTCAGTCTGTTAAGCGTGGAGCTCTTGATCGGGCTCAAGTCACGATCTCATGTTCACTGGCTCAAGCCCCATGCTGGGACTCTTTGAAAAGTGTATTGGAAAAGTTCCTGCTTTCAGCACGGGGCCTGCTTGGGATTCTCTCTCTCTGTCCTTCCATTGCCCCCACCCCCAACCCCACCCCATCCCTCTCAAAAAATAAATAAATAAACTTAAAAAAATAAAATCTTTAGAAAATAAATAAATAAAATTCCTCATCTTGCTCATCCTGTGCAAAATGAAGTCTTTGTGAACAAAAGGATCTTGGGTAGAGTATGTCCGCTAAATAATATATGTGCAGGTTCTAGGTGATAAATAAATGGATGCAAAGAGTGGATAAATACATTTGGAGAGTTCAATATTTTTAAAGAAAGGTATATAAAGGAAAGCATACTTCTGAAACAGTAAATAAACACTTATATTTGCTAAGTCTTATTTTTTTCATAAGCACACAACTAATATATTTTATTTTCATGATTAATATAAACCATTTACCTATTACACATAATAAAGCTACCTATAACAGAAAACATATGTATATGCTTAATATGTGCATAATAAAATCTACAAGTGCAAATAAAAATACTCCCTTTACTTCTGAAGAGGCCAAAAGTTGTCCAAATATGCCAATCCTCAAAAAACATTTTAATTAACTCACTTTTCTTATTTTACATCCAAAAATATTTTTTAACACAAAGTGAGAAATTATTTTTATGTATATAAGATCAATATTCTTGCTCTTCTCCAGGATTACTTCAACGACAATAAACCCTTTCTGTTGATAATAAACTTTTAATAGGACCTTTATACACCTTTTCCTGTAGAAAGCACAGATTTTCTTTGAAGGCAAAGAAAAATGCATGTAAATACAAAGGCTCAGAAATAACAAATGTCATCACATTTTGTGCATTTTTGGGCTTAACATAAAACCGTAGTCTGCTTGTGTGTACCTATGATCACACTGATTTTTGTTCTCACTTAGTGATCAACTAAAGCACAGCTCTGCATCTCTGTGTATATCTATTATCTATGCCACTTTCAATGATCACATATCCATCTTATGGATGCAATGACATTTACTTATAAAAGCCATTATACGAGTTCTTCTTAATACATTGCTATTTTAAATAGTGCTGAGAAAAGCAAAATGTATGTCATTTATCTCTAGTGATTTCCTAAAGATATTTTAGTAGAAATAAAATTGATGGGTAAAAGGAATACATATTTTTTAAATGTGGTACTTACACCAAATTGTCTATTGGAAAGTCGAAAACAACTTAAACTTTAGCGGCAGTATAAGCACCATCACTCTATTTTCACAAAGGTTGTAGATGGAAAACTGTATTTCAGTCCCTTTTTCACTTAAATTTCTTTTTTCCCAGGGACACTATATTTCCCTATGTCCACTGGTCCCTTGTAGATATGCAAAGAAATACTTTGCACGATTTCAAATTACAGGTTTTTGTTCGTTTTGATTTCAAAGACTTCCCTGTAAAACGAAGATAGATTCTGTTGTCTGATACAAATATGTTGTAAATATTTGCAAGTGCATTGTCTTTTATTTTAATAATATTATTTTCTGATAGAGGCTTTTAGTTTTTTATGTTGCTAAATCAATCTCCAGAATTCTTGATTTAAAAAAATATTTTTTAATATTTATGTATTTTTGGGAGACAGAGACACAGCGTGCAAGCAAGGGAGGGGCAGAGAGAGAGGGAGACACAGAATCTGAGCTGTCAGCACAGAGCCTGAAGCGGGGCTCGAACCCACAAAGCACGGGATCATGACTCCCAAAGTCAGACCGCTTAACTGACTGAGCCACCCAGGGGCCCCAATTTTTTTTTTTTTTTTGAGAGAGAAATAGAGAGAGACAGAGAGAGAGAGAGAGAGAGAGAGAGAGAGAGGCAACACAGAATCCCAAGCATGCTCCACATTGACAACAGGGAGCCCGTCGAAGGGCTTGAACCCATGAACACCTGAGATTATGACCTGAGCCGAAATCAAGAGTCAGAGGCTTAACTGACTGAGCCACCCAGGCACCCCCCAAAAGTCTTGCTTTTCAAGTCATTCTTAGGATGGGTAAATAGGCATTTGTAGGATTTTTTTCTGTTACTTTTCTTATTTTGCCTATTAAAATTTTTAAATTGATACCCCATCTGGAACTTAATTTAGGGAGATAAAATTCTAACAAGTTTTCTCCAAATCGGCTGTTTCTCCACTACTTACGAATAGTTCACCTTTTCCTACTAATATGAAATGTCACCAGTATGAAATTCTAAAGTCTTATGTATATTTGAGCGTTGGTCATGTTCTACTCTGCACCACTCCTTTATCTGTCTTTTCAGCTGTGTGTAAATGAATAATTTGTGGAAATTTCAGGTACATTTTGATATCTGGAAGGGCAATCTACCTCCTATATAAAAACATAAGTTCTTAGGTTAATTCCAGTTTGTTAACATACAGTGTTCTCTCAATTTCAGATGTACAAGATAGTGAGTCCAAAAATTTCCTTAATGACATCACAAGAAGAGCATGTGTAGCTCAAAATTCTTAAAACCAGGATGCTTTCATTTGCTTTACTTAACACTGACAAATACAGGAAGGGTACACATTTTGAGAAAAAGGAGTCCTCCTATTCAGAGCCATCTTCCACTTCAAAATGTCCTTCCAAGGTCCCTCAGGAAATAGCACACATACCTAAGTGTACACAGACATAAACTGGATACTGGATTTTGTCCCAAGAATTTCTAGCCCAGAACTTGATTACAGGAATTATTTCTCCCATTATGCGCTTTTCTGTGACGTTATGGTATGAAAATGAGTCCATTAAAAACAACATGTTGTCGACACTTAATTTCGTGTGTATTGCTATTGAAATTTGGGTAAATCACGTCAAACTTGAGAGTCAAGTGGTCTGTTCAGGAATTACCGGGTAGGTGCCAGGGCAGCTGAAGACTTTGTTTTTGCCGCTCACACTGTCGGCCTGGTGCTAGACCACGTAGGGTTCCCACGACCGAGGGGCAGCGGGACCTCAGGAACCCAGCCCCCTGAGGGAGGGCTCGGATGCACAGGTAGAGCTAGGCCAGGTGTGCTCTTCTCCCAGGTCCGTCCCACCTCCTCCCTGCCAGCCTCCAAGCCCCTATTACCTGTTCATCTTGTCTCTATCATCCACGCCATTTTCCCCCATGAACAGAATCTGTTGCACTTGTGCTGCGTTGCCCACACAGGCAGCCTTGTGGATCTTTCTGAGATCTCTGTCTTGGACATGGTAACCCAGCAGCAAGTTGTCAATTCTATTGTTCTTCTGCCCAACGCCCCTGCCCTGCCTCTGCAAGCCAGAAGCGGAGCCCAAGGGCGACATGCCCTTCTCCCTCCCGAACCCCCAAATCCTCTTCATGGCGAAGCCTGCGGGCTCCACAGAGACTTCACCCCGCCCTCCCTTTCCACTACCTCCGGAGCCCAACACTAGCGCTGGAGACAGGCCAAACCCGCCTGGCCACAACACCCCAGCAGTGAGGATCCGGGTTTGGGTAGCTGCCACTTCTCAGTAACCGGCAACAAGCAATACCGCCAGACACAAGCGCGCTTGCGCACTTCAGAAGAGGCAACCAATGCGCATGCGCACAGAAGCCTAACTGTCAACGGTACCCACAGCTCCAAAGCCCCCGTCCGCCGGCCCAGCGCGGCGCAGCGAACAGAGGGGAGGGGGCTCCGGTGGGGGGTAGGGCGGGGTCCCAAGCCGCGGAACCGAGCGGGAGCCAGCACCTCTGCTCGCCACGCTCGGGTCTCGCCTCGGCACCCTTCTCGCCCCACGCGCGCCTCCCGAGGGCCCCGCCCCCGCGCCGGGGCCCAGGGTGCAGCCAGGCTGCCGTGCCTGGACCGTGGGAAGGGCTGGAGGCGGGGCGTGAGGCGGGGAGAGGGGCCGGGCCGGGGCCGCGACGCCCGCGAAGCCTGGAGCCCGCTGCAGCCGCCACCGGATCCCGGGATGGGACGAGAGACTGCGGCGGAAGCCAGCATCTCCCAGCCTGGGGCCCCGGGGGCCGCGGAGCCAACGCCGCCGCCGCCGCCACCGCCGCCGCTGTTGCCTCTGCTGCTGAGACCAGGCTGGAGATGGGTGAGTTGACACTGGCGTCCCGGGGGACCCGCGCCACAGCCCCTCCATCCAGGCACTCCTAGCCCTCGGCCTTGAACTCCGCGCTGCCGGCCCAACCCCCCCCCCCCCCCCCCACGCCTTCAGGGCTCCCACAGCCCCCTCCCTCCCTGAGCATGACCCTAGGGGCGGGAGCGGAACCCAGGGGCCGTGGGTTGGGGGCTTGGAGACAGGGAGGTGGGGGCCGGATGCCTGGGAGACTGTTGGGCTCCCACTCCCACGCCCAGGCCCAGCGGGGCACTGTGAACGGAGGGGAGGGGGCTCCGGTGGGAGGTGGGGCGGGGTCCGGAGCTGCCAGGCCAGGCGGGAGCCCGCACCTCTGCTCGCCGCGCTCAGGCCTGCCTTTGGCACCCCTCTCGCCCCACACGCCACTCCCGGGGGGCCCCTTCCCCGCGCCGCGTCCCAGGGTGCAGACTGGCCGCCGTGCCTGGACCGCGGGAAGGGGTGGAGGTGGGGCCGGGACGCGGGGCTATGGGCCGGGCGCGGGGCCGCGATGCCCGCGATGCCGGGCGCATGCCTCAGCCTCCGCCCGAGCCCGAGATGGTGTCAGAGGCTGCAGCAGACGCCAGCATCTCCCCGCCTGGGCCTCGAGGACCGCGCAGCCATCGCCGCCGCCGCCGCCACCGCCGTTGTTGCCTGCGCTGCTGAGACCAGGCTGGAGATGGGTGAGTTGACCCTGGCATCCTAGGGACCCCGCTCCGCAGCCCCTCCATCCACGCCCTCCTCCTGGCCCTCCGCCTCCATCTCTGCGCTCCCGGCACAACCACCCTCCCACGGCGTCAGGGCTCCCACAGCCCACTCCCTCCCTGAGCGTGACCCTTGGGGCAGGAGTGGGAGCCCCGGGCCCGGGTGTTGGGGGCGTGGAGACAGAGAGGTGAGGGCCGGATGCCAGGGAGACTATTGGATGCCAGGGAGACTGTAGGGCCCCGCGCCTACAGGGGAACTGCGAACAAAGGGCAGGGGGCTCCGGTGGGGGAATGGGGTGGGGTCCGGAGCCGGGGAGCCTGGCGGGAGCCGGCACCTCTTCTCGCCTAGCTCCGGCCTCCCCTTGGCACCCCTCTCGCCCCACACACCCTTCCCGGGGGGGGTCCCTCCCCCGCGCCGCGTCCCAGGGTGCAGCCTGGCGGCGGTGCCTGGAAGGCGGGAGGGGTGGAGGTGGGGGCGTGAGGCGGGGATGTAGGCCGGGCGTGGGGCCTCAAGGTCCATGATGCCCTGCGCTCGCCCCAGACTCTGCAGGAGCTCGAGTTGGGGTGAGAGGCTGCAGCAGACGCCAGTATCTCCCCGCTGGGGCCTCGAGGGCCGCGCAGCCATCGCCGACGCTGCCGCTGTTGCCTGCGCTGCTGAGACCAGGCTGGAGATGGGTGAGTTGACCCTGGCGTCCAGGGTGACCCTAGCCGCAGCCCCTCCATCGCCGCACTCCTGACCCTCCGCCTCCATCTCTGGGCTCCCGGCCCAACCCCCAACCCGCCAAGCCGTCAGGGCTCCCACAGCCCCCTCCCTCCCTGAGCGTCACCCTAGGTGCGGGAGTGGGAGCCCCAGGAACAGGGTTTGGGGGCTTAGAGACAAGGATGTGGGGGCGGGATTCCAGGGAGACTACTGGGCTCTGATGCCCCCTCCCCCATCCAGGCTGGCCCCAGGACCTTTCCCAGGCCCTGGAGGGCAAAGCCTCATGCCTTAGATCCCCTCCTTAGGCCTGGGCAGGGGCATCCCCTACGCGAGGGGCTCAAAAGGCTCTTTGTGAGCTCTGCCCCCCACTCCCCAAGCCTCCAGCTTGGGGGTCCTGGAACAGGGCGGGAGCGGAGGCTGGGACTGTGGCTGCTTGTCTGGACCAGGCAGAGGGGCGTGGGGAGAGCACCCTTAGTCCTTTAGTTGGGGTTGGGGGGGGGGGGCGTGGCGAGGCTCAGTTGCTTTTCACTGCACTGGGAAGGGTGGGGAAGGGAACCTGGCTGGAGGAGGGCTCTATCAATATCTGCAAATAGTGAGTTCTGGAAGCTGGGTTGGGGAGGGGAGCTTGGATGTAAGTCAGAATGGTGGCACCTGAGCTGGAGTGCCATGAGAAGCAGAGGTGGGTCTCAGCCAGCTCTAGTAGCTGGAGGTCATGTGACTCTCCTGGCTCTGGAAGACTCCCTTGAAGGCCTGTGGGCAGGAATACTACCCCAGAGAGACCCCTCCATGGCTCCCCAGAACTGGCACTGCCCCATCCCCATAGCACTCTTTGCCACTCCTGGGACACCAGTCCTGACCTGCCTTGATGGGGAGCTGTGGATACTGGCGGGTCACCTCCCCGGGCAGGGCAGGTACTGAAGATCCAGGCCTCCGGGTGCTGAGGAGATAGGCACAGGGTCTTGGGAAAGTTTGGAAGAGGTTCTGCCAGCCCAGGGAGGAGAGAGAAGTTGCTGGAAGAGTTGGCTTGCTCAGCACTAAAGGGAAGGGCACTCTAGGTAGAGGGAATGGCTGGAGCAGAGGCTGTGAGATGTGAGCGCCTGGTCAGGGTGGAGAGTTGTGGAAGGGGGGGCTGGTCAGGTATGGGAGTGACCCACGTGAACGAAGGGAAGGAGGGCCAGGTGGAGGTGAGGTGTCAGGCCATCCCAGCGAGCTGGCCCAAGCAACCTCCCAAGGACAGTGAGGAGCTGATGGGGCGGCAGTGCTGCCATCTGGCTCAGCAGCCCCTCTGGAGTCTGCCCAGGGTCCCTGCTGTGGTCAGGGCTGCTTGGCTCACATCTGCCGGTGGCTGGACCACCCCAAGCAAGCCCGCTTTCTGAGTCTCAGTGTCCACATCTGTCAAACGGGGAGACTCCTCCACAGGGTTGTGGGGAGGTCTGCATGAGGTGATGAGTGTAGGGAGCCCAGCACCTGAGAAGGCCTCGGGAAATCCTTGGCCGCTGTGCCAGTATGTTTACCTGGAAAACGGGGGCATTGATGTCAGCTGGTGGGCCAGTCTCAATTTACCCTGTGGCGATGAGGATCCTGTGAGGGCTGGATGTGACCCAGGGAAGCCAGGGCTGGGGGCACTGCAATCCGTGTGCTCATGCTATTCTGGAAGAAGAGAGAAGCAGTGGGTGGCGGCCGGGGCGGGGTGGTCCTCCTTGTGCCCCTATGGGCACCTTAGCCATGGCATTCAATGGACCCTGCTGTGTTCCCCAAGGCCAAAGCCTCTTTGTTCTCCATGCTGCACGATGCACCCCTTCCTCCTAGTCAGCCCTAGCCCTGCACAAAGGGGGTCCAGGGCTCCCTTCCAGAAGGTTCTTCAGACACTGAGACCAACAAACACAATATCTTCCTGCGAGGGGCACTGTCATGGGCAGCCGGGTGGAGAGGACACAGACCTTAGCCCCAGGAGAATGGAATCTAGTTGGGCAGCAAAACCAGTCGGGCCTCCATGGTCTTGCGTAGCACTGTGCTGGCTGCTTAGGGGTGTGTTTGGGGGGCCGGGGTTGGGGGGATGGGGGGCTGGGCGTTGCAATAATTGCACCATGGGACAGTCAAGGGCAGAAGTTAAAAGCAAGGACTCCAGATCCAGTGGCCCAGGTTCAAATCTCAACTCTGCCACTTCTTACTGTGTGAACGTGGACTGGTGACTCTGCCTCTCTGTGCCTCTGTTTCCTTGCCTGTAAGATGGGAACGAGGCACACTAGTGCTATTTGAACAGCTTGGTTCAGTTTCTAGTGGGCATTTATGCCCCCTCTTCCAGAATGGGTCTCCCAGTTCACCCCTGCGTCCTGGAAGACTACACAGCCTGCTCCAGTAGGCTATCGTCTTCCTCTTGTGTGTGAGTCCCTATAGGCGGGGGCCTGCCTTTCTGTGTCCGTTGCTTGGGCAGGGGGCAATGGTGTGCTGGCAACAGGCCCTCTGGGAGAAAAAGGTACCTGATAAACAGCGTTGGCAGGTTTCCATGGTGTAAATCTTCCAGCAAGGCCCATTTGAGGCTACCAACAGCTTAACCATCTCGCAGTGGGAGCTGGTCCATGCCAGCTTTAGCACCCAGGCATTCAGTAGGTGCTTAATAAATGATGGTTGAATAAGGAGAGAAGGCTCCAGAGACTTGGAGAGCTGCCAGGCCATACTGTAGCTGAGAGAGGGAGGCATCCGACAGGCTGAGGCCAGGACAAGAGACCACTCTGAATAAGTAACCCATGGTGAGATGGAGGGCAGAGGGGAAGGAGGACTGGTGTCCTCCCTTCCTGGGAACCTCTGCACCTCTGACCCTGCGTCACTTCTGTTCTGGATCCTCTTGACCTTGGCCTGGTTTGGGCTGTCTGCACAGCATGACCTAACTGGATCCCAAGCATTAACCTGACAGAGCTCTGAGAAAGGGTCCAGACGGGTCTCAAATGTCAGATTCTATTCCCTTGCTTATGCTGTTCCCTCTGCCTGAATGTCTGTTCCACCCACTTCTTCCTATGTGCCCTGAAACTCTGTCACCCTTCAAAAGCCTCCACCCCAAATCCCACAGACCCTCCTCCCCTTCTGCTGTTTCTCTGGCCTTGCAGCCCCTCTCGTGTGCACCCTGCCTGTCCATAAAAATATTAGTAGCTAACATTGCATCTGGACAACGACCTGTGATAGAGGTACTGTGATAATCCCTTTTGCAGATGGGGGAATGGAGGCTCTGTCTTGTTAACGACCACCCATCCTTTGCCTCTCAGCTTGAGCATCCGTTCATTGTGCAGAGAGGCTCCTTGCTGTGGGCTGGGCAGAGTACCACTTCTCTTTCTTCAGTGTGTTTGCTGTGGCGTGTTCCACTAGGCCGTGAGTTCCCTATCCTATAGGAGCTTGAATGAATGAAAGAATGAATGAATGAGTGAATGACTTTCAGCCCCAGGGAGCATCCCTGTTCTTTTACCCATTCCTCCTCCCTTTCCATCCCTGTGGGAGGAGACTGACCCTCCAGAGGGCATCCTCACACCATGGAGGGATGGTCACAGGGACCCTGCTTAGCCACACCTGCCAGAAGGGAAAGGGAAGTGAGGCTTTGGGCGGGGCTGAAAGCAGGCATGGTGGAAGGGTAGTGGACCACCCACCTGTGGTCTAGAGTGGGGCTGACATGGGCCCACAGCACTGCCTGTAACCCAGGAAGTTAACGGGGTCTCAAAATACTTTTTCTTGCACCGCCCCAAGTGGAAATTCCCCTGTTGGCCCACTTATTTTCGTTTTATCTAGAAAAATAAAGTTGGAAACAATCATTCACACACCCTAATTACTCCATTGCTTTATGAATTTAGAGCCTGTTTGGCTCTAGACTTTGGCTCCTGCTGAAGGAGGAATCCCCTGGGAGGGGCAGGGTGAGGGCCAAGGCAGGAGGCCAGAGTCTGCTCTGACGCTGGGGCCTCCTCGGGGTCTGCCCTCCAGTTGCCCTCTCCTAGCAGGCTGGGAACTTCCCAGAAGCAGCAGCTCAGATTGGGGTCTGAGCAAGGGAGGGTGGCCAGAGGCAGTCTCCAGGATTCTGGTTGACTGGGGCCCAGAATGGATGACTTCCCAGGCTGTTCTACCCCACCTCGACCTCTGAGTCATAATAATTTGCTGCTATTTATCGAGCACTTACTATGTGCTGGGCGCTGGGCCAAGCACTTTGTCGGCATCATCTCAGCTATGCCTGCTAACTTCCCTTGAAGCAGGTACTATTATTCTCCCCTTTTGGCACTTTGAGGGTGCCTGGGGCCCGGGGCACAGGGCCGGGAAGTGGTGGGGCTGGGATTGTATCCAGCCTGAAGGACCCCCATAGCCCGATGGGGCCCCTTGGATAGACCCCTCAGTCACTCAAAAGGGAACGGTCTCTGAAGCCTGGACGCCCAAGACAACCACGTCACTGGTGTCCTGGCCTCCAGGCCACCCTCCTTGTGGCCCTGATTGCCACTCCCTTCTTCCCCATAGTCCTGGGGCTCTGTCTCTGGAAGCCCCGTGTAGCCTCACCTGGGCGGCTTGGGGAAAATACAGACTTCCTAGGCCCTGCCACACCCCGCTGAGTCAGAGTCCCACTACGGGAGAGGGGGCTGGAAACCCAGATTTTAAAATGTTGTCCTGGGGATACAGAGCTTGCAGACTCCCAGAACCGCTGCCCAGCCCAGTGGAGTTCAGGCTGCTTTAAGAGACTCCCTTGCCCTTAACCCAGATCTCTATGACCCTGCCCCCGCTTGTGTTCTCAGCCTCTGCCCCCTGCTACCCTAACCCAGCTCTGCACACACCACACCACACTGACCCCCCACGCCCCAATTTGCCTTTATCCAGGCACCTGCTGCTGCTGTTCCCTTCTGGAAACAGGTCGCAGCTGGCCACAGACCCCACAGAGCTTGTGTAATACTCTGGACCGGTCGATCGTGGCCCCACTCTTGCTAACCCGGGCCTGGCACACAGCCTGGGGGAATCATGGTGGGTGAGCAATGGTGGCCGGGGAAGGCGGAACAAGGGAGGGCTGCCCATGACAGGTGGGGCTTCTAGGCTGGGCACACAGGCACTCTCTGGGGGCCGGCACCTTGCCTAACATGCAAAAGGCATTTGATGACTGTTTCTTAACTGCTTAATGAATGGTGATGGGTCATGTGACAGGTGAGGGCCACTTCCAGAAGCAGTGCAGATTGGCCGTTTTAAGCAAAAGATGGAGAAGGTGCCTTCCGGGCCATCTCTGAGGACCGTGAATATTAATGGTCCGAACTCATTTATGGCTCGGATGGGAGTGAGGGGCTGGTGCTTTCTTGCTTGATTTCATTTCAGTATCTCAGGAGCCCTGGGAGGGGGTGCTGATGTAATCCTTATTTCGTTCAATGGAAACTGAGCCCTAGACAGGTGACTTAGTAGGGTCACACAGCTGGGAGGGGTCCTGCAGAACGGGGCCTTGCCCATTGTGTGAAAAAAAAAATAAATGAGTCTGCACTCTACAGTTTCTGAAGCAGTAACACATTATCTCAGTTGGTTCTAGCTGTGGCTTGGAGGTGTGGCTCTACATTTTCACCTATGCCCACATCCCAGGGTCAAAAAACCTGCATCCAGGGGCCTTCTGTGTCTGTAAGGGGCGGTGGTGGGAAGAGATCCTGCCTCCGGCCTGGCGGGAGAGAGAAACAAAGAGGCAGTGTTGAGGGCTCTGGCACATAGTAGGTGTTTGGGAACCCCTGTGGTCAGTTCAGGCAGAGCCAGCTCTGGTCCCATCTGGACCTTGGAACAGCCCAGATCAGTCTCCAGTCTTTGAGCCAAGGCCCACAGGGTGTGGGTGACGGGTCCAAGGTCATACCTGCCATAAGGACTAGAGCAGAGGGTGTGAGGCTCCTCCACCACGGCAGAGAGGTCCAGGGAATGGGGCAGGGGCATTCTGTGTGTGCGGGATGACCTCTGTCAGAGCCATTAAACCACAGAGCCTGGCCTCAAAGGGCCCCCAGGCAAACCCCCTCTCAGGGGTGTCCAGGACTGCTGTGGGGCCTGGCGTGTTATTGCTGTCACGGAAGTTCGGGGCCATACCTGAATAGGGGCAGTGGTCCTACAGCCACCAGTGGGGGATGTAACAGACTCTGTGGTCTGCCTCCAGGCACTGGCATGTGGGGAGGGCAAAATGCACCAGCACCCCACCCAGACTAGAATCCAGGTGCTGGCTTCCCCCACACACACCTCCCCCACCCCCGCCCCGCCCCGCCCCGCCGCTGGGCCTTTGCAGATGCTATCCCTCTGTCTGCAGTGGCCTTCCCCTCCTCTCCTGGCAGGTGCTGGCTCATCCTTTAAGACCCCACCAGGAAGCCCTGCCTGACTCCCACCCCAAGGGCCAGGCTGACCCACCCTGACAGGATTTCCATCTGGCTGCTCCACAAGATGCTGAGAACCTTGAGGGCCTGATCTGAGATGCCAGTGGAGTGGACAGGGAAAGCAGCTGTAAGGTGCAGCCCAGTTCAGGCAACTGTCCCTGCAGCCCAGAGAGGAGACCATGCTGGGGAGCTAGCCAAACACGTCCATTTCACAGAGGAACCATTGAAGGCCCGAGGTGCTTGGGACTGACCCAGAGCACCCTGGGGAGTGTTTGGTAGTCCCTTTGTGTCTTGTAAGAGGAGAGCCCAGGGCTATGTGGCCGTACCCCTCCCCCACTCCGGTCCCCAGCTGGAACATTTGTCTGCAGGATCCAGGTCAGGTCTGAGGGGGATGGGAAGAAGCCCAGGAGAGCAAAGTCCCCAGGGCTCAGGTCTGCACTCGGTCTTCCCATGTGGAGGACAAAGCTCCTTAGAGAAAATGCTTGCTGTCCAAAAGCTGGCAGGAAATCCACATCGATAGCTCATTCTAGCAAGAAGGTGCACGGGAAAAAAAGCCTGTGAGAACTTAGGCCCAAATGTTAGGCCAGGGATGGTGGGTGATATTACCCTTCTTTCGCTGTGATTTTCACATTTCCTAGGTTGTAGGTGAAACCTTTATAGCCAGAAACATGAAGTTACCATGTAAAGGAGAGAGGTCTAAGAAAAGGTGCCCTGAGAACAGCCAGCTCCCCATTCATGAGACTCTGGGGTCACCAAGTGTCAGTGGCTTCCAGAGGGACCCTGGCCCCGGGCCCATCCCCCAGAACAGGCGTGCCTGGGGCAGACAGCTTAGCCTATGTGTCTCTTTCTCAGAATTTGGGTCAGCGAGAGACCTGGGGCTACTGGGAAGTAGCACACCCAGAATTTCATTCAAACCTCTGCTGTCCTTCCTGTCATGTGGGATGGGCCTCAGGGCCCTCACCTTCCCACCTCCACCTGGAAAGCCACCCCACCCCACCCCACCCCAGGCTGCCCTCTGCCCTTCCCAGCCAGAGGTGGCCCTAGGGCTATTTGCTTCACCTCCATCCGGGTGCCCAGGTGGGTGCATAGCACTGTTGACTGCCTTCCTACTGACTCCGGCCCCGAAGTGCCTTTCCAGGGGGTCTACCTACAATGTAGTCAAGTTCGACCTTGTGGAAATGGTCTTTGGAATCACAGCTGAGCCTTGATCCTGGGTGAGGATTCGATCTCCGTCTCCCCCATATACCTAGTACAGAGCACCCATTCATTTGGTCACCTGTCATTCAGCCAAGTGCCAGGGCCCAGGCTAGGTGCCAGGGGCACAGCTCTGCTGACTTGAGGGTGTGACGTGTCTGTGTTTTTGAGCACGTGTTTTGTGCACATCACCTGCACGCACAAACAGCGTGAGCATCTCTGTCATATGTGAACTCTGGTCTTTGAGGCTGTGACAGTGTGTAATCCTACCGGGACTCCGGGCACACCTGGTTAATTCATTCTGCAAGTGTTTAACAGACACCCACTAAGGAAGTCAGGCTCTGACCCCAAAGAAAAATGACCCAAGGTCTCTGTCCTCGGGAAGTGCCATCTTGGGGGCTGTCGCCGTGCAGACTGGTGGGGGCAGAAGCCAGCAAGGCTGGGGGTGGTCAGAAACGTGGTCCTGGAGACACAGGGAAGAGTGGGGAAGGGGGTTCCTGCCCAGCTGTGAGTATGATCTCCAGTATCCCGTTCAGCCCAGTGATCTGGGGCCTGAGACAGGCCTCCCCAACTATTTTCATGCCCTAAAGCAGCCCCGCGGGCCGACGGAACCGGAGCTCCAGGTGGTGACCTGTGAGCCCCGACTGCTGGGGGCTGGGAGAGAATACAGGGAATGAAAATGAAGCATGTGGGCCGGAGAACCTACCTGGGCTGCAGACCTTTCTGAGAGGTGAACTTGGGGACCAGACACCAGAACACAGCACCTGGAAAGTAGAACCCCGTGATCCAGACCAGAGAAGCGGGATCACGGAACTCAGAGGAGGAAGATGGAGCAGCAGACCTAGAATGTGGGCCTTCTAGAACCTGGAACACTCAAGTCAGCCGGAAGCTGGAAGATCCAGTCTGTGCCCCCGATGGTCAGTGGGGGAAACTGAGGTCCAGCAGGAACGGGGAGGTCTTAAGCATTGGCGAGCTGCAGTGGCACGCACGTGGTCTCTGCTGAGCCAGGACCTCTCCACAGCTCGCTGCTGCCTGACCTGGGGCGAGTCCTGTCCCCTCTCCAAACCTCAGTTTCCCTCTCTGTGAAATGGTCACGTGATGGTGAGACAAGATGGAGCACTTCACCTGGTGCTCAGGCTCTCCCGGCAAACTTAGTGGCATTGCTAAGGCCTGGACCCTGGCCACTTGACTCCTGAATGACTCTGTCCCATTGTGGTGATGGTCTGGTCACTGCTGTTCCTTTCTCTTCTTTCTCACACTCAGTGGGACATTTGGGCACTTGCGGCCCTTTTCCGGAATGCTCTCGGGATCTAGCAGAGGGAAAAGACTAATCAGAGGAGCAAGAACAGACTGGCAGCTCCATATGAAGGAGCAGGCCCTGGTGCCTACAGCCCTGCATGGTGCCCTGTGCCATTTGGTGAGGGCTTCTTGAGTGTCCCCCGGTGGAGACAGTCGGGTCCTGAGCCGAGGGCACCACGGACCCTCGAAGGCAGGAGTGGGCAGAGGTGGATTGGGAAGGGAAAAGAGAAAGGGCTCATTGTTCCAGCTCCACAGAGGCTCCCCAGGCGCACCTGCTCCAGGCCACCTCTCCTGAAGGAGGTGGAATACCTTGATCGGGCTCCCAGAGAGCCGGAGCTGTAGGATCTGGGCCAGGAGCAGCCTGGTCACTTCCCCAGATCCCCGTGAGGCGGCATTACCAGCCCCCCGCTTTTCTGCCTCCAAGAGAGTAGGATTCCAGAGTTGGGGGCGGGGGGCAGAGCCAGGGTCCCAGCCCATCCTTTGAGCCAGCAGCAGCCGGGCATGGTGCCAGGCACTGATGGGGTGAACCAGGGGTGAACTGAGCACCCAGGGGTGAACTGAGATCCCTTCCTGTTTCCCCTCCTTCCTTGCCGGGTCTCCTCCGGACCATCAGCCATCCTGCTCAGAGGGCTTTGAAGGCTGGAGCCCTTCCCTGTGTCTCTGCTCTCCACCACTTCACTCCCATTGTGGGGGACCCGTCGAGTTCCTGTACATGAGCCACCTCATCGGGGTGTGCTTTGCCCAGGCAGGACTAGACTTTTTCCAACCCCAGACCATTTGTGAGAGCCCAGCAGCACTGACTGCAGGTGCAGGTGTGTGGATTTGGGGGCGGGGGGTGGGGGGGGGCTGTCGTCAGCACCTCCTTTGCATCAGGCTCTGTGCTGGGGCCCCAGGAGAGTTGGTCAGCACCATCCAGTGTAGGGTGAGAAGCCCTGCGGGGCAGGCCAGGGGTGAGGCAGCTCAGTCCTTCCTCAGTCTGGGGGAAGTGCAGTTCAGCTGAGCCTACCTGGGCAGGGAGTGAAAGATTACACAGAAACTCGGAGCCTCCTAGAGGATTTGGACTTTATCCTGGGAGCAGGTGTTCCAAGCTGAGAGGGACAACATCAGATGTGGCTTTTGCTTGGCTCGTGGGGCACAAGCCAGGAGCCCCTTCCCTGGCAAGGCTGCTGCTGTTGTCCAGGTGAGCGTGGATGGTGGCGCAGGCAGCGTGGGACGACAAGTACCTGGGCATCGAAGAGATGTGCCTGGCGATGGGGAGCTCGAGGTCAGCGAGAAGCCAGATTCAGGATGACTGCCGGGCTCCTGGCCTAGGAGGCTGGGTGGATGGTCACATCTTGGGTTATCAGCTCAGGTTTTGGGAACCACTATTGGAGCAAGTTCTTTGTGCCTGGTTTTGCGGCGGAGGGTCCCAGGCAGGATGGGAGCCGACTCTGAGCCCAGGCCTCTGCCCTCCAGCTTGGCCCAGACCCCGCCGGGTCTGCTCGTCTCTCTCCCTTCACCCTACAGGCACTTTAGCCTCTTGAGTGCACGGCTGCACCTCGCAACTGTGCCCTGTACACATGGGGGAGCACCACTCCACTCCTGCTACCTGGGTAAACGGGGACCACTCTCTGCCCCGGCACGCTGACCCTGTGCATTGATGTGTCTCATCCACTCGCTGTGCAAGGGCATCTCCCCCAGGCCTCAAGGCGCAGCTCCTGTATCAAAGCCTCTCTGCACTATAGCTTGAATCTGTCACCCTCCTTGCCCTGTGCTAGAGCAGGCTCCAAGAGGACAGAAGAGGGCTGGGGCACACCCTCACCTCCCCTCCCCCACCTCAGGCCTGTGAGATGGAGATGGAGCTGAAGCTCCGTGCTGAAGTGGCCCTTTGTACATTGTCCCCCTGGAGGATGGGGGAGCCTGGTGGGAGGGTCTGGCACTGCCCTACACCCTGTGCTGATCTCAGCGGCAGTGAGGATCCAGATGGGGAGTGCGGGGCGGGGGGGGGGGGGGCGGCGGGTTCTCTGGGCCTGGGATCAGGGGAGAACACCCTGCCATGTATGGGCTCGCACTGGCCGGGCCTGCCTCCCCACACTAGATGGTACTTGTCATCACTTCTCAGGCAAGGTGTGTCCTCAGGCACCAGTTGTTTAGGGAGCGTCTGCTCCAGGCCAGGCTTTGTTCTAAGGGGTGGGGCTCCACTGTGACTGGTGACTGGTGACTGAGGCTTGCAGGCTTAAGATGACCCTGCTCTCCTGTTGACATTCTGAGCGCCAGGGTGTGGGTGGGGGAGACAAACCATGAACAGGTAAACAAGGAGATGGCTAGCTTCCGCTGTGAGTGCTGGGGAGCAGAAGACCTGGGCAGGGGACAGCCGCTGTAGCTGGAGGGCCAGGAGGGCCCCTCTGAGCAGGCAGACACATTCCAGGCCGAGGAGCAGCCATTGGGAGGACCCTGAGACGGACAGGTGGGGACTGTGACTGGAGCCGTGTGGATGAGGGCGGCGAGGGCAGCAAAGATTCCAGGACTAGATTGGCGGGGTCTGTGGGCCCAGAGAGGAGTTTGGATTTCATTCTGAGGGAGACTAGTGTGCGGTGGGTTCGAGGGGAGTGTCTTGTGGGAGGAGGTTGGGTGGGGTGGGGGGAGGGGGGACTTGCCCTCATGGGGACTTTGCAGCGACAGAATTTGTGGGGCCCAGTGCCAAATGAAAATGTAGGCCCCGAGGGACGCCTGGGTGTCTCAGTGGTTTAAGCATACGACTCTTGATTTCTGCTCAGGTCAGGAGTCCAGGGTTATGGGATTGAGCCCTGCGTCTGACTCCGCATCGAGCCTGGAGCTTGCTTAAGATTCTCTCTCTGTCTCCCTCTGCCCCCCCCCCCACTCTTGTGTGCTCTCTCTCTCTCTTTCTCTCCCTCTCTCTCTCTCTCTCTCTTTCTCTCCCAAATAAACTAAAATAGAGGCACCTGGGTGGCTCACTTCGTTGACCACTTCAGCTCAGGTCATGATATTGTGCTGACAGCTCAGAGCCTGGAGCCTGCTTCAGATTCTGTGTTTCCCTCTCTCTCTGCCCCTCCCCTGCTCACGCTCGGTCTCTCTCTCTCTCAAAAATAAACATAAAAAAAATAAAATCATGAAAAGAAAAAAAAAATGAATGAAATCACAACTATATTCAGTTAATCTGAGAAATGCAAAGTTGTTTTAACATGAGCAAATAATGTAATTCCCCACATTAACAAATACTTTATTTTATTTTTTTATTTTTACTTTTTTAATTTAATTTTTATTTTTCAGAATTTACATTCCAATTAGTTAGCATAGAGTGAAACAAGATTTCAGGAGTAGATTCCTTTGTGCCCTTGCCCATTTAGCCCATCCCCCCTCCCACTATCCCTCCAGCAACCCTCAGTTTGTTTTCCATATTTGTGAGTCTCTTCTGTTTTGTCCCCCTCCCTGTTTTTATATTATGTTATTTTCCCTTCCCTTATGTTCATCTGTTTTGCCTCTTACAGTCCTCATACGAGTGAAGTCATATGATTTTTGTCTTTCTCTGACTGACTAATTTCACTTAGCATAATACCCTCCAGTTCCATCCATGTAGTTGCAAATGGCAAGATTTCATTCTTTTTGATTGCCGAGTAATATTCCATTGTATCTAGATACCACATCTTCTTTATACATTCATCCATCGATGGACATTTGGGCTCCTTTGCATACTTTGGCTATTGTTGATAGTGCTGCTATAGACATGGGGTGCATGTGTCCCTTCGAAACAGCACACCTGTATCTCGTGGATAAATGCATAGTAGTGCAATTGCTGGGTCGTAGGGTAGTTCTATTTTTCGTTTTTTTGAGCAAACTCCATACTGTTTTCCAGAGTGGCTGCACCAGCTTGCATTGCCACCAACAATGCAAAAGAGATCCTCCTTCACATCCTCGCCAACATCTGTTGTGGCCTGAGTTGTTCACGTGAGCCATTATGACAGGCGGAAGTGGGTAGCTCAGTTTGGTTTTGATTTTTATTTCCCTGATGATGAGTGATGTGGAGCATTTTTTCATGTGTCAGTTGGCCATCTGGATGTCTTCTTTGGAGAAGTGTCTATTCATGTCTTTTGCCCATTTCTTCACTGGATTATTTGTTGTTTGGGTGGTTGAGTTTGAGAAGTTCTTTGTAGATTTTGGATGCTAACCCTTTATCTGATATGTCATTTGCAAATACCTTCTCCCATTCTGTCAGTTGCCCTTTCGGTTTGCTGATTGTTTCCTTCTCTGTGCAGAAGTCTTTTTTGTCTGATGAGGTCCCACTAGTTCATTTTTGCTTTTGTTTCCCTTGCCTCTGGAGACGTGTTGAATAAGAAGTTGCTGTGGCCAAGATCAAAGAGGTTTTTGCCTGCTTTCTCCTTGAGGATTTTGATGGCTTCCTGTCTTGCATTGAGGTCTTCCATCCATTTTGAGTTTATTTTTGTGTATGGTGTAAGAAAGTGGTCCAGGTTCATTCTTCTGCATGTCGCTGTCCAGTTTCCCAGCACCGCTTGCTCAAGAGACTGTCTTTATGCCATTGGATATTCTTTCCTGCTCTGTGAAAGATTAGTCGGCCATACGTTTGTGGGTCCATGTCTGGGTACTCTATTCTGTTCCATTGATCTGAGTGTCTGTTCTAGTGCCAGTACCATATTGTCTTGATGATTACAGCTTTGTAGTATAGGTTGAAGTCTCGGATTATGATGCCTCCTGCTTTGGTTTTCTTTTTCAAGATTGCTTTGGCTCTTTGGGGCCTTTTCTGGGTCCATACACATTTTAGGATTATATGTTCTAGCTCTGTGAAGAATGCTGGTGTTACTTTGATAGGGATTGCATTGAATATGTAGATTGTTTTGGGTAGTATCGACATTTTAACAGTATTTGGTCTTCCTATCCAGGAGCATGGAATCTTTTTGCCATTTTTTTGTGTCTTCTTCAATTTCTTTCATAAGCTTTCTGTGGTTTTCAGTATATACATTTTTAACCTCTTTGGTTAGATTTATTCCTAGGTAATTTGTGGCTTTTTGTGCAACTGTAAATGGGATCGATTCCTTGATTTCTCTTTCTGTTGCTTCGTTGTTGGTGTATAGGAATGAAACCGATTTCTGTGCATTGATTTCATATCGTGCAACTTTGCTGAATTCAGGAATCCATTCTAGGAGTTTTGTGTGGCATCTTTGGGGTTTTCCATATAGAGCATCGTGTCATCTGCGAAGAGGGAGAGTTTGACCTCCTCCTGGCTGATTTGGATGCCTTTTATTTCTTTGTGTTGTCTGATTGCAGAGGCTAAGTCTCCCAATACTATGTTGAGTAACAGTGGTGAGAGTGGACATCCCTGTCTTGTTCCTGACCTTAGAGGGGAAACTCCCATTTTTCCCCACTGAGGATGATATTAGCATTACGATCTCGAGGTATGCTCCTTCTCTCCCTACTTTCTTGAGGGTTTTTATCAAGAAAGGATGCTGTATTTTGTCAAATGCTTTCTCTGCATCTATTGAGAGGGTTATATGGTTCTTGCCCTTTCTTTTATTGATGTGATGAATCACGTTAATTGTTTTGCAGATATTGAACCAGCCCCGCATCCCAGGTATAAATCCCGCTTGGTCGTGGTGAGTAATACTTTTCATGTATTGTTGGATTCGGTTGGCTAATATCTTGTTGAGAATTTTTGCATCCATGTTCCTCAGGGAAAGTTGTCTATAGTTCTCCTTTGTAGTGGGGTCTCTGACTGGTTTTGGAATCAAGGTAATGCTGGCTTCATAGAAAGAGTTTGCAAGTTTTCCTTCCATTTTTATGTTTTGAAACAGTTTCAAGAGAATAGGTGCTAACTCTTCCTTATATGTTTGGTAGAATTCCCCCCTGGAAAGCCATCTGGCCCTGGATTCTTGTTTTTTGGCAGATTTTTGATTACTAATTCGATGTCCTTACTGGTTATGGGTCTGTTCAAATTTTCTATTTCTTCCTGTTTCAGTGTTGGTAGTGTATATGTTTCTAGGAATTTGTCCATTTCTTCCAGATTACCCATTTCATTGGCATATAATTGCTCATACTATTCTCTTATTATTGTTTTTATTTCTGCTGTGTTGGTTGTGATCTCTCCTCTTTCATTCTTGATTTTATTTATTTCGGTCCTTTCCTTTTTTGACCAGACTGGCTAGTGGTTTATCAATTTTGTTAATTCTTTCAAGACACCAGATTCTGGCTTGATTGATCTGTTCTACTGGTATTTTTCTGTTTTTTTTTTTGTTTGTTTGTTTGTTTGTTTGTTTCGATAGCATTAATTTCTGCTGTAATCTTTATTATTTCCTGTCTTCTGCTGGTTTGGGGTTTTATTTGCTGTTCTTTTTCCAGCTCCTTAAGGCGTAAGGTTAGGTTGTGTATCTGAGATCTTTCTTCCTTCTTTAGGAAGGCCTGGATTGCTATATATTTTCCTCTTATAACCACTTTTGTTGTGTCCCAGTGGTTTTGGGTTGTGGTGTTATCCCTTTCATTGACTTCCATATATTTTCCATTTCCTCTTTAACTGCTTGGTTGGCCCATTCATTCTTTAGTAGGATGTTCTTCAGTCTCCAAGTATGTGTTACCTTTCCCAATATTTTCTTGTGGTTGATTTCGAGTTTCATAGTGTTGTGGTCTGAAAATATGCACGGTATGATCTCAATCTTTTTGTACTTACTTAGGGCTGATTTATGTCCCAGTATATGGTCTATTCTGGAGAACGTTCCATGTGCACTGGAGAAGAAAGTATATTCTGCTGGTTTAGGATGAAATATTCTGAATATATCTTTTAAGTCCATCTGGTCCAGTGTGTCATTCAAAGCCATCATTCCCTTGTTGATTTTTTTTTTGATTAGATGATCTGTCCACTGCTGTGAGTGGGGTGTTGAAGTCTCCTACTATTATGGTATTACTATCGACGAGTTTCTTTATGTTTGTGATTAATGATTTTACATATTTGGGTGCTGTCACATTTGGCGCATAAATGTTTACAATTGTTAGGTCTTCTTGGTGGATAGACACCTTGATTATGACATAATGCCCTTCTGCCTCCCTTGATACAGTCTTTATTTTAAAGTCTAGATTGTCTGATATAAGTATGACTACTCTACCTTTCGTTGATTGACCATTAGCATGATAGATGGTTCTCCATCCCCTTATTTTCAATCTGAAGGTGTCTTTAGGTCTAAACTAGGTCTCCTGTAAACAGCATATAGATGGACCTTGTTTTCTTATCCATTCTGTTACCCTATGCCTTTTGATTGGAGCATTGAGGCCACTGACATTTAGAGTGAGTACTGAAAGATATGAATTTATTGCCATTATGATGCTTATACACTTGGAGTTTCTGGTGGTGTTCTCTGCTCCTTTCTAATCTTTGTTGCTTTTGATTCATATATATATCATATATATATATATATATATATATATATATATATATATGTGTGTGTGTGTGTGTGTGTGTATATATATATATATATATACACACACACACACACATATATATGCATATATATATGTGTATATATATGGAGGTATGTATATACATATTTTTTTTCAACTTTTCTTCCCTCAGAAAGTTCCCCTTAAAATTTCTTGCAGGGCTTGTTTAGTGGTCACAAATTCCTTAATTTTTGTTTGTCTGGGAAACTTTTTCTCTCTCCTATTTTGAGTGACAGCCTTGCTGGATAAAGAATTCTTGGCTGCATTTATTTTTTTTTATTTTATTTGTTTAATGTTTATTTATTTTTGAGAGAGAGAGAGAGAGAGAGAGAGACAGAGCATGAGCAGAAGAGGAGCAGAGAGATAGGGAGACACAGAATCTGAAGCAGGCTCCAGGCTCTGACCTGTCAGCACAGAGCCCGCCGCAGGGCTCAAAATCACAGACCGTGAGATCATGACCAGAGCTGAAATTGGACGCCTAACTGACTGAGCCACCCAGGCGCCCCTGCATATTTTTCTGATTCAGCACCCTGCATATATCCCACCACTGCTTTATGGCCTGCCAAGTTTCTGTGGATAGGTCTGCTGCAAACCTGATCTGTCTTCCCTTTTAGGTCAGGGAACTTTTTTTTTTCCCTTGCTGCTTTCATGATTCTCTCCTTGCCTGAATACTTTGTGAATTTGACTATGATATGCCTTGTTGATGGTCGGTTTTTGTTGAATCTAATGGGGGTCCTCTGTGCTTCCTGGATTTTGATGTCTGTGTCTTTCCCCAGTTTTCGTAAATGTTTTCCGCTATGATTTGCTCACATAACCCTAATACCCCTGTTTCTCTCTCTTCCACTTCTGGGACCCCTATGATTCTGATGTTGTTCCTTTTTAATGAGTCACTGGTTTCTCTAATGCTTAAATCGTGCTCTTTTGCCTTAATCTCCCTCATTTTTTCTCCTTCATTATTCTCTATAAGTTTGTCCTCTATATCGTGGATTCTCTGTTCTGCCTTGTCCATCCTTGCCGCCCCTGCATCCATCCGTGATTGCAGCTCAGTTACAGTATGTTTAATTTCATTCTGGTTATTTTTTACTTCTTTTATCTCTGCAGAAAGGGATTCTAATCTATTTTCGACCCCAGCTAATATTGTTATTATCATGATTTTAACTTCTGGTTGAGACATCTTGCTTGTATCTGTGTTGGTTAAATCCCTGGCTGTCGTTTCTTCATGCTTTGTTTTGGGGGTAAATTCCTGCTGAATTCTGTGGTTCAGGTTGTGCAGATTGTTCTGTTAGTCCTCCAATCAGTGTTCTAGGTGTGTAGGATGGTTTTGTGTTGGCCTGGCTGTATTTCATGGATGGGAGACACACACAAAACTTCCATGCTGTTCCTCCATCTTGGCCCCTCCCCCCATTCACAAATATTTTTAAAACTTATCTCAGGGTACCTGGGTAGCTCAGTCGGTTAAGCATCCAACTTAGGCTCAGGTCATGATCTCACAGTATGTGAGTTTAAGCCCCACGTGGGGTTCACATTGGGCTCGCCACTGTCAGCGCAGAGCTTGCTTCAGATCCTGTCTCCCTCTCTCTCTGCCCCTCCCCTGCTGGCTTTCTTGGTCTCTCTCAAAAATAAACAGTTAAAAAAATTATCTCAATAGATGTGAAATAAACATCTTTCAACATTCAATATTCATTCATGACAGAACTTAGAAAACTAGTATTATAAGGGAACTTCCTTAATATACTTGTAGCAGAAAGACCCAAAGTGACCCCATAATATCTGCCCTTTAGTGTTGTCACCTTTTCTTTATATAATTCTTTTCTCTTAAGATCTGTGACGTGACTCTAGCTATTACAATATGGCAAATGTAAAGGAATGTTGCAGACATAATTCAGTTAATTCAGAGTCAATCAAAAGAGGATTATGCTAGGAAAACTTGATCTAATCACGTGAACACCCTTCAAGGAGGACTGAGCCTTCTCAGAAGTGACATTCTCCTTGCTGGCCTCCTAAACTAAGCGGCTGTATTGAGGAAGTCTACATGGCCAAGAACAAGGAACAGCCTTGCTCTAGGCTGAATATTTGTGTCCCCACTCACCCAAATTCATGTGTTAATTCTTAATGTTCAACGTGATAGTATTTAGAAGTGGGGGATTTGGGAAATGATGAATTCATGAAGGTGGAGCCCTCATGAATGGGATTAATGCCCTTATAAAGGAGGGCTGTGAGAGCTCCCTTGGCCCTGCACCAAGCAGGAAGACCAGCATCCATGAACCAGGAAGCAGGCCGTCGCTGTACACTAAATCTGCCAGTGCCTTCATTTTGGACTTCCCAGCCTCCAGAGCTGTGAAAAATAAAACTTTTTTTTTTTCTTAAGACTATGGTATTTTGTAAGAGCAGCCCAAAAGGACTGAGACAAGTGTCTGGGAACACTTAGGACCTAAGCCTCCAACTAGCCGACAACTAGCAAAGAGCTGTGGAAATGAGTACAGTCATACAGTCACAAGGAAATTCTCTTAAAAATAAACTCAATGGGCTTGGAAGGAGATTCTTCCCCGTTGAAGCACCCAAATGGGGAAGCGCATTCCAGCGGACACCTTGGCTACAGCCTTGTGAGAACCTGAACAAAGGACCCAGCTAAGCCATTGCTTAGCTTCTGGCCCATAAAAATGTGAGATAAATGCGTGTGGCTTTAAGGCACTGTGTTGATGGTGATCTGATGTAAACGGCAAGAGCAAACTAAGAGACTGATAAAAGACATACACTTTTTAAAACCCCACTATCTACATAATTATAGAAAACTACTGTTACATGTTGCAATTTCAAGAAGACATGAACACTCACTATCCTCACATTTACTCAACGTCATTCTTGTAGTAGGAAAGAAAAAAAAATGAAAGCTCTAGGAATTGGAAACAAAAATGCCACTATTTATATATTATATGTCGCTGCATGTACCAAATGCAAAGGAATCTGCAGATAAAACACTCGAGTAAGAAACAATATATTGTGGGGAATTAGCTTAGACAATTAAAAGACTAGTTGTTTGGAAAAATCAGTATAAGAAATGTCTTTCCTTACAAACTGTTGGCCGATTCGATGCAATTCCAATGAGAAACGGCTTTGGAGAGCTTGCCAATTTGATTATAAAAGACCTGTGGAGCCCTTCCTTCCTTTCTTCTTTCTCATCCCCAACATTTTAGTTCCCAGTCCTAGAAACAGAGGCATGGAGTTGGGGTCCAGAATGAGGTGTTGGAGCTTAGAATGGTGAAGGAATTACGTGTAGGACAGTCACCCTGCACAGTGTTGGAGCTCAAGTGAGAGCATCCCTGAAAGGTGAATGGTATAGAATAATGAAGTATCACAGACTGAACAGGGTAGGGAGGCATCTGCACAGGGGAAGAATAGCCCTGCGGGGGTTTACGGAACCTGCAGGGGGGCAAATCATCTGCAGAAGAGGTGGTCTGGCACAGGGTGTCTGAGAAAGGAGATATTTACATGTCTCAAAGTACTTCCCCATAAAATACTAAATAATTGGAAAGTGGAAACCTGGCAGATAGTACCTCCAGTGGCCAACATTAACATCACCAGTATGGGGACAAATCAAAATTGTAGGTCACATGATAGGATGAAAAGAGTATGTTGTAGTGATACCTTTGCGAAAAATGTATGATCTGAATTTTACCATAAGGAAACCTAAGAAAAATCCGTGTTGAAAGACATTCCACATTACTGGAATTTACTCGTCAAAAGGTTAAAAGTCATGAAAGTCAAGGAAAGACAAAGGAACTGTTCTAGAGTGAAAGAGACTAAGACATACAACTGAATTCAATACATGGCTCTGACCAGGACCTTCCTTGGTATAACGTATACTACAGATAAGTGACCAAACTTAAAAAGAATTATGAGGAATAAACGATAGAATTATACTGAGACCTTGAAGAAAACAGTTTTAATGGGTGCACTGACTACACACAGATTTTTTTTTTCAGTACTGGAAATGTATTTTCTTTCATAATTTTCTTCATGGTATTTTTCTCTGTAGCTTACTTTATTTTAAGAATAGAGTATGATACATACACAAAACATTATTGGTAGTAGTAGTGGTTAAGTCTTTGGGGGTCAAAAGTTGTTCCTGGCTTTTTGACTGTGGAGGGCGTGGTCAGAGCCCTTAACCCCATTGTTCAAGCATCCAGTGTATTAGAGTTAATGTTCTGATTGTGAATGTTGTATGGTAGTTATGTGGAATGTACTGACTTGTAGGATTTAAATGCTACAGGAATCAGGCATCCCATTAGCAATTTACTTGCAAATGGCTCTGGGGTGGGGGGGGGGGGTTCTTTTTTTCTCTAATTTTTCTTTTTTCTAACTTTGTTTCTAAATGGCAAATCAAAATAAATAAATAAATAAATAAATAAATAAATAAATAAATAGAAAAGGTGAAAAGATTTAGGCAAATCTTATTTCTCCATGTGGAAAGAGCTACGAATCAGTGTTTACAATTAAAATTGTAGATAGGTTTTATGGCACTATAAAAAAAATGTAATATGTACAAACATTGGCAATAGTCATAGCAGGAATACATCAAAATAATGTCTAAATCTTTAGGCCCACATATAGTCATAAAAATTGGAAAATACAAAAAGCTATCCATGAACACTACTGAAGTGTTAATGACAACTTGGTTGTTTGGGTGCTGTTCAAACCGCTGGTAGTGGAGCAGTCTGATGTATGTAAAACCCTCTAGTGCTGGTTTCCACGTACAAAATGTGCTTAAAAGTTAATGAGATGCCAAGAAGCATAGTTTAAAATATTATAAAGATTTTCATTACACACATATGATACAAAAACATTTTCCTTTAATCAAGACTTTTCCATATAGTGTGTTCAATTGGGAAACAATGAAAATGTTTTGTAAGCATCCAGTAATTTTTTTCTATTTATTTTTCAAATCATATAATTTTTGTTCAAAATCTGTACATATTCTCGTGACACTTTCCATACTGGATCCTGATTTAGAATTGAATCATCAGTAGATACTAAAGGCGTTCTACAGGATCCTCATTCAAATTCGGTAGCAGCTGAAAAGGAAAAGAAAGAATTATCTTCTTTCTCCAAAATACTTTTCACTACAAGTGATTAAAAAAAAAGAAGAAGAAAAGAAAAGAAAAGAAAAGAAAAGAAAAAAGAAAGTTGGGGCCTTTATGAGTGTTAAGAAAAATGAAAAATACCTACGTACAACTGCAATATGAAACCCAAGATTAGTATTAAATATATTTTGCTCAGGGTTGCACACTGAAATTAATTGCTATTGTGGATAAATATCAGTTTCTGGTTTTTTCATTACAAGGTGAAATTACAAGATGAGGACACAGTCCACCCTGAACAATCATAAACTATAAACGGAAAAATCAAACAGGCATTTCCAAACAGAGCCAAGTATACAGATGTAAGTGACAGGTATAAAACACAGCACTACTGGAACATACGGAAGGGACATCCCAGCTTTGTGTCAATATTGTCTGCTCTTTGGTGAAGGTGATATGTCAGCTGATACCTGAAGGACAAGGAAAAAGTATGCTAGGTAGAGGGAAGGAGCACATACAAAGAGCTAGAAGTGAGGAAGAACACTTTTGCAATTATGAGTAGTTTAGTTTGACAAGGTGCTAGAGCAAAGCAGCAGAGTAGGGCAAAGAGTGAGAGACAAGGCTGAATCATCTGGCAAGAGCAAACTGATTTGGGTGTTTTCATTCCATGCTAAGGAAGTTGAAGTTTTACCCAAGGGCAAAAGCAATGACAAAATCAATGAGTGAAGATTGAAACCCTTTACCTGTCAATGGCAGTTATATGACCTCTACTTAACCAAGCATTACTAAGATGACTTTGGCTTTTTGGGTCTTCTATCACTAGCAGAAACAACAATTTGATAAAGCACACCTTTTCTGAGACTTGTGCAGGTTGACAGTTCCATAGGGATGGCACCAGTGAAGGAAGATTGTCGCCAGAAATAATAACAGATATATAGACTTAGGGAGATTGAAAAAACTTCTTTAACGTTTATCTATTTTTGAGAGAGAGACAAACCACAAGCGGGCAGGGGCACAGAGAGAGGGAGACACAGAATCTGAAGCAGGCTCCAGGCTCCGAGCTTTCAGCACAGAGCCCTCTGTGGGGCCTGAACCCACCTGAGCTGAAATCAGTCGCCCAACCGACTGAGCCACCTGGGTGCCCCTAGACTTGTGGGAGATTTTAAAAGAGCTATGACACATGAGGACTAAACGAGGAAGAAGTGTGTTCTTCATTATGCTCATGCTTTTACATTTTTTATTCTATATGTACAAAAAATGTGAATGTAGTATCTATTATCCAAACAATGGAAAGGGATGCCATTTACTATTTATAGTTTATTTCAGATATCAATGATATCTAACTTCATACATTTTGGCAACATACCTTCTTCTAGTGCTCTGGTTATTCTTTTCTCTAACTCCCGCTGCGTCTGAAATAAGGCAAATACTATTTAGAATGTGTAAGGTAAACAAAAGACATGGTAGGAATTATATATAGCTTACGACATGTAGTCTTGAAATAATACTTGTAGAGATTAAACCAAAGATAGGGTTAGCTTAAACAGAAAAACTATCACATGAATAAAATAAATTCCTACCTATTTAGTTTTAGTTTTAAATAACGGAGAACAGATACATATATACACGCACACACACACACACACACACACACACACAAACACGTGTATATGTATACATATATACGTGTGTGTGTGTATACGTATATATAATATGTGTATATTATATATATAATATATTATGTGTATTATATTTATATAATATGTGTATATTAAATATATAATGCTATTTAAGTGAATCTGATAAAAAGCACAATTAATATTGATTTATTGAATGTGTATAATCTCTGAAACGTGATGTTTGATCTTACTGGTACAAAAAAGTTTAAACAAGAATCATATTGTATACCGAATTATTACTTGGAAATGATTAGGAAAAACTGCCATTTGTGAAAGTTTAATCAGTTTTTTACCTTAATGAATTGTTCCTTAAAATGGGCTTTCCATTTTTTCACCCTTAGAAAAACAAAATTTGAAGGAATGCTTTTTGCTATTAATTTTTCAGGACCAACTCTTAAATACATATAAAATGAAGAAAGTGGGACTGTCTTACTGTCCTGTGGAAATTCTACTGGCAAAAAATTGATTGAGTAAAAATATTTTGCTATCTGTGTTATGACTAAAACACTTATTTCTTTTCATATGCACACAAAGATTTCAGAAAATCTCTTTGAAGAAAGGAAAAATAGAGGGTTACAACAGTTTTCAAACTTATCTTCTGATTTATAACTTTCTCCATTAGAGATAAGGAAAGCAATATACAATATTCAATTGTAACTTTGTTTCCTTTCTCTAAATTAGGACCAAGTTTTGAAACACTTTATTTATTAAAGTTATGGTTATCCACTTATGAAATGTGTACAAATATTTCCAACTACAGGTGACCCTTGAATAACACAGGGGTGGGGTACAGTCAAAAACCTGTATATAATTTTTCATCCCCCCAAAAGTTATTACTAATAGCCTACTGTTGACCGGAAGCCTTACCGGTAACATAAACATTCGATTCATACTTGTTTTGTTCAGTAGAATAAGCTAGGGCAAAAAATGACATTGAGAAAAACGGAAGGAAGAGGAAATACACTTACAGTACTGTACAGTATCCAAAAATAATCCATGTGTAAGTAAAGTAGACCCACACAGGTCAAAACCATGTTGGTCAAGGGTCAACTGTATATTACAACTGTTCCTGTCTAGAATGTTCTTATTTAGATCTTTCTTAGACAAGGTAGCCTCTCCCTGAATGCCCCAAACGGGCTCCAAAATAGTGTACAGGACATAATCAACACTGTGGTGATAAGGATTCCAATGTCTTTACAAATTTGGGTGTGAGGACAAATGTTTTGGCTGACATGTTTCCCAATATTTTCAGAGACTGTTTTCTCTAATACCTTTTTTTAATTGAATTATAGTTGACATACAATGTTACACTAGTTTTTCAGTATACAAATTCAGATTGGACAATTGTGTACACTATGCTATGCTTGCTACCGTACGTGTAGTTACCCTCTGTCACCATACAACATTAATACAATATTATTGACGATATTCCATATGCTGTATTCTTCATTCCTGTGACTTATTTACTTTATAACTGGAATTTGTACCTCTTAATCCCCTTCACCTATTTTGCCCATACCTCTCTACCCACCTCCCCTCTAGCAACCACCAATTTGTCTTCTGTAGTTATGATTCTGTTTGTTCACTTGTTTTGTTTTTTTATATTCCACATGTAAGTGAAATCAGATGGTATTTATTTGTCTTTCTCTGACTTATTTCACCTAGCATAATGCCCTCTAGGTCTATCAATGTTGTCACAAATGGCAAGATCTCATTCTTTTTGTTAGCTGAGCTATATTTCATTGTATACATATTACACATTGTCTTTACCCATTCATCTCTCCATGGACACTTAGGTTGCTTCCCTATTTTAGTTATCGCAAACAATGTTTCCATAAACAGGGATGCATACAACTTTTCAAATTAGTGTTTTCATTTTCTTTGGGTAAATACGCAGCAGTGGAATTAATGAATATCTATTTTTAAGTTTTTGAGGAACCATAACACTTTTTTGACAATAGCATTATATTCAGGCCTTATAAAATGAATGGGACAACATGACTATACCAGACTTGTAAAATTAATAACTCAATACCAGATGATGGGGGAAGGCTGTATTCAAACAATTTCATATTACCATTAATAAATACGATATAAAATATAAACCACGTTTTTTATATGACATGACTTAAGGAGCTACCAAGGTAATGTTGCATCTTTTCCCCAAAAGCTCTTTTCCTAAATATTTACCTCTGTGACTTTTATGTTTATATCTAGGTAAAAACTGTGTTTCGATGGTGAAAATAGCTTTCAAGTCCATGAATAAGAACACATGTGTATTTTTGTGTATACCTTTCCATTGATCAGAAATATAAGAGGGTAAGAAAATTATACACAGATAAACTATATGTCAGCAAATTTTAATTCAAAGAACATTTTTAAAGGATTTTTAATTAGAAGGATTTTCTCATTAACTGTTAGCATTCAAATATGGCCCATAGAAATCTAAGGTTCGGTTGGGGACACTGCAGGATTGAGGGACAAGGAAGTCACAGCCGTAGTCTCCATCTCTCCTTTAGTTAGACAGCTCTAATTCTCTCTGTTTTACACAATACAGCTTAATACAAAAAAAAAAAAAAACTACGTTCTATTCTTTGAAAAAAAATATTTTGGAGGTATAAAAGTCACTAATTTAGTCAAAATCCCGAATTTTGCATAATAGAAAGAAAGGGCTCAGAGAGAGTGTACTTTGCCTGAGGTCATGAATCCAACTAGATGCAGACCAGGACTACACTTGTGGTCTTACCAAGCCTAGAGTTCTATGCCAGTTACTTCCTCCTAGTCAGGAAAAATACGGGTATTTTAAATATAACTCAGAGAAAATGAATACATAAAACTTTGTCATGTGGCTCAGTAATGCTTAGGTATGAGGCACACAATAGTAACTCTCTAACTAAATTACAAATTTTAAAGTCATGAATGAAAATAAAGGAACAGAAATTATGTTAACTCCTTTTGGTAACAGTCAATTTTTAAGCACAACTTTTTTATTTTTTTAAAAAACATTTTTTTTAACGTTTATTTATTTTTGAGACAGAGAGAGACAGAGCATGAACGGGGGAGGGTCAGAGAGAGGGAGACACAGAATCTGAAACACGCTCCAGGATCTCAGCTGTCAGCACAGAACCTGATGCGGGGCTCGAGCTCACGGACCGTGAGATCATGACCTGAGCCGAAGTCGGCCGCTTAACCGACTGAGCCACCCAGGCACCCCAAGCACAACTTTTGTAAACCACAGGACAGAGAACTTGAAAGAGAAAATCTTTAGGTGAAGCAAGCAAGCTGAAACTGAGGAAATTCTTCCTGAAAGCATTATTTATTCCTTCCAAAGAAAATCTGTTTTATCAAAATCAATCAACAAATGAGTGAACCCATGGTGTGGTTATTTATAGCAAAATTTAAAACCCAACACAGATTTCTCTTTCCCTTCTAGCATGCTTCTGCCTAACCTCTCATCATTCGTTGGTATGTACAAAAGACACAATTCACTTTATTTATAATTTAAATCCAGTCGGAAATTATAGGTGAACCTTCACTTCTCACATGTGGACTTATCTCTGTCTCCCTCCCGACGGGAAGGGAGACTTACCTAACGGGTGAATTTGGGAGAAGGAGCTAAGCAGTGCTTATGTGTTTCTGAATCTCCTCTTTGAAAAGATGTGCCTGCCCACAGTAACATGAATTTGGGTCTGCTCTCAGCTCTGTGGTAAGCACCCGGCCCCCGGGGTGGGGGTCAAACATTTGTTTCCTCGATTTACAACTGTGTGGAGAAGTGCCCAATTTGGGAGGAAGCCCAAAGTGGCTAACATAACCTAAATCATATCCTCCAATTTGTTAGTGTGTATTAGTAATAAAGCTACTAAGTTTCTCTCCATCTCCCTGTCTCCTGTGTTCTGAATTTAGAAAGAGAAGAGCAGGGTTACTTGCCGCCTACCCAGTGTCACCTGTCACGGCTCCACCAAGAAAAATGACTAGACAACACTTACAGAAACATTCTCTTCTTCCTTGACTTCATAACTAACGTACATTGTTCAAAAGCAACGCCCACTCGAAAGAGAGAAAAAGTTGAAAGGAACCATTTTAGGAACAAACGTAGAAAGTCAGACAAACTGAGGACACAGAGGAGTACATTCCAAATGAAAGAACATGACAAAACCTAAGAAAAAAAACTAAGTGAAACAGAGATAAGTAATGTACCTCATAAAGAGTTCAAGGTAACGGTCATAAAGATGCTCAGTGAACTTGGGAGAAGAATGAATGGATCCAGTGATAACATCAGAAAGAGATAGAAAATAAAAAAAAGAACCAATCAGAGCTGAAGGATACAATAACAGAAATGACAAATACACTAGAGGGAATCAACAGCAGATAAGAAGATGCAGAAGAACAGATCAACAATTTGCAAGACAGGATAGTAGAAATCATCCAAGCCGAAAAACAAAAAGAAAAAAGAATTTTCAAAATGAGGCTAGGTTAAGGGACCTGTGGGACAACATCCAGGGTAATAATACTTGCATTCAAGGGGTTCCAGAAAAAGAGAAAGGAGCAAAGAACTCATTTGAAGAAATAAAAGTTTCATTTAAAAAATTCAAATATTTGCTTTGATTTAGCTATTTATAAAATGCTCTACAATCACTCATCAAGATATTTTATAAAAATAGAAACAAAGGTGGTATAAGTCAAAAAAAAGGAAAAAGAAAAAAGAGTGCCATAAATAAGAAAGCAATTAAAGATGTATTCTCGTGTAAGAAAATAGCAAAACTTTTAACTTAAAAGAGAAATCAACCTTTTAATTTTACAAGTTGATTTAATTCATAAAAAGGACTTACCATGGATTCTTTTCTTTTTTTTTTTTTTTTTTTTTTTTTTTTTTTTTAGAGTAGCCTCCATGCTTAGCGTAGAACCCAATGCAGGACTTGAATTCATGACCCTGAGATCAAAACCTGAGCTGAGATCAAGAGTTAGACGCTGAACTGACTGAGCCACCCAGGCACCCCCATGGATTCTTTCAAATAGTAAACATTCATATGTCGTTAAGTGTTTGGAGGACGATCATTCACTGACATACAGGGGTGCAAAAACTGGATTATAGCAAAACTTTCAGATTTTTATGAACCACTGCCAACTGAAAATAAGTCCAAGCATCTAAGTGTACCTGTGGTTAGCAGGCAATAACATTTACTTTCTAAAATCAAATTTAAATGAAAGCTTTTGAAGAAATTTAACATGGGTAAGTTTAGTTATATTTACTGAATACAGTTAATGCTAGGTGTCTCTTGTGGCACACCTGGGTGGCTCAGTTGTTTTTAGTGTCCAAATCTTGATTTTGACTCAGGTCATGATCTCATGGTTTTGAGACTGAGCCCCACATTCGGCTCTGTGCTGAGCATGCAACCTGCTTGGGATTCTCTTTCTCCCTCTCCTTTTGCCCCTCCCCTGCATGAACTCACTCATACTCTCGCTAAAATAAAATAAAAATAAGTATGTCTTAGAAATGAAAGATCAAGGGACTAATATATATATAATGTGTATTATAAATATTATTTTAATGTCATATAATTAATATTAATATATATTAATATTAATATTATATTAAATATTATAGGTTATATTATAATATATATTATATATTATATTGTATTATATTAAAATTATATTAATATTATATTATATATATAATTTACCTCAGTTCTTTCTTAGCACATATAATGCTGACTTTTACTTCGTATGTGTTAGTTACTTAAACAACTCAGAATTTCACCAAATTAAAAGCAACAACTATATCAGATATCTGAAACCCAAACTAAAACAGATAATATAACTAACCTTCCACAAGGAAGTCTCCCTGTCGTCATATGACGGCCGTGGGTTTAAGGTAGGAATCACTAAGTTTCCTCTTGGATTAAGGTTTCCATTGAGCACTAAATTATTTTCAAAATGTCCACAATAAGGTGGTTCCAGGCCTGGGCTCATAGTAAGGGTCCTGAGTAAAGTTTGGTGCTGCTGTCTCTCCATAAGAAGTTTTGTATTGCTCTCTGACAGTCTCTCATTAGTACTTTGAAGATTAAAAAACACAAATACATTTTCTTTTTCCCTAAATCATTCCTAAATGACATACATTTTTTTAAATTTCCATAATAGTAAATAGCATTTGCCATTGAACAGTGTTTTAACACTGAACATGTGACAGAGCACACCTACTATCTAAAATTATACTTTTAAAATTGTTCTAAAGAAATACTTATGTTTCCAGGGGGATTCCTTACTAACAATTCAAATTAGGGAAGGGAGAGAAGTGGCTATCAGTGATGTACATGGCTTAACAAATAATATTTGCTGTCTTCTGGAATGGCTGTACTGACAGTATCCATCAGGATGCCATTATATATACATACTTATATTTAGTAAACCTGTTTACAGATATAAAACTAAACCATCCCTCAAAGACATTTTCAAGCGTTTGCTTTCACCACTCTTGTACATTTCACTTATTATCTCAAAGAAACTGAGCATTTGACACTGAGGAATCATTGAGACCAACAATCTCTAGGGGAGATAGTAGATGACAGAGATGTGATCAGAAAGAACTAAAACAGCTACAGAGGCAATTAGCTTATAATAGTTACCAAGGCACTGGAGACAGAATCTGCCCTTTCTGTCTTCAGTCTTCCACATGCCTCCCTCCCACCATGGTGCTCTTTTTAGCCACTTTGGGAATTATACTACCCTTCAGCCCTGTGTGAGTCTTTCTGTATTTCACCTGGATGCCTTTATGTAAAGTAGAAAAAGCATAAAGGATGGTTTGCCTCAAGGCCCACTCTAGTAATCATACCAAAGATCACAATGAAGAGAATAAATGTACCAAGCTGCCAGGATGAGTAGTAGTAGTACTTGACCTTTTAGGTTAAAGATGTAATCTTCCAAAAAGAAACTCATCGACATTTCTATCTCGGGTAATTCTGACAAGCAATTTTATAATAATAAGCTTCTAAATGAGAAAGCTTTGAGCAATGCACTTAAAGACTAGCAGATCCGATCAATGGAAAATATACAGGGTGAGGGGTGCGGGGAGGGGGTGGGGGAAGAGGTCCTGTAAACCCGAAAAAAAGAGGAGGGATGCAAACTGTCCTGGACTAACATTTCAAAAGTAAGTTCACTTAGAAACCTCATTTTCCAAAATGACACGATCTAGTTGGCTTTCACTTCCTACTCATCTCATGATCTTGGCTCCACAGAAATTATGCTTTAGAGGCAAATTAATAAGCTAAATTTCTTGTCTATGATTCTGTTTTGACTTACCTGTTCAGCTTATTTCTCAAGGACTTTCTAACTTTTAATTCTTCTAGGTAGAGTTGCCTGTAGGTTTCCAACTCTGTTTTAGTAGAATCTTCTTGAGAAGTCTTCATTGTAGAGACCTGAGATTCCAGATCTCTAATTCTAAGTTCCATTTGACGTCTCGTTGAAGCATGAGCATTTTCTCTTAACTGGTCCAAGTTTTCTCAAGCTGCTGCTTGTGCCTAATGAAAATTAACAGGATAGTTTCAAAATAGGTATAATCTGAATAATTAATTATACCTGTTTCCTTTAGTTCAGAGTCAATGATTCAGAGAGCAATTTTAAATGCAAAAAAGCTCAAGTGTAAAATATTTATCACCAATGTCAACTGAATTAAATATGATTTGTAAAATTAAAGTTCAATCATTCTTGTATTAGTATTCACGTAATCTGATAATTGAAATAATAGAATCAATGAGAAAATTTTAAAAGTCAACAACAAACTTAAGAATAATCCAAGTACAGTGCAATTTTTAAATTACAATTTTTCTTTTCCTCTTAATAGTGAGACTAGTTGTTTAAATCATCATTTTTTCTTATCCTCTCGATTTAGTAGGAATAGTGATGAAAACTGAAATCTTTAAAGGGAGGAACAAATGCCTCCAGAAATCTACAAATTACCATAAAGCAAGTAGAGGAAACCCCTACAATACATCTATCCAAAATGTAATTTGCAGTGAAATGAATTACAGCACATTACAGATCAATCAATTAACCTGTTAAAACAGGTTGACTTCATGTAATTTTTCTACTATGTCCAGTCGTGCTCTTTCTTCAATCTCCCGTTTATACTGTTCCACGTGACTGTGTTCTACCATGTTCATTTCCATAAATTGTTTCAATTTTACTACTTCTTGCTGTAACTTCTTGTTGTTTCTCTCTAGTTTTTCACGTTCTTCTTCGAAATCTTTCGTTGATAATAACTCTTGTTGAAGAACTTGATTTTTTGCATCCAGGTGTAGACATTTTGAAGATGTAGTTTCCAGTTCTGTTGTAAGGACATCAGCCTGCATGAATAAAACACTATAGTTTGGAAGGGAGTGAAAAGAGTCTAACTCAAAACTACTATGAAAAATTTTTTTTTTCAGATTTTAAGTAATCTCTACGCCCAGTGTGAGGCTTGAACTCACAATCTCAAGATCAAGAGTAACTGAGCCAGCCAGGCACTCAAATTTTTAAATAAACTCATTTGCAATAAAATGTTACCTGTCTTAGAATGTGGAACCTTAAACAACTCAGAAAATCAAGGGCCAAGTTAAAGCCATCAGGTGTTACTGAAATAGATCTTTGCTATCATTCTCTTTACTACACAACATTTGCACTTGATTCTATACTTTTATTTTTCTATGATTTTTTCATATCTTTCTTTCATAAAATAAGTCCCCTCTTAGGAGAAAGTCTTTAGCCCTTCCCCCATCTTAACACTCCATAATTTTTAAAGAAGTTTTAGCAATATCATATTGACTTATGTATGCCCATGTCAAAAAATACGTCCCAAGGTAAGACTCTGGAAATAAGACTCTAATTCATGAATCTATAAGTAATGCTTCTAATGCCACGGCCTGTTTCTGAACTGCAAATGTTTTATGCTAATTTGAAGTGCATTCCCAGGAGAAATGATTCTCCAGGATGTGTTAAGAAATCACATCTCCCAGTATAAAACTTTAATTGGATGATCCACATACTTTTTTGAGGCTAAAAAAAAAAATTAATTCAATACCGTTATCTTGTAATCCGTTGTTACTTTCTAGAAAATAAGAGATCATATTAAACAAAAACAACAACAACAACAAAACTGGCTGGAGTTTCAGTGATGCTGAGTTGGGAAGGACTTCCATCCATTCTATATGATTGGTAAGACAAGGTGAGTGGATGTGCTGGTTTTATAAATTCGTTGATACTTCTGTGAAAATCCCTCCCCTTAAATATATGCTGGCTTCAGTAACTGGTTTCTAGTGAACAGAATATGCAGAACTGCTGTGATTTTTAAGGCCAGCTTAGAAAATGTGATACAGCTTCCATCTGACTTTCTTTCTCTAGGGAAGCTCACCCTTAGAACGCAGCCACCACGTTGTGAGGAATCCCAGGCTACCTAGTGAGTCTTCATGTAGATACTCCAGCTGAGACTAGCCAACGTCCTATCCAAAGGCCAGCCTCAACAGCCAAACACGTGCATGAACAAGCCTTTAGATGATTCTAGTCTCCAGCTTCCAGTTATGCCAGCTGATGCCAAATGAAGAAGAAATGAGTTGCCCTACTCTGCTTTGCCTCAACTAAAAATTGGTGAACAAGAGAAATGCTGTTTTGAACTACTAGGTTTTGAGGTGGCTTATTATGCAGCAGTAAATTACTACCACAGATACTGATACTAAAAATGGTGTGCTGCTATTCAAAAAAACCTAAAACTAAACTTCCTTTGAACCAGGAGGTAGGTCGAACCTGGAAAGATGTAGAAAAGCGTAAGAATGAGACCCAAAAAGGGCCTCCACAAGACTCTTAGTGGAAACCTGATGGCCTGTGAAGAGGCTGACAGCAAGGGTTTCTAAGCAAGTGAAGAAAATGACACTGGAGGAAAGGGAAGTCATGCTAGAAAACACCTGAAAGTAAAATGGATAGGAAAGAGAAACTAAAGAAAGACTATGCAACTGAAAGGAACCAGGACTTACTGGGTTCAAGTATCTGTTTCTCATTTACAGCCTCTCTACATGTTGAACTGTCAAATAATGCTAAAATAAAGAAATGGCTTTTGGGTTAAGAGAAAATCCAGGGTGCTACCAGGAAAACAGAAAGATCTAAGGTATGCCTCCAATTTCTTTAAGGATCTTAAGAGTATAAGATTTTTTTAAAGTAGGTTCCACACCCGACATGGGGCTTAAACTCAGCACCCAGAGATCGAGTGTCACATGCTCTACCAACTGAGCCAGACAGGAGCCCCAAGAGTAGACGAATTTTAAAGGCATTTTCCTATAAGAGCTTCACAGGAAACCTGAAGCGAAAAATTTATCTCAAAAGGACTTGGGAGGGTCGCTTTGCTAAAACACGGCATGAAATCCAGTAATATTTACAGAAAACTAAAAAAGGTAAGAGATTTATAGTAGCAAACATACTATTTGCTACCTTGGACTAAAAGAGACCAAATAGTGCAAAATGTAAAGAGGTCTTTGGGTCTTAGAAGTCCCACAGGGAGGAAGCAGGATGAAAAAAACAGCTGCAAATACATGTCATTCCTTATGAAAAGGAAGGAACCAAGAGCTCAAAGAGTAAGAAAGGGAAGAGACATGGAGAAAGTGTTCCCGTGGTTAGGACTAAGTCCCAACTTAAGAACTGACAGCATGCATCGGGCTATATTTCAAAACTCTTATGGACTAGAGTGGTTCCCATCTTCTTTTTCTGAATGGGAGAGTCTTCAGCAGTTGACTAGAATGTTGCATTTGTGAGTGGTAAATAACTGTCTCTTTCGTTCTCAAGTCCTCATATTGAGAACACTTGCACTCAAAGGGCTATACTTGAGATACCATATCCCAGGCAACTTATCCCCACTGCACCTGATTAAGATGGTAAGATCTGGGACGCAAGCCCTGAACCTGAGGCCATGATAACTGAGACTTGCAGGAGGTATTGGAGGGGGAGGGGAGTGAATGTATTTTTCAGGTGGGAGGAATACAAACATTTGTGGCCAGTGGGTAAAGTATACTGCTTTTTAAAGGTGTACATAGGTTTTAAATATTAATTCCATTTAAAAAAAGGCCATGGAACAACCTTAGTGACGTGCTCCTAATGAACAGAATATGTGACTATGATCCTGTGTGTATTCCAAGCCTAGGTGACAAAAGGCGATACAGCTTCTTCCTTGCTCTGTATCTCAGGCTGCTTACTTGGAATCTAGCTCCGCATCTAGTGAGGAAGCCTAGGCCACAAAGAGGGTCTAGGTGTGTCAGTTTAAGTGTTGCTGCTGCCTCCTGAACTGAAGTCCCAGGCAACAGCCAGCATCAACCACCAGACGTTAGTGAACAAATCTTTAAGTGGATCCAGCCCCAAACCTTTCAGTTGCCCCACCTGAAGCTGAGCGGGGCAGAGACTAGCTGTCCTGGCCACACTTTTCCTAACAGATTTGTGAACAAAAGAAATCTAACCTTTGGGCAGTTTGTTAAGAAAAAAACAAAAATGATAAATTGAAAAGTGGAAGAAAAATAAAAAGAGATAAGACACATAAACTTGTATAGGAGAAATTGGTCTCCATTAAAGTAGGATGTAATGAATGTTAAGATTAATTTATTAACAACCAATGGTGCTAATGAGAAGAAGCAGATAACGAGAAGCAAGATCTAAGAAGTTTTTCGCTCAGTTTTTCCCCAGTTAGGATCATATTAGCTGCTCATTTTCCATATATGGCCTTTATTATGTTGAGGTATGGTTCCTCTAAGCCTACTTTGTTGAGGTTTGTATCATGAATGGATGTTATAGTTTGTCAAATTCTTTTTCTGCGTCTATTGCAATGATATGATTTTATTCTTTTTTTGAAAATTAATATGAGGTATCACATTCATTGATTTGCAAATATTGAACTACCCCTGCAAACCAGGGATAAATCCCATTTGGTTATAGTGAATGATTTTTTTTAATGTGTATTTATATGTGAAAAAGAACACAAGCAGGGGAGGGACAGAGAGAGACGGAAACACAGAATCTGAAATAGGCTCCAGGGTCCAAGCTGTCAACAGAGCCTGACACTGGGCTCAAACCGACGGACCATGAGATCATAACCTGAGCTGAAGTTGGATGCTTACCCGGCTAAGCCACCCAGCTGCCCCTGCCCCCCGTGAATTATTTTTTAATGTATTGTTGGATTCAGTTTGCTTATTTTGTTGAAGATTTTTGCATGTTCATCAGAGATGCTGGCCTATAATTCTCTTTGTGGCGTCTTATCTGGTTTTGGTATCAGGGTAAAGCTGGCATAGAATGAATTTGGAAGTTTCCCTTCCTTTTATGTTTTTCTGGAACAATTTGAAAAGGACAGGTTAAACTTTCTTTCTTTTTTTTTTTTTTTTTGTATTACCTGTTCTTTACATGTTAAAATTTACGTCTGAAGTCATCTGGTCCTAGACTTGTGTTTGTTGAGAGTTTTTTGATTCCTGATTCAGTTTCCTTGCTGGTTATTGATTTTTTTCAAATTTTCTATTTCTTCTTGTTTTAGTTTGGAAAGTTATATATTTCTAGGAATTTATTCATTTCTTCTAAGTTCTACAACTTGTTGGCATACATTTTTTCACAATATTCACTCATAAATGATTGTATTTCTGTGGTGTTGGTTCTTATTTCTACTCTCACATTTGTGGTTTTATTTATTTTGGTCTTTTCTATTTTCTTGTTGATTACTCTGGCTAACACCTTATCAGTTTTATTAATTTTTACAAAGAACCAGTTCTAGGTTTCATTGATCTGTTCTAGTATTATCGGTTTTTTGTTTGTCTATCATTAATTTCTGCTTTAATCTCTTTTTTTTTAATTTTATTTTGAAAGAGACCACACATGAGTGGGGGATGGGCAGAAAGAGAGAGAGAGAGAGAGAGAGAGAGAGAGAGAGAGAGAGAGAGAGAGAGAATCCCAGACAGATTCCATGCTGCCATCAGAGAGCCTAACACGGGGCTCAATCTCATAACTGTGAGATCATGACCTGAGCCAAAATCGAGAGTCAGACACTTAACCAGTTAACCCACCCAAGGGCCCCCTGTTCTGATCATTATTACTTGCTTTCTTCTGCTGGCTTCAGGCTTCATTTGTTGTTCTTTTTCTAGCTCCTTTAGGTGTAAGGTTAGGTTGTTTGAAATTTTTCCTGCTTCTTGAAGTAGGCTTATATTGCTGTGTACTTCCCTCTTAGGACCACGTTTGCAGCATCTCAAAGGTTTCAGACCATTATTTTTTTCATTTCCATTTGTATACACGTTTTTAAGTTTCTTCTTGTATCTCTTGCTTAACCCATTCCAGTGCAGTAGCACGTTATTTAACCTGCATGTATTGTTTTTAATAATTAAGGCCTGTTTTTTGTTTGTGATCCATTCTTGACAATATTCCATGTACACTTGAAAACAACGTGTATTCTGTTTTAAGATGGGACGTTCAAAAAAAAATCTCTGAAGTCCAATCTGGTCCGCTCTGTCATTCAAAGCCATTGTTTCTTTTTCTTTTTTTTAATTAAATATATGAAATTTATTGTCAAATTGGTTTCCATACAACACCCAGTGCTCATCCCAACAGGTGCCCTCCTCAATACCCATCACCCATCCTCCACTCCCTCCCACCCCCCATCAACCCTCAGTTTGTTCTCAGTTTTTAAGAGTGTCTTATGCTTTGGCTCTCTCCCACTCTAACCTCTTTTTTTTTCCTTCCCCTCCCCCATGGATTCCTGTTAAGTTTCTCAGGATCCACATAAGAGTGAACACATATGATATCTTTCTCTGTATGGCTCAAAGCCACTGTTTCTTTGGTGATTTTCTGTTAAGATGTATTTTTTGGTGATTTTTTTGTTAAATCTATTGATGTAAATGGGGTGTTAAAGTACCCTATTACTGTCTTATTATCAATTAGTTCCTTTATTTGGTTAATGTTTTATGTACTTGAGTGCTCTCGTGGTGCGTGTATAAATATTTACAGTTGTTAGATCTTCCTATTGGATTGTACCCTTTATTATGATATAGTAGCATTCTTTGGCTCTTGCCACAGTCTTTGTTTTTGGTTGTTTATTTATTTTGAGAGAGACAGAGTTGGGGAGGGACATAGAAAGGGGGAGAGAAAATTTCAAGCAGCCTCCATGCTGTCAGCCTGGAACCCAACATGGGGCTCAAAGCCACCAGCCATAAGATCATGACCTGAGCCAAGACCTAGTCGGTCGCTCAAATGACTGAGGCACCCAGGTGCCCCACAGTCTTTGTTTTAAGGACTCTTTTGTCTAACAAATTATCGCTATTTTTTCTTTTAACGTGATAAATTTTTCTCCATCCCCTCGCTTTCATTTTTTTAATAGAATTTATTGTCAACTTGGCTAACATACAGTGTGTATAGTGTGCTCTTGGTTTTGGGAGTAGATTCCCGTGGTTCATCACTTGTAGACAACACCCAGGGCTCATCCCAACAAGTGCCCTCCTCAATGCCCACCACCCACTTTCCCTTCTCACCCACCGCCCCCCATCAACCCTCTATTTGTTCTCTGCATTCAAGAATCTCCTATGGTTTGCCCCTTGCCTTCTCTGTTTGTAACTATTTTTCCCTTTCCCTTCCCCCACGGTCTTCTGTTAAGTTTCTCACGTTCCACATAGGAGCAAAAACATATGATATCTGTCTTTCTGTGACTTATTTCATGTAGCATAATACCTTCCAGTTCCATCCACATTGCAAGAGAAAGCACGATTTCACTCTTTCTCCTTGCCAGGTAGTATTCCAGTGTATATATAAACCACATCTCTTTATCCATTCATCCATTGATGAGCATTTAGGCTCTTTCCACAATTTGGCTATTGTTGAAAGCACTGCTATAGACATTGGAGTGCATGTGCCCCTATGAATCAGCACTCCTGTATCCTTTGCATATATTCCTAGTAGTGTTATTGAGGGGTCATAGGGTAGTTCGATTTTCAATTGTTTTGAGGAACGTACGCACTGTTTTCCAGAGGGGCTGCACCAGTTTGCATTACCACCAACAGTGCAAGCATCCCCTCACTTTCAATGTTCAGGTGTCTTTATGTCTAAAATGAGGTTTTTATAGGCAGCATACAGATGGGTCTTGTTTGTTAATCCATCCTGTCACCCTAGGTCTTTTGCTTGGAGTGTTTATTCCATTAATATCCAAAGTAATTTTTAACAAGTATGTATTTATTGTCATTTTACTACTTGTTTTGTGGTTGTTTCTGGAGATTTTCTCAAATCCTTTATTGTTTTTCTCCCTTTGATGTCTTTCTAATTTGCTTTAATGATATATTTGGAATTCTTTCTCTTTATTCTTTGCATGGTTATTAGTGGGTTTTGGTATATGATAAGCATTAATTTGTATATCACCTCTTCTGCGTGTAGTAGTCTATATTAAGTTGATGGTCACTAAAGTTAGAGCTCATTTTTTTCTCCTCCCCATGTTTTGATAAGCTGTTATATTGTATATCCTTTTTTGGGGCATTCCTTGACGATTTTTTTACAGAAATACACATTTTTACTGCTTTTACATTTCCTGCCTTTATACTGTCACTTTTGATCTCTCCTTTCCACTCAGAGTCCCCAATAATATTTCTTACAGGCTGATTTAGTGGTCACAAACTCCTTCCATTTTTGTTTGTCTGAGCAATTCTTTATCTCTCCTTCTATTATGAATGATAGCCTTACTGGATAGAGTATATTTGGCTGCAGATTCTTCTCATTCAGCACTTTGAATATATCATGCCATTTCCTTCTGCCTTGCAAAGTTTCTGTTGAAAAATCTCCTTCTAGCCTTGTGGGTTTTCCCTTGGAAGTGAATGACTTGTTTTGCTGCTTTTAGGATTTGTAGCAGTGGGGCGCCTGCATGGCTCCGTCGGTGAAGCATGACTTGATCTTAGCTCAAGTCGTGACCTCGAAGTTCGTGGGTTTAAGCCCTCCAGTGGGCTCTGCACTGACAGCACAGAGAGTGCTTGGGATTCTCTCTCTCTCTCTGTCTCTCTCTCTCTCTGCCCCTCCCCTGCTTGTGTCTGCGTTTTGTCACGGAAATAAAAAAAAAGCAAAACACTAGAAAAAAAAAGATGTTAGCAGTATATTTTGCAAATTTAATTACAACATGTCTTGGGTGTTGATTTTGATGGAAGTTCTCTGTGCCTCCTGGATCTGGATGTCTGTTTCCTTCTCCACATTACAGATTTTTTCAGTTATTGTGTCTTCAAATCAATTATCTGTCCCCTTCTCTCTGTCTTCTTCCTGTGGGACTCCTATCATATGAATGTTTTTACATTTGACGGAGTCACCGAGTGCCTTAAGTCTATTCTTGCATTGGATAATTCTTCTTTGTCTTCTTCAGCTTCACTGCTTTCCATTACTTTGTCTTCTAGGTCATTAATTTGTTCCTCTGCTTCTTCCAGCTTGCTGTTCATTTTTACTTCACTCTTCATCTCTGATTCTTGAACTCTTTTATGTCTGTGGTAAGGGTCTCTCGGATATGTTCCATTCTTTTCTCAAGTATAGTGAATATCCTTATGATCATGGTTTTAAATTCTCCATTAGGCGTGTTATTTATATCTGTCCCATTTAGGTCTCTCGCCATGGCCTTATCCTGTCCTTTCATTTGGGATAAATGACTCTGTCTTTTCATTTTGTCTAAGTATCTGCCAGCTTCTGTGTGTTAGAGAAGCCAGTTATGTCACCTGCTCCCGAAAGTAATGGACTTAGGAAAAAGACGTCATGTAATGCCCAGGGTCTAGCACTTCAGGGAGTGTCACCAGTGTGTGCTGCATGTGTTCTGCTGTTGTGTTCTGGCTATGCTATCCTTTAGGCCAGTTGTCTGCAGAGGCTCTCCTTGCCTGGTCTGGTGAGTGTTTGGTCCCTGGCCTGAACGTAGCAAGTTTTAACTAGGTGTGCTCTGGTCTGCTTATGAAATGAGACCTGTCACCACCTCTACTGGAACTGAGGCCAAGGGAAACTCTCTGGTTGGGAGATGTGGTGTGGGCAGACATTTGTCCTGGTCTTCTGGGGGAGGGGTCTGCTGTGCTGGAACTCAAGCAAGAGTGATTGAGAAAGGTAGTTCCACCAGAGTGCAAGGGGGTGGTGTTTGGTGTAAGCAAATTAGGTAACCAGTGTTAGCAATGCAGTGCTTCCTGCAGGTGGCTTTATGTTTGTGGTGAGGGGCAGGAGAAGGAGATGGTGCCAGCCAGCAGCTTTGTTCCTACAGACAGGTCTTTCTGAACTTTGCCTCTGAGGGACGTGCTCTGAGAAGAGCAAATAATCTCCCCACTGTGTGCCCCAGGCACTCTTTAGACCACTGTACCCATGCTATATGGTCCCATGTTGTTTGCCTGCCCTCTGTCCATGAGCAGTGGAGTACCTCACGGCTCTAAACCAGCTAAACCAGATGCCCTTTAAAACTCCAGACTTTATGCACTACTGGTTGCAAGAACTCACGAAATGCAGCCCCTCGTTTTCCAAGCCAGTGGGTATGGGGAAATGTTCTGTTTGTGCGTTCCCTTGTGCGTTCCTCTCTCTCACCCTTACCCACATCCTCGACTCCCTCCCCTCTGCAGAAGCCAGGATCTGTTTCTCTTCTAGACGACATTTCTGCATCAAGGACCTTCTTTGATGTGGCCTCTTCTCTCCCTTTTGTTGTGGAGTTTGTTCTGTCAGTCTTCAGGTCGATTTCTGGGGTATTTAGGGTTAGCTGATTGTTATCTAGTTGTATTCGTGGGATGAGGCAAGCCTAGAGTCCTCCTACTCCTCTGCCTTCTTCCTGTCTCTAAGATCTTTTTCTAAGATTCCCTTCAATTCCAACAATTCTTACAAGTAGGCAGGAATGCCTCTTTAGAATGTCCCCTCAAGTTAAGGTGGAAGCACAGAGACATACGATTTGAAGCACAATAGTTGAAAAACTAGAAAGAGTCAATTTGATAACCAAAATTGGGCCTTTGGTCTGATTTCAATTAAAGGAAATAGGCAGCTTTGAGTATTTTTTAATCCATTGAATACTCAATCTTCATTCTCCTTTCCTCAGTGAGGAAATAAAGAGAATGTCATGGAATCATTTTTCATCTTTTCGGTAGCAAAACAAATGTACTGTCCTTTAGCACTACTTAAATTAACTGCACATTCTCCTTTACCTTACTCCAACCTTCTTTGTGTGGGGAGGTAAGATCACTTCATCTTTGTGTTGTCCCACAATGCTTCTCCATAGCATACAAGTTGGCTTCAAAAGTTTGTTGTCATTCAAATTACCAATCTAGTATTTGTCTCTGATAAATCAACTTAATACTACCTCACTTTGTACAGCTGTATCTTTTGAATGATGTAATGTTTATTCTATTAATTATACGCTGAGCTATAAAATATAGCTATGCATATCTTTCTATTCAAGTGAAAGAAGGGGAAACAGGCTACTGTGGTTTCCAAGAATATAGGATCTGTGCCAAGAACAGGATTAACACTAGTGTTACACACAAGAACCAGGTCAGAAGAGGATCTCATTGTGAATTGCAAGATGATGGGTTAGCAAGGTTGTTTAAGAGGAAAGAGGAATAGCCCAGAGTTAATCTTTTCCTTCCTAGATGGTGAAAACTATGGATGAGTCTATGCATTATAATGAGATAATAAAACATAATGAAGTAAACGGTAGACTGAGTCAAGAGATCCTATGGCCAAGATTTGATGGAAATGAAAGTGGGCAGCACTGACTGAGACACTAAAAGTTTGCACAGGCAGGGAACCTGGGTGGCTCAGCCAGTTGAGCCTCAACCTCTCAGGTCATGATCCCAGGGTCACGGGATCAAGACCCCTGTCAGCCTCCACACTAATTGTGAAGCCTGCTAAAAATTCTCTCTCCTCTCTCCTCTTTCTCTCTCTCTCTCTCTCTCTCTCTCTCTCTCTCTCTCTCTCTATCTCTCCCTACACACCCCCTCGTCCTGCTTGTGCACGCACTAAAAAATATATAAATATAAATAAATAAATAAATAAATAAATAAATAAATAAAAGTCTGAACACACTAAAGAAAGAGCATTTTATCTTTTTGAGCCTGACTTCACCTCGAGTCATGGGGTCAGCAAGGCATAGGCTGGCGAAAGGGTCCTTCAAGAAACAAAAATCTCTATAGGAGCAAAGTTAAGTTCTACGACATTGACTTTTTATTATTACATAAGTGACTGGTAATTTGCAAGATAACTAGGAAAAAGTTTTCATAAAATTTGTTATGGTACTGGCATAAGGACAGACATATAGATCAATGTATTAACATTGAGCATCTAAACATAAACTCTCACATTATAGTGAACTGATTTTCTACAAGGGTGCCAGACAATTAAATGGAATAAGACTAGTCCTTGTAACAAACGGTACTGGGACAAATGGATATCCACATGCAAAGTAATAAAATCAGACCTCTACCCCATAGCATATATACAAAATTAACTTAAAATCTAAGAGCTAAAATGATAAAACTCTTAGAAAAAAGCTTACGTGTATATGTTTGTGACTGAATTTGACAATGATTTCTTAGACATGACACCAAAAGACAAAAGCAGATTAAGTTTACTTCATCAAAATTAAAAACTACTATGCTTCAAATATCACCATCAAGAAATTGAATAGGCAAGTGACTAAATAGGAGAAAAATACCTGAAAATCCCGTATCTGCTAAGGGATTTGTATGTAGGATATTTAAATAACTCTTCCAATAATGAAAAGACAATCCAATATAAAAACGGGCAAACGAATGGATTAGTTCTTTAAAGACGATACAGAAATGGATAATAATCACGTTAAAAGGCAGATGTTCGGGGTGCCTGGGTGCCTTAGTCAGTTAAGCTTCTGACTTGGGCTCAGGTTACGATCTCACGGTTCGTGGGTTCGAGCCCCGCATCGAGCTCTGTGCTGACAGCTGGGAGCCTTTAGCCTGTTTCAGATTCTGTGTCTCCCTCTCTCTCTGCCCCTCCCCTGCTCACACTGTCTCTCTCAAAAGTAAAAGAGACACGTTCAACATCATTAGTTGTAAGAAAATCCAAACCAAAAACCACAAGATGCCATTTCATAGCCACTAGAATTGCTATCATAAAAGCAACAGATAATGACAAACATTGGCAAGAATCAGGAAAATGGGAACTCTCAAAAACTGCTGATGAAAATGTAATTTTGCTGCCACTTTGGAAACAGTCTGGCAGTTCCTCAAAAGGTTAAACTAGAAAAACAATTGTTCTAAACTTATTTGAGAGAGAGTGCACAAGTGGGGTAGAGGAACAGAGGAGAGGGAGGGAGAGAATCCTAAGCAGGCTCCATGCTCAGAGCAGAGCCCAATGTAGGGCTCGATTCCACAACCCTGAGATAATGACCTGAGCTGAAATCAAGAGCCGGCCACTTAACCGGCTGAGCCACCCAGGTGCCTGCCCCTCCTCAAAAGGTTGAAAAAACAAAACAAAAACAAACAAACAAAAAAGGTTTATTTAACAGAGTTACCATATGAACTAGCAACTGTATTTATAGGTATATACCCAAGAGAAATCAAAACATGTTCACATAAAAAGGTGTTCATCACACAAAAAATAACCTCAAAATGGATGAAAGACCTCAATGGAAGACAGGAAGCCATCAAAATCCTCGAGGAGAAAGCAGGCAAAACCCTCTTTGATATTGCCTACAGCAACTTCTTAATCAAAACGTCTCCGGAGGCAAGGGAAACAAAGGCAAAAATGAACTAGGGGGACCTCATCAAAATAAAAAGCTTCTACACAGCGAAGGAAACAATCAGGAAAACTAAAAGGCAACCGACAGAATGGGAGAAGGTATTTGCAAATGACATATCAGATAAAGGGTTAGTATCCAAAATCTACAAAGAACTTCTCAAACTCAACACCCGGAACACAAGTAATCCAGTGAAGTAATGGGCAAAAGACATGAATAGACACTGCTCCAAAGAAGACATCCAGATGGCCATACAAATCAAAACCACACTGAGATACCACCTTGCGCCTGTCTCTGTTTTCTAAGAAATTAAGGAAACGAAACAAACAAACAAAAAACTATATTCAGTAGTATGTTTTTATACTGGGTCTGATAGTTCTGTTTTTTCTAGAACAGTCCCTGTTACTTCTTTTGATTCCAGTCTGCCAGAAAAGTGAACTAAGTCCTAGTTAGTTGGAGAAAATTAACTAATTTTTCATATTTGAGAGGAACTTGTATATGGTAGAACATAGTGGCAACCACCAGGATTCTCTTTTTTTTTCCTTCTGAGTAAAATAGGATTGTTGCTTGTTTCACACATTCTGACATCATGATTTCATCTATTCTTTTTAAACCTTTCTTCAAATGGATATAAAGGAATGTAGGAATTTTCAAGGCAAATACCAAGAAAAAGATTTTCCAAGAAAGATATTCTGTGACATAGCCTTCTGACTGTAACCATGTGTAACACATCAACCCAAATAATAAAAAATTCATATAACGCCGTTGTGTTAGAGGCATCCCAACGACACCCAGATTTGATTATTGACCAGAAGAACTCTCAGACCTCAGCATATAGTTGTACTCATGCCTGTGGTTTGGTATGGGGACAGGCTATAAAGGCCACTCAGCACAGAGAAAAGGTGCATGGGGTGAAGTCCAGAGGAGACCAAGCACAGGCTTCCAGGAATCCTTTCTCTATGGAGTTAGCAGGATGTGCTTAATTCCTCCAACATCAAATTAGGACAGCACAAGTAAAATATTGTCTGCCAGTACGAGGCTTATGGATACTCAGTACCTGAGGTTTTCATCAAATGCTAATCACATAGGCATCTTCTCCTTAGCATGTCCCAAAATTCCAGGTTTCCACCAAGGAAATCAAGTGTACGGCCTTAAGCACATTGATTGTACCAGCACTTAGGCAGAGTGAGCCACTCTTAAGCAGCTAGGGAATGGTGGGAACCCTCCTGAAATCCAATATCCCAGGGAACCACCAAGGGCCAGTCATTCAAGTAGGATGTTCTGAGGGTAGCCATCTTTGGCCTGCTGGATGAAATCTGTTCTGCATAGGAATTATAGCCCTGACGTCATTTTTGGTGGTGTCTTCAAATTTTATTTTACTAGCAAGTAATATGATGGTTACCATGGTACTGCTTTCAGTTTCATCATCCATATGAAGTGGGTATTTGTACAAAAATTACTAGGGAGGGCCATATTAGGTCATTATAATCTTTTTTCATGTGATTAAGTTTTCATTATGATTCTAAGATACGATCAACATAATGATTTTGGATTTAAAATTAGAATAAAATCTCTTAATTATATGGAAAACCCAGGTTTGATTCATATAGTGCTCAATCCCTGTTTATAGTTATAAGATATTTGATCATATTCACCAATTGTTTTCTCGCCTAAGTATATGAATAACTTTTGTATTTTTGTGTATTGCTTTATGTATTTTCATATACTTCCATATGGGAGAGAGTCTCCATATTGTGTTACTTTGATCTCTACCTTAATTTTTAAGGTGACTGTATCATGTGTTAATATATGCAAAGAGTAGCTTCAATGGATACCGTGTTTTGTTGTTGTTGTTGTTTTATACATTTAATAAGCCTTATTTTTCACAGCAGTTTTAAGTTCACAACAAAATATAATAGAAAGTATAGAGAGTCTCCATATACCGTACCATGCTCCCGTGCATGCCTATCCTCCCCTGTTGTTGTCAACATCTTGCACGACAGTGGTCCATTTTAGTAGTATATTTTTTCATTCCTTTGTTTAATTTTGAGCGAGAGAGCATGCATGTGTGTGAGCATCAAAGGGGCAGAGAGAGAAGGGAGAAAGAATCCTGTGCTGTCAGCACAGAGCCTGATGCAGAACTTGATCCAATGAACTGTGACATCATCACCTGAGCTCACATCCAGACTTGGACGCTGAACCACTGAGCCACCCAGGCACCCTGCGAACTGTGATACATTTTATATGACACTAACTCATCATTTTCAGGCCAAGTCTCTAATTTTCATTAGTGTTCAGCCTTGGTGTTATACATTCTATGAGTTTTCACAAATGTGTAATGATGTGAATCCACCTTTGTGGTATCGTGTGAAAGAGTTTCACTGCCTTAAAAGTCCTCTGTGCTGTGCCCCTTTATCCCTACATTCACCCCAACCCTTACCTCCATAGTCTTGCTCTTTCCAGAGTGTCATATAGTAAGAATCATACAGCGGATATCTTTGAATGTTTAGAAAATTAAAATTCCCCGGTAATTGAATGTAGGCATTCAAGATATTCTTTGCCCTTTGTTTTGTTTAGTTGTTGATCAGTAGAGGATCTGATGACCTCTGCTTTCCATGAAAAAAGCATGATTTCTCTAGATGTGTGTCACCTAATGGGGAGGGTTGAGAAAAATGACATCATGAACCACTACACAGCACTTACATTGGGATCATCCTCCTCTGTGATGTACGGTGGGTCTAGTTAGACTCTCTAGAAATGGAAGGAGATAGTCTCAAGAGGTTAGAACTTTATCAAACTGGAATGCCAAATCCTTCTTACTTACCTTGCCATTGGAAATAAGGCCAGGGAGAGTCTGTTTGCTATGGTTTGGCCATGCAGCAAGGTACAATAGCTATAGAGCTCTAGCTCTATAGAGCCCACTTTGTGAGGGGGTGTTTCATCCTAAATCTGAACAGTCTCTACTGAAGCGCTGGGGAAGTTTTGCCGTGTGACTGCAAAGTAAACATACTCTCTTTTAACTCCTCTCATAGTGGAGGTCAAGAAAAATCATGCTAGTGTCAGTTTGACATTGTCAGCTTATGATCATCATTCTCCTAACGATACCATTTGCCTCCAGTGTCATAGAGTCGGTCAGTGATGGTCATTGTAAACATCAGTTCACCTGTAGGTGTCAAATTCCGATAAAACTTATTCTTGCTTTTGGTCAATATACAGGAGAAAGTAAGATTTCTTAGTGCTTTAAGCCTACCAATAGTAAAATAACCATTCAGTGTAGTGTGTTTTCCAGGTGTGGTCCCAAAGCAATACTTTTTGACAAATCATAAGCCGTACACTTGTAATTTCCTCTATTTTTCGATTGTTGATTTAACATGTATTTTGCTTTCTTCTTTAGGAGCAGATAAGAATGCTGAGGAAGACTCTATATCCAGGTAGGATTTTTATGGATTTGTAAAAATTACATTTGTTGGGGCACCTGGGGGCTCAGTCGGTTAAGGGTGTGACTCTTGATTTCAACTCAGGTTTGTGAGTTCAAGCCCCACGTCGGGTTTTACACTGACAGCCTACTTGGGATATCATTCCCTCCTTCTGTGTGCACTCACTCTCAAAGTATAAAGGAATGAAATGAAATGAAACAGAAAATTAAGGAAAGGAAAGGAAAGGAAAGGAAAGGAAAGGAAAGGAAAGGAAAGGAAAGGAAAGGACTGAAAATTACGTGTTTCCTACGGGAACGCAGAGAAAAAAAGCAGTTGTTGAGTGTTCTACCCTGGACTACACACTATATCCTATGCATAACATCTGTTATGTTATACAGTCATTGCATAGATTTGCAAAGTATCTGTGTTATTGTAGCCTACTTTTTATTACATTGGCAACTGTGGTTCAGGGAGGTTGATTACTCAACCCATGATTCCATAGTTACTGAGTAACTGAGGGGTTTGCCCGTCAGCTGGTGTAGCTTCCACATCCATTCTCTGGTTCCTCAGCAGCACTGAGATGAAGATACAGATCCTAGGGCAGATCAACTCAGAATGTCAAAGGTAATGGTGTCGGAACTCTAATTTAGGGTTTTCTCAAGAACCCAGGTTAGTCCAAGCATTTGGCCTTATATATTTGACCAGTAGTGCTAACAAAAGTAATTAGTGCAGTGGTAACAAATCCCTTGTTTTTACCATCCGAGATTTTAGGGTGGATGTCAGCTATGGCCATGGTGTCACGACTTTTACATAATAAGCAAGATCAAGTCAGGCATATCCTTAGATGTCGTAATATCTCCTCTTCTTGAGACAAATGAGTTTTCTGTAAGGGAAGGATATCTACTTGTAGACCATGTTACGTTAATTAAATTCAGCCTCTATTTCGAGGATATTGCTATATGATTCTCTGTTGCCTAAGTTCCCAGGCTGGTTTCCCTTTGGGCTAGTACACTTAACCAGTTCTAGGAAGCTTTTTCTTTTTTTGGAGATTTTTTCCCCCATGATTTTTCTATACTGTGTTTTTGCCTTTTTACTTTCTTCTCTGGTTTTCTTGGTATTTTTTTCCATTAATTTTTCCGATTGTGCCAGCTAAGGACTCTCTATTTTTCCAGAGGCCAAATCAAAAGCACTTAGAATCTCAAGATTTAGTGAACCTCAGAGATTAATTCATCACAATACCCTCTGGTACTTCAACATATGTTTAACCTCCTTGCCCAATGGTTGTTTCCATGGAGAATTTGAAACTCAAAAGAGATTGAAGTGACCTAGTTTGATATGATAAGTGAACAGAAATGAGATTTAAATTTGGGTTCTTTTCTTTTTTTCTTTACTTCCTTTCTTTCTTTGTTTTTTGTCTTCATCTTGCAGGCAAATGTTTTAATAATAGAAAGCTGGGAAGTGGGTCTAATGAATACAATGACGGAGGGTAAGAATCGAATTAGCAGAGGAGACCGGGTTTCAATAAGAACAACACTGAGTTGGATAGGACTAAGAGTTTTAGAAAAGATGTCAGAATATGGGGGTTTATGCCAAGTGAGATAAAGGTGAATGACAGGAATGAAGGACCTAGGATTAGGGGAGTTGTTTAGAATAGCATATTCAAATAGAGAGTTCAAGAGTGTCCTCACCAGGTTTCTGCTTTTGTGTGTGTTGGTTTCATTGAAGGTGCCAGTATACCTCAGATTTTCTGATGAGAGAGATTAAAAATCACTTAAGCTGCTGGGAAGAGTCTGTTTACAGCAAATAGAAATATGATATCCCCTACTTCCACCCCAACTGAGGGAGGATGGCTTAGATCCTCTGAAGGAATTGCGGGTGGGGGGTGGAGATTCTGAACTACAGAGATTTATGGCCCAAGGCAAGCTTTCTCCTCACTCCACCTCTTTTCCTAAATCCATGATGCCCTTCCCATGTACCTATAGGGCTGGGCAGGGGTAGGACTGACTTGTCATATCAGTAAGGGAGCTTCATCTGGATCGGTGATAACATGCCTATGTTGAGGTGACTGTGTGGATGACTGACACTCCCAATTATCTTGTTCTCCAGGAGCAGGACATGGCTCCTACCCTCGGTCATTTGAGCCCATCCTTGTTGTAGGAGTCTGTGCCTTCATAGACTAAAGATTGAAAGGTTGGGGAATGCCACAGAACCGTGCCAAAGAGTGATGTAGGAGTGGGAGCTCATAGGGAAGAAAATATTCAGGCAGCGTATAAAGAAATAGAGGCACAACTACCAGGACCATTTTGATTGCAGTCTCTCTCCTTGGGTAGCTGAATGCCCCTGAAGGCTTGGAAGGTCTTGCCAGTTATTATGGACCTAAATAAGGCAAGACCAGTGTAGGAACAAAGTTGTCCTTGGGAACTTTTAATCTTTTAATCTCTAGTTAGTACTACCACTCATAACATAGAAACCTTAACTTGGATATATTTACTTAAATGGAGGTCTACCTGACACACAATGTAATATGTGATGCAACAACTCTGGATGTTCCATCATGCTCGCCATAAGGGTAGCTCCCATCTGTTAATGTATGATGCTATTACGATACCACTGACTAGCTTCCCTATGCTGTACCTTTGAGCCTTGTGATTTATTCATTCTATAACTCGAACCATGAACTTCCCTCTCCCCTTCACCCATTTTGTCCATCCCCCCCACATCCCCTCCCTTCTGGCAAGAGTCAAATCTCTGCATTTATGGGTCTGTTTCTGCTTTTGCTCAGTTCGTTTGTTCCCCTTTTTAGATTATACATGAAATGAAGCCATATAGGATTTGTCTTTCTCTGTCTGACTTATTTCACTTAGCCTCCTACCGTCTAGGTATATCCATGATGTTTCAGATGGCACGATCTCATTCTGTTTTATAGCGGCGTAGTATTCCATTGTGTGTGTGTGTGTGTGTGTGTGGTCTGTTCATGTGTTGGTGGACACTTGGGTTGCTTCCATATCTTGCCTATTGTAAATAATGCTATAATAAAGATAGGGGTGCATATATCTTTTCAAATTAGTATTTCCATTTCCCTTGGGTAAATAAATACCCAGTATTGGAATTACTGGATCCTATGGTATTTGTATTTTTAATTTGTTGAGGCCCTTCCTTACTGGCTTTCATTGTGGCGATACCAATTTACATCCCATGACCGGTGCACATGGGTTTTTTTTTCCACATCCTGAGCAACCCTTGTTGTTTCCTGTGTGTTGAAACAGAGCCATTGTGACAGATGTGAGGTGAGAAGTCATTCTGGTAACGTTTATAGATATAATTTTCAACCATTTCAGAGAATTCCCTGCCTGTCACACTTGGTTATGGAAACTCAGACTGGGTCTTTCCTGGAGATTTCACAGGTTAGGAGAGGTGGAGGCAAAATAGAGAAGTTAAAGTTTTTTTTCAATATATGAAGTTTGTTGTCATATTGGTTTCCATCCAACACGCAGTGCTCATCCCAAAAGGTACACTTCTCAATACTCACCACCCACCCTCCCTTCCCTTCCACCCCCATCGACACTCAGTTTGTTCTCAGTTTTTAAGAGTCTCTTATGAGTTGGCTATCTTCCACTCTAACCTCTTTTTTTTTTCCTTCCCCTTCCCCATGGGTTTCTGTTAAGTTTCTCAGGATCCACATAAGAGTGAAACCGTATGTTATCTGTCTTTCTCTGTATGGTTATTTCACTTAGCATAACACTCTCCAGTTCCATCCATGTTGCTACAAAGGGCCATATTTCATTCTTTCTCATTTCCACATAGTACTCCATTGTGTATATAAAGCACAATTTCTTTAACAGGGTCCAAATGTTTAAAGACCTATACTCTGAAAACCATAAAACACTTATGAAAGAAATTGAAGGTGACGGAAAGAGAAAGACATACAATGCTCATAGATGGGAAAAATACATATTTTTAAAGTGTCTACACTACCCAAAGCTATCTACAGGTGTCATGCAAGCCCTGTCAACATAACAACAGCATTTGCCACAGAGGTAGACAAACAATCCTAAACGTTGTATAGAACCACAAAAGACCTTGAATGGCCAAAGAATTTTGAAAAAGAGGAAACCTGGAGGTATCGCAATCTCAGCTTTCAAGTTTTATTTCAAAGCTGTAGTAATCCAAACAGTATGGTGGGTACTGGTGTAAAAAATAGCCACATAGCTCAATGGAATAGAACCAATAAGCCAGAATTAAATCCACCACTGTATGGTCAGCTCATCTACCACAAACAGGAAAGACTATCCAGTGAGGAAAAGGCAGTCTCTTCACCAAATGGTGTTGGGAAAACCGGACAAGCCACATGCCAAAGCATGAACCTGGACCAATTTCTGTACCATACACACAAATAAACTCAAAATGAATTAAATACCTAAGTGTGAGACCTGAAACCATAAAAAATCCTTGAAGAGAGCACAGGCCATCATTTCTCTGACTTTGGCTGTAGCAACATTTTACTAGTTATGTCTCCTGAGCCAAGGAAAATAAAGCAAGAATAAAGTATGGGGACTACATGAACCCACAAAGCTTTTGCACAGTGAAGGAAACCGTCAAAATTAAAAGGCAAGCTCTGGGATAGGAGAACATATTTGCAAATGTTTTGCAAATCCAGTAAAGTGTTAGTATCCACAATATATAAAAAATTGATACAAGTCAACATCCCCCCCTCCAAAAAAGCCCAGTTCAAAATGAGCAGAAGACATAACCAGACATTTTTCCAAAGACAACATACAGATGGTCAACAGACACATGAAAAGATGCTCCCCAAAACTACAACGAGATACCACGTCACACCTGTCAGAATGGTTACACTCCAAGACACAAGAAGCAAGTGTTTGCGAGGATGTGGAGACAAAGGAAACCTCTTGCACTGTTGGTGGAAATGCAAATACGTGCAGCCCCTGTGGAAAACAGTATGGAGGTTCCTCAAAAAATTAAAAACAGAACTCTCCTATGATCCAGTAATTGCACTACTGGATACTACCCAAAAGAATACAAAAACACGAATTGCATGGGACACACGCACCCCTGTGTTTACTGCAGCATTGTTTCCAATAGCCAGCACAAGTGTCCATTGACAAATGAGTGAACAAAGTTGTCCTGTATGTATGTATGTGTGTGTGTATGCATAATCCATACACACACACACACACACACACACACACACACACACACACACTGGAATATTACTCAACCATGAATCAATGAAATCTTGCCATTTGCAATCACCTGGATGGAACCCGAGAGTAGTATGGTAAGCAAATTCAGGGAAAGAGAAATACCATATGATTTTACTCATGTAGCACTTAAGAAACAACAATTGATCAGAGGGAGAAAAAAAAGGGAGAGACAAACCAAGAAATAGGCTCTTAACTGCAGAGAACAAACAGATGGTTCCCAGAGAGGAGGTGAGTGGTGGGAGTGGTGAAAGAGGTGATGGGGATGAAGGAGTTCACTTGTCATGATGAGCACGGGGTGAGTATGTAGTTGGTGAATCACTATATTAATAAACTAAAATAACCCTGGATGTTACTATTACTGGAATTAAAATAAAACTTAATGAAAAATCCAGAGGCCACTTTTAATTATACCAAGAAATTTTGTTTAATAAACAGATAGCTGAACTTTCACTTAATTTTTGAAATTTTGTTTTTAAATAAATGAACATGTTTTTGTTGTATATTTTTGCTCTAAAGGCTTTCAGACAAACCTGGTCCTGATGATTCATGGTCTACATCAGCTAGCCAAGACTTAGATTTTGGTACCAAGGTAAAGTACCCTCCTGTGAAACTCACTTTCCTGCTCTGAATTGAGTTTTCTCCCTTATTTACTCTGAAAATTTAAGAGGAGACTGTGTATCATCATTTTATGTGTGTCATGGAAAGTTAGCAAGAACAAACCACTTTACAGATACATGACGCGTTGAATGTTTTGTTTTGTTTTGTTGTACTTTGGTAAATCCTACAGGTGGAGGCTGATAAAAGAATGGGCTGGAAAATATATAATGACAGTCAAATTATATTGGGAAATGCTTTCCCATAATGGAGGAAATATGACATTTGGTTAAGGATAAGGATTCTTACTGTGATAGTAACATGACTGATAATACTCATGCCTAAATGAAATCTTATTGGGTCCAAGTATCTATTGTAGGTTTCCCCTACCCCGGGCAAGTTTTATTTTGGCGAGATACAGGATTTTCCTTTGGCTCTATCCTTTGTTCTACATTTAGACTAAAATAATATTAGAAAATGTAGAAAGTTAGATGTTTACATTATTTCTCAACATTTACCTCACAAAGGTGTTTCCCTGTAGTTTTGAAATAACTCCACGAAGAGTAAGTTAAAATTGTGCATCTCCCTGCAGGATACGTATTTTGCTGAAAAGAGTAGCTCTATGAGCAGAGGCTCTTCATAGCCAAGTTGTCAAATTTCTAATTTCAGAAGTCTTTCCTATTCTAGCTTTTAAAAATATCTCCTCCTAGTTCTTGTGTCAGATTCTAAAATTTAAACTTTCAGACATCTGATATTTATTTAAATATTCATTTCAAAACCCCTAAATCATTATAAGCTACTGGAGGTTAGGAAACATACTTGTTTGACTTCTGGAGCTCCTAGAATAAAGTCTTGCTTGGAAGAAGCAATGTCAGTTTTTGAATGTGAATAAATGAGTAGGGAAATGGAATTCCGTAGAATGGAGTTTGAAAAGCAATGAGGGGCGCCTGGGTGGCGCAGTCGGTTAAGCGTCCGACTTCAGCCAGGTCACGATCTCGCGGTCTGTGAGTTCGAGCCCCGCGTCAGGCTCTGGGCTGATGGCTCGGAGCCTGGAGCCTGTTTCCGATTCTGTGTCTCCCTCTCTCTCTGCCCCTCCCCCGTTCATGCTCTGTCTCTCTCTGTCCCAAAAATAAATAAAAAAAAAAAAAAAAAAAAAAAAGAAAAGCAATGAAATACGCATGATATATCACAATATGTGAATTTAAAAAGCCAGGCTTCAGTTTATATTCCGTTTTAGTGTTTAATACGTAAAAACGCAAATGAATTCTATTGAGGAAATCAGGAGTTACATACGGAAGAAGTTTACAGTATATTCTTAGTATCCTCCCAATGTGAGCTTAGAATTGCAGAGAAAAATCCTCAGCCTTTGTTTGTGTAACCCCATCTGTGTCCCATTACATACATCCTTTGAAGGTTCCCATTTCTTCCTAGAATTCTCATTCCCAATTCTTTTTCCATAGTGAAAGTTGATGTGTTAAGAACCTTTCTTTTTCCGTTCTTTTGTTAGTCTAGTAATAATTCATAGCTTTTTGGAAGGGATAGATGCCAGGAATTGAACATTTTTTTATAGTGAAAAAACTTACATTCTTTATTACAGTATTTGTAAGCAGATAACTGTAGAGTGATAAAAGTCAGTATTATTAGAGACATACTGTGAATCAAAGCCTCTGTTTTATGTATAGTTTATATATATATATATATATCTTTAAAAGGTTTAAAAAAGACTATTGTTCATAGTATATTCCCAATCCTACTTATGTACCCGTTAAAAAGTGTATGTTGTTTCCACTTAACTTATTTTGCTCACATTTCTCCTTTTCTCTCTTGTGTTAATCTCATGCTTGATTGATTGCTCATGTTTTATTTTTTTTCCTTTTTCCTCTTCTCCCCCCATGGTTTTTAAGTTATTTTTGATGATTTTTAAAGTTTATTTATTTTGGAGGGAGAGAGAGAGACAGACTGCAAGCAGGTTAGGGGCAGAGACAGAGGGAGACACAGAATCCAAAGCAGGCTCCAGGCTCCCAGCTGTCAACACAGAGCTCAATATGGGTCTCAAACCCACAAACCGTGAGATCATGACTCATGAGCTGAAGTTGGACGCTGAACTGACTGAGCCACCTACGTGTTCCCCCCACCATGCTTTTTTTTTTTTCATGGTTTACCCCTACCCTAATATTTCCTTGCAGAAAACATTTCTTTAGTGTCTGTTCTTTTAGTACATCACTTTCTGTCAACTCTGTTGTCGACATATAGGTTATGGAATTCTACTGTCTGTGTGTGGTTTCATCCATGACTTATTGCCCCACAAGGTTTATTACTCTTTTTTCCTCTTTCTTGGAAGGAGCTGAGCTAAATGTTTTTGTAATGTTTGTTTTTCTCCTGGAAAGGGAGGAAGAGAGAGAGAGAGAATGAGCAAGTGCTAGTAGGGAGGGGCAGAGAGGGAAGGAGGGAATCTCAAGCAGGTACTGCACTGTCAGCACAGAGTCTGTTGTGTGGCTTGAACCCAACTAACAGTGAGTTCATGACCTCAGCTGAAATCAAAAGTGGGTCACCTAACTGACTGAGCCACCCAGGCGTCCCAGAAGGAGCTACATTTGAACAGTCATATTTTCTTTAGTGTTTTGAGAAACAGAAGCCACTTAAACTGTTTGCAGTTCCAACTTACCAACATAAGATACCACTGAAGAGTAAGTTTGTATATTTACTCTCACAAGAGATACTTCATGCCAGTCTAAATCATGCAAACACTTCACAAGATAACATATTTAAATTTCTTAGTGTTAGTTTTTCAACATGCTTTCAATTACCTAGGGTTCAATGTTTATCTGAGATTACTTTGGTAAAGCATTTACCCGATATTAATCAGTTACAGGTACGGCGAGTAACATTTTGAGACTACCTATGAGATGTCTTGTAATCCTCACCATATGAAAAAATGGAGACTGGTAATAAATAGTAAATGGCATAACTGAGATGTGAATCTACATTTGAATGATTCCAAAGCCTGTGTTCCTTGTATAATGGTGCTCATTTGGTAATGGTGAATATTACAATGATTTTATTGAATTGGATTCTTATAATCCTTAAAGCTATTAATTCTATTCTAGAATCTCCCGAAACCACGTGTAGCAAAGCTACTGCATTCTTCTTGGCAATTCATTAAAAACGGTAAGCTATTGGAAGACTTGTATGATTCACTAATTCTTGTCCATTCTTGTGTTATTCACTAATTTGAAGTTACAGATATTTTCATGTCCTCTTTACTTTGTTTTCTACTAAGTGAGAGCAAAACGTGGCACTGTGAAACCAGAAGGTGGAACTTTATCTGTGGACAACAATCCTGATTCTGAAAATTAAGATATGGCTGAAACTCTTTCCAAAACACCAGCCAGAGTTTATGGTGATCGTCTTCCTGTTTTACCATCATCTAAATCTCTTCTGAAGCCTTCTTTCAAGACGTTAGCTGTCCTTGGTCTTGCAAAGGTAAGTTGTTTTGTTTTATACTGCCCCCACCCCATACCATCCTCTTGCTCCTTATAATGATGAAAAGAATCTTAAGAATAAATGGAAGTCCTCAAGATCATAATAGAAATCAGTGTAATGACAACAGAGAGGAAGGTACAGGATTGACATTTAGAAAGTTTGGTGGGAGTAGACAATTCTCGGGTATGCCTTTATGGAAGCAAAGAAGGAGAAGGCAGCTGGAAAGAATAGCTCAATGCATATGAAGATGGGGAGGGGGGTGAAAGGGAAGAATTCATTTTAGAGGGGCGAGAGGAACTTAAAGTATGAAGAGTTGAGAGAAAGTATCATAAAATCACAGCAGCAATAGTGGGATTAAGGCAGAGCAGATGCTCTTTAAATTATAAAATGTGGGAGGAAATATTTTAAGTGCAAATTAAGAAAAAAAAAAGCCAGGTAACAAAAAAAAAAATGCTTAGACTGTTCTGAATAACTTACAGCTGATTTCTGTGAAGAACTGGAAGAAATTTTTGCCCTTATGTTTCAGTTTAATAAAGGTGATATCCTAGATTCAGTTTAGCAAAACCTGTGTTTCTAAGGAATGCAAAGTGAAATCTGTTTTAGGCCATACCAGGTTGATTGTGAATTTTCAATTTTTGGCTATTGTCTTTTTGGGGGTTCTAAGGTAACTTAGTGTGTGGTATAATCTTGGTATATTTTAGGTCTTTTTGAGTAGAAAGAGAGGAAATAAACATTTATTCTTTTCATTAAGTAAAATTTCTGGTGATGTAAATAAGGTTCTTTATCCGTGAAATGAAAAACTAAATTTGAAGCTGCAACACTGAATTTGTTTTTTTTTGTTTGTTTGTTTTTAGCTTATTTATTTATTTTGAGAGAGAGAGCAAGCAGGGTAGGGACAGGAAGAGAGGGTAGAGACATAGAGAATCCCAAACAGGCTCTTCATTGTCAGCACGGAGCTCAATGCATAGCTCAGACTCACAAACCGGTTTGCGAGATGATGACCTGAGCCCAAATCAAGATGCTTAACTGCCTGAGCCACCCAGGTGCCACTTAAGCTGACACACTCTGAAAAAATATATATATAAAATAGGTTTTCTGCATTCTGAATTATCTTTTTTTAATTTTAAGTTTTCAACTGTTTATCTATTTTGAGAGAGAGAGAGAGAGATTGAGACAGAGGCAGAGAGAGAGAGTGAGCAGAGGCAGAGAGAGAGAGAGAGAGAGAGAGAGAGAGAGAGAGAATCCTAAGCAGGCTCTGTGCTGCTAGTGTCAAACCTGACACAGAGCTTGAATAACCTGAGCCAAAATCAAGTTGGACGCTTAACCAGCTGAGCCACCCAGGTGCCACTCTTTTTTTAATAGTATCTGCATAGAATAGACACACGCACACATACCAAATGAATGAACTCAACATGTATAAATTTTTGTCTAATATGAACTCTTTGTCATGACAGAATCATAAGGCAGGAAAGGTTTCCAAGAAAGTATGCAAAATTCTTTGTAGGAGATGATTTTTACTTTTTTGAAGATTTCCGACAATAGATACATTTTTAAAACAATATTTATTTATTTTTGAGAGAGATGGAGCATGAGCGGGGGAAGGGCACATAGAGAGGGAGACACAGAATCTGAAGCAGGCTTCAGGCTCTGAGCTGTCAGCACAGAGCCTGACACGCGGGGCTCGAGCTCAGGAACCATGCGATCAAGACCTGAGCTGAAGTCAGATGCTTAGCTGACTGAGTCCCCCAGGCACCCCAAGATACATTTTATATTATTCAGGGGAAACTTTAGTATTCATAGTTTTTCAATTTAGCATGTAAATTCTTTCATGTCTAAAACTGAGAAAGACTGCTGAGTAGATTTTTTTTTTAGTCCCTTTCTTCTTTCTTCCTGGGAATGTTCAGTATTCCTTGATAATCACACATGTATTTGAAGACTTTAAAATATTCAAATTGGATGATCATAAACATATTAGTTGCTTAATGCTAGATTCCTTCTCGGGTCCTTAACTACCTTCCAATATGGTGTAGATAGGAAATTAGAGCTCTTCATATGCTGTTCCCAGTGGAATAATAAAACTATATGAAATTTTAAATCGGTTTTTATATTTTTATTAGACTTCATGGTAGTTCTGGAAAATGGCTCAAAATTCTGTAATCCTGTATTTCTCTTCTATACTTTAAATCTTGTGCCTTAAGATTAATATTTTTGTTTGTTTTACTATTTTTTTTAATGTTAATTCTTGAGAGAGAGTGAGGGAGCATATGAATCGCAAGCCGACTCCATGCTTCGTGTGGACCTGACGCAGGGGTTGATCCCACGGCCTTGGGATCATGACTCGAGCTGAAACTAAGAGTTGGACGCCCAACTGACTGAGACACCCAGGTGTCCCAAGATTAATTTTTAAAAGCAGTATTCATATAAAATCCTGAATTAGTGTTTCACAGTTAAAACATTTTATGACTCTTAATGCCATTCATTACAGAAATGAATATTTGTCTATATTAGTAAAAGCATATTTTACATCCTTAAAACTAATGTTGAAATATAGAGTTGAAATCTTGAATCTCATGTTTTTTTTCCCCCTGCATTTGTTATTGTATTATTTTTACTCTTTAAAAATGTTTTTAGTGTTTGTTTATTTTTGAGAGAGAGAAAGTGAGGGAGAAGGGGAGGGGTAGGGAGAGGGGGACAGAGGATCCAAAGCAGGCTCTGTGCTGACAGCAGAGAGCCTAATGGGGGCTTGAACTCATGAACCAAGAGCTCATGACGTGAGCCAAATTCAGAGACTTCACTGACTGAGCCACCCAGGCACCCCTCCCCTGTTTTCATTATTATTCTTTATTTATTCTTTATTTTTATTATTTGACAATTTAGTGTCCAGTTATGTAATATATAGTGTGTACAGTGTAGTTTTGGCTTCGGGAGTAGATTCCTGTGATTCATCACTTCTGGATAACCCCAAGGCTCATTCCATCATGTGCCCTTCTCAATGCCCACCATCCCTTTTTTCCACCCATTTAACTCCCCATCCCCATCAACCCTCAGCTTGTTCTCTCTTTTAACAGCGTCATATGGTTTGCCTCCCTCTAGGTATTTGTAACTATTTTTTCTTTCCCTTCCCCTATGGTCTTGTGTGAAGTTTTCAAATTCCACATATGAGTGAAAACATACGATATCTTTCTCTTGACCGACTTATTTCACTTAGCATCATACCTTCCAGTTGCTTCCACAGTGTTGCAAATGGCAAGATTCCATTCTTTTTCATCGCTGAGTCGTATTATTCCATTGTATATAGACCACCACCTTTTCTTTAGCCATTCATGAGTTGATGGACATTTAGGCTCTTTCCATAATGTGGCAATTGTTGATAGAACTGCTATCAACTCTGGGGTACATGTGCCCTTACAAATCAGCACTCCTGTATCCTTTGGATAAATGCCTAATAGTGCTGTTGCTGGGTTGTAGGGTAATTCTATTTTTAATTTTTTGAGGAACCTCCACACTGTTTTCCAGAGCGGCTGCACCAGTTTGCATTGCCACCAACAGTGCAAGAGGGTTCCCGTTTCACCACATCCTCGCCAACATCTGTTATTTCCGGAGTTGTGAATGTCACCACCAGACTCTGACCGATTGAGGTGGTATCCCAGTGGGGTTTGATTTGTATTTTCTGGATGATGCGTGATGTTGAGCATCTTTGCATGTGTCCGTTGGTCATCTGGATGTCTCCTTTGGAAAAGTGTCTATTCACGTCCTCTGCCCCTTTCTTCGCTTACTTGGTTTTCAGGTGTTGAGTTTGGCAAGTTCTTTATAGACTTTTTTATCCTAACCCTTTATGTGATATGCCATTTGCAAATACATATCTTCTCCCATTCCGTCGGTTGCCTTTAAGGTTTGTTGATTGTTGCCTTTGCTGTGTGGCAGCTTAGTATCTTGATGAGGTCCCAAAAGTTCACTTTTGCTTTTATTTCCCTTGCCTCTGAAAGTAAGTAAGTAATTTGAGCCTTTGGCTCAAGTAAGTAATTGCTGCAGCAGAGGTCAGAGAGGTGGTTGCCTGTTTTCTCCTCTAGGATTTTGATGGTTTCCTGTCTCACGGTTAGCTTTTTCATGCATTGGAGTTTATGTTTGTGTAAGGTGTAAGAAAATGGTCCAGGTTCACTCTTGTGCATGTTGCTGTCCAGTTCTCCCAGCACCATTAGCTAAAGAGACTGTCTTTTTTGCATTGGCTACTCTTTCCTGCTTTGTTGGAGCTTAGTTGACCACACATCTGTGGGCCCATTTCTGGGTTCTCTGTTCTATTCGATTGGCCTCTGTGCTTGTTTGGAGCTAATACCGTGCGTTTGAGGAGTCCAGCTTTGTAGTACAGGCTAAAGTCCGGGATTGTGATGCCTCCCCAACTCTGGTTTTCTTTTTCAACCTTACTTTGGTTGTTCTCGATCTTTTGTGGTTCTCTCAAAGTTTAGGATTGTTTGTTCTAGTTCTGTGAAGAATGCTGCTGTTATTTTGATTGGGATTGCATTGAATGTACAGATTGCTTTGGGTAGTATTGACATTTTAACAATGATTGTTCTTGCAACCCATGAGCATGGGATATTTTCCAGGTTCTTTGTGTGTTCTTCAGTTTCTTTCATAAGTTGTCTATAGTTTTCAGCGTACAGATCTTTTACCTCTTTGGTTAGGTTTAATGCTAGGTATTTTATGATTTGGTGCAGTGGTAAATGGGATCGATTCCTTGATATCTCTTTCTAATGCTTCATGATTGGTGTATACACATGCAAACGATTTGGGTGCATTGATTTTTTATCCTGCAGCTTTGCTGAATGCATGTATCCATTCTAGCAGTGTTTTTGGCGGAGGCTTTCAGGATGTCCACATAGAGTATCGTGTCGTCTGTAAACTGTGAAAGTTTGACCTCTTTGCCAACTTGGATGCCTTTTATTTCATTTTGTTGTGTGATGTCTAATGCTAGGACCTCCAACATCATATTAAACAACAGTGGTGAGAGTAGAAATCCCTTCGTGTTCCTGATCTCAGGGGAAAAGCTCTCAGTGTTTCTCCATGGAGGAGGCTATTAGCTGTGGGCCGTTCATATGTGGCTTTTAGGGTTTGAAGGTCTATTCCTTCTATCCGACTTTCTTGAGGGTTGTATTAAGAAAGGGTGCTGTATTTTGTCAAATGCTTTTTCTGCATCTATTGACAGGATCATATGGTTCTTATCCTTTCTTCTCTTCATGGGATGTGTCATGTTCATTGATTTGTGAATATTGAACCAGCCCTGCCGCCCAGGAATGAATCACACTTGATCCTGGCGAATCATTCTCTTAATATACCGTTGCATTGTGTTTGCTAGTATCTTGTTGAGAAGAAGAAGAAGGATTAACTCTGCTTTAAATGTCTGGTAGGATTCCCCTGGGAAGCCATCCTGCCCAGGACTCTTATTTGTTGGGAGATTTTTAATAACTGATTGAATGTCTTCATGGGTTATGGGTCTCTTCACGTTTTCTATTTCTTCCCGTTTGGCTTTTGGTAGTGTGTGGGTGTCTAGGAATTTGTCCATGTCTTCCAGGTTGTCCAGGTTGTTGGCATATACTTTTTCATAGTATCCTCGGATTCTTATTGTATTTCTGTTGGGTTGGTTGTGATCTCTCGTCTTTCATTTGTGATTTTATCTTTTTGGGCCTCTCTTTCTTCTTTTTGAGAAGTGTGGCAAGGGTGTTATCAATTTTGTTTATTTAAAAAAAAAAACATCTCTTAGATTCACTGATGTGTGAAACCTTGTTTTTGGATTCTATAGGATTTATTTCTGCTCTACTCTTTTTTGTTTCCCTTCTTCTGCTGACGTAGGGCTTTCTTTGCTGCTGTGTTTCTAGTTCGTTTAGGAGTGAAGTTAGTTTCTGTATTTGGGACCATCCTTGCTTCTGGAGATAGGCCTGGATTACAATGTATTTTCTTCTAAGAACTGCCTTTGCTGCATCCCAAAGGGTTTGGTTTGCGTGTTTTCATTTTCATTTGTTTCCATATGGTTTTTAATTTCTTCCTTAATCGCCTGGTGGACCCATTCTTTCTTGAGTAGGAAGTTCTGTAACCTCCATGCATTTGGAGGCTTTCCAATTTTTGTTCTTGTGGTTGATTCCAAGTGTCTGAGTGTTGTGATCTGAAAATATGCATGGTATGATCTCAGTCCTTTTATATTTGTGGAGGGCTGTTTTGTGACCCAGGATGTGATCTATATTGGAGAATGTTCTATGTGTACTTAAGAAGAATGTGCATTCTACTGCTGTTGGATGAAAAGATCTCAATATATCGGTGTTGATATCCATGTATATAAATGTATATATTAAGGCCAATATATATCTATGTATATCTGAATACATCTGGTCCAATGACACATTGGATCTGTGTTTCCTTACTGATTTTCTGCCTTGATGATGCGCCTATTGCCATGAGTGGCATCTTAAAGTCGTCTACAATCATGGTATTTGTATGTATACATTTATTCATGTCTGTGATTAATCGATTCATATATGTGGGCCTTTCACTTTGGGGACATAACCATTTGCAATTGTTAGCTCCTCTTGATGGATAGACCCCTTAATTATGATCCAATGCCCTTCTGAATCTGTTACTACAGTCTTTGGTTTAAAATCTAGTCTGTCTGATGGAAGTATGGCGACTTCAGCTTTCTTTTGACTTCTAGTAGCATGATAGGTGGTTCCCCATACCTTCACTTTGAATCTGGAAGTGTCCTGGGGTCTAACATCAGTGTCTTGTTGACAGCATATAGATGGATCTTGTTGTTTGGTTTTGTTTTGTGTTTTATCCATTCTGATTCCCTGTGTCTTTTGATTGGGGCGTTGAGTCTATTCACACTCAGAGTGATGAGTTAAAGATATGGATTTAGTGTCATTGTATTATCTGAAGGTTTCATGCTTTTGGTGAGGCCTCTGGTCCTTTGTAGTCTCTGCTGCTTTCCACTCACAGAGTCTCCCCTTAGGGTCTCCTGCAGGGCTGGTTTCGTGGTCATGAACTCCATTAGGTTTTGTTTGTCTTGGAAAGCCTTTCTGTCATTTTCTATTCTAAATGACAGCCTTGCTGGGGAAAGGATTCTTCGCTGCATGTGTTCCCATTTATCACATTGAGTGTTTCCTACCCCTCCCTTCTGCCCTGCCAAGTTTCATTGGATAGGGCTGCTGCTACCCTTCTGTGTCTTCCCTTGTCGATTAAGACCCGTTTGTCCCTAGCTGCTTTCAGAATTCTCTCTTTATCTTTGTATTTTTCCAGTTTCGTTTTGACATGTCGTGGTGTTGACCTGGTTTTGTTGATTTGGAAGGGAATTCTCTGTGCTGCCAGTACTTGGATGCCTGTTTCCTTCCCCAGATGAGGGAAGTTCTCAGCTACTTTGTATCTTTTCCTATAACTGGAACCTCACAATAGATGCCTTTGTGTCTGCCCACACATTCTAAGATGGGACAGATTAATTTTTGTATTTTGTGTTTATTTGAAACAGAATTTTTCTCATTTGATATTGAAATCCCCAAAGGATTAAAAGTTGGATGTGAAAAAAATTAGACCCCTTTGGTAAAATTGTCATAACCTTGGGGCAGAGGCTCCTGTTCCTTCTGTGACACCATAGCCTGATGCCGGAGGAGACATGGTTGTTGCCCCTTTGGTGAAAACTTAAAGAAGGAAATGCAAAAAGCTGGACAGTGGGACCACATAGGGGAAAAGTGTTACTCACAACCCAACTCCAGAGAAACGTTTCCCAAGCCTCTGTTCCCAAAATACTCCAAAGTCCATGTGTTCCTTGGATGAAGAGCAAACACATGCAGGTCCAAGGGGAGGCGACCTCCATGGGGAGCAGTTGTCAGAGATGTGGGACGTTCCTGGAAGGAATTCAGGCAAATTAAACCCTATGGGGCAGTGCTGATCGCCCTCAGATGGTGGTTTATGGTCTGGGGAGCAGCAGGTCCGTTGACAACATAAGGAAACCAAGCCCCAGGAGATTCACAGTGAAAAGTCCTGACCTGAAGGGGAGCAGCTGTCCAGTACCAGGAGAGTTCATGGAGCCCAACTCATCTGGTATCAAGAGAGACCACAGAGCCCTGGTGGTCCCGTACTGGGAAAGCCTACAGAGCCCAGGGTCCTCCCTTTCCCAGCCATCATGTCTGGTCCCAGGCTGATGGCTCAGCTCTGCTCCCCTGAGTTCAGAGGGGCCTCATGGCAGGAGAGTGGGGTGCTCCAGGAGGTGGGATCTGAGTTCCAGAATGCTGAGACACAGGCCCAACGTTATGACAATCAAAATTCAAGGGTACTGGGATGCTCACCTAGCTTGTTTTACTAGTGAACCCAGGCTGTGATGTTAGCTTTAGTTTCCACATCTGTGACTGGAGGACATAACTTGGCCTTCTTGATGGGTTGTCTGTTGGATTCTCTGAGAGATGAGGTGGAATCATTGCCTGGTGCCTACAAGACATAAAGAGCCAGCTGGCAGGTTGCCACATGATCCTCTAGGGCAGGGCACTCCTGGAAGATCCTGATCAGGTCTCTGCCTGGTTCCCACCTCCTGGGAACATTCAGCATTGTCTGAGGAGATGGAGATGATCCCGGATGTCAGCAGGTGCTACATGAAGGAAGGCCAGCCATGGGAGGAGAGCGGGACACACCCTGTGCCACCTTCTAGGACCCAGGCTGTTATACCCTCTGACCTCAGCCCAAAAAAATTCCCCTGCTGTGTGGACTTGACCTCCATCATTCACTTCTTCAATCCCTCTCTCATTCACTCCCTCATTCACTCACTTCTTCCTCATTCAACAGGTGATCTCTGGTCCCTGCCATGTGCCCAGCACACTGACTCCATCCATGAGCATGACCCCAAGGGGTCACCACATGAGGCATCTTCCTTTGCAGAGTCTGCGCCTTCCTACGCTCTGCCTCCTTTGACGAGGCTCAAGTCTGCTGTGTGACCGTGTCCCCCTGACCAGCTCTGTCCCCAGGGCTTGAGGTCCTCAGGATATCTGTGCTCCCAGGCTGCCAGGAGAGGCTGTGCCTGTGACTGTGGTGAAGGACCGAATCCTCTGGCAGAGTTCAGGGTCACAGATGCGACTCTTCTGCAGGGGCAGGTGGACTCTGGGGGCATGAGGTGTCATCAGCAGGACTGCAGTGCTGTCCTAGTGCATTGCCAACTTCAGTTTCCCAAATCCAGGACCAATACCCTAACAGCACCTGCCATACACCCTTGTGCTATCAAAGTGACAGTCCCCATCCTGTTTCCCTGCTTGCAGCCTGCTCTCTTTGCATTTGATCATGTTCTGTCCCGACTTGGGAAGGTGGGGTCCTTCTTCTGTGTGATAAGATTATAAACAAGGAACATGGAAGATCCTGCCCTTGTGCAGACTTGGATTCTCAATGTTTCTCTTGTCTAGAAATAGAGTGGATGCAGAACTGAATAAAAGAGTGGCTACTGTCAGGAAGGAGAAAAGAGCCCTGAGTAAGGGTCCTTGCTCTGTATTTTTAGCATCAGAAGGCTTACCAACATGATGGATGTATAGAAAGAATAAAAGGGTGATTATTAACCTATGTGTGTGAGAGAAAGGAGCTTTTTATGTTATGTGGTGTTAGGGTTTGGGTCAATATAAAAAAAAAATCCTGGCATCCAGCAGATGGCTGTTCATGACAGGCATGAGACACATTGTCTGTTTATCTTAATTTGCCTACAGATAAGACAGAGAATGCTACCTCAGAGTTAAGAAGGCAGGTTTCTGTTGCTGGTTAGCTCTGCTCCAGGTGATTTCACCCTGTTGAGGCTGTCTTTATCCCTCTTTACCTGTATACCTATTCTGGAGCTTCCATCTTCTGAAAGCAGCTTTCTGCTTTTGTACTATGCTGGGGGTGCTTTCGCCCTGTTTACGTAATCTTGGATGCTTTCACTCTGTGTCTTCCTATTCCTGTGTCTTTGTTCTATGCTGGGGGTGCTTTCGCCCTGCTTACCTCTTCTGGATGCTTTCATCCTGCGACTTCCTATTCCTCTTTTTCCATGCCCAGGGCACTTTTGCCCTGCTTACCTAAACTTGGATGCTTTCATCCTTAGTCTTGTTAACCCATTGGTACAAGCTCAGGGATTCCTATACTGAATTCCCATGATCCCAACCTTTTTTTTTTTCTTGGTTTTCTCTAGTTTTTTGTTCACAGACCGTCATGACAAGTTCCTGGTCCTTGTTTTGTTTTTGGGTGGCTTGGCGGGTGACTCTGCAAAGATATAGAAAGAGACACGGTATAAGTATTCTGCTTCCCAGAGTTATCCAGAATTTGACATGTGTGCTGCCTGTAAGTGAAAAGATTTAAGTCATGCCACATTGCCCACGAATCAGGCCATTCATTTCTAATTTGGTCTTCTGTATATTGTAGCTGTTGGCTCAATGTCACAACCAAATTTCCTATAATGTTAGAGGCATAGAAAGGAAAAAAAAAACACTGTAAAGGTGTGTCTGTAAAGCATCCCAGGCTTGGCAGTGACTATAAGGAATGGCAGTTATGCAAATATGCTGGTCGTTAAGGTCACGGGGCAGTTTAGAGTGGAGGAACAAGGTCTTTTTCCAATAAATTCCACTGCAGCTTCAAAAGCTTCAAGGCAGGCCAAAGCTTGTCTATCGATAGAAATTTGGTTTATTAATTTTTTGGTAGTATTGACCACAAATTAACGAGGACATGGGCTGTTTGATGCAGGCCGATTCCAGTGACACTGGCAGAGGGTATAATGCTTACTGCTGCTAAGGTGCCCATGATTAAACGGCCAACAAATCATTTTGCCTTACAGCTGAATACCAGTGTTTAACAAGCTTGGAAAGTGAGCCTCATCCTGATGGATGCATATAGGGCTCAGAGCTATTAATAGGAACCCAGGCTGAGACACACTAAGAACTAATAAAGAGGAGAAATTTAATTGGTAGATGTTATATTTATTTACTCAGGACATAAACCCACCCATGGCGGTAGAAATGTTATACTTATTTTCTATTGGTTGGGTTTGTAAAGTGGAGGTAATAAAGAGAATGTAAGGAGAAGGAATGGAAATAGTAGGCCATGCAAATTGGTCAGGGAGTCCCATGTTTTGTTAATATGTTTATTTATATAAATTCCATCATGGCTAACACTATGAGTCAAGAAGGGAAGGCCTAGGTCTCAAAAATTAACAACCATTTTACATTTTCCTTTATGAGTAGAAATATAGGGCCATACCAACCTCTGTCTTTCCAAAAAAAAAATATTATTCTTACTAGATTGGTCAAAGGATATGGTCTTATTCAAATATTTTGTTTCAAGGTGGCCTCTGGGACCCAGTCAATTAAAGTCCAAGTGACCTAGCGAATATTATGCTCAGTCTCTCCATACCAGGTTGTCCAACGAATATTATTCCAGCGGTGGTATGAATACTTGAGACTAGAACAAGCTGGAAGATTAGGAGTGTGAGATAAGTTTGTTTTTGAGGTATATCAAAATTTGTGGTTGAGAAAAATTTTAAATTGTCTGGCCTTGTAGAGGTTTTGGGCTGTACATGTAAATACCAGTTGATTCCTCATTTGAGACCAGCACATAAGTTACTAAGTTTAGTAACACACCTAAGGAGGTTCTGAAGTAAGCCACCATTGTGGTCTGGTCATATAAAGCCAATGCTCTTGTTCAGCTTGGAAGGGTGGGTTAAGATTGGCTCCTCCCATGATCTCCATGTCATTATTGCTAATAGGTATATCCCCATCTGGGAGTGTTAAGCTTGTCACATATAGGTGTGTTATGTAGATGAGCATAATCTAAATATTGAGCTTGGCCTGGACAAATGAAGGCAAGGAGAAGAATCAGGGTTACCTGTATCGAATTCCTGTCAGTGATTGAGATCATGGCTATCAGATGTGTTTCAGAAGTATATGCAATACCATTGTGTTGTAAGAGGATGCTTGCCTGGTTAGACAGATATTTGAGGCTTCCCAATGTTATATCAGGGACAAAGACTTGCATTTGTGAAGTGGCTTCAGGGTGAAGAGTCAATGAAGAGGGTTCTTCCAAAAAGGGGGGCGTGGTTTCCCATTCTTCCGAGACTCATTCTCTGGAAGTCCTGGTCATTTGGAAGATATCATGGTGGTCTCCACCATGCCAAGGTACAGCTTTACCAACTGAGAGGGAACCCACAGAAGTCCAAGAAAGAACACAGTCCTAAAAGAACACAAGCATATCCTCAACCCAGGTGGAAGTTTAGTGGGCCCAGTCTGTGTGGGCCCCCCTCCAGGGGTTTTGTATAGCACCATAGGATGAGAAGGTTTCTCTGATTTTGAAGAATGTGGCATAGCTGTGGTTAGTCCTTGAGGATTAAGATTTTAGAAGTGAAGAATAATCACAGCACAAAAAGGAGCTGAGGTTGTTATGCGGACAGCCAAGGTATCCCCCCCACCTTTTTGACATATATTTGAGCTTATTATGTGCTCATTTTACAATTGCTTCGCCTTATAGATTAAAAGGAATGCATAATTCTGACCAAGCCTTAAGTAAACAACTCAAAAGGGCATGCTATTCTGTTTTTTTAACCCTATTTGTTAAGATTGTGTTTTTACTTATTTATTTATATCTTTAACAAAAATATGTTTTTATTTTCATATCTACTTTTACATATCTCTTACTCTTTTATACACAGAATTACTTTCTTTATTTACATTAGCCTAATTACATTTAGCAGAATTTTAAAGCTTAGAGACCTTAGTCTCTAGTGAAAACTTAGTAGTAACATTTGTGAACTCTGCTATATCAGAAATTTTGTAGGTGGCAGACTTATGAAGCACAAGTTATATTTTTAATAGATTTTAGTAACCTTAGGTTTTTGGTTTTTGTTTGTTTGTTTGTTTGTTTGTTTTTTGCCATAGAAACCCATAGCACAAATCTATATTTACTAAGCAATGCTTCAGCATTCTATTTGTTGTGGAAGAGACCTCAATGTCCAATGGATTTAACTTAATTTATCATTTAAATAAAAACTAAAGTGTAAGGATACCAAAGTCCCTGAAGGGCATTTAAACAATTACCCATGAAAAGTAGAGATAGACAAAGTTAACGATTGCTTTAAGTTATCCTTTTGCTAACAAATTGGAACACAGATAACATGAGCTAATTTGACCTTCAGTAAACCTTAGTAGAATGAATGAATATTTATTAGTCAATTCTGATCATTTAAAAGAAATGAGCCCTGGGTGTTGTCTGCAAATCAATTTGTCAATCAATTATATTAAAATAAATAAAATGCATGTCTATCCTAATTTTATTTCATTTGTGTCCTCTTACAAGTTTACCATTGTCATTTTTTTTCCTGTGGAACCAGTGAGGAAATCTGAAGTGGGTGGTGAAAGTCTAAGGGGGAATTTTTTTGCTCTTTGACAATGTGGAGGTAGTAGGTAATGCTGCTTGAGACAATGAAGAGCCAGATATGCAGACCTCACCCCAGGTGGTGCAGAAATTGTAAGAGGGGGAAGGGAAGGCAGAAAAAGTGAGGTGCCACCAAGTAGCCTGGAGGCAGACAAAGGCACAGAGGGTAGAGAAAGAGTTTTCATGGTCCCAAAGCCTGTCAGCTCAGATAGATGAGCAGGTACAGATTTTTGTTTTGTTTTGTTTTATTTGTTTTGCACTAGTGGATTAGGCAGTCCATGTCAGGCCAGAGAAGACAGGGACATTCCCCAAAGCAAAAGGAGTTTCAGCGGCTGCTAGGGAATATTCCTTAAAGTCTCCATCCCGAGGTACACTAATCAGAGACAATTGGCTCTATTCATTATAGTCATTGGCCCAGGAAATGAATGAGAGAGAAGCTCCCACATAAAGTTAGATATTGGGAGAAACGGGGAGAGACAGTTAGAGTCCCCTTCAATAGGGATGGCCTGTGTAGAATATGACACACTATTTTAGTGCATTGTTGTTTGACAATTATTCGAAGCCTGGCTAGCTGCCTTAGTTGGCAATAGTGTCCTGGGCCAGAAAATTGTTCAAAAGACACCAGGATAGCAGCATCAAAGTTATGCATGGCATGAGTCACGCAACCATTTTAAAACTCTTGGGCATACACAGCATGGACGGCTGGGGTCAAAATCATTTTCATAAGAGAGCCCCCATCACAGGCAGACATGGAATAAGTGCCACAAATAGGTTCTAAACTGATGATTTCAAAAGGGCCGTGGAGACCATTCAACTGAACTGACTTCTGCAATTCTTTTACTATTTGGCAGAGCAGGACTTCATGGACATATTGCCCATTTTGCCTGACAGTGTGAAATGGCTGGAAGTCACCTGCCTTATGGGCATCCTTAATGTACTTTTACATTGGGGTGAGGACTTTATCAGAACTAGTCGGTGAGGTTTCTGGACGCTCACTATCTTCTAACCCTTTTGGGTCGGGGGAGGAGTATCTTTTGGCTGTAAAGGCACCAAAGGCACAGGCTGACTATAAAAGCTTAGTTTATTTCCCCTCTCCATTGGGTAATTCTACATCTTCATATACATCGTCTAAACTCAAGGGGACAAGGGCAGAATGGACAAGGGACTGAGTGAGGATTACCTCGGGGTTGGGGGCATTAGCCCCCTCAGAATGTTGAGCTTTTAATGTTTTCTGTACTCGTTCCCAGATATCCAGATCATAAGTTCCTTGTTTGGGGAACCAAGTGCATTGTTGCTTGTTAATCATTTATAAATTAAGGAGTGCTTTCTGATTGAGTACATTGGTGAACCTATCCCAAAGATTGTAAAATATGAATGTTATTATTTCTACTCTGGGGATAGGAAGTCTCCCATAAAAATTCTCTCAAAAGTCCCATGGCAGCAAAGCCTAATATAGTTTCACTTTTCTCTGCCCTCGTCAGGGAAAGATTGAGGTCTGATGCATTTTTTGTAGAGATCTTTTGTCATTCTGCAGAGTTCTGCTGTCCTTGAGTTGTGTCAGCTTCTGGCCATGTTCACTTCTAATCACGTTGACTTCTAGTCATGTCAGGGTCACGATCTGTCACAGAATTTGAGTCTGGAGTTCTCTCTTGTCCTAAATTTTCCCTCCTCATTTTTCTTTCTTTCTTTCTTTTTTTACTTTCTTTATTTATTATGAAGAGAGAGAGAGAGAGAGAGAACCAGTGGGGATGGGGCAGAGAGAGAGGAAGATAGAGGACCCTACGTGGGCTCTGTGCTGACAGCAGAGAGCCCAATGCGAGGCTCAAACCTATAAACCATGAGATCATGATCTGAGGTGAAGTCCAATGCCCAATGGACTGAGCGCCCCAGGCAACCCTAAGTTTTCTCTCACTAAATAATCAACGTTACTTTAGGATACAATTACTTCTTTTTTCCTCAAGAAAAAGTGCATCTTCTTTTCTTTTACTGAAAGCAAAGGTTGGGCCCTGGTGATAAAATGACAATTCAACACTTCAGGACATTCTGTTGCTATGGCCAAGATTGTTTACATTAATAACTCCTTTTTTCTGGAAAACTCAATGGAAGCCACAGACACAAAATCAGTAATTTGCAGAGGCAACAGTGGGGAAGGAAAGCAGGAAGAAAAAATCAAGCTAATTCTGACTCAGCAACAAGCCACCTGCTCCCTCTGCCCACTGTGCCTGCACCATAACCCCAGGTGATGTGTTTGCTCTTCAAGGTGTCAGGAGAAAGGGACTGGGTTTTCATTTAGCAGTTAATTCTGGGGACCTCAGTCCAAGGACACCTTGTGCCTTGTGCCAGCAGTGCACGGTTGAGTGTGAGGAAGAGACAAGGCTTAAAGCTAAAGTCCTAAATTCATAATGCTCCCCCATGATCCTTCTCCTCATGTGTGCTTGGCCGTGGTGGGATTACGATTCTGGAATCTCAGAACTGTTAGAGCCCTGAGGAAGCCATGGGTTCCCTGGAGCCCTGGTCATAGCCAAATATCTTTCATCCTGAGAATGGAGTCTCCATGCTGGTGGACAGGTCGAGAGCTGTCACCATACCCCATCTCCAAATCCTATTTCCTGAGATTTCCTTGGGCCCCTTCACTGACTGCACTGAGGGCAAGGAGTCCAGGTCCTGGTGCTGATGCTGACTGTGCTGTAAATTCCCCAAGGACTGTTCTGGGTGTATTAAGGGGTGCTGTAGGTGGAGTAGTGATGAGGGGCAAAGGACAAACCTGGTTCTAGGCATGTGAGCCTCTTATTTTGGCTCAGTGCTGCCACAATCCCTTTCTTCTAGAAGAGGACAGCAGGAGCCAGAGGCTACAGTGCAGATCTTAGTATGTGAGCAGGCTGCCCCGCCACAGAAACCCCTCACTTACAGCTGCATAGTTGCCTGGTCTCAGCCCCACTGAGGCTGCAGACCCACAGGGCATCCAAGACATTTCTTAAATGATCACTTGGTTGAAGAGATGTAGGAGCAGATATGGGGACAGGGAGGGGAAATTCAACTTGTATAAAAAAAGGCACTGGAGTAGTTAAAATAGGTACCTGTTGATTTCAAAAGGTGAGAAGCCAGTTAACCTACCGTTTCACCCACTTTTATCCCCAGCTCTTTTTATGCTCAGTGGCTTGTGTTCAGGGAAGCTGAATGCCTGCGGCATGGGGACATGCCTGCTCCTGGGCTGTCTTGTCTGGAGACAGAGACTTCTCCAACCTCATGCTGTGTCTTCAGTATTCTCACAGCCATCCTGGCTGGAAGAACTTCCCTTACAGCCTCCAAATCCACCTGCAAAGCAAAGAGGTTGTGTCCTGTATGGTCACCATCTGCTCCTGCAGAATTTTGGGCAGAAGTAATTCCTGCATCCCCCAAGGCCAGCCACACAGAGGTTCAGGGTGCCCTGGGGGTGACCTACCTGGCAAGCACTTCTGCCCCTGAACCAGTGGCCTAAGTGAGCCATTATGCAGAGCAGTCCATACAGAAGGCTGAAGTCGATCAGGATGCAGAAGCTGAAGGTTGGGCACAGAGCCCAAAGTGGGACACGAGGATACCAGTGACCACCACACCTCACCTGTTGCCCTAAGGAGCATGGGCTGGTAGGTGCCCATGGGCAGTGCCTACTTGATGTCTGTGTGAGGAACCCGGAGTCTGAAATTTGCCCCATATATGTGGTCCTGGGCCTTTCAGAGCTTTGGCTTTACTCCCCACCCCCTACCATAGTTCTGTCCTGAGGCTCCATCTGCCCTGAGTCTCGTATCCATTTGGATTTAATGCATGGTTTACCCAACAACAAATCAAGCCCACTCTGGGTTCAGGGCCCCCTCAGAAGAAAACCAGATTCCCCCTGTGGCCTCCACAGTGCTGTGGGGTCTGGCCCACCCTCCCTGCTGCTCTTCTGCCCCTCCCCTCATGCCCCCACTCTCAGCCACCCTCAAGCAGCTTCCTGGTCCTCAATCCTGCAAAACCCATGGCTGCCTCAGGGCCTTTGCATGCACTATTGCCTCCACCTAGGAAGCTCCTTAATAACTTAGGTGCCCAATGTCACCCGCTCAGAGAAGTCCTCTGATTCACCCACAGGAGACCTTCCCTACACCCTCCTGCCATCATTCTGTCCCTTTGTCCTTGAGACCAAGGGTTAGAGCCTGCCTTTGTGCTAGGCATTCGTTCATGACCAGCCCTGTTCACTGCTATCATACTGAGCTGGGCCTAGTGAAAAGTAGACTCTCTGTCCTTAATCTTTGAAGAATCCGCATTCCCCTGGCCCCTTGTAAGACTCTCCTTCCAAAGTGCATTCCACTTTCCCTCTGCATTCTGCTCCTCCCCGGGTAGAGGACCTCAAATCTTGGAAGTCTGATATGCTGTGTGATGTTGGCAGGCTGGGCCTGGATCTGGGCCCCATATTGGGGACTCAGGGGAGGGACCAGGCAGGCTCCGGGATGGGTGGCTGATGCAGGGTGCCTGAGCGAGGAGGTCCAGCCCAGATCTCCAGTCATTGCCACACGGGAGCACAGGCCCAAGAGTGCCAGACGGCCTGATTTTTCAAGAGAAGCCAGAAATCTGGATTCTGTGTTGACCTCTCCCAATTTCTAAATGCTGGCGACTAACTAGAATTCTTTCCGCTAATATCGCATGAGCTAAAGAAAGCCCATCTGTGGGCTTGCCGCGGTGACCCCTTGCCACAGGGCTGGGGTCCTGTAGGGGCTGGCGTGGAGCAGGGCTGTGAGGGAGCATGGCCTGCCCTGACCACAGCATGAGCAGCTGAGTGGCTGGGGAGGCCTGGGACGGGAGCAGTTCTAGGCTGGATACACCAGAGTCATGGGGAGGAATGGGGTATGTGGCAGGGGGTGGAGGTGGGGTCCCACCAGGGGTGGGGGAGCAATGCTACTCTGTCACCACTTCTGTGCTGGGCCCAGCTGGCCAGCAGCTGCTCCCTGCCAAAACTCCTGAAGGTGATGTTAGGGTGTGTGGTCATCCTGGGGTGAAAATAGCAAGGTCACCTTGCAGCAGGAAGTTTGCTTTCGCTGGCAGGTGGAAATACAGTACCTGCTGGACGCTGCTGTCAGCCAGGAGCTGCATGGTTTACGGGGACAGGTGGACACTGGCTCTCACCTTCCAGGCTCCTGGGGGACAGCAGTACACGGATCTCTACCTGCTGGAGCAAGGGAGGGGGCGGCTCCCAGTCAGAGGGTAGCCCTGCTGACCTCACCCCTGCACGGTGGCAGGTACACCACAGCGGTTCCACAGCTCCTCGGGCCCGTCTGAGGCTCGGGGGTTGTCAGAGGACACCTGCTTTCCTAGGGTCACACATGTGGCCCCGTCACACTACCCTGTGAGGTCAGCCAAGCCTGTCCTGGGCCTCCTGCCCAGCCCCTGAGGGGGCTCCCTCCACCACAGCCCACCAGGGCCCCATGGCTCCCAGTGCAGGTGGACACACTCAGCCCTGCAGGGCCAGCCCAGCCCTTCCCGGAAACTCCCTTTGCCCAGGAGGGGTCAATGCTGCACCTTTGCTTCCTCTCCCATAAGTTGGAGCTAGTCACGAGAACCTTCCACGGTGCTTACCGCACAGATCATTCCAGGCACCTGACTCTGTTCAAACTCAGGAAGTCCTTACAAGGGTGGTTGAGGCCCCTGGTGAGGTGACGGGGCTGTCAGGCTCCTAAACAGCCCAGGTTACAAGAGTACCAACCGGCAGGGGGAGTGTGAGAAGTAAGTTAATATGTGTAGGTGCTTGGACATTGGTGCTCAGAGTAAGTGCTCAGCGCCTATTAGAGACTGTTTACTCTCGGTGGGTGGAGGGCAGGCCAGCATATGCTGGGCAGGGGGTTCCAGTCTGCCTGGCTGTGAAGTACAGGGCAGTGCAGAGTGGTAGGGGGGTGGGGAGGGTCCCTGCTCCAGCACCCGTGCCCACACTCCTGCCAGTGGCCCAGTCCCAGCCCGCGCCCGGTGCACAGTCTGGGCACTCCCGGGTTCCCCCATATTGCAGGCTCCGGGCGGAACAGGATAGGGCACTTAGGGTACCCAGGGAGGAGAGAGGCAAGCCAGGAGGGGCCGGGACAGCCAGGGCTAAGCCTTTCTCTCGTCCCATCCCCAGGAAGCCTGAGAAAGGCGTCCAGTACCTCATCGAACGTGGCTTTGTGCCTGACACGCCAGTGGGGGTGGCCCACTTCCTGCTGCAGCAGAAGGGCCTCAGCAGGCAGATGATCGGCGAGTTCCTGGGCAACCGACAGATACAGTTCAACCGAGACGTGCTGGAGTGAGTTCCACGGCTGGGGGGGCGGGGGCAGGGACCTGCGGCGCACGCAGCGTCAGATTCGCCTGCTTGCTGGAGCATACACCCAATCCTCCCCTTATCTCTTTATTGTTCTGAGACACAAACGGATGCCCCCCGCAGGTTCATACATCACACCCTGCCGCATACGTGCGTGCTTGCACCCTCGGGCACCATATGTCACACATGGACCCCACCGGCCCCCTGGCACACACCCTCAGCACCTCCATCCCTCACCAGCAGAGCCGAGCCACTGCAGGGCTGGGGGGTTGGAGGTCTGGGCTCCCTTCCCCAGCCTGGCTGCCAGCTGTCCCAACACACCCTCAAGGCGAGGGGTGGGGAGCCCAGAGAGACCCCCGGTGCCTCCCTCCCCTGCCTCTTTCCTGCCTCTCCTGGCTGGGAGATCTCAGGGTGAGAGTCCAACCATGGCTGACGGCCAGAGCCCTCCCAGCTACTTGGAACTCTGCAGAAAGCTGGGTTTCCAGCTCCCTGGAAACTGCCGACAGTTTGAAAAGCTCGGACCTCAAATCTCTCCATTCCTCCTTGAGACTGCCCTGAGTAGACAGGCACCCTGCGCTTGGACCCTTGGGTCTGTTGTAGTGCAGTTACTGTGCACAAGCCCTGTGTCTTCCCCTCACACGCAGGGGTCGGGGGATGCCGGGTCTCGCTAACTCCCTCTCTCAGAGGAGGAGCCAAAGCTGCAGAATAGCATGGCACAGAGTGGCTCGGGGCCTGGGGGAGCACCTGCAGCCCATTGAGGATTTTCCTGACCAGGCAGCTGCACAGAGATGTAGGCCAGGAGCAGAAATCAGAGCAGGGTAAAGAGCGGACTGTTAGTAACAAGGGCAGTGCCCTGCATCCGTCCAGCTCTGCCCCACGGGATGAAAGAACAAAGCAAGGGGGGGCGGGCTCAGGCCTGCTGGGGCAAGGCGCCTCTGCAATAAGGAAGAGCCTGGCCATGCGTGTTCCCGCCATCTCTACACTTCCCTGGGAGGAGGCGGGCATCTGCCTGGGGCCTCTTTTTTGGCTCAGGGAGGGGCTGGCCTCGGTGCTCCCCCCATCCCCCCACACACACACGGACTCACGTACACACGTTTGTCCTCATTTGGGCACACGGACACCCGCTTGTACACACAGGTAGATGCGCAGGCACACAGGATGCAGTGAGCCAGGCCTTTGGTGGCAGCTGGCTGTGCCTGGCACCGGGCATGCCCACCTGGGCTGCTTTCTCCCTGCTTGGCATTTGTGTTCCCCCATCAGGAAAAGCCTACTGCATTGTTAGTGTGGCTAGTGCCCCTCTCTCCCTTTAACCCAGCCACAGGAAGCAATCCAGGGGAAAGCAGATGAGGTCCTTAGAGAATTGGGCCTAAGGCTGTCTTGGGCCAGCCCCCCATCCCCTGCCCCCGTTCCTGCGTTCCCCCCCACACACCCCAAGCTGGCTGCCGGTGGTAGGAAATCCAGGCATTGTTCTTCCCCATCAGAAAATAGCAGCAGCCTGAGGAAGTAGCAATCCTAACCCCACCCCCCACCCCCCACCCCCCACACCAGGCGTCCAGCTCAGATGCTAGTCAGCAAAATTACTCCGTGTGGCCCCATCCCCCTCCCCCACCTGCTCTGCCCCAGCCTCCAAGGATGCTGCCCCCAGAGCTGTGAGCACTCAGAGAAGTTGGGGGCAGCACAGTTTATGCCCAAGCCCATGGCACCCAACAGAGGGAGGGCAGCCCTGGAAGCGAGGACTAGGCCCCCCATGGCCGAGGCCTCTGCAGCCACACCCGAGGTGGCCATGGCTTTGTTGCAAATGGATACACTGGACACCAGAGCCTGCTGAGTGGGTCCCTGGTGCAGACCCCACCTTCTCTGTTCAGGAAACGGAGCATGCTGTGCTGGGGGGCAGTGCTGGGATGAGTGGAATGAACCAAAACCCGGTTACCAGCGCCTTCTATCAGCTCCGCCTCCACTCGGCGGATTGGCAGATGAGGATGGCAGAGGTTCTCCAAGATGCCTCTTGAAAATCCCCGGCAAAACCCAGGCACCTCGCCCCAAACCCTCCACGTGGGAGGACCGGCTCAGGGCAGAGTCACTGCCCGGCGAGTTAGCACCCTGGGCCTCCGCTTCCTCCTGGAGAAGATGGGCGCGTGCTCCTGGCATCCCTCGCGGACAGCCCGAGCAGACCGGAGCAGTAACGTCTCGCTTTGTGCCCTGTGGACCACGCGCCCCGAGAGCCGATTGTTTGTGCCCCGGCGGCCTTTATCAGGAGCAGCCATAGGCTCTGTCTGGCTCCTCTGTAGAAAATCACACACGTACGAGGTGCCCGGGTGGCGTCTGACCCTTGATTTCATCTCGGGTCATGATCTTGCATTTGTGTGAGTTCAAGCCCCACGTCGGGCTCTGCACTGGCAGCAGGGAGCCTGCTTGCAATTCTCTCTCTCCGTTGCTCTCTGCCCCTCCCCCACTCACACTGTCTCTGTCTCTCTCAAACAATTTTTAGAAAAAAGAAAAAATTACACACCTAGATATAAGCACTAATGTCTTCCCATAGTTTCAGTGGGGTCTGTAGACATCCCAGAAGCATGGGGGTCTTTGGGCTACATAATCTGAAGTGTTTGCTGATTGGAGGAAGCCGGGCGGAGGACCCTCCTGTGCAAGAGGCGGCCGGCCGTCCCGGCTCCAGGCAGCTCAGCACCTGCCCCTGCACTGACTCCCTTTGCGCTCCGCCCCCAGCAGGAAGGCCGGCAGAGGCCCTGCGGGCAGCAGGTGCTGACGTGGCCTTGGTGTCTCTTTCCAGCTGCGTGGTAGACGAGATGGATTTCTCCCCCATGGAGCTGGACGAAGCTCTCCGAAGTTCCAGGCACACATCCGGGCCCAAGGGGAGGCTCAGAAGGTGGAGTGGCTCATCGAGGCGTTCAGGTCGGGGGCGAGGCAAGGCGTGGGTGGGTGTGGGCAAGAGGAAGGTTACTGGTCATGGCCAGAGTGGAAGGACTGAACCCCTTTGGACGTGTGGGCACGCTTAGCCCATGCCTAGCATGACAGAGCCCACAGTCAAGAGCAGCTACGACCCTACAGTCATTCATCCCGGGACTGTGTGCACAGTGATTGGGTGGGATTCTCTATGCCCTTGCTGGGTATGGGACACACGAGTCAGCCCCTGACCCAGCCTTCCAGGCTCAGTACCACTGGTGGGGCCAAGGTGGGGAATGAGGACACAATAGGAGGACAACTCTGGGGCCCTGAGCGGGGGGTTGTTCAGGCACTTCCTTCCAGGAGGGCTTCTTGGAGGTGGCGGCACTAATGGAAAAGGCAGGATTGAAGCCCACGTCATCTGAGCTGTGATAGCCACTGCCTTAGTCCTGGCACCCCATGGTTCCTCTTCTCTGATCTGCCCCCCTCACCCAGCTCCCCCTGAAGTCCCCAGTGGATGGGGGCCTCTTGGAGTTTGGGGCAGGGGCGCACATTTGAGGCAATGAGAACAATAAGCAGAATACATTAGTGAGGCTGTTGCTTCAGCTGCTGTAACAAAGATGCTCCAGCAGCCGTGGCTGAAACAAGATGGAAGTGCATCTCCCTCTGAGCTGGCATGAAGGAGGCCCAAGCCAGGCTCCCTTCATCTCAGGGTCCCAGGGAGCAGGGCCAACACCCACCACCACAGGGGAGAGGAGTGGGCTCTGCCTTTTAAGGTACAGCCTCGAAGATGCCCACATCCCATCTGCTCTTATCCCATTGGCCAGAACTTAATCACCTTCTGGGCTGCATCCAATCCCGAGGGAGACTGGGGCATGCAGTCCTCGTCCTAAGAAGGCATTGCCAGCCTAAATACAGGTAGGAGATGTAACCAGTGTGAGAAGGAGAGAGTGGAGAGAGCGGCACTCTGCCTGGCAGGTGTTATTTACCCCCGTTTACCAGATGCAGAAACTGAGGCTTGTAAGGCAGCACCCGGCCTCAGCCATTAGGCGCCAGGGCCCAAGTGAGGGTGGCTGCCATGCGTGAGGGCTAGACCCACTCCCTGCCCTGACTGAAGTGGTCCTGACCCTGCTCCCTCTCCCAGCCCCCAGCCAGCGGTACTGCATCTGCAACCCTGGGGTGGTTCGGCAGATCCGGAACCCAGACACCATTTTCATCCTGGCCTTTGCCATCATCCTGCTCAACACAGACATGTACAGCCCCAACATCAAACCTGAGTGGAAGATGAAGCTGGAGGACTTCGTCAAGAATCTGCGAGGTGAGCGGCCCCGGGACCCGGACTGTGGCATACAACCGTCCCACACTCTGCACACACACCCGGCTGGGCGTGGGGCCAGGACGTGAGTGCGCTGGGCTCAGGGCAGCGCAAGGGAGCTGGGCTCCAGCGCACCCAGCCATCGCACACAGGGGCCTTGGGCGAGTACCGGCTCCACAGACACGGCACAAGTCATCCTGAAGAGGGCAGACTCCTGTCACGCTCCGTGACACACACTGGGAGCATGGACGGAGTGACCCATACCCGGGTCTTGTGCTGTGATGGTTTTAGCTTGTTTCGCAAAGATGCACAGGGATTTGACCGGTGGGCAAGCTCAGCCCAGCTTGGGAGGGCCAGGCCAGACATGGTCCACAGAGGCCGATGGGGTGATGTGAGGGAGCACAGTCGGGAAAAGGGCAGGAGGGGGGAAGCCAGGCAGTGGAGGGGCCGGGCAGAGTGTCTGTGCCACCATCCCTGCTGTGCCCTCTCCTACACTCCGTGTTCCTTATGAAACTGACTTGACTTTTTTTTAATGTTTATTTTATTTTTGAGAGAGAGAGAGACAGAGTGGGAGCGGGGGAGGGACAGAGAGAGAGAGAGAGAGAGAGAGAGAGACACACACACACACACACAGAGAATCTAAAGCAGGCTCCAGGCTCCCGAGCTGTCAGCACAGAGCCGGACATGGGGCTCGAACCCACGAAACGTGAGATCATGACCTGAGCCGAAGTCGGACATGACTGACTGAGCCACCCAGGCATCCCCTGACTTGCCTTTTGTGTGTATTTTTTTTAATTTTTTAACGTTTTTTATTTATTTTTGAGACAGGGAGAGACAGAGCATGAACGGGGGAGGGTCAGAGAGAGAGGGAGACACAGAATCTGAAACAGGCTCCAGGCTCTGAGCTGTTAGCACAGAGCCCGACGCCGGGCTCGAACTCACGGACCGTGAGATCGTGACCTGAGCGGAAGTCGGACACTTAACCCACTGAGCCACCCAGGCACCCCTTGTGTGTATTTTTAAGAGGAAACTTATATAAGCACACTGTAAACAGGAAGACTGTATCATTTGCCACACGTGGGCAGCCATTGTAAAAATGAATTTGGTGGACGAAAACACCAGGCCGGGGCAAGTGGCCCATGTTAGACAGGTGCTAACAGTGGGCAGCAGGAAGGAAGGCCTTCCTGGTGTTGGTGCAGAGGAAAGGAATTGAAAAGGAGACGGCTGTCTCCCAAGTGGCACCATGTTAGCTGACAGCATGTCCTCGTTTACCTGGAGTCCCGGCAAGGAGGAGGAGGGACTATGTCCCTTTCCTTGGGAAACACCAAGCTGCAGCAGGCTGAGATCCCCTTAGGGTGCCATATTTTTTTTAAAAAAGGAAAAAAGTTGGTCTGAATCAGGTCCAACTTTGTCAGCTTGTTGAGCTATTTTTTTTTCCTATCCAGTTCTTTAAGTCTTCTGAACTGATGACAAAACTTTAAGTTTTTGATCTTTGTTGCACCATTTAAATTTCCTATAAAACCACCGCTCTGTCGTCCCCTTTCCTGGGGCAGGAAGGCCCTCCCCTCCCCCCCCCCGCCCCCCCCCCCCCCGCACCGGGGTTTGAACTGTCCTGGTGCGCCCCCTGGTGGTGGGTACCCTGCAACAGGCCAGCTAATGGGGTGCCCATCCAGAAGAGTGCCAAGCTGCCCGCTTTTCCCAGCTGGGCTCCAGGACCTGATCAGTCAGGGAAGCCAAGGGGCAGGGCTTGGTTCAGACCAACCAGACGGCCATCCCCTGCCCAGAGCACTCATGGTGTGTGGCCCTCTGCTAGATCTCAGGGGTGCTGTGGACCCCAGGGAATTCAGGTCTTAGCTACAGTTCCCAGGAAGCTAAGGAATCTGGGAATTTTCTTAATGGCAATTCAGCACCAGAGCGTGCGAGAGAAACCAGCAGATGCTTTGATGGGACAGGGGCTGTCTCTCCTCACAGGGCTGAGCCTGATTCTGGTCTTCACAGGGTCCCCCGTGCCCTTAGCATGTAGGCCTGTGCTCCCTCGCTGCCCAGAGAGCAGGCTGTGTGCTGCATGCTGTTGGTGACCCCATGCGCTGCAGTTTAAAGGTCTTTGCGATTTGACTCTGGTTTTTTTTTTTTTTCCTGCCTTTAGACCTCACCCACATAATTGGGACTCCCCTGTATGGGGAACAACAGGAGCAGCCTGAAATGATTAGCCCAGAGGAGAGAAGGCTCGGGGAGGGAAGGGTTGCTCAGTCAGATTGCCAGTCGGCCACCCTCACATCAGTGGCTTTGTCGTTTGTATCCGGCCTTGCACCCGACCATCCCAGCAGTCTGGGGGAGTTATCATCCCACTTCTCAGAAGATCGAGCTGTCGGCTGTCTCCCAAGCCTGAACCGTTCCCTCCAAATCCCATCTTTTCAAGCCAGGAACTCAGGAGTGTTCTGTTCAGTCTTCCTTGTGTTCAGAAGGGTAGCCAAGGCAGAGGGAAGGGATCTGCCCAAGGTCACGTCCACGGGGGCAGGACTCTGGTCTCCCACAGCCTGGCTGGTGCTCCACACCAGGCAGACGTCCAGCTTGGTGTTTGTAGAGGAGACCCTCCCCCCTGCACACACTGGGCGCATTTTCTCTGGAATTCCTCACTCTGGTTCCCCCGGGGAGACCCTCAGCAGGAGTGCCTTTGGGGGGTTGGAGGGTAAGCGGGGGAGGAATCGCTCACCAGCATGGCAGCCAGATGAGCAATGATTTTCTTTTATTGATGTTTGTTTTTAAGTTTTCTAGATTGATTTCTTTTTAATGGCTATTATCCTCACATAGTTTCAAAAAAAAAAAAAAAACACAGAGTAAGACAAGCTAGCAATCACATTCTTTGGTATTTACCCAAAGGAATTGAAAACCCCGTACATCCACACAAAATCCTGCACAGGATGTTTATAGCAGTTTTATTCATAGTTGCCAAAACTTGGCAGCAGTCGAGAGATGTCGTTCGGTGGGGGAACGGATACATAAACGGTAGTCCATGCAGACAATGGAATATTATTCAGCACTAAAAAGAAAAGAAGCCATGAGAAAACAGGGAGGAACCTTAAAAATGCATACCACCAAGTGAAGAAAGCCAGTCTTAAATGGTTGCATACCATAGGAGGCCAGCCATATGACCTTCTGGAAAAGGCAAAACTATGGAGACATAAGAGATCAGTTGTCACCAGGGGTTGGAGGGAGGAGGGGCGGAGGAGGTAGAGCACGGGGGAGTTTTCGGGCAGTGACACTATTCCACCTGACTCCGTGGTGGTGGAGACGTGTCGGTAAACGTTTATTATCGAACACACAACACCAAGAGTGAATCCCAATGTAAATTATGGATTTTGGGTGATAATAGTGTGTCAGTGTGGGTTCACTGGTTCTAATAAATATATGACTCTGGTGTGGGAAGTTGGTAGTGGGTGGGGGCCGGTGTTACGGGGAAATCTCTGGGCTTTCCCCTGAATTTTGCTGTGAACTTAATTGCTCTAAAACACAGTTCTAAAAAATAGTCTGGTTTTAAAAAATGTGTGGGGTGCCTGGGTGGCTCAGTCAGTTGAGCGTCCAACTCTTGATTTCAGCTCAGGTCATCATCCCAGGGTCATGGGATTGAGCCCTGTGTTGGGCTCTGCTTAGGATTCTCTCCCTCTCTCTCTGTCCCCCCCTCTTCCCTCTGCCACTCTCCCCACTCTCACACTCTGTCTGTAAAATTAAAAAAAAAAGTATGAACGGTCAGTAGCAGAGCCCCTCCCACCCCTACCTGTGTGCCCAAGGCCACACCCTCCCCCTTACAGTTCCGTGTAGGTTCCCTGTGGTCATCCTCATTTTCCTGGCAGCTGTGTGGTATTCCATTGCACCTGTGCAGGGATGGCTTAACCAGTCCCCTATTAATGGGTAAATGGGTGAATCCCAGTCTTCTGCTCTTTGGAAACCATGCTGCCATGAGTGCCCTGGTCTGTGCATCATGGCCCATGGGATAAATTTCCCCCGGATGCAACCAGTGGCCCAGAGGGGCTTTGAGTGTATATTTGTGACCCTCCCACCAGCAGTGGCTGGGAGGCCCCTTCCCACAGCCTCGCCAACTGCGCAGTTTACCAAACCTCTGGACCTCTGCCAGTCTGTGGTCTGAGGACTGGCGTGGGGTTGCGTTTCTCTCTTGAGTGGGGCCGAGTTTTCCTCACAGCAGCTTTTCAGGGTATAGTGGAAAGGGCGCATGCCTGTCATCAGAACAACCTGGCTTCAAGGCCAGACCCCAGCTTCTGCGCACGTGACGTGGGACAACAGCTGGTGGCGCTGCTCAGGTGCACGGAGTTCTCACTTTCTGGGAACGCACCGCCGCTGCTCTGTCTTCTTCACGAGACCTCCGTGAAGTCACCCGTGCTCTTGGTGGCCCACTTCACAGAGGACCCCCAGCGCAGAAACTCGGTCCCACGGCTCGTGAGGGGCAAAGCAAGAACTTAGGCCCATGCCTGTGGGAGCCTGAAGCCACAAACACCAGCTTCACAGCCAACCCCCACCCCGGGCCCTTCCCCGAGCCTCGCTTTCCCAGCTGCGGAATGGAGACGGTCACACCCACCCAGCGGGGCCGTGGTCAGGATTAGCAAGCTGATGTTTATATAAAGCCCTTGGAGCATGGCTGGAAGCTGGCACAGCCCTCTGCGTGCTGATCTGGGTGGCTATGCTGGCCTTGTCCTGGTGGAAGGATCCTAGGGCATTTCATAATTGACTGAAGGTGTTCAGTGGCTGTGGGTCTGGAAGGTCTTCGGTTCTGCTGAGGATTGATGAAAGGGATTGATATTCTGATTGGGTTTAGAAACTTGGTAAATCAGGGGTGAGCCTGGGGCCCTGAAGCTGAGTGGTGCCAAAGCCACCCAGACCCTGGCCCGCCCTGAGGCCTGGCTACTGTCTCCTGCCCAGGTGTGGACGATGGTGAGGACATTCCCCGGGAGATGCTAATTGGGATCTAGGAGCGCATTCGCAAGCGGGAACTGAAAACCAACGAGGACCACGTGTCCCAGGTGCAGAAGGTGGAAAAGCTCATCGTGGGGAAAAAGCCGGTATGTGGTGGCCCTGCATCCCTGGCTCCCTCACTCCCACCCACCCCTCCCTGATGCGACCCCAGGCCTGCCCCACTGGCATTAGCTTTGGACAGGGGCCCTGATGCCATTTGGAACCTGGCTTCTTCGGGGCATAGTTGGGGGGGGGGGCGGTTCCTTTAGCTTTAGGGTGGCTCCTGCCTGATATTGGGGAATAATAACCATTGGCCCTGGGTTATATTTAAAGAGAGCCTGAGGCTCTTAAGAAACCAGCCCAAGTTGCGCAGTGGTCCCTTGGTGGCCTGGGAATGCCCTTATCGGCCTTTCCAAGTTCTGGCAGCGAGGAGGTCTCCTGAGCTGTGTGTGGCATGTCTGGACAAAGGCTATGGGAACGTGCCTCTGGAGGGGTGCTTACCTACTCGGATGTCATCCCATTAGCTCTCTCAGGTCCCAGGTGCATGCTTTGGATCATTAATATCTTTTCTTGTTTGTTTAATGTTTCCCACATAGATTGGATCCCTGCATCACAGGCTTGGCTGTGTGAGTATCCCTCTGCTTTTACATCCTGGCTGATATCCCGCCCCGGGTTGGGGTTGGGGTGGGGGCAGGGAGGTCCACCATGTTCTGTGTTCACCTCCCTGCATCCCCTGGTTCCCAGATCCACAATTCTGGCTACTTGAGTTCCTTTCCAGAGTGATAAGAAATTTGATTTTCATAATTCTCCCAGCCTCGAACCTCTGCAGGCCCAGGCTGCAGCCACCTGGGGAGGGTTGTGTACCGTCAGGCCAGGGCAGATGGTGTCCCTCCCTCTCACCAGGCCCGTTTAAGCGCAGAGGCCAAGGCTTGCCTCCCACCCGAGGCACTGTGCCCAAAACAGATGAGGCTGATGGGCCATTGCAGGCCTGCTCACCCAACCCGCCCTCTGCTGCCCACACTCCACTGTCACCACCTTGAGCAGGTCTGCCTGCCTGCTCACCCCAGGAGCAGCAAGGCTAGCCTTGCAGTCACGTGGCACTTTCCTTATGTGTCCGTCTTTACCCTTCACCGGGCAGCCTGCATTGCAAGAGTCAGTGTCACAAACCGGTCTGCTCCCCCCTCTTCCCACCTTGGCCTAGAGACAAACCACTAGACGCTGCCGTGGCCAGCCCTCACCCACCTCTCCGGCCCCGCCTCCCACCACCCTCTCCCCTTCACGCTTTTATTCCAAACGATGCCCCTCCCTGAGCACACCAGCCTGGGCCAAGCCCTTCCTCCCATCTTCCTGATGCGCTGAGCTCGGGCCTCCCACCACCAGGGCACCCATTGCAGAGTGAACCCTCCCTGCCAACACATCCCTTTACTAACCTGCTGTCTCCTGCGTGAGCCTGGGTGCTCTCAGAGCCACCACTGGGCCTCCCCAGTGACTTGTCACTGCAGCCCTTAGACACCATACAGGTTGTACCTGGCCTTGAGAGTGGCTCGGGCTTCGGCAGAGTGGGGGCTCACGTGAACCCATGGCAGGCGTGCTCCGCGTGGAGGCCCAGGCCAGGCCCCATGTGGTGGTGTGGCTGCCGGCCCAGGAGTTGGGGCAGGGAACCATCAGAAGCGTTGGGGTTCTTTAGGAGGGGCCTGGAATCCTCTCTGGGCTCTGCACCTTCCCAGTTGTGTGGCTGAGGCAAGTTGCTCAACCTCTCTGTGCCTCAGTGTCCTCATCTCAAGTAGACACTCTGGAGAAATCTTTGCGGGACTAACAGGCTTATGTGTGTGATGGGCACTTTGTGGGGACTGAGAAATCACGAATTCCTCACTGTGGGGGCTCCCGTGTACACGTGATGCTCTAAGACATCTGGGACCTGCCTGAAGGAAAGGAAAGGAGGTGTCGCGAGAGGCAGGGACACTTTCCATGGCCCTTCAGGAGAGCTCCTGAGGAAGAGCAGGGAAAGTTGCAAGGAGTCCAGGCACATCTGCTGTGTGCGGTTGGTGGGAGAAGGCGTTTTCGAAGGCCAGGCCCATAGGCTGGGTTCCCAGCGCACAGGGACTGCACCGGAGGGGCTGGGGGCTGACGCAGCGCTTCCTCCCCATACAGGTGCTCTCTCTGCCCCACCGGCGGCTGGTCTGCTACTGCCGGCTCTTCGAGGTTCCAGACCCAAACAAGCCCCAGAAGCTCGGGCTGCACCAGCGAGAAATCTTCCTGTTTAATGACCTCCTGGTGGTATGTGGTTCCCCAGAGCGTGTCATGGCTGGGACCCATGGCTTGGGGCAGCCTTGAACTGCAGCTCCGGTCTCCCATCTGGCCTTGTGTGCCGGCGCTTGGGGAAAGGCACCCACGTGCGTGGGGTGGAGGTGAAGGGGATGGAGTCAGCCCCACGGTCTTGGGTTACAAGAGGCAGAATCTAACTCACAGGGCAGCCGACGAAAACGGGACTTCGTCAGCTTATTTAAAGCCCGGAGGGGGGTGTGGGGCTTCAGCCCCAACTATTTCTAGAAGCTTACACAGCGTCAGCGGGACTCCTTTATTAGGCTCTCTGTCTCTCAGCTGCGTGGGCTCCCTTCTCAGGAGCTCTGTCCACAAAGGGAAAGTCAGTCTTGGCAGTTGCAGGCTTAATCCTGCCCCCTCCCTGCATCCCCGGCCACCAGGGGGATTTTCTTGGGAAGAGTCCGGGCAGAGGTCTCACTGGTTCCCGTGCCCATGCCTGAGCCGCTCACAGGGGCCAGGCAGGTGCAGTGCTGTCTCATTGGCTAAACCCGGGTCACTGCTCACCCCCAGGAGTGCCGGGTGGCAGAGAGGGGGTTCCCCAAAGGGAAACTGTGGAGCTCTTGCCAAGAAAAAGGTGGCTTGGATGCTGGCCACCGGGGATAAAGATGCCCCTGGAGACAACGGGGGGAAACTGTCCCTTGGGTCTTTGTCTCTCCTGCATGCCCTGGGCTTTCTTGCTAGAGGCCCTTGTCCCTGTCCTTGCTAGAGGCCCTACCTGCCTGAGGACCAGCCACTTCTCTCTGACTGCTGAGGTTGGAATCTGGACCTGTGGGTTTCAAGTCTTTGTCAAGAGTCCCTGACCTCAAGCAAGTGACTTCAAATTCCTGAGCCTCCGTTTCCTCCTCCAAAATCTCTCAGGCAGTCACAGAGCTCAGGTGGGGTCCTGGGTGTCCAAGCCCAGCCTGGCGCCTTCGGGGTCATGTGCAGTGTGGCGCCTGCCACCTCTCTGCTGAGGGGCTTCGTCGCCAGCCAGGACGACATCTGGGATTCACGGGAGCGGAAGCCAGCATCCATGTCAGGATGTGCCTAGACACACAGGCCTGCCCTGCCCCAGAGGCCTCCCGACCTCTGCACTGCCAAGAGGGTTTTGACGTTAGTCTCGGTCAGAATCCCGAGCGCCCAGAGTTGCCCCTGAGCGGTGCAGGCGATACGACTCAGCCTCTGTCTCTGGCTGCCCCCAGGCGACCAAGATCTTCCAGAAAAAGAAGAATTCGGTGATGTACAGCTTCCGACAGTCCTTCTCCCTGTACGGCATGCAGGTTCTGCTCTTCGAGAACCAGTGTAAGTCCGTGCTGGGGGCCTGCCACGGCCCGGCCGCGAGTGTGCTTGCTGGAGCACTCGTCCACACGTGGCCTTGTGCCACGTGGTGGAAACGGTGTCACAACTCCCACCTTGTAGTCATGAAGTGCTGTGCCCCCAAGGATCTCCCCCTGGGGATCTCCCCCAGCTCTCCCACGTGTGTTCCGTATTCCTGCTTCACCAGCAGAGAGAAGGTTGCAGGCCAGGGGTCTGACGAGCCACAGTACCTGGGGAGAATTTGATAACATTGTACATGGTGGTGATCGCCTTTGCTTTTGCTCCTACGTCTTCTTACCGTGTGGTTAAGGTTTTTTTAATTCAGGGCGGAGTGGATTTATGCCAATAAAATGTTGCCCAGAAGACACCAAGTAAATGGCACAGGTGATGTGCAAACACAGGCAAACAAACAGGTGCAGGCAAGGCCTGAGGGGCTGTAGGACAGGAGCCCGGTCCTGAGCGGAGAGCCCGGGTGCAAATGCATCAGGACCTAGCGGTCCCCGGGCCGCATTCCCTTTGTCTGTAAAGTGGGGTGATAGCTCCTACCTCAGGGACTTAGGTGAGTCCATACACGAAGTGCTTAGAGCAGGATTTATTCTTAGGTGTTATTGGAGTCTTCTCTGGGTATGAGTGGGCCATGGGGCCTGAGGACTTGGGGGAGGAGCTGACACCCCCACTGACTTTTTTCTGTTGACCTGGTCTTTCTCTGATACCCAAGCCCTTCCCTTTACCTTTCTCCCTCTTTGTCCCGTCCCTGTTGGAGGTCCCTGAGCTGTAGGCTGAGCCAGGCCTCCTGAGATGGGCAGTGAGGGGGAGGTCCTGTTGCCCTGCCCATTTTGTGCTGGCCCCAGGGGAGGACCGTTCCAGTCGAGCGTCATATCTCCAGCAGCAGGGAAGCCCTCATCCTCTCAGACAGGTTGCCAAGCTACCGTCTGATCCGCTTTCAATCTGCAGGTTGAAAAAGAACCAGGGACCTGTGCCTGGGCCATCCCTGCCTTGCCTTGGTTTCTACCAGGGTGGAAGGTGGCCTCAGGGAGCATGGTGCCACCCCACATCGTCCTGACCAGAAGGCCCTCTCTCCGAAGGGGTGGCGGTGGTTGCGATGCTCCCAGCATTGGGCCCGACCAGACTGAATCTGCAGGCAGAGGCTGTGCCCTCCTCGTTTTTACATTCCCAGGGCTCAGCCCTCAGCCCTGAACCCAAGGTCCTGGCATAAGCCCAAGAGTCGACACTGACATTTCTATGGGATATGCCTTCGTAGCAGGGATCTCAAAGTGGTAGCTGTGGGTCAGTCGCAGCCCAGTTATGTGTTTGGTTTACACATTTTAAAAAATTTGTTGACCTGATACTTAATATCTAAAGTTACTAAAATCGGGGGCACCTGGGTGGCTCAGTCTGTTAAGCATCCAACTTCATCTCTGGTCATAATCTCACAGTTCGTGAGTTTGAGCCCTGCATCGGGCTCTGTGGTGATGGCTCAGAGCCTGGAACCTGCTTTGGATTCTGTCTCCCTCTCTCTCTCTTTGCCCCCTCCCCCCTCACACTCTGCCTCTCTCTCTCTCTCTCTCTCTCTCTCTCTCTCTCAAAAATAAACATTAAAAAAATTTTAATTAAAAAATAAAATAACAAAAATTTTAGATATTTTTGAGTTTTCTTGAAAACCGAGAAGGTTTTTGCTAGGCCCACATTCCCACGTCATGTGGCTGTCATGGGCTGCATGCCCCTCCCCCCCCCCCCCCACTCACTCTGTTGCTCAGTCTCATGTGGTTTACTTCCTACATTTATGGGAACACACTAGGCATTTGAGTTCCCAGCCTTGACTTAGGTCTGAGCAAAAGTGGGATTGGTGTTTGGACCAAGAACCTCCAAACATCCAGTAGCTGATGCTTGATTCCCGCTGAGGAGAGAGGCACTACCAGGGGACCAAAGCCACAGAGACTCTGTGAGCTTGGAGGTGGCACCAGGCAGGTCACAGGCCAGAAAGACCAAGCACTCAGCATAGAGTGCATTGGGTATGGGGCACCCATGAAGCACCCAAGGGAACTGAGGGTCTGGAGGCCATTTGTGAGAGAACAGAGCTCAGTGTGCACTCAGAATTGCCCAGGGAGACCAGATAAGACTCCCCCCCAGCACAGGACACTGACTGTGACTCCCGGACTCCACCCCTGGCCATTCTCGAGCTTCAGGCAATGACCAAGGACCTTGACTTGAAGGGTCTAGGCTCCACGACCTTCAGGTTGAGGAAGGATGGGGGCCCTGACCTCTGTTCAGATTGGCCAAATCTGCCCCAGACTTCTGCATAGAACAACACAGACCCAAGTCAGGAGATGGGGATTTCCTGGCAGTCTCTCTGGTCTGCCCTGTGGATGCCTTTCCTCCCTGGTTAGACGTGTCTGCTGAGAGCCTGGACCCTTAGACTTAGCATTTTCTTGACCAGCAGAAAGAGTGCAGAGAGCACCCAGGGATCCATGGGTTCTTCTCCTCCCCTTCTCCTTTGTAGACTACCCCAATGACATCCGACTCACATCTGCTGTCCCCGGAGCAGACATCAAAGTGTTAATAAACTTTAACGCTCCCAATCCTCAAGACCAGAAGAAGTTCACCGACGACCTGCGGGAGTCCATCGTGGAAGTGCAGGAGATGGAGAAGCACAGGATAGAGTGTAAGTCCCAGGCCCCATGGAGAGGAAGAGCCAGCAGCCCCGGCATCTCATGGGACTTGCTGGACGCGGCCGTTGGCTCCCATCTGGTGCCAGGGACTCTGGGGGCCCACAAAAGTGAGGTGCCCTGGTCTCACCTGGCCTTCCCACAGCCCTGTGACAGGGAAGCCCCCATACCCGGGCCAGAGGAGGTGGCGTGGGGAGGGCAGCAGAGGCCTCCGCGTGAGAGTGAGGGCTTCCGCGGCCCAGGCCCATCCTGCCTGTGGGACCACATGGCATGCCCTGAGAGAGCCTGGTTCCCCCGTCGCCCCACGAGACAAGATTTCCCGGAGATCCGGAGCTGATCTCGTTGCACCTTGGTGTGCTTATTCTTCTTTCGTCTTCCATGTCAGGGAAGTCACCACCAAGCCCATCCTGTGGGTTTCATCGGACCTGATTATCATCTTTTCTCTCCTGGCTCCAAGCCTCACTCCCTGGAGACACACAACTACCCCCACCTTTGGGCCCCACCCACGGCAAGGTCGGGTTACCCCTTGCTCATCCGCAGACCCAGGCCAGCCAGTCTCCTTGCCAGCCCTCAAGCCTGCAAAGTGTCGGTCTTTCCTGCAGACCCCAAGGCCCGTGCCTCTCCAGCCTCCCTTTCAGAGTTTCCTCCTGGCTCCCTTTTGTCAAAGGCAGCGTTCACACCTTCTCTTTCTTTCCCAAGACAGCCGTGGGCCCTGACTTTTCCTCAGGCCAAACAGATGGCAGCTGGGCGCGATGCCAAGCCTACACAGAGGGCCCAGGGCCTCCCCCTCAAGGCTTTGTTTTCTCATTGGTCCCTCGCCCCCTGTTTCAGTGGAGCTCTAGAAGCAGAAAGGCATCGTGCGGCCCAGCATGTCCCAGTGCTCCAGCCTCAAAAAGGAGTCCGGCAACAGGACGCTGAGCCGAGCCTGCCTGGATGACAGCTACGCCAGTGGAGAGGGCCTCAAGCGCAGCGCCCTCAGCAGCTCCTTGCGGGACCTCTCCGAAGCGGGTAAGAGCGGGCCAGGACCCCCTTCCTAGCCCAGCACACGCAGGACTCAGACCGGGCAACTGGGGCACGCGTTGCATGCCGGGAAAGGACCGCAGTGGCGGCTGGTGGCGGCAGGGCTCGGACGGAGTGCCGTTGGGTTTCCCGTGACTGTCCCCAGACCTTAGTAGCATCTGACCACACAGAGAGGGTGTCCCAAAAAGGCCAGAGGAAACAGGATCCGGCTGTCAAGGCAGAACAGCCAGGAGGTTACCCCTATTCTCCCTTTCTTCTTCTAGGGGTTTTATTTATTCTTTTATTTATTTTCCGGAAACTGCTCTCACACAGAGTGAGCCAGGCCCCACTGATGGATGTGTCCCTTGTCCTCTGTGCTGCCGCGTCCCTGTGTTTTATGCTGATGAATGAAATGGAGTGAAGCCCTCGAAACTGTGTTTGGAGAACCCCCTCTCCCACTGTCCCTGGTCTCATTTCCCTCACGGAGGTCTCCCTTCTTGGGAAACCCGGGCCCCCATCCGGCCCAGAGGCAGTGGCCACAGCTGCCCCCTGGATGCCGGGGCGGTGGGGGGAGGGGGGGGGAGCCCTGGCACAACCGTGGTTTTTGTTACTGTTTCTTTGTTTCTGTGTGTGTTTATTTGCTGCCAGCCTCTTAACCCCTAAGCAAGCAGCACCCCTAGAGCCTCCCAGATTTCCCAGGGGAGGAGGTGTGTCTAGAGCGTCAGGGAGCTTTTGGGGGCAGCTCTCCCGGCCGGGTCCCCTGGGCCAGCCGCCCGTGAGTGTTGTTTAGCCTGCTTTGCCTGCAGTGCCGTCAGAGAAGCTGTGGAGGGACAGCCCCTGAAGCCCCCCAGTCACGTCTCAACAAGCAGCTTCTTCTGGGAGGAGGCTCCTGCTACAATGGAGCAGAGGTTACAGGACGTTGTCCCACAGAGGGCACACGGCTCCGGGTGTCCTGGCTCTAGGAGCCTGATTGCAGGCCCTGGGTTGTCGGAAAAGACCCTCTCGGGCCAACATGAGCCGCCTCCTCTCCAGGGGCCCGACAGCCCCCTCCTCTTCTCGGGGCCTCACCCGCCCCACCCTGCCTCGGACATTACCTCGTGGCCAGCCCTGGGCCCCGCTACTAAAAGAGCCTGCTCATGACTCCATCCCACACCTGCCCCACCGGCCGCACTGCCTCCCTCCAGCTTACTCATTTCCCAGAAATTTTTTTTCTTTTTTTTCTTTTTTTGAGTTGGAATTTTTTTGTCCTTATTTTGTCCTGTCATTTTTTTTTTTCATAGTAAAAATCAGAAATCCATTGCCAGCATGAGGGTTTACCCAGGGTTTCTCAACCCCAGCACCATTGACGTTTTGTGCCAGATAATTCTGTGCTGTTGGAGGGTGCTGTCCTGTGCACTGCAGGATGTTTACCAGCATCCTGGGCCTCTACTTACGAGATGCCAAGAGTATCCCCCCCCCAGTCATAACAGACAATAATGTCTCCAGAAACGTCCAGGGGTCCTCTGGGGGGCAAAAATCACCCCTAGTTGGCAAAGTGCCACGGTTGAGAACCACTGGTTTTCCCTATGGCTTGTTAAACCCAGCTAAATGTAATTAGACAGCTCTGGGCCTCTGCAGGCTGGTAGCCAGGACCTCTGTTTGGGTTTGTGCAGTGGCGTTAGGCCTGGCCTCTCTGTTCCCTGATGCAGCACCTGGAGGGCGGATGGGTCCCGTCCAGTCCCTCAGGTAACAGTGGCTCTGTTGAAACCGAGGCTCCCAGCGTAGCCAGACACACCTAGGACTCCAGCTCCTGGGGGTCAGATAGAGCTGCACACCCAGGCCTGTGTGAGGGAGAGAGCGCTGAGGTTCAGCTGCTTTCCTTCTATCGTCGCCATTGCCGTTGTCGTTTGGACATTCTGAACTAAGAAAAACTCTAGGGATTGAGTCTTCCCAGGAGACCATGTGAAGAATCCCCCGGGAAGGCAGCCCCCTGTCCCCAGGAAGCCTGGAGGGTGTGTTTGAGTCCTGGCAGCTGCCAAGGCCCCAGACTGGGAACCCTCCACGTGCAGTCTCCAGAGGTAGACCGGCCAATGCCGGCAGCCATCCAGGAAGATGCTGGGCTCAGCACCCGAAGACATGCCCCGGACTGGGTCGGAGTGAAGCTCTCCGGAGGCAACGTCACTCTCCCCACCATGGCCCTCACTAAGAGGGCTGCTGGAGAAGAGGCAAGGCCTCAGGGATACTATCTCCCTTCGGGAAAGCTAGCGCTCAGTTGTTGGCACGTCACTGCTCTGGGGGCATCTGCCCTGGACCTGCAATCACACGTCATTCCGGGTGACGACACACCTCAGACGTGGATCCCCCAACCCCCCACCACCAATTCTCTCCACACGGTCTTCCTTCGTCTGGGATCCATGCTCATTTCAGTGGCACCAGAGCCCTGTCGGCCTGCCATCAAGGGCCTGCGTGGACCGGGGACACAGGTGTGACTGCAGCCTTAACCCCTGGCCCAGATCAGTCAAGTCATGATGGACACTATACCCAAGCCCCCAGAGTCCTCCTGCCCCTCCCAGCCAAGGTGCCCAACATCAGTCTCCAGAGAGAGGATGTCTCCCAGAGGCCATGGGACCTGCCTGCACCTGTCATTGCTCCGGGGCCTAGCCAGAGACCTGCCACGTTCTGCCCCAGGGAACCCGGGAAGCCCTCCTAGGGGAGATTTGGTGGCTCCTGGTGGCCAGTGTCCAAAGCAGCACCTGCTCAGCCTCCAGCATTATTAAGGACCACAGGGTAGGACCCTGGGTTGAGAGCCCTTGCTGCATTCTGTGCTGATACCAAGAAGCAGGAGAAGGCTGTGAAGAGCCATGCTGGGAACTCCTTCCAGACGTGGTTACTGATCCTGGCCATGGTTGGCCTGGCAGGGCCTGATCAGGTTCTGGGAGAGGCACTGGGTGGGGCAGGACTCACCTGTGGCTGTTGCAGGACCCCCCCCCCGCCAAGAGAGAGGGAGCGTAGCAGGAGATAGAGTGCAGGTGAGGGATAGTGTGGGTGCATGGGCGAGAGCCACTTTCCCAGCATGCTTCACCGCCATTAGCACATGATGTGCACCTGTGTGCACACACCCGGACACAGGTCTATAGCGAGCAGGTGTCTGTGGGGTGTGCCCATGACTAGGGGCTCTGGGACTGGACTGCAGACAGCAGTGAGGTAGGGATACCTCACATCTCATGCTTATTTGGGAAGTTGAAAAGATGGATTCTGAGAAACTTAGCATCACTCAAAGACATCCAAGTTAAAGCTGTCCTAAGTCTTGGCCCACTTGGGGGCAGGAGGAGGAGGGTTTTGTTGTACTTCAGGTCAGATACCACACAGAGCCCCCAAACCTAGCTCCAGGCCTGGCCTAAGTCCCCTTGAGAGAAGCACATCAGTCGGAAGACATTGCTGGGCACTGGTGGGGTGGGCTGGCCTTACTGTGTCCCTGGTTTTCAGTTAGGGGAGCCCTCTAGGCTTCGAGGGGCCAGAGAGCTGATTTTAAAACCGCAGAGACAGCAGAGATCTGACTTCAGCATTTCTGCATGGTGCCACAAGATCCCGAGTATCTGATGCTCACGTCTACCCTACTCAGAGGAAGGCAGGCGTGTACCCATTTCACAGATGCAGAAACTGTGCTAAAGAATCAAAGGAGTGCCAGGTGGGGTTACCTCTTCAGCCAAAGAGCCTCGTTCTGCTCTATGTCCCTGGACCACTGTGTTGGGACAAAAAGCAGGAAAGGAAGATGGCCAGCCTCTCTTCTCATATGAGCTGAAAGATGAGGATATGTGACGACCCTCATCTTTCTTCCAGCTGGGAATAAGGGCCAGGTCCTACGTGGTTCTCCCTGGTCCTCAGCAACTGGTGGAAAACACTCTTGCCCTAATATTCTGTGTGGCCCTGTCCTGAGCGAGCTCTGAAGCCCTCTCACACATGCCAGAGTCAAGCAAAGTTCCCAGCTGGGACTCAGGTTTGGGTGTTGGCAGGCCAAGCAAAGGTTCCGAATGTCCCCCGAGTCCACTGTTGTATGCCCAAGATCAAGGCTCCGTCCCAGTACACTCAGACGCCACGGTGAGGCCTGAAGGACCCACAGACCCCCTCTCTACCCCGCACAGGGCCAGCTTCTTGGCCACAGAGAGGCACGTGGCAGCCTTTCCATCTTTCAGGCTCCTGGGCTCACTCAGCCTGCATTCTGCTCAGAAGGCAGCATGGCCAAGCTTCCCAGCCCCAGAGATGGACAGGCAGACCTGGGTGTGAGTCCCGCTCACTCACTGTGGAATTGGACAGTCGGTCCATGAGCCTCAGCCTCCACCTCCTCCTCCTCCTTGGCACAAAGACACACCTGTACTGCATTGCTGCAGGGCTTGACCAAGAACAAATGTCTTCGGCTCGTGGCCAGGGCTGCACAGGTGGAAGCCTCCAGAACATCAAGTGGGCAGCCCCTTCTCTGTCCCCTCTTCCTATCTGCTTTCCTGAGGGCTGGACAGAGATGGGACCCCGAAGCTTGGGCACCCACCATTCTTGCCAGCCTCAGTGTCCTGCAGGAATCCATGGAGAGGGCCTCCAAAAGGACCCTGGAGGCCAGGCTGAGCCTTAGGCCTCCAGAACCAAGAAGACACAGCCTTCCTGTAACACAGCCAACATATATTGAGCGCCTACTATATGCCATGTGCCGGGGTGTAGTAGAAAGCCATCGGCAGGCAGCGCTCACAGCTGAGGGAGCACTTGTGGCATCCGGAAGGGCGGTACCCGGAGAAGGGAAGCAGGACTCTGGGCTCTCCCAGCAGACCCTGACCCTGCCTCCTGCCCCTGGCCAGGGCACTGCACAAACCAAACAGTTGGCTCCAGAGGCACCAGCACATTTGAGCTCCCCAGAAGGAAAAGACAGGACACCAAGTTTAGTTTCCTCCTAACCATCAACCCCACCCTGCCTGCAAGGGGGGAGATGTATATGTATGTGTGAATATGCATATACATATGTATATGAAATCCAAGCAGTCAGGGCCGCACAGGACCACATCTTGTTTGTTTTGAGCCATTGGAGAAGCTGCCCCTGTCCCATCCCCTGTTGGCAGGTGGCTGGAGCACAGGGCATCTGGCCCCCGCTGTGCACGCGCCCCAGCCCACTTGGAGGCATCCCCCCCAACCCCCCAACCCCCCACCAACAGACTGCCAGTCCAGGAGAAGGGGTATCAAGTTGGGGCTGGTTGAAAACGAATTTTTTTCTTTGAAGTCCCCCTCCTTTTTTTGTCTTTTGAAACTCATTACTGCCCTCCCACGGGCTTCCCTACGGAGCCAGTCCTCTGACCCTCCCCCCGGCCTGCGGCAGTGGTGACGCAGGGCCAGGCAGGCGGCGGCCAGGCCTCGTGTCCCTGTCTAACCTCTGGTATTGCATGTTCTGGGCAGGGAAGCGAGGGCATCGCAGCAGTGCGGGATCGCTAGAGAGCAATGTGGTGAAATGCCCAGAGTCTAAGAGACCCCCCAAAACGAACCACCAGAGTCCAGAGTCAAAGCTAAGCAGCAAGGGTCATTTATTGCAGGTTCGAACCTGGACCTCTGCGCCCTCGTTGCCGGTGACGCCGAGAGGTCCTGAGAGAGGTTTTTACACCCCTTTTATAGACAGGTACAAACAAGTCATGGGGAAATCAGGAATTTTCCACAGTTACAGAGCTGCGATTGGTTGGTGTTTAAAGTTGGACACTTAACAGTATTCGATTGGTTCCTGCCTTTAGGTCAGACCACAACCGGGGGTATGGGTATCACAATGATTGATCAGGAATACACGGATGTGCCAGGCAACAATGATTGATCAGGAGTACACGGATGTGCCAAGTAACAATGGTTGACCAGGAATATACGGATGTGCCAGGCAACAATGATTGATCAGGAATACATGGGCGCGCCAAGCAATTGTACAGAAGCGGAACAAGCTGGTTAAGCTTGGTTAGGTTTCAGTTTCCCATAACTTAAGCTTTTAAGTTTTAATTTTCTCAGGCCTCTCATTCCCCCCTTTCTCAAGTACCTGAGGACCCAATCTTGGGTCCTACAGTGCTACCTAATCAAACTCGCTTTCCATGTCGAGGAGCTGATACTGTGGTCTAAGGACCATAACCTGAATGGTGTTTAATCTATCTCTGATAAAGTTCATTATTCTGTTGAATATAATAGGGCCGATGGTAAAAAGGAGAAGGAGGCCTAGTAGGAGGCCCAAAAGGGAGAGAAGGTAAGGGAGAAACCCATGGAGTGCTGACCACAGTGGGTTCTCGGCTAGTTCTTTTCGTCGGCGTGCGAGGTCCTCTTGGAGCTGTTTAATTTTGGTCCGAACTATTCCTGATTTATTAGCATAAAAGCAACATTTTTTGTAGGGCTAAGCAGATGCCGCCTTGTTCTGCGGTTAGCAGATCTAACCCTCTTCTATTTTGTAACACCACTTCTGCTAGGGAATCTAGTTGATCTTGCAGATCCTGGATTGTCCCTGACAAGGCCTAGACATCGTTAATTAGTTGCCGAGAGAGTCCCAGATAGGAGTGTATGGAGACTCCTAATCCCACTGTCCCGGCAGTCAATGCACCTGTAATTTCTAGGCTTGTCAGGAGGGGGATAAAAACCACAGCTCGTTTGGATCTGCCAGTTGCAAAGTTTAAACTAGGGATGGGCATGGGGGTTCCAGCGGACGGCTTTTCCAACTGAGCCACGGCAGCCAGCTTGAAGTTGTATATTATTATCACTAGCTTTTGCTGCCCTGTTACTCTGTAGGATAGCTGTAAAGTAGGTAGTGGAGTTGTCTGGCCCTATACATTGCTGATAGGAGTCATAACAAGAGCTATGCATCGACTCCTGGAAAGTAGAGCAAGGACATTCTGCTGTGGGGGGGCAGGGGCTTAGGTTTGTCAACACATAACCACTGCTGTTTTGGGGGTCCCGTGATGTCATAGGTCTGGGTTAAGTGAGCAATTGTGGTCCCACAGTCTTGGGTTTGAGTGTATCTTCGCTGATAGTGACCACCCCTTCCTACAGAGCCGGCTGTTACCGGCTAGTCTGTTACCATGTGGCAGGGTGAGGGTTCTAACTACGCCACCTCTGCAATCACAGGGCCTTCTATACAGAGCTCCGTACAATTTCTGTTTGTCAACGGGGGCATTTAGTCCTCCCTCCAGGAGGTTGAGGTTGAGGGCTAGTAGGACAAGGGTTACTATCTTGAACATGTCTAGGGGAGGCACGGCGCAAGGTTAGTTTGAGGGTTTTTTTTTTTTTTTTTTTTACTCCGGTCTACAGTCCAAGTAGTATTTTTATCAGTGTGTCCCACGAGGTCAGACAGCGGGTCGACAGGCTTCACGTGGGTGTGGTGAATCCAGGTGGGGAGGTTATCTACCTTGATGGCGGTGGGAGTCGTCAGGATGATTTGGTAAGGTCCTTTTCACCTGGGTTCAAGGTTCTCCTGCCGGTGTCGCTTGACGAGGACCCAGTCTCCTGGACGATACTGATGAGGAGTGGGTGGGGGCCCCGTCTCATACAGTTCTTTTAGTTTAGGCCACACGGCCTCATGAACCCGCTGTAGAGCCCTGAGAGAAGACAAGAGGCTGTTATTTGGTCTAATTGAATGAGGTAGGTATGATGAGGTAGGTATGATAGGCGTGGGTCGGCCAAACAGGATTTTATAGGGTGTAAAGCCCAACTTGTATGGGGAGTTGTGAACCCTGTACAGAGCGTAGGGGAGTAACTTTACCCAATTAGCGCCAGTCTCCATAGTCAATTTAGTAAGGGTCTCTTTTAATGTTCTATTTATTTTTTTTCTACTTGTCCTGAGCTTTGGGGCCAGTAGGCACAATGTAATTTCCAATCTGCCCCAAGTACAGAAGCCAATCCCTGACTTACCTTAGAGACGAATGCAGGTCCATTGTCTGACCCTATCATGACTGGAAAACCATACCTGGGCAGGATTTCCTCTAGGATCTTTTTGGCTACTATCTGTGCCGTTTCCTTCTTGGTTGGAAAGGCTTCAGTCCATCCTGAAAAAGTGTCTATGAACACTAGTAAGTATTTATAACCGTATTTGCCGGGCTTTACCTCGGTGAAGTCCACTTCCCAGTGGGCTCCTGGTATGGTTCCTTTTTTTCGGTGGCCTTGGGCTGTGGTGTGTGGGTGCGCGTTTTGGAGTTGACATGTGGAACAGGCTGTCACAACCCTTTCTGTCTGGTCAGAGATGTTTCTTAATACCAGTTGAGATCGTCTGAGGAGATCCTGAAGTCTTCGGGGCCCCAAATGGGTAGAGTGGTGTATTTTTGTCAGGATTGCGTGGCCCCATTTTTTGGGAAGGATAAGGCGGTCTCTAGAGTCCCTCCACCATCCATCTGTAACTTGGGTCATGGGGAGCTTGCGCATCCAAATAAGATCATCTTCTGCGTATTCAGGCTCTGGGGGTAAATCTCGGGGCCCTGGGTCTGGTAGCTGCGCAGGGAGTACTTGAATGGGGTTTTGTGCTACCTGGCGTGCAGTCTGGTCAGCGAGGTTATTCCCTCGAGAGACTGGATCAGTTATTTTTTGGTGACCCGGGCAATGTACTATGGCCAATTTTTTAGGGGCCCAAATAGCGGCCAATAGGGCCAGAATTTTATCTTTATTTTTGATGTCTTTGCCTTTAGCAGTGAGTAGTCCCCTCTCACAGTATATTGCCCCATGTATATGGGCCGTGGCAAAGGCATACCGGCTGTCTGTATATACAGTCACTTTGCGGTCCCGCCCCATTCTTAATGCTTGGGTCAATGCAATTAGTTCTGCCCTTTGGGCAGAAGTCCCTGGGGGCAGAGCCTTTGCCCATATCACTTCAGTCTCAGATGTCACTGCTGCCCCCGCATACCTCTGTCCTTGATGGACGAAGCTGCTTCCATCAGTAAACCAGGTGACCTCAGCATCAGGTAACGGCCGGTCCTGTAGGTCTTTCCTTGTTCCATGGATCTGCGCTAGGATGTCGGCACCGTCATGGAACGGGGAGTCCAGGTCAGGGTCGGGTAGCAGCGAGGCCGGGTTTAGAGTTCGGGGAGGGGTGTATGTGGTCCGCAAGGGATTTAACAGGAGTCCCTGATAATGGACCATCCGAGCATTGCTCATCCACCTATCGGGGGGCTGCTTGAGTACTCCTTCGATGGCGTGGGGTGTGGTGACATGTAACTCTTGACCCAGGGACAGCTTATCAGCGTCTTTAACCATTAGGGCTGTAGCCGCTATTATCCGGAGACAAGGGGGCCATCCTGCGGCTACAGGGTCCAGTTTCTTTGAGAGATAGGCCACTGGTCTGGGCCATGGACCTAGATGCTGGGTTAGCACTGCCTTGGCTATGCCTTTATGCTCATCCACATATAAGTGGAAGGGCTTAGAGATATCGGGCGGTCCTAGAGGTGGGGCCGATAGGAGAGTTTTCTTTATCTGTTGGAATGCCTGCTCAGCTTCCGCAGACCATTCAAATGATGGTTGGTTTTTAGAGACTGCGTAAAGGGGTTTGGCCATTTCAGCAAAACCTGGGATCCACAACTGGCAGAATCCCGCAGACCCCAGGAATTCCTGAGTTCTGGGTAAATAGGATGGGGGCCGCTTTGGTTTGCCATGGCTCTGACCCCGAGCGCAGTTGCTTCTTTTTGGGACAGTCATGAATCCAATGTCCTTTTTTTCTTTTTCTTTTTTTTTTTTTTTTTTTTACAGTATTTGCATTGGTCTTTGTCTAGGGGGCGCCTAGGGGGGCGAGTTTTCTGCTTATCCTCTGGAGCGTCCCGATTATTATATACCCGCTGAACAATGCGGAGTAAATCCTGGATCTGTTTTTTTTCTAAATTCTCTACTTTTTGGAGTTTCTTTTTGATGTCAGGGGCAGCCTGGTTTACAAAAGACAGATTTTCAGGGGCCTCAGGGTCCATGGGAGTGTACTGTCTAAAGGCTTCCATTAATAAAAAGTTGGCAGGGCTCTCTGTCTTACCTTGTATTACTGAGTACACCTTGGCCAAATTGGTGGGCTTGCGTGCTGCAGCCCGGAGACCCGCCATTAGAGTCTGGCGATAAATGAGCAGTTGTCCCCTACCTTCTGCCGTGTTGTAGTCCCAATTAGGCCGAATCAGGGAAAATGCAGCATTAGTGAGGTCAGGGTTAACAGTGGGTCGACCATCTTCCCCGGGGACCAGCTTCCGCGCCTCAAGTTGAATTCTCTCCCTTTCTTCCGTGGTGAACAGGATTCGCAAAAGCTGTTGGCAGTCATCCCAGGTAGGCTGGTGGGTGAACATTATGCTCTCTAGGAGGGCTATAAGATCTCTAGGGTTATCAGAAAACTGAGCATTTTGGGTTTTTCAATTATATAGGTCACTGGTGGAGAAGGGCCAATACTGGAGTCGGGGATTGCCCGTTTCATCGGGGGGGTCCTATTTCCCGCAGGGGTAGGGCTACAGTGGAGTCGGGGAGGCGAGAGCTTGGCTCACACTGGGTGCGCCGGCGAGTTTGGCCGGCTGGCCCTTTAAGGTTGGTTACATTTTCAATAGGGCTTGGCACAGCTGCTGCCTGTAGCCTCCCTGGTTCTGGCACAGCTGCTGCTTCCCACCCCCCGCCCTGTTCCCCTTGAGGGGCAACCAGCGGGGCAACAGGTGGGGCGGCCGCTTCGGGCAGGGCCTGGGGTGCAAGGGGAGGGGGAAGATAGGGTGAAGGGTTTTTAACAAGATCTTGCCAGACGAGGATGTAGGGAACCTGGTCTGGGTGGCCCTGACCTTGGCAACTATAGGCAAACAAAAAGTGCCCTCAGTAGGCCAGCCCACCCCAAAAGTGGGCCACTCAGACTGGCAGAAAGTGATGAGTCTCGACCGGCGGATGTCCAGGCTTAGGTTATGGCCTCTCTCCCTTCTTCCAGCCTGGACATCCTTGAAATTAGCTAGAAGAAGGGAGAGAGGTGTACTCTGTTTCTGTCCCATAGCCTGTATAGGAAAAAATAAATGTTAGTTTATGTTCCGGAAGCGAGGTGGATATACCTGCAGGGGAGAGAAGACAAGTTAAATCGCAAGCGCGGCGGCAAACAGAAAGTGCCTTGGAGAGGAGACCAGATACAGAACGGGTGTCCGTAACCCGAACAGAGTTCTGATGGGCCAAAATAGTGCCCCAGACGGGAGCCAGAGGACGTCTCCTACTGGTCCCGACTGACTTCCCTATAGCGCGTCCGCCAGGGCTAGGTCAGTCACTGATACAGATCCCGCGCGGGAGAGCCAGAAACAGACAGACAACTGACACAGACACAGACACAGACATAGACACAGACACAGACACAGACAGAGCCGGCTCACTCACCGATCGGTCTCAGAAATGACCCGTTGACTTGGGGTCTGGTGGGTTTGGGGGGGGGCCTTCCCGGCCAATGCACCAAATGAAATGCCCAGAGTCTAAGAGACCCCCCAAAACGAACCACCAGAGTCCAGAGTCAAAGCTAAGCAGCAAGGGTCATTTATTGCAGGTTCGAACCTGGACCTCTGCGCCCTCGTTGCCGGTGACGCCGAGAGGTCCTGAGAGAGGTTTTTACACCCCTTTTATAGACAGGTACAAACAAGTCATGGGGAAATCAGGAATTTTCCACAGTTACAGAGCTGCGATTGGTTGGTGTTTAAAGTTGGACACTTAACAGTATTCGATTGGTTCCTGCCTTTAGGTCAGACCACAACCGGGGGTATGGGTATCACAATGATTGATCAGGAATACACGGATGTGCCAGGCAACAATGATTGATCAGGAGTACACGGATGTGCCAAGTAACAATGGTTGACCAGGAATATACGGATGTGCCAGGCAACAATGATTGATCAGGAATACATGGGCGCGCCAAGCAATTGTACAGAAGCGGAACAAGCTGGTTAAGCTTGGTTAGGTTTCAGTTTCCCATAACTTAAGCTTTTAAGTTTTAATTTTCTCAGGCCTCTCAGTGGAAGTAAGTAGGAAGCGCCTACGTCCAGCTGGCTGTCGTGTGTTGCCTCCCTGATCCTTGGTTTATATCTGTTGTCTTTTTTTTTTTTTCGTTCTTTTTTCCGTTTTGCTCTTCCTTCCCCCTACTGCACAGAGGCGCAGACACGCCCCGTCCCCCATGCCTGCCTCAGCCCCAGTGCATGCCAGCTTCCCCCCTCCTAGAATCGCCCGTGCCGCTCACCGCTTGTTTGGGCTGGACCCATGGGAGGTGGGGGTGGTTCTGGATTCCGTGTTTTAGTTCCCGCTTAACCCCATCCCCTGTGGCCCCCCAAGCATGGTTAACATCCAGGCTTCCTGGCACTCCCCCACCCCCACCCCGGGGCCCCTGCCTGCCGACACTGCTCCTGGGCAGGAAGCACCGCCCGCCAGGCATCTGTGCACCCTCCACCCACACTGTCGGGGGCGGGAGGATGGGTTTCGCCCATCTCTTGACTTCCATGCTCCGCCATCCCCATCGCTTCCTTCCTGGAGTTCCGATTGCTGTGTGTCTGCAGTCAGGACATCATGGAATTGCTTAGCTAGCTCGTGGGAGGAAAGCCATGAGAGGAAGTAAAAATTCCGTGTGGATTTCATGAGATTTCATTCATCTGCCAACCATTTCTATATTACTGTTCACATGGTAACCTCAGCTTGCAGACCTTTTTGTTTCCTTCTTTTTCCTTGTTTGGTTTGCAGTAGGTAGCTGCAGTGAAATGCCTAGGTAGCCCCCCCACCCCTCCAACAAGGACAAGTTTCCCTGAGCCCCGCCTGGTCCCTACCACCAGCTTCCCAGAAAGCTCGGGGCCCACACAGGCAGAGCAGATGGCACAGTTTCAGCAGGAACGGGGTTCTTCTTCATGCACATCAGCCCAGCCTACTCCACGCAGCACATGGCGCTCACAGGCACCCCCGGACCGGTCATTCTGATCCGAAAGCTCAGGCCGCCTTCCGTATCAGGACAAGAGCAGAAGTCACACTTGTGCTGCTGCTGCTGCTGCTGCTTTGACCAGACAGGAGCGTCCCTCATCCCCTACCCCATCCCCACTCCTCTCAGTGGAAGGCCACCCTGGGTCCCTGTGGCCCCCAGAAGCATGAGCGGAGGTGGCACTGACCCAGCCTCACCCAGCCCCGCCCTCTGCAGCCAGAGAGTTAACTAAGGCTTAGCAGTCAGTGGGTGAACTTTTTACATCAAAAAAAAAAAATCATTCTGACATAAGTGCTGTAAGGTCTTTTAATTTTGATTTCTATGAATTTCCTTTTTAGTGGTCCATCATTACCAGTCCTCACATGCACCGGAGAGCTACATCAACACGAGAGTGTCCATCTCGCCCACACCAGACTATGCCTAACTCATCCTCCCTCCTGGGCTCCTTATTTGGGAGTAAGAGAGGGAAGCCCCCTTGCCAGGCCCACCTGCCCTCAGCCCCTCCCCAGCCACCCCCCCACCCACCGGGCCTGCCCCACGTGCAGCACTCTGGGGACAGCCACCACCAGGGGCCTGCTGAGGGCCCGCCCCAGGCCCAGGAGCACGGGCACCACACCCAGTACTGCCACGTGCAGCAGAACCCGCCCCCCTACCACCACCACCACCACTACCACCCCCCCCAGCACATCCAGCATGCACACCAGTACCACCACGGCCCCCACGGGGGGCACCCACCCTATGGGGCCCACGTGCACAGCCACCCACCGCTGCCCTCGGCCCACGCCGGCCACCCGGGCCACACGGGCCACGGCCACTCAGCGCACCACCATGGGCAGCCCCCCACCCCACCGCCCAGCGGCATCAGCACAATTGTGTAGACAGCCTGGGCGGGGTCCCAGACTGCTCCGGAACACCTGCACACCACACAGAGCCATGCCTGGGGGCGGCTGGCCTCAGACCAGACCCAGGGCACCTCTGTTTCCACCTCTCCCCTCTGCTCCCCACGGCCTGGATGCAGCCCTCTGAGCCCACGGGGCTTGTGTTGCAGGGAACAAAGTTCACGATCTCACTTAGCGTTGGTGTCCTGGGTTCCATCCACTTGGACCCAAGGGGTGGGCCTCGGCCACCATCAGCCTTGAAAACGGCGCCACCGGCCACGTAGATGTTGAGCTGTCCCCCACCCCAAAGCAGCCCTCACCTCTGCTCCCCAACTGTACACGCATATGAAAACCCAGCCTAGGAAAAGAAGAAACGAGACACAAAAACCAGAGACAGAACAAAACAAAACAAAAACAAAAACAAACCAAACTTGCTGCATTTATTGCTCTTTTATTGACAATGGGCAAAAAATTAAGTAGACCTGATATGGTTGATGAAAATACGTAAGTAAACTCTCTCTCTCTCTCTCTCTCTCTCTCTCTCTCTCTATATATATATATATATATATATATACTGTATAGGTAGTATTTGTGTGTGAAAGGAAATGTCTCGGTCCACAAAATTAGCAATATAGACTTTCCAAGGAGCTCCACTTACCCGCTAGGAAGACAGTATCTTACATGAATGTGAGAGAGAAAACCAAAAACGTAAACGCTAGGAACAAATTCAGATATTTCCATAGTTTCATAAAAAAAGAGGAGAAGTCCCTCCAGGGACTGGCTAAAATCTTTACACAATCATTACTAACTGTGCCAAGTAACATAGCATCTAACTGTTTAGAAAGTCCAATATTGCTTTGTATAAATCCTTATTTTATTAACAGAAAACTATCATAAGTAATCAGTATTATAAACTGCTCTGATATTTCAGGTAAGCAAATAGATACAAATGCAGGAAACTCTACAGTAGCAACTCAGGACAACTGGTTAGGAACTGGTTGTCTGAGGATATTGGTTCCACAGATTCTTAGACACTTTAATGGCTGCGATAACTGTGAATTTCCACAATCCATATTTCTTTTATATGCATATGATTTAATGCACACTCATTCAGAGTCCTCTCAGGGGGGCACCCATCCACGGCAGAAGTGTTCATCTCCAACATGAGGGCGGCCAGCTCCCATACTCGCCTCTCCAACACCATAACTAACTCATCCTGTCTCTAACTGCCACAGGCACCACCCCCACCCCCACCCCCCACCCCACCCCAGTGAGTTTCCGCCGGGAACCGCTCCAAACCAGAAGGCTGATTCTAGCATGTAGCAACCCAGGGCGGTGTGTGTTTCCCATTTTGTTTTCTGACCGGTAGCCGCGATCATCGTGATTCCATGTGGCCATGTGCTAGCACAACCCCTGTGTCCTCCCCGTGGCCCCTCTGACCCCCACCTCCCGGCCGACGAGTGCCGGCCCTCGCCAGAGAAGCCCCCGCTGCCTTCTCATGGTCCAGTTAGCTGCCAGGGCATCACATGACTCTCAGCTGTGCTCTTGTCGCTCCTGTGTTGTGGTGACACCATCGGCTCCCCCGGGGCCGGGCGCCGCACGCATCCGGTTCTGTGACTGAGTCACCCACGGGCCATACTTTGTAGTTTCAGCCTTTCGAGCCACTGCAGCTGCCAGTGCTGTGCTCCTAAGCCGTGGGACCGGAGGACTGCCCCGCGGCCCCTGCCCTGGCGGAGAGCCCTTTCAGAAAGGGAGAAGCTAGTGCTGGACTCCATGGGCCACAGGCTCCGCACGCCATGGACGGCATGGTGCGCCGTGGCCAGAAGGCAGGACGACCGAGGGGAGCCCACCTGGCGGGCCGGCCGGGGGGGGGGGGGGCCCGCCTGTTTCCCTCCCCACCCGCCCCTTTGTCATATCACCGAGGCCGCCATACCAGCAAATCTGCAAACCGAGCACTTTGTTAATCTCCACAGAGAGCAAATACAGCAATCTAGAGTTTAGCCTTTTTTTTTTTTTTTTTTTTTTTTTTTTTTTTTTTTTTTTTGAAGAAGTGTGACTTTAACCTGCCCACCTTTATCTTCCCATCGTGTTGTGTTTCCCTCCCGGGCACCTGCTCGGAAGGAGGAACGTGTACAAAGCACGGGTACATCTCATATGTTCCAGGCCAGGCTGGTGGGAGGCTCCCCGCTTCCACCGGCTCCTAGATTCCTTGGTTTTCCTGCAGAATCAGGCTCCCCGAGGCGTTCTCTGTCTTGTGGTTTAAAGGTTGTTGTTCTGACCAGGAGAAGTCGAATTGTACTGCATGCCATCTGGCGTCAGTCGTGTGAGGCCACACTCTATGTATTGTGTATTTGCAAACTATATCAGTGTTACTGTTGACAAATAGTTGAAGTAAAGTGATAACATATTAAATATGTCGGCCTTTCTTCACCCTCTGTACCGATAGTAGAGTCTACCTGTAAACTCGAGGTTGTTCCAGAGAAGATGCAGGCTGTTTGGTACAAGGTTGCCCTTTCTGAAGGGGTGACCACCGATGAAAAAGGGTGGACAGCAAAGCCGATGGGGTCGGGTTGGGGGTGCTGTCTCCATCGCCGTCCTTCATGCACCACAGGCCACTCAGAACCCTTACTTCCCAAACTGCCGTCCGTGTGTCCTGAAGCGTGGTCTGGTGGCCACACGGCCGGATCTAGAGAAAGGGGGCTTCTCGAACCAATTCCCTTTCTCCCCATGTGTCCAACCAACTTTGTATAGTGTATTGGGCTCAGGTCAGCGAGGCTTCATCATTCTTTGTTTGATTTACACACTTACCGTGGGAAGCGTCTCCAGGGAGTGTTTCCAAGGAGGCTGGAGCCACGCTGCCGGAATCTCGTTTGGGAAGCAAAAACTGCCGACAGATTGCTTTCCCGCGCCCCACCCCCACCCCCTGGGTGGCGCTCTCGTGGGACTGTTCTTTCTAGACCCCAGCCTGCCACAGGGTCAGCGCTGTGGGGGCCTGCCGTCCACCCCCCACCCCGGGGATAGGCAGCAGGACTCGGAGCAGGACGTTTGTGTCCTCCTTCCCCACTGTCAGGACACACTTGGGACCTTTCTCTCAAGTCGTGCAAATTGTTCCAGTGAAACGGTCATTTCCGACACGAGCAGGAGTAGAGGAAGCGGCAGGTAGCACCACAAAAATCTGTTCTGGGACAACAATTAAATTATGTGTTTGTATTTTTTTTTAAGTTTACGAATGAATTGTACAATGTAAAAATAAAGTTCATCCTAATATGATGTGCACATCTTGCTTAAAAATGTCTTCAGTCACCCAGCGTACAGCGATGTTTCCATTACGCGCTGCATGCAGAAGAAGCCTCTTGTTTGTCTTTAAAATGAGCTGAAAAGACAGCAGATATGTAAACACGACCCTAGGTGTTGACTCAGCACTCCCTGCAAAGCTGGGTCTCTACGGGTAAGCATGCATCTTACGGTTTCGTTGTAAAATACCATCACTCTTCCTGCCTGAAAACTGAGGAATTTTGTAAAGTATCTCCAATAACAACAATAATCCAGGAAACAGATTTCGAGACGGATCAGTGCCAAGTGGGGGGTGGTGGAAAGGGACAGGTGGGAGGAGGGGCGTGTGCCTCTTTCTTACCCACAAAGGGGCACACGTTAGCCTAACCGCGGTCGCGTCGAGGTCCCGCACAGGACCCGTCTCCTCTTGGGAACTGTCGTCCCATGTCGTACTCATGTCAGTGAGAAATACAGAAATGTTTCTGTGGTCATCTGGAATGTACACACAGCATTTTGTTTTGATGAGAGTATAAGTTACACCTTGTGCAGCAGTTAGCACATATGCCGTTCTATTTTGTAGAACTGTTTTCTGCATTCGAGTTATGTTTGTATTTAACACTATAATGGTATGTTGAGAGTCATTTAAGGCCTTAACTGTGTAACAAGTGATGTATGTACAGCCATCCTGTAGACTCTGTCTGGTTCAGTAAGCAATCAGCTAATTAATCAGAGGTACTCTTCTGGAACCGAGAAAAACGGGGGTGACTGGTTAGAGCAAATCACAAACTTAGTGTTTCCCAGTGCTGCCAGTGAGATGTTAGATGTCGGGCGGGAAGCATCCTCAGAGGAGAGTGGGAAGAGGCAGCAGGAATGAGGTTGGTCTTTCTGGTTTGTACCTCAAATGTCTGTGGTGGTCCTTTTGAATGGCCCATTGTAAGAAGGACTTGTTAGTAGAACTTGGGGAAAGAGAATGAAAAAGAAAGTGGCCATCATCATAAGAGGTGTGAACAAGTGTTCCACAGGTTCACAGGAAGAAGTAGGCACATTCGTGTGCTCATGGATTTCCTGCGAAAGGGGGTACAGGTTTCATTTAGATACGGGAGCCCGTGAAAAATGCCCCTGTAACTTGACTGCAGCCCTTTTATTTTGGAGTCAAATCCCCTGTTGTATTCGACTTTCCATCCTTTGAATAAACCAGGTCTTTTGGGTTTCTATGGGGTAGGTTTCTAGTAACTGTCAGATCAGGTTTAGGAGGGACATGTTTGCATGCTTAGAGATTTATGAATTAACCCAGCCTCAAGTGAAGGATGAATAAACCACTAGCCTCTTTGTCTATTGATAGCTAAATCCATCCCATCTTCCAGTCATTTAAATCATATACCCATGGGGTTATTTTTCCCGCAGAATAACAAGCAAGAAGATTGTCCATACCTGTGCTACTGTGACAAAGTTTACCTTGAGTTGTCTAGCTTAGGCAAACAACAAACTTTTAAAGACAATCATAACTAGGATTTACCATCCCTAACGATGCATTCTTGAAACATAGTTTGTCTCTGTAAAAACCCTCATTTCCAGAGATGGCCAAATCGAGACTAATTCGCTCGTAGGACAAGTCCAGCTTTAACAACCTTGGCCCAATTGTTTCCATAAGTTCAGCAAGAATAGCGATAAGGATCTTTTCAAGTCTGCTCTGCCGGAACCTTTTATCAGGAATCTCCAGTTGAACTTTTTGTAGCTTCTCCGGGCCAGAAGCCAAGCTAGTTACTTCTGTCAGACAGGCCTGCAATATCTGTGGAATTGGGCGAATTCCTCTTCACGAGGTCCCCGAGATATCCTGAGGTTCCTGCACCTGCCAGGAAGTGACATTCTTGACTCACCTGGGGAGGCTACTGGGAACTCTGGAAGCAAGGTATCGGGTCAACATTTCCAAGGGGCTGTATGGCTCCATGTTTCCCAAAGTCAACCTTGGTCCCTTGGAGCTACACGCTCACACCTCTGAGTCTGTGCATGGCTCTCAAATAGGACGTCCCAGTCAAAGCCTTGCTAAAAATAACCAGTATTTCCAATGGTGTCCCATTCCAAGGACTTACGCAAATGAGTACGATTGTCAGGAGAGAAAGGATACTCACTGGGAGGGTGTGAATGTCAGAGGGTTTAGGTAGAGAGAAAAGATAAACGCTTCCGCTCACAAAGGAATTCTTGATGACATTTCCATAGATCATAGCTATCTTAAGAGGAACTTTCCTTCACCAGAAAGAGCAAACATCGGAAAACCAGCAGTGTCTCTGACAAGAGTCCCAAAACTCTGATCTTCCTCAGTTCGTTCAGTCCCACGTTCCCAACTCTTGTTCAGTTTGATTGCAGCTTTTTAATTCTGAACTCTAGACAATCTTACCCGTTTTCATGTTTATCTTAAAGACATCAAATACCCGTGTTTGTCCACAGAGCCCTTTTTCCGAATCGAGAGGTCCTTAAGGATGCAGCTGAGGAGGAAACTCAGTTATTTCTGCGACACATAACACTTCAATAATCAGACTATCAAGTGAGGACCTTATGCCAAAACACTGAACACTTTAGGAATCGCGTGTAGAGTGGGGGTAGTTGCAACATTTACCCGCGCAGTACTGCCCAAGGTTTACCATCATTTGATAGAGCTTTTCTGAGTAACTTAACATACCAAATGAAAAGGCCTACCTGGTCAGAAAGACTTCATTTACAATTGAAATCTTGGGAAAGTCTGCTAAAACCTTAGAAGGTTATGAAGCCTGTCCCAAATAGGATTGCAGGTCATTACAAACCTTACAACTTTATTTATTCAACCAAGGTTGAAGGTGGCAATGAGAGATCCTACAGGCAAACGTCATCATAGAGCTGTTAGCAAAGCCTAGCTCCTTTACCAAGGACACATTTTCACTCGAGGTCATCAAAGACCTGATCTTCAGAAAGCTTTAGAAAGCTTTAGAAAGCTTTGGTTCTCCTGGCAGACAAAAAGAACCTTGTTTCCAAAGCAGACAAACCTTATGTTTAGGAATCAATGCTTGAGCACTCAGTCCTATTTGGAAAAAAAAAAAAAAAAAACAACAACTAGATGTCCAATGAACTTCATCTCCTTTGTCATGCAGACTTGAAAGAAAACTTTAAAGTTTCAGGTTACTGAGGCGCCTGGGTGACTCAGTGGGTTGAGCGTGGGACTTCGGCTCAGGGCATGACCTCCCAGTCCGTGAGTTCGAGCCTCACGTCAGGCTCTGTGCTGACAGCTCGGAGCCCGGAGCCTGCTTCGGATTCTGTGTCTCCCTCTCTCTCTAGCCCTCCCCCATTTGCTCTCTTTCAAAAATGCATAAATGTTAAAAAAAAAAAAACAGCAACAACGAAACCTTAAAGTTTCATGTTACCAAAGACTTTGAAAGCTATCTTAACCTGTGACAACTTTGAACCAGGCACAACTAACCATTATTTTAAGTCATCTTTGTGCTAACAAATTGCAACCGAGATAAAATGAGCTTTTCTGACCTTTGGTAAACCTTGGTAGAAAAAACGTTTTCTATTTAATGCTGATAAGTCTAAAGACAGGTCTGCCAAACTTAGGTGAGTTTCAACACTGAATTGTTTCACCTGCATCCACTTAAAAAAAGAAAATCCGTTTGTTCCCCTGGGATGCCAGTGGGGGGGGGGGGGGGGGGGAGGGGATCTGGGGTGGGTGGTCCCAGGGGTGCTCTGGGCTCCTTGACCTGGAGGGTAGGAGAAGGAGCCGGCGGTGCCCGAGGCACTGAGGATGGGATAGGAACCAGGTACTCAGGCCACACCCTAGGTGGTGCAGAAACAGGAGGAGGGGGAGGGGAAGGCAGAAGAGGTGAGGTGCCAGCAGAAGGCAGACAAAGACAATTTCCTGGTTCCAACCTCTTCAGCTCTGTCAGAGGCACAGATGCCATGTTTTCTGTTCCCCCAAAGTGGAAATGGGCGATCTGGGTCAGGCCAGAGAAGAGGGGAAAACAAATGGAGTTTTAGCAGCTGCTCGGGAATATTCCTTCAAGTCCTTGTCCCAAGGAAGACTAAGCACACGTGGCTCTAATCATAGCTGTGAAGCCGGGAAATAAATGAGGGAGAAGCCCTCACATCTAGGAGGAGGAGGAACAGAAAGAGTCCGCGTCCCCTTTGTCAGGGATGGCCCGTGTTTCCTCCCTTAACCTGGGTTCTCTTAGGAGGAAGGAAGCCTGTTGAGACAATTATCATCCGATATATCAGGAGGGAGTTTCCTGACCTGGTTCCTGAGCACGTTCCCCAAGGGGCTCCAGGGTCCGGGTAGCCATGAAGGCCTGGAGGTGGGTACCTCTGTCCGTTTACTAAGGCCACACAGTGTTACAGGATCAGTCCTTTCTGCTTTTTGCAAGCCCAGTTGTTGCCACTGGGTTACAAAGGCATCCCAAGGGAGAATCTTTGGAGACTGAGGAGAAGCCCCCATGCTCCTCCCAGAGAGAAAAGTCGAAAGAAAAGAGAGAGAGGCTCCGTTGCCGCTGACCATGACCCTGACTCCTGGGTGGCACCCCATGCACACGGTATGTCAGAGCTTCCTGGTGTCAACGTGCCCCGAGGCGTCCCTTGAATAAAATCTCCATGACCGCCAACTGGCCGACTAAGGGCTCCTGAAGAAGGGATGCTAGCGTCCCCCCACTTCCCCGTTGCATTCTAGACTGCAGACGGGTGCCTGGCGAATGGACCGAAATACCTTACCCCGAAGGCCTTGCCTGAAAAGGACCCTGATGGTCATGTCCTGATTCCCTGGTCTTTGAAGAGCATTCCACAGAGGCCAGGCTCCAGGTTCTTGAAGAACCTACTGTTTGTAACCCACGGAAAACACTAGAAAAGTTTCACAAGGGGGAATCAATTGTCCAGTTTTGTAATTTCAGTAGTAGTTAGTAGAGGACATTGACAGAAAGCAGCACAGGTGGAAATCCATCATGGTCCAAGTGACAGTCCCACCCATAGAGTCTTCACAAGCAACTCCCCTAGGGAACGGTCCCCAGTTGGGTTTTAATTCACTCAGGTACTGGTTCCTGCCGTCTCCCAGTGGAGCTGTTGCGGCCAGAGGTGGCTAGTCCAGAGTGGTGGAGGGGATCGCATTAGACCCCTGACGAGGAAACCTCACTTGGGAGCCTTAGGCTTCGTGGCTTAGGTGGCTGTCCCGTGCCCTATGCAGACAACGTTGTCTAAGGACAGGAGTGAAGACAGGACATCAAGTTTCTGGATCTCATTACCATCCCGGCCAGGGTACCAACTTGCAGCCAAAGGGCAGGCGCTCTCCTCCCCACAGAGTGGCCGGAGCTAGAGGGTAGCAGCTTGCTCAATCGACAGGAGAGTGTTCCAGTAAGACCACACTCCCTGAAAAGCCCCTGAAATGAGAGTAAGGAGGAAAAGAGAAAAGTAGAAGCTTGCAGGATGATTGCCAGCTTCTATCTTAGGGGACTTGAGATAAAGGAAGCAGACTTCCTCAAGGGAAGGATCCTCGAGTATCCTCGAGGTTGGGATCATGTAAAGCTAAGGTTCTCTTTTGTCCCCCACCAAAATGTCATCCTCGGGGCAGCTGAGCTCCCACAGGGAGGCCACTCTGCCTGTTTCAAGGACTTGTCAATGGGCTGTAGGCAGTAAGGGGATTTATTTTCCACTGGCCTTACTTTCCATACATCACCATGGCAAGCACTTAAACCCCTTTCCTTTCTTCTTGGGTAGCCAGGACTGTCTGGGGTTATCAAACATATTCCAACCAGGGGGGCGGGAGGGGTGCAGTACCGGCCTGTATTTTGCCCTCAGCCTACCTTATGCTTCTTCATCACAGGGCACACCATCATGGTAAGGCCCTCCCGTTTTGCCGATTCCCACAGCCACAGTCCTTCCCCAAACCAGGAGGTACAACAGGTCAGTGGCAGGACAAAAGACTGCCGGCGAGCCCTCTATACCTGCCGAACTCTTCAAAGAGAAACCGAGGCCCGAAGGGCACCACGAGACAGAGCACAAGGAAAAAATGCCAGACAGTCTCCCAGCCAGCCTAGAGTCCAGGATCCCCAAAGGGAGCCCAGCCCCCCAGCAGAGCCCTGGAGCCTTCTCCTCCAGCTCCAGTTCAGCCCCGCTCCCCCCCCCCCCCCGGAGCTCGGGCACATCATCCGGCAGCAACACCCCCAGCACTAAGCTGAGCCCCAGAGGGAACCGACGGGACCCAGCCTCTGTCATGGGGAACAAGGTCCACCGCCAGTAGTGAATACTGGGAGCCATGGACAATGACCCCAGGATCCCAATTTGGCAACACGAGCCAAAAGGGACCGGTACGAAGGTTATTCAGATTCTTAGTAACAGCGTTTTGCTACGTGACACCTAAAAAAGGGAATAAAATCATACCCCTTTGACCTTAATAAATATCATCAAATAACACCATTTGAAACCTACACTGAAGGAAGACAGGAAGCTGCACCGAAGGAAGCAGCTGAGCCACAGTCCATGTCTTTATTTTGTTCTTTCACTTTACCTGGGTTTTATTGTATTTGATTATTCTTTTTATCTGTTTATATTGGTTTAATCTATGCCCATTGTAGTTTACAAAGTGAAAAGACAAGTACCTTTGTATATAATATACAGACACAGCGTCACACAGTGGGGCCCAGGGGTGGGGCAGAGGAGACCACTTTCCCTGGGAACAGGAGTTCTAATGCCAGGAATGGATCTGGGTAGAAGGCTGGGCAGCCAGCCATGCCAGCCCCTGCTTAGGTCAATTCCCATTTCCTGGGTCTCCCCTCTCCCCCCAACTCCTAAAAAAGAGCCCCAGAGATAACACCAAGGACGGGATCCTGTCCCATTGGGCGAGTGCCCACGTCAAGAGAAGAAATATACACCCCTGAACACATAGCACGTGGGAAGGGATACCGTTTCAAAAAACTTAAATGAATATTTACTTAGAGAGGGACAGTGCGAGTGGGGGAGGGACAGAGGGAGAATCCCAAGTCTACTCTGTGCTATCAGCTCGGAGCCCGACGCGGGGCTCCAGCTCACAAAACTGTGAGATGGCGACCTGAGCAAGACCAAGAGTGGGACGCTTGAGCCACTGAGGCCCACCCAGGAGCCCCGTCCCTGCGTTTTAAGTGCAGGGAACGATGCTGAGCTCCAGGAAGCCCGGGGACATGGCACAGGAGATTGGCCAGGGCGACGGGTGGGACCAGATCCAGAACAGCTTCACAGGCTGGAGGAGTGTCGGTGGGATAGTGACCTGCTGGATGTGGAGTTGTAGGAAGCACAAGGTGGAGGGCCACACCATCATGGTGAGGCCCTTCCTTTTTGCTGACTCCATGAGCCACAGCCCTTCCCTAATCCAAGTTCCAGCCATCTGGGGCGGGGGGGGAGGGTCTTCTGGGAGGCGCCAGGACAAATACCGAGCGGGGAATGCAACTATGTTCTAGTATTTGCGACCCTCAAATGAGAAAAACTTTGGAGGAAATTGATGAGCGTCCACCCAAGCAAGAGAGCAGAGTTCAAAGCCGTTATGAAGGACCGATGGGAAAATATGGGGCAGGAGGAAGGACTCAGTCCTTATGTGGAGCCAGGCCATGACACCGAGGACCCCCCGGCTGCCTCAGGTAATGACAGACCAGAAGGCAAAATGTCCAGGCAGTCTCCCTGCCAGCCCAGAGACCAGCCCTCTCCTGGAGCCTCATTCCAGCCTTCTGCAGCTCCAGCATATTCTCAAAGCAGAGCCTTTTGACTTCTGTAGGAACCAGCATCATGAGAACCATTAGCCCGGCCAGGTGTGACCCATTCACCACAGACTCAGACACGCACGGCGAACGCTGGGAGCCAGGGAGCACGTCCCTAGAGCCAGAAAACCGCTGTGTAGAAACTGCATACAGATTCAAAAAAAAGATTTTTCAAAACAATAAAATAAAACCCAAATGAGAGAGCCACGGCTCCATGCCTCCATTTTATTTTGTTTTGTTTTGTTTCATTTTCGAAGTTTAAAGCAACTTCAATAAATACTTGTTTTGAAAGAGAGGGACAGTGCGAGTGCTGGAGGGGCAGAGAGAGAACCCAAGCAGCCTCTGTGCTATCAGCTCAGAGCCCGATGTGGGGCTCCAACTCACAAAACTTTGAGATCACGACCTGAGCAAAACCACATGTGGGATGCCGAGGGACTGAGGCCCACCCAGGTTCCCCGTCCCTGCATTTTAAGTGCAGCGAAAGATGCTGAGCTCCAGGAAGCCCCGGGACAGGTGCAGGACACTGGCCAGGAATTGGACCCAAACCCACGAGGATGTGTGTGATGCAACGTGGGTGCACCGTGTGGACACGGTGGCCCGGGCAAGCAGATACGGTCCCGTGGACAACGGGAATGTGCACACCCCTCAGAGTTCTCTGCAGTGGATTCCCATCAAGAGGGTATCTCGTGTCCGTGGCCTACAAGAGGAGAGGCCACCCTAGCTGCGGGTCTGTCCTTCTGTCCCCAGCTGGGTGAAGCTTTAGAGACTGGGCTGCTTTTCCTGAGGCATCTCTCTCCTCCCCTGCTCTTGTGTTTTTTGTATGGGGAGGAGGGAGGCCGTTATTCCAAATCTTGTAATGAAGTCGATGCCGCAGAAAGGTGTATCACAGATACTCTGTTTGCATCCTCGCCGCACAGAATTGGGGCCGCGCATGTCCCAGTCGGAGGAGTGTGGAGTGATGTAGTCCTAGGGAATTCACCAGAACAACTAAATGGAAAAATCACCTAAGAGACTTGTGGGAGTATTGCAGGGCAGCAATGCAGACTGTGGAGGCGCCTGGGTGGCTCAGTCGGTGAGTGGCCGACTTCGGCTCAGGTCACGATCTTGCAGTTCCTGGGTCCGAGTTCCTCATCGGGCCCTGCGCTGACGGCTCGGAGCCCGGAGCCTGCTTCAGATCCTGTGTCTCCCTCTCTCTCTACCCCTCCCCAGCTCTCACTCTGTCTCTGTCTCTCTCAAAAATAAAGAAATGTTATAACAAATTTTTTTTTACAGAAATGTAGAGATTATGGGGAGCCTGGGTGGCTCAGTTGTTTAAGTGTCCCAATTTAGCTCAGGTCGTGACCTTGCAGTTTGTGGGTTCGAGCCACGCGTTGGGCTCTGTTCTGACAGCTCGGACCCTGGAGCCTGCTTCGGATTCTGACTCTCCCCCTCTCTCTGTCCCTCCCGTGCCCATGCTCTGTCTCTCTCTCTGTCTCTCAAAAATAAATAAACATTAAAAAAATTTAAAAAAAAAGAAAGCAATGTAGAGATTGTATCCTACCTTCCTACACTAACATTGCCCCACATTTTCAGAAAGGCCAAGGGGACCATTTAGGTCCTGTGGCCTGTGTTGCTTATGACCAAGAGTTCACAACAGGGTAACAAAGTCCCGAGAACCAGCCTGTGTGGGAGTGGAAATGGCGTGGGGGTTGGCCCCCAAAGTAGCTTAGGGGTCCCGAACGTTGCAGCTGAGTCTCCACTGTAATGCAGGAGTCGCAGGAGTCTAGCTTTTCTATGTCCCGCATGGGGAGGGATTCCCCCCCCACCACAGGAACCAGGAGGGTTTTCACACCAAAGGAAGCTGTGCACATACAAGACAGAGGTGGGGGAGGCAGGCAGGGGTGGGCGTTTGGAGCAGCACCCCTTATTTCCAGGACCACGCCCACTAGTGCATTTTGCTCTGCATCCCCAGACTTGAATGTCCCCTAGCTCAGGGCCTGGGAAGCAGTCTGCTGGGAGCATGGGATGCTCCACCAATGAGACTTTCTCCTGTGAGCTCAGGGCCCCTGGCTGCCTCTGGTCTCCTTAGTCCAAGCGGGTTCTCGGGGACAGTCTTCATGTTCTAAAGAGTGGGGACCAACGTGACGACTTCCGCGACTCAAGACACCTTTGGCTGCAGGTGCACAGTGGGCTCTGGCTGGGGAGCTTCAGAGACAGTCATCACGTCCCTCAGCGATTTGACACCCCTGGTGGGTTCTCACCTGCTTCCTGAATTATGAAATTACTTCATGCAGCTTGTGTGATGAACAGTCTCTCGTAAAACATGAACTCAGGGTAGAGTGGTCAGTGCCGAGAAAGGACATTAAAGGGGATGTGGCAGACGTGTCCATGTGGCTCCCGGTGGCATTATCCACTACTCGGAGTAACCAGACACCGGACTTTGAACTGCGTGTGTGGCCGCCCAAGACCCTAGGGTTCCTGGCATCCTCTGCGGCAGGGCCGGTTGAGTGACCAGACTCTCCCCACTGGACGGGACGGGAAGCGATTTGTCCTTCTGGGGTGTCTCCTAGCAGAGAACCAGGCCCTTTCTGCTTCTCTCCCTGTCCTGCTGCTGGGAACGCAAACTCCCACCCTGGCCCCAGGGCGGCTCCTCTGGGATGACAGGGCTTTGGGGAGAGGAGCTTCCTGGGGCTGCCCTGCCAGGCCAGCCTTGGACCCTCTGCCTGTAGACCGAGCCGGAGAGAGATGCAAACTCATGCGGGGCACCTCCGTGACAGCAGCTGAACCTTGTCGTAACCAGGACAGCAGTCTTGGGGCAGACTTTTCCGTGTGCTTCCTTTGGGCCAGGCTGCTCCCAGAACCACAGCCCTCCGAAATTCTCAGCCCTTCCTTCCGTGGGGTGAACAGCCAAGCTCGGCTCTAGCCCTCCCCTCTCCAGGGGCTTCCCTGGAAATGCAAGAGGCTCCACGCTCCCAACATAAGGAGTCCACCTCATATCTTCAGGGACTTCATCTTTCCTCCCACACCGTGCATTCCCACCCTCTGCCAGAGAGGTAGCTGGCTTTGAAATAGGCTGTGCTGACTCTCGCCCCGCTAATAGCTGCGGATTCTAATTAAATAACTCCGGGAACAGGCCATCTCACGCATGGTGTAACTTGATTATTGCTCGAAAGATGAGTTTGGAGCTGACAAGTTCCCTGCGAAGCTGACAAGCTTAAAAGCTGAATTTGACGAACCGACCAAACAGCAAGCACGGTAGGAAGGTGGAGCCCAGGACTTGGGGACGACTGGGACTGAGCTCTCAGTCTGGAGAGACAGATACCGAGGACTTCGCAGGTGCCTGGTCTGCTCAGGGTCATTTCCTATATGCCCTCCGCTCTTACGGAACCTGCCATTTTATGGGGGGGGGAAGGACTTCTAATAACATTAACTTTGCTGAAGATGTCATGACAACGTATACAGTCCATTTGTTTGTTACTCTTAATTGTCTGCAAAGGGTCTGGTAGTGCTGCTTTAAAATAAAGTGTATCTAGAGAAAATCTGAGGTTCAGTAAGGCCTACAGATCAGGAGACGATGCCTTTGAGAAGAGTTTGTTACTCATGGTTCCCAGGAGGAAGGGGCACGCCACACCGTGCAGGGCCATGTGAAGAAACCCCAGGAGGAGGGACAATTGTGACAGGCGCCTTGTGGTTTCTGCAGGAGGAAACAAGCAAGGCAGGTGATACGCTTAGGATTGGCTAGTGTGGATAATTTCAGGACCCTGGGGCCTGGGTGGGGGCTGTCCCGAATGATCTGGTACCTGGCCCGGGGGTGATTACACCAGGTAGACAGTGGCCTGGAGTCAGAGAGTCTGACAGCCTGAAAGGAGGTGGGGGGGTGTGGACTCTGTGTTGGTCGTTTCTATTTGGTGAGTGGGCCCCTAGAAGGAGGATTCTTCCTGGGGGCGGGAGGGGGTGATGACAAGCCAGAGAGGTCAAGTCAAAGTGACTCAGCACGCGACCTGTCAGGCAGACAGACGCACGCACACCGGCCTCATCTTACGTGTCACCTTCTCGGAGGAACCATCCCTGCCTACCCAACCCCCAGTCACAGCGTCCCCCCCCCCCCCCAGTCTCCCTTGCCATTACCAACTTCATCCCTTCGGGCATTCAGGGCTCCACCCCTGCTCAAGCACCCAGGCATGGCTCCCCCATCCGGAGGAAGAGTCTTCATGCACAAGGGCACCAGGTCCTGTACAATCTCTTCTCCCATGATTGCTCCCCCACGCCCCAGCCGTGGCTGGCCCCCAGCCTCCTCCAGCCCCACCCTGGCACTTCTGAGCCTCCTGACTCCTGCCTTTCCTCTGCTGTGCATGCCCCTTCTAACACAGTGTGCTCACTGTCTACCCTCCACAGTGTCTTTGCCTCAGGAGCAGGGCACAGAGGTATCTGGGGGTTGTTGTTTGTTTGTTTGTTTGTTTGTTTTGCCTCATTCATTGCTGTGTCTACTCCTAGGTCGGTGCCAGGCACACGTAGGGGGTCAATAAAGGGTGAATAAACAGCCCTCAGCACTACCCAGGACATTCTGGTTTGTGGTCTACAACATTCACTCACCCGGGGCACATTCACTGAGGCCCTCGCATGCCGGGCTGGTTCCAGACACCAGGGCACAGCGGTGGCTCAAGCCAGCAGGGGTCTCCATTCTCATGTAGCCAACGGTCTAGTGGGAGAGACAGAAAAAAAAGTGACGTGTACGCGAAGTCAGGTGGCGGCTTATAGAGTGGAGAAAAATAAAATCAGGAAGGATGTTGGACGCAGTTCCTAAAGGTGTTTTGGGAGCAAGTGATGCACTGGGCAGAGTTCCAGGTTGCGAGAAGAACAAGTGCAAAGGCCCTGAGGCTGCAGCGGGATGCCCGTGTCTTAATTATTAGTGTGGAATCTTAGCTTTGCCTCTAGTCTGTATTTTGTGCATTCGGTACTCCTTGGTTTCACCTTTCTAGCTAATTAACTCGAGTCTGCGTTATCAATCTGTTGAACTCAGCCACCCTGGGGGATGTTGCTAGGAATGATGAGCAGTGTCCCAGAGCAGAGGACAGAGCAGGGCTCCCATGCAGCCGGCTCAGCCTAGGTGTGGCAGTGAGAGGGCCATAAGGACAGGTGTGTGGCAGTTATCACACTACAGCCCTCCCACTCAGGGTGCCTCGCATTTCCACCCGGGCCTGGGCTGGCTGCTCCTCCTTGCTCTCTGTTGGATGGGCACCCATTTGTTCATTCATTCATTCATTCATTCATTCATTCACTTACTCATTCATCATGTATTCCCATTGCTTCCCTGTGGCCAGATGATGGCTCATCCTGGGAGACCCTCCTCCCCGAAGCCCTTCTTGATTCCCACCGCCTTCCACAGCCCCCTCTGGCCTCACCAAGACCCCCTCTGGTGCAGGGCTGTGATCACCCTGGTTCCTCTCCAGTCCATGAGCTCTCTAAGGGCTCTGGGCCAGATGCAGAAATGGGCTGAGAAAAATGTGACGATAGAATACTGAATAGACACAGGCCACCTGTGGGTCAAGCCCACCTCCTCCCTCTCTCTAGGACCAGAAGGGCTCCATCATTAATAGGAGCCGAGGGACCTTCTCTTACTCCCGTGCTCATTTACACCATTAACAGTCTGGATTTTTTTTTCCAATTTTAATTTATTTTAAACTTTGAGGACATGTCAGGATGGTACCTCTCGGTAATGAAAAACTAATTATCACTTCAAGGGCGGGAATCTATCTGTTGTGTCTGAGCCAAGACAAGACAGTGTGGAAGCTCAGGACGCTGAGGAGACGGCTAGGGGGCCGGGCCTCGGGGCAGGAGACAGATGGAGATGTGGAGACAGGGCTACCAGGACATGGGTGGAGCCGGGAGGAGGGGGGAATCTGGGGGCTTCCACACGTGGGGGCGAGTGCACCCAGCGTCACCTTCTGTCCCACCCTGCTGCTCCTGCCTTAGCATGCAAGCCCTGTCACCCCCATTGCATCCCACCCCTGGGCCTTTGCACAAGCTGGGTCCTCAGCACCTAGCAAAGCCCCTCCCCCTTCAGGACTCTGCTCTTCCGACCCTGCCTGCTCACTGCCCACCCCCCACCCTGACACACTCACCCCATCTATACTCAAATCACCTGATTGTAACTGCCTGATGACCGGTCTCCTGGGGACATGGTCTGCTTTTTGAGGGGCAGCTTTATAGACTGGCAGACTGAGGTTCTAACCCTTATTAGTGTGCATGACCTCGGGCAAGCCCCTTGTCACCCTGCAAGTGGGCCTGGCCACAGCCACCTCACAGGATGCTGTGCTATACATGAGCACATGTGCCATACATGAGCTATACATGCCAGAACTGGAGCGTTGGGCCGGGTGTCTGCTGCTGTGTGCCCTCAGTGTTGACCTTGGGACCACAGACACCCGCTGGCTGGGGTCTGCAAATGCCTGATGGAGGGCCGTATGAGGGACTGTTAGGGTGGATCTTGGGAAGTCAGAAGCCGTGGCATACCTTGGGGACACTTCCCAGAGCCCTTGTTCCAAACGCCTGGTCCACCTCCTCCCCTTCTCAGCTGCCTCTGCAGGGCCGGCCTTGAGGGCTATCTTCTCAGCCCATTGAGACCTCTGGCCAGGGACTGGGGCAGGCTGACATGGCTGTGGCTCATGCCCAGATGAGGAAGTGAAGCTCCATGAGGCAGCAGGGAGGACAGCAAACTCAGATGACTCCAGGGGCCGAGCCTGGAGAGGCAGGGGGAGCTTAGGGAGCAGTGGGGACTGTGGAGGTCTGGGGACACAAGCTCTGTCCACAGGATGGCTCCAGCTCAGCCCCAGAAGAGAGCAGCCCGGAGGGAACGTCCCCCAAGCGTCTGGATCTTCTTTTTTTGTTTCTACTTATTTTTTGGACTTTATATGCAAGTTAGTTAGCATATAGAGCAACAATATAGATTCCTTAATGCCCCTTACACATTTAGCCCATCCCCCCTCCCACAACCCTCCAGTAACCCTCTGTTTGTTCTCCAGGTGTAAGAGTCTCTTATGTTTTGTCTCTCTCCCTGTATTTATATTATTTTTGCTTCCCTTCCCTCTGTTTTGTATCTGAAAGTCCTCATAGGAGTGAAGTTATAGGAATTTGTCTTTCTCTAACTTCACTTAGCATAATACCCTCTAGTTCCATCCACGTAGTTGCAAATGGCAAGATTTCATTCTTTTTGATTGCCGAGTAATACTCCATTGTATATATATACCACATCTTTATCCATTCATCCAGAGATGGACATTTGGGCTCTTTCCATACTTTGGCTATTGTCGGCAGTGCTGCTGTAAACATTGGTGTGCGTGTGTCCCTTCAGAGCAGCATACCTGTATCCCTTGGATAAATATCTAGTAGTGCAATGGCTGGGTCGTAGGGTAGTTCTATTTTTAATTTTTTGAGGAACCTCCATACTGTTTTCCAGAGTGGCTGCAGCAACTTGCATTGCCACCAACAATGCAAAAGAGATCCTCTTTCTCCGCATCCTCGCCAACATCTGTTGTTGCCTGAGTTGTTAAGGTTAGCCATTCTGACAGGTATGAGGTGTTCTCTCATTGTGGTTTTGATTTGTATTCCCCTGATGATGAGTGACGTTGAGCATTTTTTCATGTGTTGGTTGGCCATCTGGATGTCTTCTTTGGAGAAGTGTCTATTCATGTCTTTTGCCCATTTCTTCACTGGATTGATTTTGGGGTGTTGAGTTGGATAAGTTCTTTATAGGTTTTGGATCCTAACCCTTTATCTGATACGTCATTTGCAAATATCTTCTCCCATTCTGTTGGTTGCCTTTAAGTCTTGCTGATTGTTTCCTTCGCTGTGCAGAATTTTCCTTTTGATGAGGCCCCAGTAGTTCATTTTTGCTTTTTGTTTCCTTGCCTCCGGAGACGTGCTGAGTACGAAGTTGCTGTGGCCAAGATCAAAGAGATTTTTGCCTGCTTGCTCCTGGAGGATTTTGATGGCTTCCTGTCTTAAGTTTAGGTCTTTCATCCATTTTGAGTTTAGTTTTGTGTATGGTGTAAGAATGTGGGCCAGGTTCATTTTTCTGCATGTCGCTGTCCAGTTTTCACAGCACCAATTGCTGAAGGGACCGTCTTTATTCCATTGGGTATTCTTTCCTGCTTTGTCAAAGATTAGTTGGCCATACATTTGTGGCTCCATTTCTGGGTTCTCTATTGTGTTCCATTGATCTGAGGGTCTGTTTTTGTGCCAGTACCATACTGTCTTGATGATTACAGCTTTGTAATAAAGTTTGAAGTCTGGGATTGTGATGCCTCCTGCTTTGGTTTTCTTTTTCAAGATTGCTTTGGCTCTTCGGGGTCTTTTGTGGTTCCATATAAATTTTAAGATTCTTTGTTCTAGCTCTAGGAAGAATGCTGGTGTTATTTTGATAGGGATTGCATTGAGTATGTAGATTGCTTTGGATAGCATTGACATTTTAGCAATATGTGTTCTTCCTATCCAGGACCATGGAATATTTTTCCATTTCTTTGTGTCTTCTTCAAATTCTTTCATAAGCTTTCTATAGTTTTCAGTGTATATATTTTTCACCTCTTTGGTTAGATTTATCCCTAGGTGTTTCATGGTTTTTGGTGCAGTTGTAAATGGGATCGATTCCTTGATTTCTCTTTCTGTTGCTTCATTGTTGGTGTATAGGAATGCAAGTGATTTCTGTGCATTCATTTTATATCCTGTGACTTTGCTGAACTCATGGGTCAGTTCTAGCAGTTTTTTGATGGAATCTTTTGGGTTTTCCATATAGAGTATCATGTCACCTGCAAAGAGTGAAAGTTTGACCTCCTGGCTGATTTGGATACATTTTATTTCTTTGTGTGGTCTGATTGCTGAGTCTAAGACTCTCAATACTATGTTGAATAACAATGGTGAGAGTGCACATCCCTGCCGTGTTCCTGACCTTAGGGGGAAAGCTCTCAGTTTTTCCCCATTGAGGATGATATTAGCATTGGGTCTTTCATATATGGCTTTTATGATCTCAAGGTGTGATCCTTCTATCCCTACTCTCTTGACAGTTTTTATCAAGAAAGGATGCTGTCAAATGCTTTCTCTGCATCTATTGAGAGGATCATGTGGTTCTTGTCCTTTCTTTTATTGAGGTGACGAATCCTATCTATTGTTTGCAGATATTGAACCAGCCCTGCATCCCAGGTATAAATCCCACCTGGTCGTGGCGAATAATTTTTTTAATGTATTGTTGGGTCCTGTTGGCTAATACCTTGTTGAGGACTTTTGCATCCATGTTCAGCAGGGAAATTGGTCTATAGTTCTCCTTTTTAGTGGGGTCTCTGTCTGATTTTGGAATCCAGGTAATGCTGGCCTCATAGAAAGGGTTTGGAAGTTTTCCTTCCACTCCTCTATTTTTTTGGAACAGCTTCAAGAGAATAAGTGTTAACTCTTCCTTAAATGTTTGGTAGAATTCCTCTGGAAAGCCATCTGGCCCTGGACTCTTGTTTTGGGGGAGATTTTTGATTACTATTTAGATTTCTTTACTGGTTATGGGTCTCTTCAAATTTTCTATTTCTTCATGTTTCAGATTTGGTATTTATATGTTTCTGGGAATTTGTCCGTTTCTTCAAGAGTGCCCATTTTATTGGCGTATAATTGTTCATAATTATCTCTTATTGTTTTTATTTCTGCTGTGTTGGTTGTGATCTCTCCTGTTTCATTCTTGATTTTATTTATTTGGGTCCTTTCCTTTTTCTTTTTGGTCAAACTGGCTAGTGGTTTATCAATTGTGTTAACGCTTTCAAAGAACCAGCTTCTGGTTTCATTGATCTGTTCTACTGGGTTTTTGTTTTGTTTTGTTTTGTTTTGTTTTTTGGTTTCGATAGCATTGATTTCTGCTCTAATCTTTATTATTACCTGTCTTCTGCTGGTGTTGGGTTTTCCTTGCTGTCCTTTTTCCAGCTATTTAAGGTGTAAGGCTAGGTTGTGTATCTGAGACCTTTCCTCCTTCTGTTAGAAGGCCTGGATTGCTATATCCTTCCCTCTTATGACCGCCTTTGCTGTGTCCCAGAGGTTTTGGGCTGTGGTGTTATTTTCATTGGCTTCCATGTACTTTTAAATTTCCTCTTCAACTTCTTGGTTAGCCCAATCATTCTTTAGTAGGATGTTCTTTTTTTTTTTTTTTTTTTCCTAAGTAAAATTGCATTTATTTCTTCATAGGCACTTCTGTACATATTTATCAACTTATTATTTAAACAATACTGCAGTTAGCAGATCAATTAATTGCCTCGCTCTTGAAATATATATGATTTTTTTGGTATGCAGATATTTTGTTATTACAAATGATGTAATCTATAGTGTTCACTTTTTGGGAATTATTCTCATAGAACAACATAGAACAATTCTCATAGAACAATGGAGATTAGCAAGTCAACAACTATGAACATTTGTAGTTCCTAATATCTATTGCCCTAAAGTTTTTTATTTCCACCAGCAATATAGATTACAACCCACTAGCATCAATTAGTATTTACACATATTTTCCTAATTTAATAGCAGTAATGGCTTTAAAAAATAACCTTCTTCATTTTCAAACATTTATAAACTCATGAGAAATTCCAAAGATAATGCCAGAGGTCCTATGACCCCATCACCTAGCTTCCCCAATGGCAACATCTTTTTTTTTTTTTTTTTTTTTTTTTAATATATGAAATTTACTGTCAAATTGGTTTCCATACAACACCCAGTGCTCATCCCAAAAGGTGCCCTCCTCAATACCCATCACCCACCCTGCCCTCCCTCCCACCCCCCATCAACCCTCAGTTTGTTCTCAGTTTTTAACAGTCTCTTATGCTTTGGCTCTCTCCCACTCTAACCTCTTTTTTTTTTTTTTTTTTCCTTCCCCTCCCCCATGGGTTTCTGTTATGTTTCTCAGGATCCACATAAGAGTGAAACCATATGGTATCTGTCTTTCTCTGTATGGCTTATTTCACTTAGCATCACACTCTCCAGTTCCATCCATGTTGCTACAAAAGGCCATATTTCATTTTTTCTCATTGCCACGTAGTATTCCATTGTGTATATAAACCACAATTTCTTTATCCATTCATCAGTTGATGGACATTTAGACTCTTTCCATAATTTGGCTATTGTTGAGAGTGCCGCTATAAACATTGGGGTACAGGTGCCCCTATGCATCAGTACTCCTGTATCCCTTGGATAAATTCCTAGCAGTGCTATTGCTGGGTCATAGGGTAGGTCTATTTTTAATTTTCTGAGGAACCTCCACACTGCTTTCCAGAGCGGCTGCACCAATTTGCATTCCCACCAACAGTGCAAGAGGGTTCCTGTTTCTCCACATCCTCTCCAGCATCTATAGTCTCCTGATTTCTTCATTTTGGCCACTCTGACTGGCGTGAGGTGGTATCTGAGTGTGGTTTTGATTTGTATTTCCCTGATAAGGAGCGACGTTGAACATCTTTTCATGTGCCTGTTGGCCATCCGGATGTCTTCTTTAGAGAAGTGTCTATTCATGTTTTCTGCCCATTTCTTCACTGGGTTATTTGTTTTTTGGGTGTGGAGTTTGATGAGCTCTTTATAGATTTTGGATACTAGCCCTTTGTCCGATGTGTCATTTGCAAATATATTTTCCCATTCCGTTGGTTGCCTTTTAGTTTTGTTGGTTGTTTCCTTTGCTGTGCAGAAGCTTTTTATCTTCATAAGGTCCCAGTAATTCACTTTTGCTTTTAATTCCCTTGCCTTTGGGGATGTGCCGAGTAAGAGATTGCTACGGCTGAGGTCAGAGAGGTCTTTTCCTGCTTTCTCCTCTAAGGTTTTGATGGTTTCCTGTCTCACATTCAGGTCCTTTATCCATTTTGAGTTTATTTTTGTGAATGGTGTGAGAAAGTGGTCTAGTTTCAACCTTCTGCATGTTGCTGTCCAGTTCTCCCAGCACCATTTGTTAAAGAGACTGTCTTTTTTCCAGTGGATGTTCTTTCCTGCTTTGTCAAAGATGAGTTGGCCATACGTTTGTGGGTCTAGTTCTGGGGTTTCTATTCTATTCCATTGGTCTATGTGTCTGTTTTTATGCCAATACCATGCTGTCTTGATGATGACAGCTTTGTAGTAGAGGCTAAAGTCTGGGATTGTGATGCCTCCTGCTTTGGTCTTCTTCTTCAAAATTACTTTGGCTATTCGGGGCCTTTTGTGGTTCTATATGTATTTTAGGATTGCTTGTTCTAGTTTCGAGAAGAATGCTGGTGCAATTTTGATTGGGATTGCATTGAATGTGTAGATAGCTTTGGGTAGTATTGACATTTTGACAATATTTATTCTTCCAATCCATGAGCAGGGAATGTCTTTCCATTTCTTTATATCTTCTTCAATTACCTGCATAAGCTTTCTATAGTTTTCAGCATACAGATCTTTTACATCTTTGGTTAGATTTATTCCTAGGTATTTTATGCTTCTTGGTGCAATTGTGAATGGGATCAGTTTCTTCATTTGTCTTTCTGTTGCTTCATTGTTAGTGTATAAGAATGCAACTGATTTCTGCACATTGATTTTGTATCCTGCAACTTTGCTGAATTCATGTATCAGTTCTAGCAGACTTTTGGTGGAGTCTATCGGATTTTCCATGTATAATATCATGTCATCTGCAAAAAGTGAAAGCTTGACTTCATCTTTGCCAATTTTGATGCATTTGATTTCCTTTTGTTGTCTGATTGCTGATGCTAGAACTTCCAGCACTATATTAAACAACAGCGGTGACAGTGGGCATCCCTGTCGTGTTCCTGATCTCAGGGAAAAAGCTCTCAGTTTTTCCCCGTTGAGGATGATGTTAGCTGTGGGCTTTTCATAAATGGCCTTTATGATCTTTAAGTAAGTTCCTTCTATCCCGACTTTCTCAAGGGTTTTTATTAAGAAAGGGTGCTGGATTTTGTCAAAGGCCTTTTCTGCATCGATTGACAGGATCATATGGTTCTTCTCTTTTTTTTTGTTAATGTGATGTATCACGTTGATCGATTTGCGAATGTTGAACCAGCCCTGCATAGTAGGATGTTCTTTAGTCTCCAAGTATTTGTTATCTTTCCACATTTTTTTCTTGTGGTTGGTTTTGAGTTTCCCAGCATTGTGGTCTGAAACTATCCATGTTATGATCTCGATCTTTTTGTGTTTGTTGAGTATTTATTTGTGTCCCCGTACATGATCTATTCTGGAGCAAATTCTGAGCACACTGGAGACGAATGTATATTCCGTTGCTTTAGGATTTAAATTTTTTTTAACGTTTCTTTATTTTTGAGACAGAGAGAGACAGAGCATGAATGAGGGAGGATTAGAGAGAGAGGGAGACACAGAATCTGAAGCAGGCTCCAGGGTCTGAACTGTCAGCACAGAGCCCGACGTGGGGCTCGAACTCACGGACCACGAGATCATGACCTGAGCTGAAGTCGGACGCATAACTGACTGAGCCACCCAGGCACCCCATGTTGCTTTAGGATTTAATTTTCTGAATATATCTGTGAAGTCCATCTGGTCCAGTGTGTCATTCAAAGCCATTGTTTAGTTCTTGATTTTCTGTTTAGATGATCTGTCCATTGTTGTAAGCGGGGTGTTGAAGGCCCCTGCTATGATGGTATTATTATCAATGAGTTTCTTTCTGTTTGTGATTAATTGACTTATATATTTGGGTCCTCCTACATTTGGAGCATAAATCTTTACAATTGTTAGGTCTTCTTGGTGGATAGACCCTTCATTATGATATAATGCTCTTCTTCATCTCTTGTTACCATCTTTTTTTTTTAATTTTTTTAACGTTTATTTATTTTTGAGACAGAGAGAGACAGAGCATGAACAGGGGAGGGGCAGAGAGAGAGGCAGACACAGAATCAGAAACAGGCTCCGGGCTCTGAGCTGTCAGCACAGAGCCCGACGCGGGGCTCGAACTCACGGACCATGAGATCATGACCTGAGCCGAAGTCGGACACTCAACCGACCGAGCCACCCAGGCGCCCCTCTTGTTACCATCTTTAGTTTAAAGTCTAGATGGTCTGATATAAGTATGGCTACTCTGGCTTTCTTTTGTCAGCCATTAGCATGATAGATGGTACTCCATCCCCTTACTTTCAATCTGAAGATATCTTTAGTTCTAAAGTGGATCTCTTGTAAACAGCATATACATGGATCTTGTCTTCTTATCCATTCTGTTAACCTATGTCTTTTGGTTGGAGCATTTAGTCCATTGGCATTTAGAGTGAGTACTGAAAGATATAAATTTATTGCCATTATGTTTCTTGTAGAGTTGGAGTTTCTGGTGGTGTTCTCTTGTCCTTTCTAGTCTTTGTTGCTTTTGGTCTCTCTCTCTCTCTCTCTCTCTCTCTCTCTCTCTCTCTTTCATCCTTTCTCCCCTCAGAGAGTCCCCCTTAAACTTCCTTGCAGGACTGGTTTAGCGGTCACAAACTCCTTTAATTTTTGTTTGTCTAAGAAACTTTTAATCTCTCCTTCTATTTTGAATGACAGCCTTGCTGGATAAAGAATTTGGGGCTGCATATTTTTCCAATTCAGCACATTGAATATATTCTGCCACTCCTTTCTGACCTGCCAAGTTTCTGGTGATAGGTCTGCTGAAAACCTGACCTGTCTTCCCTTGTAGGTTAAGGACTTGTTTCCCTTGCTGCTTTCATGATTCTTTCCTCGCCTGAGTATTTTGTGAATTTGACTATGAGATGCCTTGTTGATGGTCAGTTTTTGTTGAATCTAATGGGAGTCCTCTGTACCTCCTGGATTTTGATGTCTGTGTCTTTCTCCAGATTAGGACACTTTTCTTCTGTGATTTGCTCACTTAAACCTTCTACCCCTTTCTCTCTCTCTTCATCTCCTGAGACCCCTATGATTCTGATGTTGTTCCTTTTTAATGAGTCACTGATTTCTCTAATTCTTAAATTGTGCTCTTTTGCCTTGGTCTCCCTCTATTTTTCTGCTTCATTATTCTCCATAAGTTTGTCCTCTGTATCCCTGAATCACTTCTCTGCCTCATCCATCCTTGCCACTATGGCATCCTTTCAAGATTACAGCTCAGTATAGCATTTTTTATTTCATCTTGACTAGATTTAACTTCTGTTATCTGTGCAGAAAGGGGTTCTAATCTATTTTTGATTCCAGGTAGTATTCTTATTATCGTGATTCTAAATTCTGATTCAGACATGTTGATTGGGTCTGTGTTGGTTGAAGTCCCTGGCTCTTGTTTCTTCCTGCTCTTTCTTTTGGGGTGAATAACTTTGGTTTGTCATTTTCAAGGAAGAAGAGGAATTAATCATGTAAAAAATATAAAATTAAAAATTAAAAATTAAACACACACACACAAAAATCAAATAAATGATGCTAGATCCTAGGTGTGTTTTGTTCTGGTTCTTGAAAGGAGATTGATAGATTGGAGGGAAAAAAAGGGGGGGGGGAAGGAAAACATTTGAAAATTTGAAAAAATGAATATAGAATGAAAAATGAACATAGAATAAAATGAAATGATGGAAGTAAAATAGAATTTGAAAACTTACAAAAAAGTAAAAAGTATAGTAGAAAGAAAAATTAAAGAAAAATATTTTTAATAAAAATTGAAAATAAAAATAAATTTTTTCTCTTCCTGTAGTCAAGAAAAAGAAAAGAAACAAAAAAAGAAAAAGAAAATGGAATAGATAGACCAGCAAACAGCCTGAAATGTGGTTGAGATTACATCCTTTTTCTCTAGAAGTCAAACTATGAAGCACTTTATAGTCCATAAACTAAGCAAGCAGAGAGACTTGTGATGTTTCTGAAGAGCGAGGTTGGCCCAGTTGGGCGGGGCTTAGTGTAACGCCTCCATTCTCCACTAGATGGCGATGCTTAGCTTACTGAGGTGGATTGTTGTGGCGCTTGTAGGTATGTATGCTCATGCGCTGGAGGGGTGATAATGGCGACTCCCGGCTACCCAGTCTCTAGTATGGGAACTCTGCTCTCCCCAACCAGCAGTCGCACACCTGTCCTTTGTCTCTGGCTTCTGTTCACTGCCTGCTTTTACACTGTCCATGACCAAGCCGTCAGGTTGCCAGGCGGCACCTCCCTCCTGAGTTTTATCTCAGATGCAGCGGTGTTTCCCGACACCTCACTTCTGAGGGTCTGTGGCTTTGACCCACTGAGACTTTCCATGGGAGAGTCTCATTGAGCAATGGCCAGGTGCCAATCGCACCCAGGAACGCTCACGGGACTGTGCTGCTGCTGATGCGCAGAGACTGCGACTGGGTGCCAGCCCGCCCCAGAAAAAGTTCACGCAATCGTATAGGGGCAGCATTTCAGGGATTATGCGAAATCACAACACAATTCTGGCGCCAGGCTTCACCCTTGACAACCTTGTTCCAGCACCAGTGAATATGATTGTTCTCCGGGGTCTGCTGGTACCTTTGCCTCTGTGGGGGCCGCACCGCCTCTACCAGATGTCCTCCCAGGAGGGGAACCGCCTCTCCCCTGTGGCTCGAAGACCCTCTGGACTTCCCTCTGCTCCTGGGGATTTGCCCTTCCCACCAGAGCACTGCCAGGTATTGAGCTGCGGACTTCCAGGCTCTGTGTTCCACCTGTTTATAGCATCTTAATGGAATTTAAGCCCTCTCCTTTCTCCTTTCTCCCTTTTTAGTTCAGTCACTGTGGCTATTTCCACTTTTTCACTTTCTCTCCAAATGCTTTTGGGGGGGGAGTGCTTTTCCCGTACCTCACCCCCCCGCCTGCATCTCCATCCTCTCTCTACATGCAAAAACAGCTCCCTGCCCTCCACGGCTTCTCTCTCCCCCAGTTCGCCTCTCCGTGTCGTGTACCTGCTGAGTTCTGTGGTTCAGGTTGTGCATGTTGTTGTGTTAATCCTCAAATCAGTTTTCTAGGTGTGCAGGATGGTTTGGAGTTGATCTGGCTGTATTTCATGGATGCAAGATGCAAAAACAACTTGCACGCTCTCCCTCCATGTTGGCTCCTCCCCAGCTAGATCTTCTCATGTCAGATCACACAGCCACCGCTAAAATCGCCACACCTGGGTTTCCATCTGAACTCTCCCAATGTTGAATGTGAAAATTAATTCTTTCAAAGTCTGGATTTGGCCCCTGAGGCCTAGTTCCTGGCCCTTGGTTAAAGTTGCTTGACTAGAGATGGGCTGAGGGCCAGGAGTCCCGAGACAGGGTCCAGATTCGGGATATGCGCAGCCCCTGTGCCCCCACCTGGTGGCCTCCTTGTGGACATGCAGGGGCACCCCTTCACCACCACCACCACGCCAAAATCATCCTCCTGGGCAGGGTGCGGTGGCCTGCAGGCCGCTAGGTCTCTGCCTCACTGGCAGAGCTGCCTCACTGCCTGGAACTGGCTTCGGATTCCGTGTCTCCCTCTCTCTCTGGCCCTTCCCTCGCTCATGCTCTGTGTGTGTCTCTCTTTCTCAAAACTAAATACAAAACGTTAATTAGAAAAAAAAAATTTTTTTTAAGTAGTTGCTGATTTCAGCACCATGGGGACAGGAGGACTTGGCGACTCACCCAGAGACAGAGCCAGGATTCAAACCCAGCCTGACACCCAGGAGACGTCCCTGTCCTTCCTCCCTTTTATGACTGCCTGGTTGTTGGGCAGGGATGGCTCCTGGGGCTGATAGCTGGTACCTCTCCGAGGGACACTGGCATGTGTCATGATGGCTCCTGGGGAAGTAGAGTGTGGGCCTGGGCATCAGGTCTGCATCAGACCCCAGCTCTGCCCCTACCTGCTGTGTGACCTGGAAACTGCCCTGACCTCTCTGTGCCCGGCTTTCCCAACCTGACTCGTAGGGTTGCTGTGCTTGGCACGCAGTCGGCTCTCCATCAAAGGACAGAAGCCAGTGCTTCCAAAGGGACCTTCTCTTACAAGCTGAAAGGTGACACACGTGGGCCATGTGTCACCCAGAGCTGCTCCTTGACAGGTGAGGCTAGCGTGACACAACAGGTCCTCCTGTCTGCACACCCCTCCCAACTGAGGCCTTTCCCTTGTCACTGACAATGATGAAGAGCAGGTCACAGTGCCCTAGGAAGTCTGAACTGAGTTTGTGTGACCTGGGCGAATCCCCCGTCTCCCACGACTGGGTTTCCTGGTCATTTAAATAAGGGACGAAGCGCCACTCACTCGGGTCTTAGCTGCAAGGCCCCCAGGGGCACGATTTACTAATTGCCCCACTGCTTGGGGCCGGGAGGTATGGATTCCAGGGCACATGAGCCTCTGCCCGGGGACTTTAGGGGACTCCAGGGGACTCATGCCCAGCCAGCCTCCTAGAACAGGGTTAGCGATCCAAGGCCAAGTGCAACTTATTGGGAAAACAGCCCTGCCCACTGCTGAAAATGCGACTGTGACACATGGCGGGTCCCAGGTGCCTGAACCCCCATCACCCAGAAAGCAGAGCTGGAGAGTACGGACTACCTATGGCTAAGGTTTGTTTTGCACCAGAACAGCAGAGCCGAGGAGTTGTGGCAGACACAAAGGCAGAGTAAAATGCTTTATGGAGAAAGCATTCCGACCCTGCCCTGGAAGACAGGGATCACGACAGCAATGATAGCGTGTCTGGGAGCACACTCAGCCCCAACCAGCTTCCGAGCTAACCCGATGTTACCTCGCTTAATCCCCCCCACCCCATGCTAAGAGGGAGGGCTTTCAAGAGTCCCAGTTTACAGATAAGAAAACTGAGGCTCATTTTCCTTTTGATGACTAAGTGATGGAGCCAGCTTTGAATGCCGGTGTTCCTATTTCAAAGCCATGTCTCGCCACCTGTTTTGGAGAAGGGGCGGGTCCAGGCGGCTGGGACACTCCATCTTTCACACATACAGCCCCCCTCTGGGGCCTGCCGTCCCAGAGGCAGCTGGATGAATCCACTTAATCGATTTCCTCTAAACCCACTCAATCCCTGGCGGCAGCTCTCCTGGCGGCCTGACACTTTGCTGGCTGAGGTTTTCTGGGTGAATCCTCGGTGCCCGCCCACCCGCCCTGCTTGGTCAGACAGGCCCCTCCCAGCCTAGTGATTCTAAACCCTCAGCTCAACCTTTTACAGAACTGCATGAAAAGAGGCCTGCTGGCCTGTGTGCGAGGGGGAGATTATTGGGGTGGCTTCTTAACACTAAAGTCAACGCAGGAAGGGAACAGAATTGATGTGCATAATGGGACTCAACTTGAAGCTCAGAAACTGTGGCCCCAGAAGAAATCAAAGCTGAGGCTGAGGGCTACAAGAGAGCAGGATTGGGGCTTGACTAGTGGGTTCTCAATGTGCCATTTAATTTAAAAAAAATCAGCCCCCTGATGATACCAGCTTGCCCTTTAAGGCCAGAATTGGCTGACCTGGCAACCCAGGCACCTGTCCATCCCAGGATGTGATTTCCTGGAACAGAGGGCCTTCATTAGGGCTGCTGCCCTCTCAGACACGGGCTGGACCGTGAGGGCCTCCCCCGCGGTGCACCTGCCCACCTGGGCACCCCCGGACCGTGTGGTCCCTGCAAGAGCAGGGCATTCTTCACACTTGGCTCGGAGGGCCCCAGGGCACAACAGATGGATGACACGTTTATGGGGTCACATGTGTGCCCCTCGGCATGGGTGAGCATGGCACAGAGCAGAGCCCTCCTCCCTCCCCTCCCCATGTCCTCTCCCTTCCCATCCTCTGCACACCCCTGGTGGAGCGCTGGAGTGAGCAGGAGTTCTGAGCCCCCCCCTTGGTTTTGTTTACCCAATAAGCATACTTCCTGAAGTCCTGAAGTCATACATAGCACGGTGGATGGGGAAAGGCAGAGGCTCTGGGGTCACACCCTACCCCACACCTCACAGCAAGCCCCCACTCACTTCCAGCCTCTGCTGTCTTTTCTGGAGAGTGGGACACAGTCAGCCCCACCCTCGAACTGGGGGCATCCCGTGTACATGACAACACCAGGCACCCAGTCATTTCAGGCCCCCTGGGGCCTCCGGCTGGAAGCCAGGCTGAGGGCAGGTGGGACCTGTGGGGGCCACAGGGTCTCGGATGTGACACAGTAGCTGTCTAAAGGACCAGGCTGAGGGTATGTGTTCTAACATCCAGAAACAGGTAGCTGCCACTACCAAATTCACGAGTTAAGGTCATGTTTACTCTCTCTTGTCAATTATAATCATCCGTTTGAATAGAGGCCACCAGTTTTATTAGCGACATTTTTGGCTGTCACAGAATGGCTCTACTCCGTTCCTAAAGTGCCCGTATAAAACTGCAATTTCCCCTCTGCTCCCGCACTCGCTCTCATGCTCAGCGTCTCCTAGGAGCTCCCCATAGCCTAAGGCCTGCGCCACTCCAGGCCTAAACTGGAAAATGAGGGCTTGCCCACCTTTCCCACCTGTGCTGTGTTCCCACGGTAATGAACCAGCAGTAATCTCGAGCACCCAAGCTGTCCCCACTCCTCTGCACCTCTGTGCCATTCCTTCTGCTCTCCATCCCCTGTGCTTTGAGCCCTCAGCTCCCTTATCCACTTGTCCCTTCGAGCTGGATGGTGTCAGATGCTCACATAGTAGCCTTTGTCCAGCCCACCCTGCCTTCTTCCTGTGGATGCTCCACTTGGAGGAATCAGGGTTGGTCCAAGCCAGTCATGGCAACCACTTTTCCTGCAGCTGGTGACTGGCTGGGGAAGGGGCTCGGGACCCAGTTCTGGCCAATGAGGTATTAGAGAAAGTCTTTGGGGGCTTCTGTGAGAGATTCTCCTTCCTGAGAAGAGGTGGGCAAGGATCAAGAAGGTCCCCCCTTGCTTCCCACTTGAGTGCTAACTGTGCAGATGTGACGGCCAGAGTGGAGGCAGCCACATGGCAACCGTGAACCAGTGACACCAATATTCTGTTAATGGTAGAACGGAGAGGCAGGCGGCACCTGGGTCACTGATGACATTGTGAGCCACCAGACCACCTCTGGACCTCCCATCTCTCACATAGTCATTAAACATTCAATGTTAGATGCCTTCGTAGTTTAAGCCACTCTTGGTAGGGTTTTCTGTCACTTCAGCCAAACACATCCAACTGATACAGCCTTCTAGTGTCAGTTAAAATTTCTCTGTTCTTAACTAGTTCCCCAGCAGACTTGGGTCTCTGCCCCTGTCCCTGTACTCTACACCCATGAGCTACGGTGCTCTGTCTGTCTGGTTGGCCCATTCATGTTTGGTCTGTGAACACCTCTGGGACAAGCCTCTGCCTTTTCCTCTCTGGCCAACCTGAGCCTGCACGCAGTGGGCCTTCGGGTCACCCCAAGGACCTCACCACACCCTCTCCTCCCCCATCATGGCCAGAGCCTCCAGCCATCATGAAGCCTTCCAGTTCAGTTTGGCCCAAGCACTGCTTCCGGACCCCAAGGGCTTCGACAGCCTCTTCAGTGTAAAGCGTGAGGTCTTTTCTAAATAGAGCTTTCTAGCTGTCAGCTCCTGCCTCGTGTGTCCCTTCAAGTGCTAAGCTGTTGATTTCTTGTCAGCTCGGCCTCTCCTGTGGCAGGCACTGGAGGCCACAGTGCACAGAAAGGAGTGCACGAGTGAGACATGGAAAGTGCAGTGATGGATACATCCCATTCCAAACCGAGTGAGACTCTTGCATGTTCTGGAAAAGACCTCGGGTGTGCAAGTCGGGTGTCAGGCTCCCCAAGGCTCCAAGGAAAGAGATGTCCTCAGGCATGGTAGAAGGGTGAAGGCTCTTGGCCTCCCTTGTAACAGCTCCCAATGCAGGCTGTGAATGGGGGACTGCCCTGTGGTCACATGAGCAGGACTCTGCCAAGGAAAGCAAGGGAAAGAGAGGGATTCTAGTCCTCGGGGAACTGGGAAGGTGTGTTAGTGCTGGGGAAAGAAGTTCCCTGCCTGCCTTCAGTGCACATTGCTTTTTTGAGTCTTGTAACAGGCACATGACAGTTACCAAGTCTCACGCGCCCACAGAATGTCAGGCGTGGGGCCGGGTGCCCTGACACACGGACAGGCCATACCATGAGGCTTCTCAGGCTGCACACAGCAGAATCTGGGTGTGCAATCCGGGCTCCACACTTCCAAGCTATAGCCCAGTCACCCCCTTTCTCTGAGCCTCCGCCACGTCCTCTAAAATGGGGTCATCAGTTGCTACCTTAATAGGGTCGGTCCTATGAGGATTAATTTGGGTAATGAGACTGGCCCAGCCTATGGCAGGACGCCAACAGATACGGTTTGAATCCATTTGGATCTCCAGGTTAGACTATGGAGTTTTGCACTGTTATCTCAAAGTACCCCTTGAACCTAGTCTAAATCCATAATGTCACAATTCCAGGATGCTCCATTTAGACAACTTCAAGGAGCAATTGGAGTTGTTGTTGTTGTTGTTGTTGTTGTAGTTGTTGTTGTTGTTTGATACCCACTGAGTGACAGAAAAACCAAAGCGGCCTAAACAAGCAATCAAATGAGGCAGGAGAGAATGATTTATGTACCTAAGAAGGCTAAGGGCAGACAGTTTTAGGCAAGGCCGTACCTGGGTGCTTGATGACATCAGTAGCAATCATTTTTCCCGACCTCTTGGCCTTGCTTACTTTCCTCTGTGCTGGTATCATTCTCAGCTGTGCTTTTCTGTTAGGAAAGCAAGATGGCCCCCAACAGTCACCTTCAGCCTCCCAACAGAAAAAGAACCCCTCATTCCCTATGATTCCAGCCCTAAGGTCTGGACCCACTGGGACCTGACTGGCACATACCCAGTGCTGAGCCAATCACTGTGGCCAGGGAGGATGGCCAGATTGAGGTCGTGTGACCACACTCCCTAAGGAAACTCCTGAGCCGTTCAACCTGATTTCCAGGGTGGGAGTGAACCTGAGAGAACAGAGGTTAGTGCCCAGTTGCTGCCCTCCTCTGTGCTTAATATCCTGGGTTGCACCTGCTCTTATACTCTTCCCGCCACCCCACTGTCTTCCTGGCAGCACTTCTTCCCTTCCCCCACTGCTTTCTTCGGTACCATTTCACCCATACCAAAAAAGAACATGACTTCCTGTTTGAATTCAGGATCCGGGGCCCAAGCCCAGCTTCAAGATTTGTTTTTTTGCATCCCGGTATAATCGTTTATTGAGTCAACCAGTGTCCACTGAGTACCTACTATGTGCTCCAGTGAGTTTTCAGGGTCTAATTATTCTGGGTTTCTGGGGGCAAATCCCAGGAGCCTTCCAAGGAAATGAGTTTTGTCTGAGCAAGCATCTAGAGGCTAGCTTCCAGTCCCTCGGTGCCACCCACTGTGTGGCCCCGAGGGAAATCTTTCCCCTCTCTGGACTTGTGCTTTCTTATCTGCAAAATGAGGCACTGGGAAAGTTGAAATCCTGGAGCCCTCTCAGCTCTGACATCCTGTGTGGCTGGGTCTTAGAACAAGCCTCTCCAGCTGAGTCAGCCTGTAAGCACCATGGACAGTGACCACAACACTCCCTCTACTGCCACGGGGAGCATTGTGGTTGCTGTCCCCATGGGTGCGCTGAACTGAGTCCACAACCATACAGTTCTGTGTCTGAACCTTCCACTTCTTGGCTAATGAGAACACCCAGGGCAGAGGAAACCCCACGGCTTTCTGTGCCTGTGTGTACCCCAAGGCTCTAAATTCCTGTAAGGTGGCCTAATGGTGCTGCTACAGAAATTCTCTTTTGAGGTGTTTGTGAATCCCAAGCCCTCCCACCACTGAAAATCAAGTCTGGAACTCTGAAAAGGAGCATAGGGAGGGAGGCCACACGGAGGAGAGGAGAGGATTCTATAGAGGTTGCTATATGTCCATGGAGCCCATCCTTCCTCTGCCTCCCTGTCCCTCCCTTCTTCTTCTCTCACCCACTCCCCTTTCTCTGTTATAGCCAAAATTGGTCATAGCCCCGTGGAAGAAGAAAGATGCCTGATGTGTCAGTAGGGAGGCGAGGGATCCTTTTGAGGCATGTCCAGTGGGAGGACTTTCTTTTTCTTCCGGTTGAGTCTAGTTTCTCTTCACTCTTTGAACACTTGGAGACATGAATTAATTCCCCTGGTCACTGTGTCACTCATTTGTCAGCTCACTTGGCTGCTCACCACATCCATGTGTTCCCATCTTTATTTAGCTCAGCCTTTTTTTTTTCAAGCAAGAAGGGAGATTTCTTAGGAGAACATAGAGAGCCCAAGGACAAGTAGAGAATAGAGTAGCTGGTCCTCCCCAAAGATGGGAGCCAGCAACTGTTTAAGACATGAGAAGCCAAGCCTGTTGTATCTTTTTGCCATTCTGGTGTCACACATTCACTCACCTCTGCTCCTCTTTGTACATCACTAGACCCTTCCATCTTTTAAATCTCTTGGCTTCTCTCCATTTCCACTGCCATGACCCTAGTGTAAAGTACTATTCTTTTTTTTTTTGCCTGGGAAACTGAGGCAGCCTCCTGAATTTTCTCCCGAATCCCACTCTTGCCCATTTCCAATCTGTGTCTCTCACTACAGCCAGAGGGATTTTTAGAAATGAACAGTTTATTCAACAGATTTCACTGATCCTAGGAAAGACGTCAAAATCATAAGCACAGTGTGGAACTGGATTACCACTCCCCCACATTCGGTGCCCTGTATCGAAGTGCCCTGCTCGGTTGGAGGATTATACAGCACGGCCCATGTTGTCCTCAGGCATGGCAGAGGGGCTGCTGAACAGTGAAAACAGATGTGAGCACACACGTTAAGAACCAGTGAGTAATTTACCACTTTTCTTTTCCTTTTTCCACGACAATGGCAATATTCCAGATAGAGACAGACTGCTCTGTCAACCTGAGTCCAGAGGGGAGAGCAGACGAAGGAGAGCCACATGTGCATGTAGTCTGAGACATAAATAAACTTTATTGTAGGCCACTGAGATTTAGAGAATTGTGTGTTATGCAGCATAACCCATCCTAACCGAACAGATACGCATAATCCATGAACTCTTGCCCATCGCCCCATTGCTTTGCTGAGGCATCACTGGCCTTTCGTTCCTTACACAAGTTGCTCCCTCCCACCTTACAACATTTGTCTGTGACTCTCTCTCTCCTGGGAAAGTTCTTAACTCCCACTGTTGGGCAGTTGACAGTTACTCACCAATGAGGTCTTGGCTTCGCTGTGAAGTACTCAGGAAAGGATTGCCTGGTCTCTGTTCAGAATACCTAGAATTTACCTTCTTTGTCATTAGAGCTCTTTCACTACACTCTAAGTTTGAGGAAAACAGAGCCCAGGGATTTAGATCATGCTTCTTTGAGGCCCTACTCCACCCCCCACCAATGTGCCCGGGCCCATGCTGAGGGGCTGGAAGTAACGGGAGTACATCAGCCCTGCACCCTGCTCCCACAACCTGTCCCATGACGGGGGAGATAGGTGTGCAAGCCAGCAGCATTTGAACCCATTATGATCATTCTAGCAGGAAATTAGTGTAAAGAGGCCAGCGAGAAGGCAAGGAGACTGCCTGGAAGAGGGGGAGTCAGAGATCACTTTGAGGAGGATTTGGAGGTGTCCAGGTGGGGGCAGCTTCCTGGGAGAGTGGGCGATGGGGGGATCTGATGGAGGGATTGTAGGGCAAGAAGTGGTGCCCTGAGTTTCCAGGACTTGAAAGAGGATGAACCCAGGAGAAGTTGGAACCAGAAGTAAATATCTGGCGTCTGTGTGTATTCCTGGGAACACAAGTGAGCATTCCTGTTGGAGTGCCTTTGCAAGCTCATGGTGTTTGCTTCTTGGGGTCGAGGGATGGTGATAAAGATGACAGTGGGTTCCAAGCCCTTTCACACCGTGGATATCAGTGGCAGGCTCTGATCCGAGGGTGTGGTGGGCGTGTGTGGGCAGCTGTGTTCCCGGACACAACAGCGGGAGAGACATCTTTGTCTCCACTCTGCTCATTGAACATGTCTGGATGCCTTAAATTCCTGACTTTGTATTCTAAGAAAACCCACCACGGTTCTTTCTAGTGAATCAAGGCTTCCTGTGTACACAGCCCAGTAGTCATTTAAAACGTGTATCAGGTGAACAAAATGAAAGAGAGACGAAACGCCAAAGCATCACGTCCCTGGGTATGATGTCTCTCCACATGATCTTGTTATTAAAAGAATCCACAGGGACACGGATGAAACCACATGCTCCATGATTAGAGGCTGTGGTCACTCAGCATGCCCCTGCTCTGGGGAAGTGAAGTGTTTCCTGGGGTTTGAGGGCCCTGATGGGACATGACAGAAAAGCTTCTCAGCCTCCCAGAAGGTTGGAGGGTGGGCAGTGATGCTGGAAAAGTCACCTCCCTCTGTGGCCCTTGAGTTTCTCACTGTTGGAATAGGGAGGGAGGTACCATTCCCCGACTGCCAACCTCACTGGCTGTGCGGCTTAGGCAGTAGGTGGACTGTTCTTGGAGAAGCCCATTGATTCCAAGGAATTGTGGCTGTTTGAAGGTATTATTTTCATGCTGGTTGTGAGGTGGACCCTGCCGGGCTCCCCATGCTAGAGGGAACAGACACCCACAGAAACTGGACCAGACCCAGCACACAAGCTCTCCTCGGAAAAGCTGACCTCTGTGTGGTGGTTGTCTAGAGGAAGGGAGGTCAGCGCTCACTGGGGGGGTGGGGGGTGGGAGGTAGATGGAATAGCACAACCAAGGAGGAGTCTTGTGAGCTGGGACCATAAGGGGAGGAAGAGGGGACAAGCGGCGGCAGGGGGGGCAGGTAGGGAGGGGAGCAGAGGAGCAAAGGCCTTCAGGCCCAGGCAAGCCTAGGCGGTGGTGCAAGGAATGCCATCCTCCTGCCTCAGAGAGCTGGTTGAATCTGGCACAACGGGGCCGCTTCCACGGCTCTCTGGGCTAGAGGGTGATGCTGAGCTCCTGCCCGGCCCTCTGCCCGTCCTGCCGTTTTCAGGTCCAGCAGAGCTCACCCGCAGAGCGTAGACATGAGCCTGCCCACCCGACGGATGGGAGCACGGGCTCTGGTCAGATGATGGGGGGGCAAGGCCCCCCCGCGGCGGACCGGAGGCCACAGGCATGAGCAGTGTAGATGCTGAGGCTGCACACTGCCAGGGTCCAGCTAGGGTCAGTCCCAAAGCCAGTCGGCTCCTCCCTAGGGCCCCTGCCTCTCAGACTAGCTAGTGCCTGCTGGTGAGGCTTCAGAACCTTCCAGGCCACAGCTGGAGGGACTCTCTACAGATCAGCACACAGGTATCACTTAGTTTGCCCTCTCAGACTGGCATCCCTGGCAGCCTGCAGGGCCCAGCTGCGGAGCCCAACGCTGCGTGTCTGTGCTCCATGTGAAACAGTGCTGCAATCCATGAGTAGTGTCCGCAGCGGGTGAGGAAGGGGAGACTTGGGTTATGCATGCCAGCCATTTGCCACTGCTGGTACACCCCCTTATTTTGCATATGGAGAAACTGAGGCCCAGAGGGAAGAATGCCCTTGTCCAATTGCCTGTCCTTTCACTTCCCGCTCTGGGCTCTCGACGGAACTCTTGGTCCCCCCCGTGACACCACGTGAAAACAGTCAACTATGTGTGTGACAAGGAAATCATACTGGATGTGTCTGGACCCACACCATGTTTCTCTTCTTGCTTTTCTCCTTTGCCTCTGTTCTGTTTTAATACTTCGTGTGTTTCGTGCATTATGAAGGATGGTGGGACAATGAACATCCGTGGGCCCGCAGCTCAACTCCAGAACTAGAACATTCCCAGTCACTTCCATCTTCTCGCCTGGAGGTCACCCCTCTCTGCAATTTGGTGTTTGTTTGTTTGCCATTCTCTTGCTCACAGGCCGACTGAATAAGTCTACACATTAGATTGATTCTTTGTTCTCAAGCTGTAAAAACTTGCTCTCTGTATGTAGATCTCTAAAATTTGCATTTTTGTACTCAACATTTCCGTGTCTCTAAGCTTGAGCTGTGCTGCTGTGTAGCTGGAGTTTGCTGTCACCAGTGTGGAAAGAAATTGTGTGACCGTGCTACAATTTCTTTTTGCATTGCTCTGTCAATGAGTATCTGGGTCATTTCCTTTCTTCCCCTCCTCTTGCTAACAGTGCTGCGACGAACTCTTCTTGGGTGTGCCTTGTGTGACTCCTGGGAGTGGATTTGCAGGGTTCTAAGCTATGGGACTGGTCAACCTAACAAGAAAAGGCCAAAGTGGTTTTCAGTGTGGCCAGATCAGGTTTCACATTCATCAACCGTGGGTGCCAGCTGATCCTCTCAGACCCTTGGTGCTGTCAGATGTTACATGTCTTCCTCACTGTGAGGCTGATGGATGTGAAATCTCTCACGGGGACCTTACCTTGCACTTCCCTGCATCCTTGTGACATCGGGCAGCTTTTCCCGTGTTCATCTGTGCACTCCGTTTCCTCCTCTACGACATGCCTGCTGTGGTCTTTTTGCTCATTGCCTCTCTTCTTCCTGTGGATTTGTAGGACTTCTTTATGTATTCTGGATACTGATCCTTTTCTAGTTGTACATATGCCAGAGGTCTTCTGCTTTTAGTGATTTGTCTTTTCACCGTCATTTGGTGAAGGGAAATTTACATTTTACTGCAGTCAAACCTATCGATTTTTTTTTTTTTATGCTTACTGAGCTTTTAATACCTTGTTAAAGAAATTGTTCCGAACCCCAAGTTTGGAAAGATATTCCCCCAGAATATCCCCCTCTTCAACTTCTCTCTTTCAAATATAGATTTTTAATGTGTCTGGAATTGGTTCCGATGTCCCAGCACCGTTTACTAACTGGGCCGCCTTTCTCCAGTCACATATCAAGAAGCCTTTTTAAAACTCCTAAGTATTGAGCTCTTCAGATCTCTGATCATTTGTAGCACACCTGCAGTCATTCATGCCTGCTGTCCGTGCGTTCTCCCCTCTCCCTCTTTGTACCATTGCGATCCCTGGTACGTGCAGGTGCCCCAGGAGGCCCTGTGTAGCCATCTATGGATTTTTTTTTCTATGTTTCTTTCTTTATCATTTTTTGAGAAGGAGAGAGAGAGAGTGGGGAAGGGGCAAGGACAGAGAAAATCCTAAGCAGGCTCCATGCTGTCAGTGCAGAGCCCGATGTGGGGCTCAGTCCCCTGACTGTGAGATCATGACCTGGACTGACAGCAAGAGTCAGACACTTAACCGACAGAGTCACCCAGGCGCTCCATCCATGGATGTTTTTGTGAGGATGAGGAAACAGGAGCACAGAGGAGGGTTGAGTTTGTAATGGCCACACAACGACCGTGTTGGGTGACCCCAACGTGGAGTCTGTCTCCGATTCTCTGAAGGCGGGTTCTGTGTTCCTTCCTCTTGGTGTCTGGCTGTGCACAGTAGGGCTGGTGGGTTGGGACCCAGGACCCTGGGGCTGTCGGTGGAGGGATCAGACATGACAGCCTGCCTTTCCGTTTCCATCCCATGGGCTCCCCTGAGCTGCTGTGAAAGCCATTTGGGCACATTGTTCCTGGGGGCCTGAAAACCTCCTGCCACCTCTGCTTCTCACCCCTGCCTCATCCCTCCTGCTGTCCTTTTGATGATGAAGCAGCTGAGGTTTAACTCCTGCCTCTCACTCCCCACCGGCTCCTTGCCCGGTAAAGGGAGGGAGAGCCCTGGGAGCAGTACCCCAGCACCCTCAAACCTGGAACAGAGTCGAATCCTTGCCGGGAAGGCTCCACCCTTGGTCTGAGTGATGCAGAGTCATGGCCTCTGATGATGTGGATGACAACTCACTTCTGCAGCATTTGTGATGTGCCAGGGCCCGGTCTGAGCATTCCGTGGGGTCCTCACCACCCTGTGAGGAGACACTGTTTTTACACTCATCTTATAGATGTGGAAGCTGAGGCTCAGAACCCTTATGAGGCTTGCCTGGGGTCACTCAGCAGGTCAGTGATGGAGTGAGCTGCGATTTGATCCCAGGCGGTGTGGCTCCAGACTCCACGCTCTTTACCATGAGACTGCATGGTCCCTTTGGACCCCAACCAGGCCCTAGCTCTCCCTCCTGGTGACTGGCCCAGGACCCGGGGATGGGTCTGCCATGGGGCCCCTCACGGAGTGCAGAAGAGCTTTGTCCCTGAACCCTGGATCCATGGTGGGTCTGGGCCTGCCCTGGGCCTCCTTGGCCCTGGAGGGTGCCCTCCCCAGCTTCCGAGGCTGAGCCAGGCCAGCCGGTGTTGCTCCTGTTTGCGGCCGGGGAGTCCCAGCTCCAGTTAGAGACTTCTCTCTTTTGTAGGCTCCAGAAACTCTGAGAAGGGCCCTAAATGGTGGGCCCTCGATTAAGGGGTTTCAGAAGGCAGGAGCCCCAGGGACACCTTGCTTTGTGAAGCTTCTTGTGTTCCAGGGAACTGCTCTCTGTGGCCACCTCAAGACGAGGTGTTTTTGACAAACATGTGTCACCTGCATGACACTTGTAAGCAGTTATGCCATTGCCATAAATCTGGGCTTGTGCTGCCGAGTGCGATACCGGCTCCTACATGTGGCTGAAGCACTGTCAACAGTGTCTCTGCTGGTTTGTCTGGCAGTGGGGGGTGGCAGGCTGCTTCAGGACACATCGGCTCCCAGTCAGTGGCTGTGTGCTATGAAGGTCCCAACGCCGACGACTTTCTCAGCATCCCACCCTCCCTTCCTAACCTTCGCTGGCTCCCTCTGGATGTCTCACAATGTGGACACTTTTGCACCCAGTCATGCTAATTGCTCTGAAAAGAAATAAAGCAGGAGGAGTGTGCAGACAGTGACACAGGCCATTTGGTAAGAATGATCTGTGATCTCCGGTTTGTTTAACAAAGCCTACTGGGTCAGAGCCTGAAGGAAATGGGGGGGAGCCGTGCGGGTATCCGGGAAGAGCATGCTAGTCAGGAGAGCTGCACATGCAAAGGCGCGGAGGTCAGGTTGGGTCTTATGGGTTGGAGGCAGGTGTGTCTGGAGTGCAGTGAGAGGCGCAAAGCTGGGAGCAGGGTGGGAATAGGGAACATGGTGTGGGATGGTGAGGCATTTGGGTTTCACCTGGAGTGTCATGGAAAGCGGCTGGAAGGCCCTGGGTAGGTCCAGGAAACCGTAGAGGAGGCCAGATGGCTTAGGCGCAGCCACTCCCGGGCCAACTATACGTTGGTCGTAACTGTGCTGACTGTAGATCCTAGCTGTAGAGCAGAACCCAGGTAACAGCAAACCTGAGGGCCAGGTGAAGGTCCCGAGGCCAGCCAGTCCATCTGCCTGCAGCCAGGCCTCTGCCTATAAATCCTGCAGCCTGTGCATCCTGCCCAGAATGCTGGGATGCCTGGATCAGTTAGTTTCTGCTGCGGAATAACCACCCCGAAATGTAGCAGCTTGCACCAACTGTTGACTTAGCTGAGCAGCTAGCTGGTCGGGCAGGTCTTCCGGGCTCCCTCAAGCATGTGTGGTCAATGGCAGGGGTCGGCTGATTGCTGCCTGGCTGTTGGCCGGGGCGACTAGGGGTGGTGGTGAGTAGGCTACATGTGTCCCATTCTTCCAGGAGGCCGTCTGGGCTTCTGCACATGGTGGTGCCAGGGTCCCGAGAGGGTGGGCACGCAAGGCCACGAGGCTCTTTGAGGCCTATGCCTGAAATTGGCACGGCATCATTTCCACCACATTCTGTCGGCCAGAGCAAGTCACGGAGCCAGCACAGATTCAAAGCAGGGGGATCTAGACCCCACCCCTGATGGGAAGAGCTGCTCCATCATAGTACAAAGGTTACGGAGACAGGGGGGTGGAGGAACAGAGCTGTTTAGGGGTCAACCGCAGTGTCCCGTGTTCTGGAGAGAGGAGCAAGGCAGGAGCCAGGGCACCAGAACAGTCAGCCATGGCTGTGTCTCTGTCGCCCTGAAGAAACCAGACCCCCAACAATCCAGGACTAGGCAGAGGAAGCTCGGACCATTTGTTACTTTGTCACCAAATGCCACCTAGCCAGTAGCGGTAGACTCAACAGTCCCCATGGAGGTGTCTTTCTCTGGGATGTTTACACCCAAGGACTGCAGAGATCATATGGAACATCGCACACCTTTGGCACCACCTCTTCCAGGAAGCCCTCCAGGCTTCTTCTGGGCTCTCCCAGGCTCACCCGGCCCCCGTCACAGAAGACAGTGTATTTGTGTCCCTCATTGGTGCATGTGTGTGTCAGCCTCCTGAGTCAGAAAGGCCAAGGCCTGAGGACGGGGCTGTGTCTCACTCACCCCGAATCCCTACTCCTAGCTGGGAGTGTGCACTGAGGATGAGGCTGGCAAGGTATGGGTATACTGGGGACCTGCATTCAGTGCAGACTCACAGGTGATGTCTGCAAGGGAAGGGGAGGGTCACTGTACCTGGTAGCAGGCCCCAGATGAGCTCGGCCTGGAGCCGGGACGGGGGGTGCTGGGAACGGATGCTGGATGCAGGCGGCAGCCAGAGCTCAGCGGAGCAAGGGCAGAGACCACAGTCCTCTTGCAGACACAAATGGGTCTCGAGCTCTGGGCGCCAGCACCAAGGCAGGAAGGCAGCCCACAGGAGAGCATGCAGAGAAGCCACTCCGGGTGTTCAAGGCCAGCACTGGGCAGATGGAAAGGCAGGCAGGGCCTGCCACCCCCGAGGAAAAAAGAAACATCAGCCACGTTTGACTAGAGTCAGCTTTCGTTTACTGGAGTTTCCCTTGCCTGAGATCCACTGTACCCAAAATCAATATTATTAGCATTAAAAAAGAGAAACAAGCCAACTAGGATGTAGCAACCCCGAATGCCCTGTGGTTTCGGTGCCGTCACAGCACACGAGAAAAATCTTCATCACCTTCTCATGCATACCAGAGACAAGGGAGGGAAGAATGGCGGCGGTGCGGGGGCGGGGGGGGGAGCCGTCTTCACGAGGCCTCCAGGAGTGCCTCCCTGGGGCTCATAGTGAGTTAAGCCAGCCAGGCCTGCTAGTGTGCCAGCTTGTCCTGCCCACCTGGCATCAGCACCATTGCCCTGGGCTGGGCCGGGCAGTCTCCCTTGGGGAGAGAGCTTGAAGCTTTTGCAGTTTGTAGAGGTCTGTTGTATTTAGAAACCCGAGCATCCCAGAGTCATAAATTACCTTGAACTAGTTTGCTAACCCTTGTGACTCGGTACAGCGCCTTTTCAGAAGCGGCCAGTTATGTAACGGACTGAGTGAGGCATGGCCCGGTCCCCTCAGTGAGGCAGGGTGTGCCAGGCCTGGTGTGGGTGGTAGCCACCCAGGACCACGGGGACAATGCAGGGAGGTGCCACAGGTCTGTGCACGGCATTTCTGTGGAAATGCACTCCCAGAAGGGAGAAGGGTCTGTGAGTCCACGAAGTGGGATTCTCACTCCCAGCACATGGTCGTGAGATCTGTACCACATGGAAGAGGCAGAGCGCACCGTGTAGTTGAGCATCTCCTGTTACATCCCTGCTAGAGGATCAGCTCCTGCTTGCACCTTTCCGGGGATGGGGGCTCATCACTGCCTGAGACATTTCACACTGACAGGAAGTTAGCTTCCCGCAAATTCCAGCTCCATCATCTGGGTACATGTTCTGAATCCATGCTTGCAACAGCCTGGACAGAGTGGGAGGCCGTTGCAAGGCTGCTGGCCAGCTAGGACGGCTCTCCCAGCCTTTCCTCCATTGCCACAGCCCTCTGGTCACAACAGGTGCTAAAGGGCCCATCTGGTTAGACATTCCGAGTGTTACCCCTGCACTGCAAGTTCAATGTTGACATCAAGAGAAACACGTGTCATTTTCTTATCTCTCAAAAGAGCTCCAACCCCCTCCCCGTTTTTGTATTCAGAGAGCAGAGGGGTGACCCACACTTTCTGGGGTCATGGGGAGGAGATTCAGGTGTGAAGGGAGCATCTGCTTGTAATGTGGGATCCAGTTCCAGGATCCCCTGGCGTTCCCTGAAATTTGCTGGAGAAACAAAACCCATTTGATGCTCAAACCCAGGCTTCCAACAGAATGGGACAGCTGAAACACCCCAAAAATGGACAAACCACATGAAACAGGTTTTGAAGGCCGCAGCCTTTCTGGCAGTCTGAGCCTCCCCGAGCAGCAGGGAACGGGTTTTGCCGGGAGATGCCCGTTTGCGATGGCGCACGCGCTACTTTTCCCCTGGGCAAGACAGGTGCAAAGTCAGATGTATTCATTTTCCACAAACGAAACGACTCGGTTTTGACCATGTTGCAGACCTAGGACTTGGCTCCCTTGTTCCCGGGGGGTGTGTGTCTGGTTTTCACTCCATTCCGAAGGAGCCTGTGGAGGCTCCCAACTTTGAACCTTCTAATGATAATGATTTACTGGTTTCAGGGGGTTCGGGGTGGGGGTGGCGGGGGGAGGTGGGACAAGAAGAGTGATGCAGAGTTTGGAGTCTGAAGGAATGATTAGCTGCGTGGAGGGCCCGGGGCCAGTGCTGATGCTGTAGTTAAGGCACAAGGACTTTCCGCAGCACCAAAGCATCACTTTTGCTTCTCATCAACCCCTTGAAACGAACTCAGTCATGTTCACTGATAGGAATCAGTACCACGTAATGAGTGTTCGCCATGAGTCAGGGCCTCACCGCACCTGTACAACCAACCCCACCCGTTCAAGAGGGTTATGGTGCGCCCCAGTGTTTGAGCTCTGGGAGACTGGGGTAGAGGAATGCTGAAGAGCTTCCCTAGATAACACGGCTTTCAAATGCAGATCTGAGACTTCCCACCTAAAGCCTTTCCAGGTCCTGTCCTTGGTGCCTGTGGAAGGTACAGATTTCCAGGCCCTGTCCTTGACGTGTCTGACTCGGTAGGGTCGGGGGGCGGGGCCCGAGACTCTGAATTTTGCCCCCTTCCTGCGTGATTCCAGCAGGCAGCCTGGACACCCAGCCTCTGTCCAAGCAGGCCAGCGTCCAGTATTCGGCTGTGCCCAGCTCACCGGTGTGAGCTCAGAAACACCCAACCAAGAAGTTCCCGTAGGTCCCCCCACCCTCCACCCCTGGCAGAAGAATCCTAAAACCCTGACTGGCATTTTCCAAAGGTCCCAGCAAGCTTCTCGGGACCCTGAGCAGCCAGCCAGTGAAACCTGAGGACTGCTTGTTTGGGGAGTGTGGGGGCTGCTTCTGGAGAAGGTGGGCTTGGTTACAAGGGTTGTCTTAATTGGCACGAGGACGTGGAAGGGGAAGCAATGAGTCCAAATTAATCCGTTTTCCTGTGAACATCTCCCACCACTCCGTGCCAAGGCGAGGCAGCCTTTGTAATTAACTGACTGGGCCTTTTGTCCCCCCAAACCCAAAATGGGAGCGTGCAATTTATCTTGTGTGCGAGGTGGTATGAAAATTGCCAAAGTTGGCAGATGAGGCTGGGATGTTGGTGGAGCTGGGTAAACAGGGCTGAGCTGTCTGTCACCTCCAGGTCGGAATGGGGAGCTGGCTCCAAAGCAGGGACAGGGGCTGGGGCCACGGAGGTGCTGTGCCGAGGGCTGAGCAGGTAGCCTTGGGAGGAGAGCAGAAACTTCTTAGCACTGTGGATGGGAGTAGAGGCACTACAGTTCTGAAATCAAAGCCTTCTCCTTGTCCTACCGTGTGTCACCACGGACCAGACACTTAACTCTCCAAGCGTCAGAGTCCACGTGGGTTCAGCGGCCTTTACTGAGTGCCTGCCGTGTGTAGTGAACCCAAATTCATCTGCCTGATGCGCATAAAGACCATCACTGAGACATGGAGTATAAAGCAAAGCAAGAGTTTATTCCAGAGGCAGGAGGGTGAGCCTCACATCCACCTCCCTAGAGGAGAGTCAGGGGTACTTAGTGGCAAAGGAAAAAGGTCAGGGTACAAAGTTGCGGCTGCTAACCCTTTGGTTACCCTTTTCAGTCCCCAGGGTCTTTTGATCCGTCCTCATTCTTGTGGGTATTGGGACCACGACCCGGCCGCGGCCGTTACTTCCTGCTGAGGTGGGGTGAAGACTGGGGTTAGACAAGTGGAAACTTTGGGGTGGAAAGGAATGTTCTGCATTACCGGGATTTTTGTACTTTGGTCAATAGTTCCTGGACCATGTTGTGTCTAGGGTTTTAGGGGTACTAGAGAACAACAGGTAGCATGTTGTACTCATGGCTTGATTCCCTTGGACCAGTTACCCCGAGTCGGAGGTTCAGGTCCGGCAGAGGCTCACTGGTCTGAGCCGGGTCCCTTTCGACCTCCTCCCTGCTGACAGGGTGTAGGGAACCTGTGGATTCTTGTCATTCAAGTGTGAATCCACGGCTCAATTCCCTGTAGTTTTGGAGGAGTGGGGGGTCAACAGCACCTCGCAGGGTCTGACCTGTCCAGTGAGGCTGGAGCTGGTCCTCTGGGCTCCCGCTCTTCAGGTCTTTACTGACATCTTTAGTGACACCTTTGGATGTCACTAAGGGATTCAGGCAGCGTGAAGACACATCTGTGAGGTACATCAGCCTGCCGGAAGCAAACTCAGGCACTGGATGTACCTGATAGTATCCAAATCGCTGGTGGGAGCCCCGCCAGCAACTCCTAGGTCACGAAAAGGACATAGAAAGTCTTCCATATAACATTCCACAGGGGCTGAAACTAAGCCCTCTTCTAGGGACCACTCTTTCCCAAAGCAGGGCAGATGGCACGGGTTGTTCCCAAGTGAAGTGGGTTTCTTGGCAGAGCTTTGCCAAAGTTCATTTTTTTCCCTTTTTCCACTGTCTCGGTGTCTCCAGGAAGCGTGTGATTTCCACTGAATGCCCAAGGCCTTGGACGCTGTGGTTGTCACTCCATTGTCACTCTGAATCATTAGCGGCAGTCCAAACCTAGAAATGGTCTCGCTTAAAAGCATTTTGACAACTCCCGAGGCCTTCTCTGAACAGCAGGGAGGAACCTCAACCCCGTTGATAAAGGTGTCTGCAGATACAAGCAAACCCCGAGAATTTCCCGTTGTTCTTTGCATTCCGGGAAAGGCTGCCTGCCGGTCTTCCCCAGGTTTGGGGCCTCTCAGTTGTATACCCTTGAGAACTTGTGGGCACCCAGTCTTAGGATTGTTTTTAGCACAAGCATTGCCTTTTGTAGCATTTCGCTGAAATCGGAGCCCGCAGTATACTTCTGGATCCACTGGAGAGTGGCATCTTTCCCATAAAGGGTGCTTCGAAGAATGTGGCTAATTATTTCTTTCATCAGATGCTCTAGGGTAAGGATTCATTCTATTTCCAGCCGGTGTCAATGCCAGCACGGTGTCCAAACCCCCACTCCTTACTTAACTCCTCTTTGGTCCTCCAAGGGACGTTGGGGTTGATATGTAGTTAAGTCTATCTTTGGCACTAAAGCTCTTCCAGAGGGTCTTGGAGTCTTCGACGAGCTGCCAGCATGGTTCCCTTGGGCAGTCGGTCCACTTTGTGGCGTCTTCCGCAGCAGACGATAGCTGATGGGTCACCACTGCACCCGGCTCTTCCTTGTCTTTGACCCGTGAAACTGTCCCCATCCGTGAACACGTCCACGTCTGGATGATCCGATGGCAGCTTGTCCAGTCGGGAAGGCTGCGATCAGCTTGTTCAGCTATCCGTGTGTCTCTGGTGATCTTTCTGAGTGGCCCTTAGATCACCGGGCCACTTTTCTGTCACGTGTACCTCGGGTGGTCTGGCTTCAGTTTGCAGGGCTTCAGGGAAAAGCACTTTTCGTTCTCAGTGCTTCCAGTCAACACAGTGGGAGAAAACTGGAAACCTTAGTTTGGAGAGTCAGGGTCAGACATTCAAGGAAACCAGAAGAATTCAGGACCCAGCCCAGGTGTATAGACAACCAACGAACTCTCAAAGACGGTTCATTGGAACTATGATCTTACATTTTCACAGGTGTGTTACTGGAACAATCTCTCTCTCTGAAACCACCCTCATCTCCACCAAAGATCGCCAAATTAGGACACATTTGTTTGTAAAATTGTCCAGTTGAAGCTGGGCCTGTTTACACAAGCGCCATCACAACGGTGATTGGTCATATAGGTGTTTGGTTTTTTCAATCTGCTTCGCTGGAACTTTTCGTAAGGAATGTCAGATTGAACTTTTAACAGCCTTGTCAGGCTCAAGAAGCCAAGCCAAATACTGGCCACCAGCCTTTGCCTGCCATACCTATAGATGTGGGTGGCTCCCTCTCTTCTCGAGATCCCCCAAATACGCTGAGGTTCCTGCACCTGCCAGGAAGTGACAACCTTCCTTATTCACCTGGTAGGGCTGCTGGAAACTTTGTAAGCAAGGTACGAGGCAAGTTTTCCAAGGGGCTTCATTGGCTCGGCAAAGTCAACCTTAATTAGTTCCTTAAAGCTCTCTGATTGTAGCTGAGTCTAGGCATATCTCCCTCAACTGTGACATTCCAGTCAAAGCCTTGGCAACATGACCAATGTTTCCAGTGGCGTCCTGTTGCAAGGAGAACGGATTCGTATTGAACTTCTGCAAATAAATACACTGCCGTGAAAATACGAGAATACTCCCTGAGAGTTTTGAATTCTGGTGGTACCAGGTAGGGAGAAAGGGATAAATGTTTCCTATCTGTTTATGAAGAACTTATTTACCAAACGTCTACCAAATGTCATAGGCAGACTTAAATTTAGAAGAGCAAACATTAGAGGACCAGCAATGTTTACACAAGTGTCTGTTTGAAAGCAGTTTCCCCATTAGTTCTGGGAATTCTTACTAAGCTTAGCTTTATGATCCTGAAGGGATCAGAGAGCTGTATTTGTCAATGCAGTGCAGCTGGCAAGGAGATTCTGTGACACACGATACTTCAGTAGTTCGTATTACAAGCGATGACGCTATACCAGGACATAGCAAAACCTTAGGAATCTTATAAAATCTCTAGGACACTTAGAGCAATCACCCATACAACAAAGCCTAAGAAGGTTCCTCATCGCTTATTTGATGATGCCTCCCATGTCATTTGACACAGCAGGGAATAAGCCTAATTCGTCAAAAAGACTTCCATTCACAAGCTGGGTTTTTGGAAGTTGGTGAAATACCAGAAGGTTTCAAAACACGTGCCTAAATAGGATTACAGATCGTTACAAAACGGGATACTTATTTAGCCAGGATGGCAAGAAGAGATTCTCAAGGTAAATGCAGACAGCAAGGTAAATGGAGCTGTGAGCAAACCTTAGCTCTCTTAACACTGAGCAGATTCAACTTTCTTAAGTAAGCAAAGACCTAACAAAGACAAGACATAGAAACTTTGTTTTTCTAGGCAGATTAAAGGTAAAGAAAAACCTCTGTTGATAATTTAGACCCATCATCTAAGAAGCCTCTGTCACATTAACAGCGAGAAAACCCAAATTCCAGTCTTATACCGCTGTACTTTGGATATTAAAACTCATTCGTTGCAACAAGATGAATTTTTAAAAAGATATGCAGTCCCTTCTTTCTTCCTCCGTGTCCCCTCCCACGTTGATACATACTTATTTGGACAAGGACATCCAGGGCACTGCATAGGTCTGAGTTCTTGTCACGGGTGTTGGGATGTGCTGACCAGAATCTCTGGCAGGAACCAAGGTCTCCCAGCCATAGCAATGCTGCCTACAGCCTTCAACGCTCAGACATCATCAGGGATCGCCATGACTCTAGACAGCGGCCTTGCCAAGGGCATTGCCCGCTGCCCAGGTGGTCACATCCAAAGACGCTTACGAAGAGCCAGCCCCTTTCACCTAAGTTTGGATGCTTCCGAAGGGCAGTCCAACTTTCGGGACTGCTCAGAGAGTCGGCTAAGGTTTCCGTTGAAGTGTCACTGCTCAACTTCTGCCTGACATCGTTCTCTGCCTCCCCCTTCTCTTCCCCGGGGGTCGATCGCTGCCCTCATAAACTTGTTTCTTACATGCGAAACTCCAGAATCTCGGTCCCGACCATGCATAGCATTTCTTTTGAAAGATTCCCTTCTCGCAAACCTTCTGCAATTTTCCCTTTCGCATTCCTTCAGATTTTGTCCTACGTTTTCCCCTCTTTATTTTTTTTTTTTAAATTTTGTTTGAGAGAGAGAGAGCACAAGCGGGGGAGGGGGGGAGAGAGAGACACAGAGAGACACTCAGAGAGAGAATCTCAAGCAGGCTCCACTTGGAGCCTGACACGGGGCTCAATCCCACAACTCTGGGATTATGACTTGCACAGAGGTCAGGAGCAGGATGCTCAACAGACTGAGCCACCCAGGTACCCCAAGTTTTCCCTCTTTGAAATACCAGTCTCACTTTCATTAAATACAGAATTTTTTCGCTTATTTTTTCAAGTAGCCTTAATTACATTTATTAAAATTATTTACATCTGTCTGTCTGTCCTTCGCTTGCCCATAAAGCTTCAGAAGCCATTGGACAGGGCTCTCACGTCTTTTTCTTTTCCATCACATTTTGTGACAGTCACAACGCCAACAGCTGGTTTGACTTACAGTAAACACAAGCAGAGTGAAACTATCATATTTAATGTTGGCAATTCTAAAGACTTATGTCCATTTGAACTAAACGAACAACGTTACATTAGCTTTCATACCAAATATTATCCAAGATCACTTGAACTTGAAAGACACCTGGGGTTAGTTTCTATCTTTCTGAGTTTTAGAACGCCCAGTTCTTTTTTTTCTTTTAATTGTTTTAATGTTTATTTACTTTTGAGAGAGAGAGAGAGACAGAGAGAGACAGAGCGTGAATGGGGGAGGATTAGAGAGAGAGGGAGACACAGAATCTCAAGCAGGCTCCAGGCTCTGAGCCCTCAGCACAGAGCCCTACGTGGGGCACGAACCCACAGACCACAAGATCATGACCTGAGCTGAAGTCAGACGCTTAACCGACCGAGCCACCCAGGCGCCCCTAGAACACCCAGTTCTTACAAGCACTTGCCTTCAAACCAGCTAAGTAGAGCACTTTAACAAATTAATTTTCACAACCACCACCCGGAGGTAGAGAAACTATCTCACATTTACAACATACATAGACACACGTACCATTCCACAAACAGGGTGCAAGCAAAACCTTAAAGGCCCAGTTGCCTAATATCTCCCTTTTCCAAAACACAGCTAAGTGCAAGATGGTCTTACCATTTATGGATCCCTTCATCGGTCATCTTTCTCAGGAGTCTGATGAATATTGTGGTGGAGCAGAGTTGCCAAAAACAAACGATGGCCTCGTTTGGGAGACTCCAGCCCATAGGGCTGGATGTGCAGATAGATTGTCCTTTCCCAGCGTCCAATGAGGACATGGCTTGTTGTATTCAAAGATGCCCAAAGCAGTCAAAGCAGCTGACAGACCAATTGAAGCCCAGGTTACTTCCGTGAATTTTCCCCTCCCCACCCCACCCCCTGCCCCGCTTCAGCTGTGTCCAGTCTGCGGTGTGGCCCATCCGTTGTGGACGGAGGCTCTCAGAAGAGGTCCATAGATGTTCAGCCTGATTCTGGAGACACTACTGGTCCTCTCTTTCCACAGACAAGAGAAAGGTCTCTTTTGTCGCTGAGAAAATAACTCATGTGGCTGGATATTTTCGAAAACTCCTCTGGTGACTGTCTGGAAGGTGGCCCAGAGATATTTAGGGTGCATCAAAGCAATGCCGGCCTGATGGAATTAGTTAGGAAGTGTTCTTTCTCCTGAATTTTTTGGAAGAGTTTGAGAAGATTGGTGTCAATTCTTCCAATGTTTGGTAGAATTCACCAGTGAGGCTGTCAGATCCGGGGCTTTTTTTTGTCAAGTGGTCTTCGATTACAGCCTCAATCTCCTCCCTAGTTATGTACGAATCTCTTCCGATTTTCTCTTTCTTTGTGATTTAGTCTTGGTAGGTTTTCTAGGTCTAGAGATTTGTCCATTGTATCTGGATTCTCCAATGAGCTGGAATACACTTGTTGATAGCACTCTAACCCTTTCTACGTCTGTAAGGAGTAGAAAGACCCTCTGTTTCATTTATCTCTGCTCTAATCTTTATTATTTCCTTCCCTTTGCTACCTTTGGCTTTTTCTAGTTTCTTAAGTTGCACATCTATGGTGTTGATTTAAGATCTGTCTTGATGTTTACTGTGAGTGTTTACAGCTATAAATTTCCCCCTCACCACTGCTTTGTTGTTTTCCAGGAGTTTTGACGCGTCGTGTTTCATTTCCCTTCACCTCTACATATTTTCTCATTCCACTGTGATTTCTTCTTCGACACATTGGTTCTTTGAGAGTGTGTTTTCAGTTTTCACAGCTTTTTAAATTTTCCACTCTTCCTTCTGTTACCGATTTCTGACTTCATCTTCTTGTGGTTGGAAAAGATACTTTGTATGATATCTATCTTGTAAAATCTACTGAGACTTAACTCGCGACCTAATGCAAAGTCTGTCTCAGAGAAGGTCCCTCGTGCCGTTATTGTTGGGTCGGGTCCCGTGCCCGTCTGTTAGATCTGGCTGGGCTGTCGTGTTCTTCAAATCCTCTTTGTCCTTACTTACCTTCTGTCTGGTTGTTCTGTCCATTATTGACAGTGGGATATTGAAGGCTCCAATGATTATTATAGAACTATTTTTCCCTTCAGTTCTGTCGATAATGGCCTCTCATTATGTGTGTAAATGTTTATCATTTTTTCTTCTTGCTGTACTGAACCTCTTAATTCATATAAAATGTCCTTCTTTGTCTCTTGTAACATTTTCTGATTTAACGTCTGTTTTGTCTGGTATTATTACAGCCACTCCACCCTTTCTTTTGGTTACTATTTGCATGGATTATCTTTTTCCTTCCTTTCATGTTCAACTTTTTTGTGTCTTTGGATCTGAGTCCCTTGTAGGTAACAGATAGTTGGATCCTATGTTTTTATCCATTTCACTAATCTGTTTAATCTGCTTACATTTAAAGTCATTACTGATAAGGAAGGAATTCCTTCTGTGGTTTGCTCTTTGTTTTCTATATGCCTTAATTGCTTTCGGTCTCAAATTTTCTGCATGACTATCTTCTTTTGCATTTAGTTGATTTTTTTTGTAGTGAAACATTTTAATTCCCTTCTCATTTCCTTTTGTGTATGTTCTGTGGCGTGTGTGTGTGTGTGTGTGTGTGGTTGTGTGTGGTTACCATGGGATTGCTTTTAACATCCTAAAGTTACAACATTGTAATGTCAATTTATACCAGCTTAACCTCAATAACACATGAAAACTCTGCTACTTTACAGCCCTGACCCCACCTTCTTTCAGTTGTTAATGTCACAAAATTACATCTTTATGCATCTTGTGTCCAAAAGCATAGATGAATAATTAGATTTTTAAATATATCAGTCTCTTAACATAGAGAACCAAAAGTAGAGCTACAGACCAAAGTCATAACAGTACTAGCGTTCATAATTGTCTGTCTGCTTACTTTTACCGGAGATTATTTCTTCAGAAGGCTTCGAGTTACTTGTTCAGTGCCCTTTCATTTCAACCTGAAGGACCCCCTTCACTGCAGGGCCGGTCTAGTCATCAGGGCAAGGCTTTCAGCTTTGGTTGATCTGGGAATGTCTTCATTTCTTCCTCATTTTTGAAGGACAGTTTTCCCAAATGTAGGATTCTTGGTTGACAGCTTTTTTCCTTCAATGCTTTCAACACATCAACCCATGCCTTCTAGCCTCCAAGGTTTCTGATGAGAAATCTCCTCACAACCTTATCAGTGAAAATATGATGAAAAGCAATGTTCCTCTGAGCTTTATAGATGTTAATAATGAGCCTTATCGTGTTTTACACAACACAACATTTCCTTATACGTTGTAGCACCATTTTGAGACCAGGAACTGAGTATTTTAAGTGTAGACATTACGAGGTCTGTACAAGCCAAAATTACAGTTTTCTAAACTTGAAGTGAAAAGGCCACTGAACCATCTTATAGATTTTGATTTCTAACAAAGTAAATATCAATCTTGAAAAGCCCACACAAACAAACAAAAAGCCCATTGGGGGTCTTTTTTTTTTTTATTGAGTAAAGGGGTTTTGGGAATAAAAAGTGAGGAAACCACTGTGGTCTCAGACATCCCCAGCCATGATTGCATAATTGGCCCATTTCTTGCTGTGCCCTCACAAAGCCCCATGGTGAAGTCATGGCAACACCTGTCTATATAAGACCCTGGCTCGGCTGGGTGTTTGGTCTTTACAGCCCAGGAAGCTTTGGTGACCTGTCGGCCTTTGACCCTAGCTAGTTTGTTTTCGATTCTCTTTTTTTCATTTTGTTTGTTTTTTTATTTTCATTTTTCTTTTTTCTCTACTCCTTTTCTCTCCCAATTTTTTTTGCCTTTTTCTGTTTTTACTTTTTTCTTTTTTTTCTCCTTTTTTAGTTTTTCTTTTTCTCAATTTTTCTTCATTTCCTCCCTTCATTTTCTTTGTGTGTGTGTGTGTGTGTGTGTGTGTGAGTGTGTGTGTGTGCGCGTGTGTGTTTTTCATTTGTTTTTTTTTGTGTTAGCGTTTTAGTACAGTTAGTATAGTTCATATTGTTAGTATAGTTCATATTGTTAGTATAGTTCACGTTGTTAGTATAGTTCATAAGCATAGTATTGTTAGTATTGTTAGTATTTTGTAGGTTGGTATTGTTGGTTAGCATAGTCCGTGTAATTAGCATTATTTAGCGTTAGTATAGTTAGTAGGTCACCATGCTTCAGGGGCGTAAGGCCATTACCGCTGGTGAGGAGGACTTCTGTATTTACGAGATCCCCGAGATCACCAGTGAGGGCAGCGTCCCCCCCAGGAAGCAGTCTGATGTGACGTTCATCAAGAAAACCCAGAAGGACCCCGCTGGCCTCCAGGGACTTTGTCGTGAAGCCCAGAATATGAAGACCTCAAGTCACCCAAGTGTTGTCAAGTCACTTGAGGTGATCAACACCAAGGAAACATTGGTTCTCCTTGCAGAATATGTAAGCAGAGACAACCTGCATGACGATTCTACGCACCGTGGCCAAGTGACGGAGGAGGTTCCAGACACATTCTGCCGGCTGTTATCGGTGGTGGAGTACTGCCACCAACAAGGTATGACCGGCGGGTATCTGAAGTTAGAGACATTGCTTTTTGGCAAGAAGCTGAAGGTAAAACGCACGGGGGTTGGACTGAGCATCCAGTTTGCTGGCTACAAACTCCACACTTTCTGGGACAGCCCCCCTTATTCTGCCCCGCGACTCTTCCTGCAGCAAAGGGAGGACACCCCTTCCGTAAACTCTGGGAGCCTGGGGGTGGTTTGGTACTGCTTGGCCACCGGGTTGGAGCCGTTTGAGGGGGAAGTCTTCTGGGACGCGGAACGAAATATTGAAAACTGGGAACACAGTGCTTTGATTTTCATGTCCCTGGAGAGTGAAAACCTGTGGTACACGTTGACAACTATCCAGCCCACGATCAGGACACCAAGAAGAATCTGCTGCTGGGGCCCCATCCCAACCTGTTCCAGCACAGGCCTGTCCTCAGAGCAGAGTAGTCTGACCTCTGAAGGGACTACTATAGTGACCACGATTAGCGGGCCCAGATGCAACTCGCCAGCCACAAACTCCGACACCAGCAGTGAATACAGGCAGCCAAGGAGGATGTCCCTAGAGCCAAAAAATCAGGTTCTCAAACATCTCAATAAATTAAAAAATGTATTTAAGAAAAATAAAATACAACCCCAAAAAAACAAATAAATGAGAGCCATGAGAGCCACGTGTCCATGCCTTTATTTTATTTTGTTTTTTAACTTTAAAGGAAAAATGTTTGTTTTGAAAGAGAAGGGACAGTGCGAGTGGGGGAGGGACAGAGAGAGAATCCCAAGTCTACTCTGTGCTATCAGCTCGGAGCCCGACGCGGGGCTCCAGCTCACAAAACTGTGAGATGGCGACCTGAGCAAGACCAAGAGTGGGACGCTTGAGCCACTGAGGCCCACCCAGGAGCCCCGTCCCTGCGTTTTAAGTGCAGGGAACGATGCTGAGCTCCAGGAAGCCCGGGGACATGGCACAGGAGATTGGCCAGGGCGACGGGTGGGACCAGATCCAGAACAGCTTCACAGGCTGGAGGAGTGTCAGTGGGAGAGTGACCTGCTGGATGTGGAGTTGTAGGAAGCACAAGGTGGAGGTGGTGAAGTTTTGGAGTGATGGGGGGTTCGTGGGTCTGGAGCCGATGGCCAAGGAAGAATTCGTGAAGAAGTCTTTGGTGCAAAAAGGTGATTTTATTAAAGCACGGGGACAGGTCCCATGGGCAGGGAGAGCTGCACTGGCGTCGTGACGGGTAGCTCATTATATACCCTCAGGTTGGGAGGGGGTTAGGGAGAGAGCCAGAATTCCTTGGAGACTTACTCTAGGACTCAAGGTTCCAGGACATTGAGGGGCTAGCTGTTGCCAGGAAAACGCCGTTTCTTGCCGTTTAATGAAACCTCAGCCATGAGACCCTTTAGATGGATCTGGGCAGGCCATAAGCGTGGAGGATGATTGCCAGCATATATGTTGCGGGGGTTGAGCTGAAGTAGATTTGTCATTATTTGTCATAATGGCATGTGGGCAGCAGGGGCCCCGGGGGTGGGTCACAATGGGGGTATCGGCAGCAGGAGTCCGGGGGGTGGGTCACAATGGCGTGTGGTCAGCGGGGCGCCGGGGGTGGGTCACAATGGGGTGTGGGCAGCGGGAGCCCAGGGGGTGGGTCACAATGGGGTGTGGGCAGCGGGAACCCGGGGGGTGAGTCACAATGGGGTGTGGGCAGCGGGAGCCCCGGGGGTGGGTCACAAAGGGGTGTGGGCAGCGGGAGCCCCGGGGGTGGGTCACAATGGCATGTGGGCAATGGGAGCCCCGGGTCCCCTTCCAGGGACTGCCCACCTGGTGGGGAAGGAATGAGCTGGGTGCAAACACTCTGGATATCACCCTCTCTTTCCTGTGCACCCACTGGGGACCAGACCTCAGCCGGTGGATGTCCCAGCTCTCCCTACCCCACCCTCCCCCCTGCTGTCCCCCTCCTCCCTTCTGCCCTGGCTCCGGACTCACCTGCTCTCACTGGCCACAGGTGCAGGGTCCATCATGGCCCCCTTCCCTTCATGTCTCACTTTGGCCACCTCCAGAAGCTGACTTGGATGACCACGCATAGCAGGCTCTTTTTGCCCAGATGTTGGGTCAACAGTAATCCACTTATCTCACTGGAAAGTCTTAAGACACCACATAAAACCAAATCATGGCTCTGTGCCCTCTGTATACATGACAGAGAACCCCAATATAACAGACTGGTGAGGAAGGAGGTGGGGTGAGATCAGAGGGTCCCTAGTAATGGCCCCCGAGTTGTAACTACTGAGAGGCTTGTCACCTCTGGGTGCCCCAGGAGATTCACTCCTCTCTCCCCTTCATCCCCGACCAGAAACACTCCAGATTTGTGCCAGCAGACTGGTTGTACTGTGTTTTAAAGGACAAGGAGTGCGTAATTCACTCATTTATTCACTCAACAAACACGTTTACATGATGGTATATATGGTGGAGGTTCCATGGGGCACAGGACCCAGTTCCTGCCCTTCAGAGCTGAGGCCACCGGGAATAGGTAAGGGAGCGTGGAGTGCAGTTCCAGAGTCAGGTTCAGATCGCAGCTCTACCACTGACTCGCCGTGTGACCTTGGGGAAGTCACTTAGCCTCTCGGGGCCTCAGTCTTCCCACCTATAAAATGCATACGCTAGTGATGCCCGCCTCGAGGACAGCTGTGAAATTGAAATAAGGTCATTTAGAGAAGCTCTGGGAACACTGCCCAGGGCAAAGTGCGGCAAGTATTTACTGCTCATTTAGCGGCCATTACTGAGCACCTACTATGTGCCAGGCACCAGGGATGCAGCAGTAGGCCCCGGAGGGGTAGACAGGTGAGCAGTGCGGAATACCCAGGAGACCCCAGGTGTGGGAAAGCAGAGGCTCCTGGGGATCACACTCCCTCCACCTTTTCCTGCCCTGAACCTACAGCTGCTGGCCCCTCCTGCTCACCTGCCAGCCAGACCCCATTGTCCTGCGGCATCTGGGGAGCGCTTTGCCAATTGCCTACCTCAAAGGTGCACTTGTCCTAGCTCTTGCCAGCTGGGGGACCTCAGGACACTGCCTTGGCCTCTCATCACCTGCTTTCTTTCTGTGAGGGAGGACCCAGTCCCTTCCACGGGGGTTCAGCGAGGAGCAGGGGACAGAGTGGATGGCATCCAGCCAGCAGGCTCAGCTCCTGCGGTGACAGGGAAGCAGCTGGTCAGCTTTAAATACACCTGCAGCTCCCCTGTGGCTCGCGGAGCCTCGTGATCTGTGGTCTGCAGAGGTGGCCCAGGGCGGGTGATCTATCTGTGCCCCAGGTGTGGTGGAGGGGGTTAATTAAAAAGGTGGCTGGGAGATGAATTTCTGGAAACACAAATTGGAAACCAGTGGAAGCTATTGATCTGCCTAATGGGAAGCCGATGGTTTCTGAGCGTGCAGACAGCTCCGGCACAGGCAGGTGGCAGGAATGATGTGGCCCCTTCCCCGAGCTGATCGGCCCCAGGTGCACTGGGAACATGGGTCGGGGAGGGGCCGAGGAGGTGCCCACAGCCTCCCGGTGGGGCCCTGGGGTACTGATTCTGGCTCAGAGCTGGGGAGCCCGCTGCGTTTCTGCTTGGGGTCCTCATCAGAGGAGCTCCTATCCTGCCTCAGTTTCCTCATCTGGAAACTCCTGACCCCTGGTATTATTGTCAGGTTAAGTGGGTTGTGACAAATCCCGTCCTCAGTGCTGGGTACACGGGAGTAAACACCCTGGCCCACGTCTCAGCCCTCCTGGAGCTCACACTCTAGTGGGTGCGACACACAATGAGCAGATACAGTTTCAGGGAGAACTGCCTGTGCAAAGGCCTTGAGGGGGGAGGACCCGGTGGCCTGCAGTTGGCAACAGTAGCCTGGGATGTGAATAGACATCACCGTGGCAATCCACAAATACCCCCCAAATTTCAGATCCCCACACCCCCAGGGGACTGCGGCACCATTGCGGAGAACCGGTGATGTGGATCTGCTCGTTTCCTTTTCACGGAGTCCCTGCGGCATACACGTAATTTTATGCCCGTTACACAGATAAACAAAGTAAAGCTCAGAGACGCTTGGCCAGGGCTGAAGGCCACACAGCTAGGAAACCGAGCCTCCAGTGCAGTGCTTTGCCACAGCTCATGGAGCGGGCGTGGCTGTATTCCTTTGGTGTCCCCACACTATCACAGCAGGGCTGGGCCCAGGGCCTGGCTCAGCAGCCCCGGCCCATCTTGGGCTGCGCTGCTCTAGAATGTAGGCAGGTGACTGTTCACACTGCCCCTGGTGAGTGGATGCCATTGAGGCGTGGGCAGACTTTATCAAGCGCCGGCTGGTGCCTGGGCTCCTGTCTCACCGCAGCCCCTCCTTCCCTCCCTAGACCAGAGTCATTTTGAAAGCACTTACTCGTGAAATGCTCTCTCAGGATTTGGGTGGGGAAGATGGCCAGTGTTAGTCTGCTTATTGATCGCTGGACTTTATAAGGGTTTATCTCTGAAACAATGAAACTGAAAGATGGCCTCTAAATTTATATCTCCAGCCTATATCTCCACCGCCTCCCCCCCAATTCCAGGCTTTTTAGCACCAGTGGCCCTTCAGGCATCACACTGCCCATCCACCCAAGGGCCTCCTGGGTCTCCGTTTCCTTTCTACTGTCTCAGCAGGGGGAGCTTTTATAAGCACAAACCCCATCATGTTGCTGGTTTGGAACACCCGGTGCTTTGCACTTTGCCCAAAATCTAGATTCCCCATCACACCTGCCCCGCCTCCCCCTCTACCTCCCCTGAAGGGGCACTCCCCTTCAGACACTCCGTTCCCCTTGCAGCTCTTCAAGTACACAGGGTGTTCTCTGGCCTCAGGGACTTTGCACTGGCCACTCCCTGTCTGAACCACTAGCATCCCAGGTCTTTGCATGACTGGTGCCTTGTCACTATCCAGGTCTCAGCTCACAGGTCACCTCCTTGGGAAACACTCCCGGACCATCCCCAGACACCTTCACGGCGCGTAGTGCCCTCTCCAAGTATTGAGTGTGCACCTGTGCACAAGCTTCCCGTCTATCCCTACCCCCATGGTAGCAGGATAGGTAGCATTCCTACTTACCGCCCAATCCCCAGGGCCTAGGCCAGGGTTCGGTAAACATTTGTACAATTAATCAATGAACAGAGTGTGAGGCTTTGCAAAAATTCAGCCAGAGACACAACCTGACTTGGCCCGGAATCCTGGGCTTTGCTGGATTTACCCTCACTTGGTGGCATTGTGCTGGGTCTGCCCGCCACCCCCTCCACCAGTCCCAAACCACTGACCTGAGGATAGGTAACCCTGTGGTGTCCTCAGCCCCTGGCTCTGTCCCAGCTCGGAGGGCGGGCCTCAAGGGGATGTCCTGGAGGCCGGTCTGCACTGAAAGTCCAAGCCCTCTGTGTGTGTTGAGGGGAAATGCCTCACCCTGGGCTGCCAACCCCAGCAGAGGAAACCACCCCAACACCCAAGGGGTTAGGACTTGACGATGAAGTTTCACCAGGCAGATGAGGAGAGAGGGAAGAGTGTCCTGGGCAGAGGGAACAGTGTGTGCAAAGGCCTAGATGTAGGAAGAGCCTGGTATAAAGACAGAAGAGGAAAGAGCCAGCCAAACCTCATTTTGGAAGGAGGACTATGGTCTTCATCTGCCTCATTGGATCTCCCCCCCACTCTATGCTAAGGAGGAGTGGGTGGAGCTTCACTCAAGGTCATGGGGAAGTCTTCTCCCATGGCCCCTTGTACCAGCCTCCTCCCTGCCCTCCCTGTTCCTGCCCTTGCCACCCTGCTATCTGTTCTCAGCACAAAGCCAGAGGGGCCCTCCCAAGGCTCCCACCTTAGAGTAAAGGCCAAGGCCATCCAAAGCCTGCACCAGCCAGTCCTCTGACCACCCCTCCTCAACTGTCCCCATCACTCCCTCTGCACCAGCACAGCGGCCTCCTCGCTGATCCTGGAACACACCAGGCACACTCCTACCTCACTCAGGGCCTTTGCACGTGCTGAGCCCTCTGCCCAGAACCACCTCCTTCATCGCTGGTTCTGCTTTTATAGGGAGACAAGGTGAATTGGGCACAAACAGGGAGCACTTTGAGGTTGAGGGGGCTTTCCTGGTATCTAAAGCTGCCCCAAGGGAGACCTTTTGGGGAACACTGATGGCTATTTTCCTAAAACGTAGGGCCAAGAAGCCCTCCCAGAGCTGGAGCCCCAGGGTGATCTGGGAGAAGTCCCATTTACCTTGGCCTGCTTCATTCCGGTAAATACTGACTGTGGCTTCCCAAAAGATCGAGCTCTGCCAGTGATGTGACTTAAGCGGGGCCTCTAAGGGCTACGGATGCCTGGGCCAGCACTCAGGCACAGAATGGCCACTACCCGTAAGCCCCGCCTGGTGCCGCCTCCGCTCTTTCTGAACAGAGGACGGTAGTGACCTCCGTGACCACCCGAGGGACCTGAGCCTGAAAAGCCTTTGTCCCACTGGCTCTGAGAGGATGCAAGTCTTAGTGGTTTTAAAACGTCAGATTCTCATGAAATGCCATCCAGCACACCTGAAGCGCCTTCCTCTCCCACCCCACCGAGTACTTGTCAGCACCCCCAGGCCGGAGTCTGACACGCCCACGTGCCCAACTCCGGCATCAACTTCCCCAGGTGGCAGACACAGGCAGCCTAGTCCAGCTGCACCCATTCCTGGACCTGAAACTCCACTCAGGTCTCTGCTCAAGTGTCGCCTCCTAACCCCCCTCCCCATCTTATCCCAGTTCCTTCTCCTTCAGGGCACTGTTGGCTACCTGACATGTGACATAGTCATTGTGCAACAGCTTCGTCGGTAGGTAATTTACATACTAGAAAGCTCACCCGCTTAAAGCATGCAAGGCAACGGTTTTAGTATATTCAGAGTTGTGCAACCATCACCACTGTCTAATTTTGTGATGTTTGCATCACCCATAAACCTATACCCATTAATAGTCATTCCCCGTTATTACCCCCGTCTTCCAAGCCCCTGGCAACCACTTACCCATTTCCTGTCTCTGTGGACTCGCCTGTCCTGAATATTCCTATAAACGGGACCATGCGCTCTGTGGTCTTTTGTGACCGACTTCATTCATGGAGCAAAGTGTTATTTCTAATCATCCATTTCCCCCTACCTCAGGGCCTTTGCACTGCTGCTCCCTTTGCCGTGAATGTTCTTCCTCAGATACGTCTGCGGCTCCTTCCTTCACTCCCCTCCTCAGCAAGGGCTTCCCCAACCCCTATTTAAATGGGTAATTCTCGCCCTCTTCCTGGCCCTTCCAACCTTACCAGCTTTGCTTTCCTTCAGAGATCTTAGCTTCCTCCCACTCCCCGACATCGCTGCACTTCCCTATGCTTCTGTTATCAGCCTCCCCAAAAGTCAGGGACCTTGTCTCGCTCACTGCTCAGTGCCCCCAAAAATGGCTGCATGTAATAGCTGCTCTGTGTTGGTTGAATGAAGAAATTCCAGGGTCTTCTGGGATCCTTTTAACCTTATTCAGAGCCAGCCTAGGGTCTGGTGAGGCCATGAGCCACCTGGGGGCAGGCACGCATCAGGAGCGCTATCACCCTGGGATGCTCAGTTTCGGCCTCTAGATGCCGCCACAGTGCTCAGGGTTCCAGGGGCCGAGCTCAGCAAGGGCCTTAAGTGTCCGGGGCCTTCGGTGCCCACGAAGGGCAGCTGGGCATCTCCCACAGTGCCATGGAGCTGGCCATGAGGACAAGGTCTGCAAGCAGGGCTCAGGCCTCAGCCTTCCCCGGTGACAAATGGCTGATAATTAATGTTGGACCCGCACGTTATTAATCAATTTAAAGTCGAGTGCGCAGCCAGAAGCGATTCCGAGGAAAAAAATGTTCAGCCCCACATCCTCCTCATTCTTACTCATCAATCACCAATTTTGCAGGCAGCTTATTAAAATGTAGAGAAAAGCGTGGCTGGAGAAATAAAAAGCCCTTAAAGGCCCAGAGATGGTTTATCAGGGTTTTGCAGATGCGGAGGCAAAGGGTGGGGAGAGGGGTGTCAGGAATGGCAGAGCTGAGGGGCCAGGCTCCATTTCACAGAGGGAGGGGCTGAGGCCAGATCCTCAAAGGTGAAGGGCGATGGTGTGAAATCCAGAAGGGTTCATGCTAGCCCAGGAGCATGGCCAGAGGCTCGAGCCCCCGGGCCCAGGAGCAGGGGTGGGGGGGGTGGGGCGTGGAGCTTGCATATCATGCCAGCAGACAGAACGAAGATCCCATGTGGAGGACTTAGTGACCGAGGACAGCGGATCTAGGTCCAAATGCAGGGCAGGGGAAGACCATTGCTTTGGAGTTAGGCAGATCTGGATTCAAACCCCAGCTCTTCTCCCGACCAGTGGTATTAGCGGGTAAGTCGCTTTCTGTCTTGGAGCCTCAACTTCCTCCTGAGCCAGGAGAAAACCAGACCACTCTCAAAGGTTTGCAAGCATGGAAGGAGGCCACGTATACGAAGGCCTGGGAGACTTTAGGCAGAGAATAGATGCTCAGTAAATGAGAACTCTCTCTGAAGGCCCAGAACCGGTCACAGACCACAGCTGGTGTTTCTTCCGTGTCTCCGGAGGGCATGAGGATGTATTTTGAGTCTAGAGCCAAGCAGGTTTGCACTCTGCTAGGACAGTCTTTCCAAGTACCAGAAGCCTGCTATGTTTTTGCTTGTCCTGTTTCTTGTCTGGGAGTGTGCTTTCTTGTCTCCTTCCCCTAGGGAACTCTTACGCATTCTTCAAAACCTAGCTCATACTGCACCTCCTCTGTGCTGCCTTCCCAGTACTGTCAGTTGCTTGACTTCTATGTTCCAAACATACTGGATTCTTGCTAGATTGTGAATCCCTTGTGGGAAGGGCCTTGCTTTGTGCCGCCTCAGGCGGTGACATAATACCTTTAATTGGATGAATAACTAAAGGGATGAGCAAATAAATGAATGGCCATTTACCTCTTCCCTGATGTCACTTAGAGGCCTGTCCCTCGCCATCCTTTGCCTCCATGACTGTGAACTTCTCAAGAGCCAGAGCCCGGTCTAGGGGTCTTGCCTTTGTCTGTCTCCCACTGGCCAGGTCCGTTCTTGATACATACTAGCTACTCAAAAGATGTCAGAATGACCGTGGGGCGCCTGGGTGGCGCAGTCGGTTAAGCGTCCGACTTCAGCCAGGTCACGATCTCGCGGTCCGTGAGTTCGAGCCCCGCGTCAGGCTCTGGGCTGATGGCTCGGAGCCTGGAGCCTGTTTCCGATTCTGTGTCTCCCTCTCTCTCTGCCCCTCCCCCGTTCATGCTCTGTCTCTCTCTGTCCCAAAAATAAATAAAAAACGTTGAAAAAAAAATTTAAAAAAAAAAAAAAAGATGTCAGAATGACCGAGAGGGAAAAGAGGAGACGGGAAAGCTGAGCCCATGCTTAGTAAGCACCTACTAAGAGTCAAGGGTGGTGCTGAGCATTTTTACCTGTATGATCCTTTTTTTAGCGTCATACCAAGCTCATGGCGCAGATGTGGGTACTGGGGCAGAAGGACCCAGATATGTGCAGGAGCCAGAATTTAAACCACAGAGTCTGAATGGCCCTTGAGAGCTGTTGCCATTTCATGATGATGCCTTCCAAAGGCGTTCATGCATGCATGAGTGACTTAATGAGTACACAGATAAATGAATGAATTACAGAGTTCTCAGGAGAAGCCTGCTGCCTCCTTCCTCTCTCACGCCAGTCCCTCTGCCTCCTGCCCAGGCCTTTCTCCAGTACAGCTGGGTCAGTGCTTTTATTTGGGGCTGTAGAATGAGACCTGGCCCGCCCCATGCCTTTGCAGGACTCCTACCTCCCTGCAGATTTTCCTGTGCACCGCCCCCCTCCTACACCCTACCTTTCCTTGCTCTGCAGCTGCTGGCCCTTCCTGCTCCCCTGCCAATCAGACCCCCATTGTCCTGCCACATCTGGACTGCTCTGCAAATTGCCAGCCCCGAAAGGCTCACTCAGCATTCTCTGCAAGAAGACGTCCAGGCTTCATTCACAAACACGCGTTCCTAAAAGGCTGGCGATTGTGTCCTCAGCATCCCCATTGGGGCCTACCTGGAGACTTGGAGTGGCAGAAAAAGCCCCAGATGGCTGGGGAGGGAGGGGTGACGGAGCAGGAAGGGAGCTTGGCCTCTGGGAAGTGCAGGGCATGCATTACAATATCCTTTGCTCCATCGGTGCCAAAGCCTGTGTTCCTGCCTCTCAAGAGGTAGTGTCTCCCTAATGGGGCTGCAAGGATGTCGGCGGGAAGGCTGTTAACACCCCGAGGGCTGGACCTGCCCCGGGGTTCTGGTTCAAGAAGCCTGGGGTGGACATTTGATGCTTTGGTTAGAGGAACCATGAGGAGGCTTCAGGAAGGGCGAGACCCTGCCCAGCTGGGCTCGCCTCTGGGGAAGGCAGTGACCATCTGGACCGGGTCACACGCAGCCCAGGGGACCCCAGGGACAGGGATGGTGGCAGTCTCTGGCTCATTCGCCTGTGCAGTAAGCCTAGAGCAAGGTGAGGAAGAGGGAGGGTGCTCAGAGAGCAAGATCTGACTGGTGCCAGCTCACTGATGACCATGGTCACTACCATGGTGAAACAGCAGCAGTGGCCCCTCTGAACCCCTACCGTGCGCCAAGTACAGAACACCTACCTCGCTTAGGGTCTGATTTGACATCAGTGAAGCCTTTGTTCGTGAATAATCTGAATGTGCTCCTCTGCTTTCCGGGGAGGTAATGATCGAACTGAACTCCCACCCTCCCTGAATTTCCAGTAGAAGCCCAGAGAGGGCATGCACTCTACCCCAGGTCACACAGCTTAGCAGGTGTAGGACTGACTGAGAGAAGGCCCTCGCGAACATGTGGTTGCTGGAATCAGTTGGCCTGGGTTTGGCTCCTGGGCCCCTCTGCTCAGCCGTGTGGGGAGAGACAGACCCCGAGCTTCACTGTCCTCGGTTTCTACTTCTGTTCTATGGGCCTGAGGAGAAGAAAGAGGCTGCTGTGACCACTCACGCTCAACCCCCCATCAGTGGACGTGGCTGCTTCTCTGCCACCACCTCCTTATGGCAAACGTGAGAGACGAGGAGCCTGAGGGTCAGGGTGAGGCAGTCCCCAGGGTCACACAGTGCAGTCCCCTCCCTGAGACATCGCTCCTCCTCTGGAAGCTGCTTTTAGAGGCTCGTGGCCTCCTGGGAGACCGTGTGCGGGCTGTGCTCACCCTGAACCTGGTGTCAGAGCCGGAGTGACGATCTTCCTGAGCACAGGCAGGGCAGGGCCAGGCCTATAAGCTCCTCACAGGGCTGTGGGAGGCAGGACTCAAAATGCCTTGGATTAAAATACATAAGAAAAACGGACAGTGGAAATTGATAAATGCGAAATTAGTGTCCTCAAGGCAGGATATGGCAGCTGACCAGGCACAGCCCGGCCCACCTCCCCAGGCTCTCAGAGCAGACTGCCGAGGGACACCTTGTGACTTAGGACCTGGGTGGGTCACTGAGAAGTGACAGTATCTGAGTGGGACCTTCAAGTCTGACTTAGTGCATGGGTGAGGCCACTGAGGGGTGACTTTGGACCTGGGTGGGGCTAAAACAATCCCACGCACGGAGATGTTGCCAAAAGGATCCAATCTAGAAACAAGATGTAGGGACTGGCGTGGGTGTGGAGGTGGCGAGCGGTCTCATGGGCAGGCCTGGGAGGGAGCCAGGTCTGTTGGGCCTCTCTGGACCTCCTTGAGTCCCAGAGGTTTGGGGTTTTGCCAGCAACTCTTTCCAGGACTGTGTGGCAGCCACATGCTGCCCTCTGCTGGGACATCGTAGTATTACACCCCATGACATTGGGCTTGGGGCAACACCAGGACTTCCCTGAGAACTTCATGGGGACATCCCTGGGATCCAGAGTCCTCAGGGCTGGCAGAGGCTCCCAAGGCCTTCTTCTGCCCCTGACAGACCCTTGCTTTCTTAGTCACGGAGACGGGGAGCTCACTCCTTTTTGCAGTCAGCTTCAACGCTGCACAGCGCGGATCAGCTTGGCCCCAGAAGGCGTTGCAGTTGGCTCCCTCCTGGTGTCATCTCTGCTCTCTGGGTTTCAGGACTGCCTGTAGAGCCTGGGGGTGCTGAGCTGCCCTCCACCAAGCTGCCCTGCTCCAGACCGGGCTGTCCGGTTCCTCCAGGCCCTGCCCACCCTAGCCCTACACAAGCTGCCTTATGCCTGTTCATCTTCCATGGGGGAGCTCCAGACTAAAGAGACCTGGCAGGAGCTCCAAACAGCTGAGCATCACCCCCCCTCCCCTGGAGGGTAAGGCTTTCTCAGGAAAATCCCTGCAGATCTCTCAGACGTGCCTGTGTCTTTGTTTCTATGCCAGAGATGCTCAGTGTCCCTGGATCCAAAGGGAGGCTGACAATGGGCCAGGAGTTGAGGAATGGCTGGATATGGACAAAGGGGTGAGTGGCCGGCTCAGAGAGGCCAGCCAGGGTGAGGCCGCAGCACAGCCGGGAGCTGGGACTTCTCTGGAGCATCATGGGCAGGTCCCACAGGGGGCTCTCAGGACCTTCCACGCCCAAGTTCCTGCTCCTGCAGGAGCCACAAAGGAGGGTATTCTCAGGGAGGCCAAGGAGAAAGGAGAGGGGAGAGGGAAGTTGGCAGGCTTGGTGGTGAAGGAAGAGGACCGATCACTTGAGTAAAAAGCCCAGCGACTTTATCCGTCATCATGTAAGCAGACTCGTTCATTTGCTCGTTCCTCAAATATGTTTTGAGTACAAGCACATCTTACCTTATTGCGCTTTGCAGATACTGCATTTTTTTTTCTTTTTACCAATCGAAGATTCGTGGTGACCCTGCTTTAACCAAGTCGCTCGGCACCCTTTCTTCTGCAGCATTTGCTCGCTTCACATCCCTGTGTCACATCTCAGTAATTCTTGCAGTGTTTCAAATTTTTTCGTTGTTAATCTATTTGTTCTGGCGATCCGTGATCAGAGATTGTTGAATGTTGCTGCTGTAACTGATTTGAGGTGCCGTGAACCGCGTCCATGAAAGATGGGGAATTTAATCGAAAGATGTGCGTGTTCTGACGGCTCCAGCGACTAGCCCCTCCCCTTCCCCCCTTCCTCTCCTCGGGGCTCCCTGTTCCCCGAGACACAATAATATTGAAATCAGGCCAGTGAAGAGGCCTACAGTGGTCTCTACACGTTCGAGTGAAATGAGGACTCCCACGTCTCTCACTTCACGTGAAAAGGTAGAAGTGATTCCGCTTAGTGAGGCAAGCGTGTCAAAAACCGAGAAAGGCCCCAAGCCAGGCCTTGTGCAACAAATAGCCAAGGAACGTGGCTGTGATGTGAATGCGAAGGAAAAGTTCTGGAAGGAAATTCAAAGTGCTCCGCCAGTGAACACAAAAACGGTAAGAAAGTCACGCAGCCTGAACGCAGATATGGAGAAGGTTTTCGTGGTCTGGATAAGAGATCAAACCAGCCGCAATATTCTCTTAAGCCAAAGCCTAATCCAGAGCAAGGCCCTGACTCTCTTCAATTCTGTGAAGGCTGAGAGAGGTGAGGAAGCCGCAGAAGAAACGTCTGAAGCTAGCGGAGATTGGTTCGTGAGGTTTAAGGAGAGAAGCTGTCTCCCCGACATACGAGGACAAGGTGAAGCAGCAAGTGCTGATGTAGAACCCGCAGCGAGTTTTCCAGAAGGTCAGGCTGAGATACGAATGAAGGTGGGTTCACTAACCAGATTTCCAGTGTAGATGAAACAGCCTTCTGGTGGAAGAAGATGCCGTCTAGGATTTTCATAACGAGAAAAGCAAAGTCAATGCCTGGCTTCAAAGCTTCAAAGGACAGGCTGCCTCTCTTGTTAGGGGCTAATGCAGCTGGTGACTTTAAGTCGAAGCCAGTGCTCACTTACCATGCAGAAAATCCCGGGGCCCTTGACAATTATGCTTTATCTACCCTGCCAATGCTCTCTACGTGCAACAATAAGGCCTGAATGACAGCACATCCGTGTACAACGTGAATTGCTGAATATTTTAAGCCCACTGTTGAGACCTGCTGCTCAGACAAAAAGATTCCTTTTATATATTTTTAAATATGTTTGTAATGTTTATTGATTTTTGAGAGAGAATGTGGTAGAACGTGAGCAGGGAAGGGCAGAGAGAGAGAGGGAGACACAGAATCCGAAGCAGGCTCCAGGCTCTGAGCTGTCAGCACAGAGCCCGATGCGAGGCTCCAACCCACGAACCGCGAGATCATGACCTGAGCCGAAGTCGGACACTTAACCGACTGAGCCACCCAGGCGCCCCCAAAGTATTTTTAAGTTAAGGTATGTATATTGCTTTTTTGGACACTTGATTTTATTGCGACACCGGCTTTATCGTCATGGCCTGGAGCCAAACCCACACTGCCTGTGAGGCGTGCCTACTATGTGCCAGGCGCGGTCCCGAGGCTTGAGTCTATACCAGTGAGTAAAACAAGCAGAATCCCCTCCTCTTTACGGAGTCTATACCTGAATGAGGGAGACAGTCAGCAAACAAATGGGATGCTTTCAGAAAGTGGTAAGTGCTCCGAAGATAGTGGCTTGAGGGTGACGGGGTGGATGACGTCAGGGGACAGGTGGGCAGGTTTGCTCATTGTTCTTATAAATAATGCTGCGATGAACATCTTTGAACATGAAGCTTGGTGCTCATTTGGGATTCCTTTTTGCTAAGAAATGCCATTCTTATGTTATCTCAGGTCCTTGGGGAGGCAGGAGCAGGTCCTAACTCACTGTGGCAGGACAGGGCAGATGGCGGATCCCCAGGAAGGACCTGCAGGGGAGGGGCTGCGGAACGCAGCTTGCAGCTGTGGGCAGGGAGCTCGCCAGGCCTCTTCCCACTGCTCCAGCGGCTCCTTCTCCCTCTCCTTTGCTGGCCTTTGCTTCTGCCCATAAATATCCACATGCCCAGGGCTCTGCCCGGCCTTCCCTCTTCAACCCACTCTCTCCCCACCTGTCCCTCCTGGAGCCGGGCCTCCAGCCAGATTCTTATAGCCTCCTGGATGCTTCTCCTGAGCATCCCCGAGGCTCCGTACCCCAGCACATCCAAAAGGGGCCGGGTCGTCTCTCCTTACACCCTGTACCTCTTCTTGGGTCCCCAGGTAGGTAAATGGCACTACCATCCATCCAATGCCCAAGCTAGGAACCTGGGTGTTGACTTTGACCCTGCGTCGCCGTCATACCTCACCCATACGTCTCCCCAACACATTTCTTCTCTCCCATCCCACCCCTTGCTGTATACAGGGCAGAGAGAAGTACCGACTGTCCACCACAGGCCTCCAGACCTGCTGTTCCCTTTCTCCAGAGGCACTGTCCCCCTGCCTCTAACCTCTCCCCCTTGAACCCATACCCCACGAAGGGATTCATTTAGTTTCATGTCCCTCCTCAACATCCTTCCGAAGAAGCCCAAGCCCTTCAGTAAGTTGACTTTCGCTGTTGTGCTTCTCACCTCCACGCCTTTACACATGCTGTTCCATATGGATGTAATGCCTTTCCATGCACTGTCTGCCTGACAAGCTTCTAGTCATCCTTTTAGACTCAGCTGCAACATCCTGGAAATGGAAACTTCCATTTTTCCTTCCTATATCCCCTTTCTCAAAGAACTTGCCCCTCCTTCCCTCATATCATATAGTTTTCTGTGTATCTTTCTATTGAAACAATCACTCAATATTAAAATATTCATTCAGAATTATAACGATTAGAAGGTACATGTATTAGGACTTTTGGTTGCAAGTGACAGAGTGCCCACTTCAAACTGGCCTAAATGAAAAGAGATTCTCACATATCCCCAAAGCTTCAGGCATGGCTAGATCCAGAAGTTCCAGTCCTGACCCTGGACCTGTCCCTCTTCTGCTCTGAGTCTAGCTTCCCCCTGCATTGGCTTCCTCCTCAAGGGGCCCGATGGAAAGTGCTGGCTCATCCCTTTCAGATTTAAGTTTGAATTCAAGTTCAGAGCTTCTCTCGCACGACAGTGTCAGTGAAGTCTGGGCCTGCCTCTCCTGGGCCCAGCTTGAGTGCCATGCCTGTTCTTGGGAGCAGAGTCAGGCCCACCTGAGCCCCAGACACTGAGAAGGATGCAGGGGAGATTGGCAGGAGGGGAGGCAGCTGGGCAGGGAGAGGTGTTGGCTGTCAAGGCCTCAAGACGTGTTCCCTTCCTCTGGGCAGGACACATGGCTTTTTATCTCACCTTGTACCCCCACTGCCTAGACTGGGCCAGGCCCAAAGCAAGAAGCAGTCGGCATTCTATGGATGAAGATACAAGCGAATAGAGAATGAGTGCTGCTCTGTGGTCAGGAAATGCTCATGGCCCTGTGAGCTGGGGGCTGGGCACACTTGCTGGTCCCCAGCCACACACACAGCCCAGCATGAATTCGCAGATTCCCATGAAGACCCAGGAGGAGACCACCCAGCAGACCAGCCTGTGGCAATGTCATAAGGCGGCCATAGAGGACCGCTGTCCCCTTCATATGGACCTGAGGCTTTTCCGCTCTGTTTCCGAGGAGCGGTGCCAGTCACCAAAAATAGACACAGATAGACACACACACACACACACAGGCGGATACACACACACACACACACACAGGCACGCAGAACCCCGCAGCTGAGGCAAGCAAGACAGATTCCTGGAGAGGAAAGTGAGTCGCCAGATGCAAGATGTTTTATTGGCTTCGGCGGTTCCATTCCTCGTCAAGACGGTCCTGGCATCTGTTTGGAATGGTTAATAAGGGAAGTGATGCATTTTTAATCACCACAGCCCTCACTGAAAATCACAGCCTGTGTCTCGCCACGCTTGCTGGGCCCTGCGATAACACAGAGAGCCTTCCTCACATTTGCTCTCATTATCGAACAAGAGAGAAAGGCCCGGCTTCACTCCGTTGTCACCCAGATGGCTGCAGGCACCTTCCAAGTCCCTCAATCCCCCATCCTGGGTCGGCTTCAGTCCCCGACAATCTCCAGGGCTGCTGGGTGATCAGGCTGCCTCAGAGGAGCTCCCTGAGACTGGGGCGGGGGGTGGGGGGACAGCGGAGCTGGGAGGGGGCACCGTGTTGGCATTCTCGAGGGCTTTTCCAATATCACCCCCTGCCACAGGGCCCAGCCACCCTCCAAGAAGTTGCTCAGATGGAGCCCCGTATCTGCCACCCGGTGGCAGTGGGGCTTGGGACAGATGGCTTAACCTCTCTGAAGCTCAGTTTCCTTTTCTGTCAAGTGGGGCCAATAATTCCAGCTTTGCAGGGTAGCCATCGGGATTCCGTGAGGTAATAAAGCACATGGTGGATCTGTCACCTAAAATACTGTTCTCGTCCCCTGCCTTCCCTGGATTCTCACCACGCAGAGAGAAGCTTTGGGACACACTGGGGCTTAAGGAACATGGACATCTGGGAAGGGAAGGAAGCCAGGCCGGGGCTGGGGAGCGGACTTAACCCAGGAGCCCTTGGGTGGCAAAGGACAGAAACTCGAGTCAGAAGAGATTTGAATGGTTACTATCCGGGCACAGCCCAGGGGTCTGCTTCAGTGTGGCTGGTGCCAGGGGCTCTGATACGCTGCTCCCCTGTTTGTCTGCCCCTGGGGTCATGTTCCCCTGTGGGAGCTCTGGCCTCCCATCTCACTGGTCAGCCCTGGGGCTCATGGCCACTCCCGAAACCACCTCCATCGCCCAGGGAAGGCTGTATCCCAGTCAGCTTGCTTCTGTCACTTGGCTGCCTCTAGAGCTGGGCAGGTGGAGTCAGCCCCACCTGACCATGTAGGGGGAGGATTCACTTGTGTGTGTTTGTGGGGGCGGGGCAGTAAACCGAGGCTACAGACAGCCCACTGAGTATATTTGGAAGCAGAGGGCAACATAGGCCAAGCTGGCCGCCTCAGCTGGGGCATATGCACACAGCTACCAAAGCCACAGGTAGGCACAGGGATGCCCCCCTTCACCCAGGCGGCCGGCCCCTGGCCCCAGCACAGAGCCTGGACTCACTGACCCTGAGTGCCAGGGGCTCTACAGATGGGAGGACAGGGTTTACCCCTGGGTGTATCTACATAAATCCTCAGGACCGCCCCCCACCCCCATGCTCGATGCCCGGGACCAGGTGACCTCCCACCCCAGGCTGCCGCACCTCCATCCTTCTTAGCCAAGCTGGGACCTATAAACAAGAAATCATTTTTCTTACCATTTCATCTTTGCTCTTTTTCCCAGTAGTATGTATTTTAAAAAAAAAAAAACACACACACTTTTTTTTTTACGCTGCCTGGGGCACCGTATATTTCCAAAAAAAAAAAAAAAAAATTGTGTTTCAGATCGACCTCACATCCTTTTTAACCAGCACCTCAGGGAGGGGGAAATCCTGTCTGTGCCTTGTCTCCCTGGAGGGGAGCAGCCTGGGGGAGAGGCAGAGTGAGGGCTGTGGGGCAGGCCTGCCCCGCATCTGTAAATGGGCCATTCCCGGGCCCCTGAGGCCAGAGTGAGGACTCACAGAGATGACTTCAGGTGGCACAAAAGGGTTCTCAGGGGAGAGCAATTTCTCAGCAAGGGCGAGGCCCTCAGATGGCCTGGGCTTCTGCAGCCGGAATGTACAGGGCCCGAGATTTGTTCATGGCGTTTCCCAGGTTAGAGAGTGCTCACTAGGAGGTACCTATGAGGCTCAGAGCCACCAGAGAGGCAGAGCAGGGTCTGGAGGCTCTTCCTTAGAAGAAGAGCTCGAGGCTCCAGGAGGCACGTAGCTAGCCTCAAGGGCCCTGTGGGCTGAAGGGGATTCGGGCCTGGGTAGTCTGGGTCCGGGTCCGGGTCCTGCACTCAGCTGATGTGTTCCCTGGACCAAGTGTGGGTTCCCCCTCCTGTTCTCAGGGCTGCTGCTTCCTCCTGGAGCCTAAGGGTGAGGATCTGCCAACCCCAGAGCTCCACGGGCAGGGTGGGTGCTGCACGGGCCAGACACACAGGGTGTCCTCCCCTCCAGCAGCCTTCCCCAGCCGCGCTGTGCATATGGCTTTGCCTCTGTAGACACGCGCTTAGCCTGTCATCAGGCCTCAGATAGGTATCCCTACCAGGCAGCCCCAGACAGGGACATGAGCCCTGAGAGGACAGAGCTCTCCCCCAGGGTCACCTAGCCCATCAGTGGAAAGCCAGGGTATGGACTCTGGCTTGGGGACAGCAGGGTTGCTCACCCCCTCTCCTAGGGCCACATCTGTCTCGCTGACATTGCACACATATCGGGTCATAGGATCTCGGGGCCAGGCCCTCAGGAGCCTTCCAGCCTCCCCCTACTTGCTCCCTCCAGCCACACCCCCCTCCTTTTTGTGCTCTGCAACTATCTCTGTACTGACTGAGGGACCAGAGACCCAGGGGAGCTATGCCCAGGAGGTGGCACTTGAGCCAGGCCTTAGTGACAGGCCAGAGCCTGACGCAGAACAGCTCTCGGTGTTTGTCAGGTGAGAGAAGGATGTCCCACGTTGTCTCCTTCAGCCAGGAGACTGGCTTGTCTGTCTCTCTTTCTTTCACCCAGAAAGCACTGTCCAGAGGGTGCTCCCATGCCAGGCCTGGGTTGGGTGGGGCAGGCATTATGGGAAGTGCCAGAGGTGGTCCGAGGGGGAGGCCAAGGCAGCTCATGGAGCAGAGTGTCCAATGAGGGTCAGCCCGAGGCCGGCGGGGGGGGGGGGGGTCGGGGAGGGAGAGGAAGGCATCAAAGGTTTCACAGACTATAGTACTCAGGGGTCTGCCTTGGGGGTCTGGGTGGGTGGCAGTGCTATCACCAAAATGGGCCCCCCCATATGGGAATTGCTGGTACAGAGAGGGGAGCTGGGGGAGGGCCTAGCTGGGTGTTCTGTAGGTTGGAGTCTGGGGAGGTCAGGGGCTGGGTCGGACCGCCACTCTCACCCTCCAGTGGGGACACTGCCTCCATCCACCCACTCGGCTGAGCCACAGATGGACTCTGCCTGCTGCTGCTGCAGCCACCAGCCCACCCCGTGGGCCAAGGACACCCAAGGCCTTCTGCCTGGGCCATAGCCATCTGCCCAGAGAGTGCTCTGTGTCCCAAGCAGAGACCAGCCGTGTGGGGGACAGAGCTGTGATGGCATCTTGCCACCCCTGAAATAGAAGCCCCCACACACTGAGCTGCTTTCCTCTCCAGCCCCTCCGTCCCATGAACCGAGGGTGTAGGTTAGGGCTCCCCTTTTATCCAGACACCACCCCCCACCATCCCCCACTAAGGCTTCGGGGCCCTCTACAGCCCTTGAGAAGCTTGGGGTACCTGGGTGACTCAGCCATTAAGTATCTGACTCTTGATCTCAGCTCAGGTCTTGATCTCAGGGTCGTGAGTTCAAGCCCTGAACTGGGCTCCATGCTGGGCTGGAGTGGTGGTATTGGGGGACTCAGTGGGCTTCCTTCTCCAAGCCAGGCTTCGTTCCTGCAGCAGATGCCTGGCCTGGCCCCGTGCACCACATGAGGGACCCTCACCTTGAACGTGCACAGCTGGCTCCCGCCTCAGGCCTTTCCCTTGCTTATCCATTACACGGAGCCCCGCCCTTCAGAGCCAGCAGTCACTTCTTCTTAGGGGCTTTTCTTGGCTAGTGTCTCTCCTGTCTCGTGCAGCTGCTCCTCCTTTCTGTACTGGTCCAAGCGGCCTTGTCTGTGCACATATCCTTACCTACTTTTCTGGTGTGCCCCCTCCGTCCACACGGACAGTGATGGGTCTGTCTTATTCACTCCGTATCGTCCTGTGCTCGGAATAATGCCCCTGATCACATCCGGGAGCCTCTGTTTTCTCATCTGTGAAGTGGAGATAAGGACATCCCACATCGCAGGCTGGCTGTGAGGGTGATGTGAGTCAGTCCTAAGCTCTTAGAGAGCCTGGCCCAAAGTGGGGACTGCATGGTTACTAAGTGGGATGGATGAATCACTGTCCCCAAATGGCCTGACGCACCCCCCACACACACAGAGTGAAGAACCACTTCTTTAGACAAACACCCTCATGGTGCAGGCAGGGAAACTGAGGCCCAGAGAGGGACTAGATGCCCTCGGGGTCTCACCCAGGGCCCCTGCCTGGCCACCCTGATCTCTCTCTCCACACCTCTGCCCAGGGGGTGTTGCAAAGAGACACATCCCAACCCCCATCCCACCGCCAGCAGGGAGTTTTCCAGACTCAGGCTGAGCTCCTGGGCAGAACTGCCTGGCAGGACGGAAGGGCACAGAGGCCAGCCTGGAGATAATCGTCTCACTGTGCCGCTGGGCAGTGGGGCCTCAGGCTGGCAGGCAGGGCTGTCTGGGGCCCAGAGCCAGGACAGGAAGGCAGAGGGTGGGCGGGCAGGAGCCCTCTGTGGCCTTTTCAGAGGGAGGCCCCAGGTGGGGTTTGGGGGACTGGGCGGGATAGCCCGGGCATGAGCCAGCATGGCAACGCTTCACATCCGTCTGTTTACAAGGCACCTCCAGTCTGTAAGCTCCCAGGAGCCTCATTAACGGCCTCTGAGGCGGGAAGATCAGCCCCGTTTCATAGATGAGGAAGCAGAGACTGGGGCAGGGTCATTTCGCTTGTGAGACCAGAACTGGGAACCCCAGTCGGTGGGCAAAAAGCCTCACGCCTGAGGGATAAGGGCACCTTCTCTGTGTCTCTGCTTCCACGCCCCAGAGAGGCACCCTGCTTACTGACTCTGGAGGCCAGTGGTGAGGGGCGAGCCCCAGACCTGGCCCTGGCTGTTAGCTACTTTCTCCCCGACAGCCGGTGGAGGGGTCAGAAGCACAGACCTGGTGCACCGTTGCTCACACAGCCTCTGCGGCATGTCTCACGGCTGATTCCTGTGGACCTGGCGTCGAGTAAGGGCATTCTGCGTGGGGCACAGTGCCACCCAGCACCTTCTCCCTTGCGCTCATCTCTGCCCCAACAGAGAAACTTCTGGAACCCCGAGATGGCCAAACACTCACCATCACTGCCACCAGGAGTGTGTTGGCCCAACCTCTTGGGTCAGCGTCTCTGTGTACCCAGAGACATCAAAACACTCCCACCCTGTGACCCAGAAATTCCAGGAATGGGTCCTAGAGGAACATCCCAACCTGTGCACAGAGGCCGCATTGATGGGACGGTCCCGCAGTTTTGTTTACCAGGAGAGGAGAGGTGGACCTAAGCCCAGCACCCACCTGGGACGATGAGGAGCCCACAGGGGTTCCAGGCAGCTTCCAAAGGGGTGACGTGGAGGGATGTTTGAAGACCTAAAAACATGCTTGAGACAAGTGTGGGGTGAGGGGGTGGATGTATTTTATAGAACAGAATGTATTTCTGTGTAACCAAAAAACATATATGCGCCCAGTCACAGGCACACATTTAGAGAAAGGCCCAGCCAGAAAGTACCCTCAAATAGTTACACTGGTTAGTCCCTAGAGAGCTGGGACGGCGGATGATTTCATTTCCTTGTTGTGCTCTGCTGTTATTTCTACAGTTGGTGCAGTGGGCATTTATTGCTTATTTAATGAGAGGGAGGGGGCCCTGTAACTGGGAGGGGTACGGCCTTCCGCACCCCTTTGGAGACTGACGTAAACTCCACAAATAGGTCCATTCCGGGGCCTGCGACAGTCTGGAGCTGGCTTGCCTCAAGTTCCCTCCTGGGTCATGCCCTCGCCCTAGACATGGACTTAGCCACTCACTGCTCTGTACGAGACAGTAATACCTGTAGAGGCTCCCGTGGGAGGGAGGGGTCCCCTCCTATGCCACGTGGCCTCCAGAGCCTCCTTCTCCCCTCTGTCTCTGCTCTCCGTTTTCTCCCCATTCCTTGTCAGGAACAGACAAACTTCCCCCTCTGGCCTGAGACACAGTAACTCCAAGCCACCTGTAGCAGCCTGGACCCCACCACAGGTAGCCCTTCCAGAAAGCGCAGGCTGCCCAGAATTCTTACAGCAGCGACCGTGTTCTTTTTAAAACTGACAGAACTTCCCAAGTTCGGAAGCTCCTAGGGGATTAGCTGGTCGCACATCAAACCCATCCGGGGAGCTTTGAAAAATGAAGGTGCACGCGAACAGACATTTCACCAAAGAAGATACGCGGCTGGCAGGTAAACACACGTAACAATAATGGTCAACAACATGGGCCGTCAGTGAGATGCACCCCAAAACCACAGTGAGCTCTCGCCCCGTAGCTATTAGAGTGGCTGATGTAAAAAAAAAAAAAAAAAAAAAAAATAGTAGCAGCATGAGACGCTGGCAGGGATGCGCAGAAACCGGACCGCTGCTGCCTCGCTGTTGGGAATGTAAGACGGTCCAGCTGCTCCGGAAGACAGTTTGGCGGTTTCCTTTCAGAGTAAATGCACGCTTCTCGTATGACCTAGCTATCGCACTCTTGGGCATTCATTCCAGAGAAATGAAGACTTATGGTCACACAACATCCTGTTTCAGAATGGTCATCATGGTTCTATTCAGAACAGCCCCCAAACTGGAAGATGCCCAGATGCCCTTCGGGGGGGGAATGGATATTAAACTGGTGCATCTGTGCCGTGGAGCAAGTATTCCGCAGCCGTCAAGAGGAAGGAAGTAATGATGAACTTCCAGGGACACTGAGTGAAAGTCCACGATTTCATTTGTATAGCATTCCTGAAAGGGCAAAATGGTGGAGCCCGGGGACAGATTGTCGGCAGGGAGGGACTGCGGAGGACAGGTGGGCGTGGCTATGGGGGGTAGCACCGAGAGCCTGGTGATGGAACAGTTGTGTGATTGATCTCGGCGGGGGACTACCGCAAGCGACCCGGGTGTAAAATTACAGGGAGACCCACATGCACGCACACGCATGTGCTCGTCTGGTGAAGTCAGAATAACCTCGGCGGACTTACCTATGTCAATTTCCTGGTCTGGATGGTGTCTGCAGTTGCACAAGGGGTTATGGCTGGAGGAGGCTGGGGAGGGGGGTTCACGGGACCTCCCAGGACGTTGTATTTTACAGCTTCCTGTGAAGCTATGGTTTTTTCAAAGGAAAGAATTAGAACAAAGCAAAGGTGCAGAAACGCACCCCCAGAGGCTATATGACTTAATGGTCCGTCTTACGGCCCAGGCATCCGTACATCAGTGTTTCTCAGAGGCTCCGTTCCTGCTGTACAGCCAGGAATAGACACACTGACCACTTCCTCATTCAGCAGAGGGAAACTGAGGCCAGAGAGGGGAAGGGGTTTTCCCAGGGCCACAGAGCTGCTGCAGGGTGACTAAAGGGGATGGCATCCAGCTGCAAGCGGCCCAAGGTTTTTCCTGCTGCCCCGGGCTGGGACTGAACCAGGCAGTTTGTTTTCACGTAAACTTTTATTAAAATACAGTGTACAGCTTATTGCGTTGTCACAAACAACACACTCACGTAATCAGCACCAAGGCCCCAAAACCAAGACGACCCAGGCCCCCTCTAGAACCCCACTCATGATCAAGCCCCCTGGGGCCCCCCTGGGGCCCTGCCAGTCTTGGCCCATCCCCCAGGGGAGCCCTCCCCTGACTTCTTACAGCACACTGAGTAGTTTTTCCTGTTCCTGAACTTTGTGTAAATAGTTGGGTGCTGTTTAGAAGCTGTGCCAGGGGAGACTGGAGCAGCCAGTTTATTCTGAAGGAAAAGGAAGTGGCCTCCCCAGGAGCCCCATAAAGGAGGGCTGGGGGTGGGGGATTCAGAGGAAGGACTGTCCCGGGGCGGTCTTCCTTGTCCAGGGTGGCCGGAATGGGCTATTTATGCCCTGAGCTAGAACTGGAGACCAGAAGAGGAGCTGGAGCCCTGCCTGGCTGACTGAGAGCCCTGTGTCCATGAGCCTGGTCCGGGGTCCCCCAAAGATCCTGGGGCCCCTGAGCAGGGGGAGGTACAGCAGCACCAGTCCTCATGTAGGACTGGTGGCATTGAAGAAACCACCTCTCAGTTTCCCTGCATATAAAATGAGGATTTTATGTATGTGAATAACACAAATATCTACTAATGTAGAATCAATGTTAATGTAACACATTAATATTTCACTTCTATACTGTTGGTGTTAGGCATTAATATATTCTATATCCTATGTTACATAAGATATATTGAGTAATAGGCAAATCTTTTGAATCCTATCTATACTAATGATAGCTGTCATTTATGGAATGCTGATTCTGTATCTGGCATTGTCTTAAGTGCTTTAGATGTATAAACCAATAGGGTGGCTGGGCGGCTCGGTCAGTTAAGCATCCAGATTCGGCTCAGGTCATGATCTCTCAGTTCATAGGTTCAAGCCCTGCATCGGGCTCTGTGCTGACCACCTCATCTCGCATCATCCGTGTGAGGTGGAGCTCTTATTATCATCGGAGGAGGAGGTCGAGGCTTCGAGTTTCTGTCGCCCCCAAGGTTGGACTGGGGTGTGAGCTCAGGTGGTCGGTTCCAAAGCCAGGTATGCTCAGCCAGGCGGTCTCTCGTGTTCTCCGAGCACCCTCAACCTGGGCCTGTCCTGCGCGGGCCCGAACCTTTCCTGTTGACCGCTGGGCTGAGCAGCAGACAGTGGTGAGCGGAACGGGCCTCCGTCTGTGACTCCAAAGCTGCATGGACCCAGCAGGGTGCATGGCAGAGGCTGGTTCTCCTCTTAGAGCCAGTCCTCACTGGGCTCATGGAGGGTCAGTGAGACAGCAGGAAGGAGACCGCCAAGGGGCTCAGGCCACCGAGGGGACCCCAGGGATAGGCAGAGAGGGTGGGGAGGAGTGGAGAGCCCAAGCAGAGCTCACCACCCGCCACAGGGTTTAGGGTTGGGCCACGGCAGGCCAGGTCAGCCCTGCATGGCTATTAGGGCCCCTCAGTCCTATGGGGGCAGGTGGTGCTCAACAGACAGTCCCCGTCTTCATATGCATACTTCAGTGACAGTACTATCTGCTTGGAAAATCTCATGCACCCTTCAACATCTTGGACCCGTGTGTCACAACATAGCAGAGTGTCACTGTACCTCCCTCCTGGGCTCCGGCGAAGACTGAATGAGTTGATCACCATAAAGTGTTAACAGCAACGCCTCCCTCGTAGCACATAGGAACTGCTCAACATATACTCATGGTCATTGGGGGAGTGGGAGAGAGAAGGAAGGGAGGGAAGGAGGGAGAGGGGAAAGGAGGAAGGAAGGGAGATGGTAGTCTGCGTGGGGGGTCAGGGTGGGCAAAGAAGGCTGCACCAAGGAGTTGACATTTGAGCACAGTTTTGCAGGGTGAATAGGAGTTTGCTGCGGGATAAAGAGGCAGGGGATGGAGTGGTGTTCCGGGTATAGAGTGGCTCTGAGCTGCACGGGTAGCATTTGTAAATTCCTTGTGCCTCATGAGGTTTATGCAAGGGTTAGATGAGAAACGCACCTGGCACTAGGGGGCTCTCATACTGGTATCTCCTCACCTGACTGGAGAGGCCAGTCACTGGGCGACAGGCGTTGAGGGCTGGGTCCCCTTGTCTGGACTAGGGGCTTCCCAAAGGCAGGAATCGCTCGCCTCTGCCAGTGAGGGTCCTGGCGCGGCAGGGAGGTGAGGCCTGCCTCGCCAGCCCCGCCCTCTCTCCCTCCCAGAAAAGCCATCGCTCACTGGGGCAGGCGCAGGACAGCAAACAGTCTGGGACAGTGACGGGGTGGCATCCTGACACCGTCCTTTACGTCCCCTGTTCTCGTTGGGCTCTGGCAAGGCGCTGTTGACACAGGCACAGTGCACGGCCCTGGGGCGGCTCTGGCTCCAGGGGGGAGGGAAGCTTGTCCGTGGCCTCTTCAGCCGGGGCTGGACAAGGAGGGGGCGCCTGGGGCAGGGCTTGGTTCTGGGGAAGCTAATCTGCTGAACACGGGACCCAGAAAACCAGCGATGCTTTCGTTGGACCGGAAGTGGGGATGTGGAAGGGGCGGGGGGTCAGCCTCCAGCAGGGAGAGTTTCCATCAAGGCTGTGGTAAGGACAAGTAGGTAAACCGAGGCCGAAGCTCAGATGACCCATGGTAAGCACCCAGCATTGGCTCAGAATGGCAAAGCCCAAGCGCCAAGCACAGGCCCACGGGAAGCAGGGGCCCTGGGCTTCTGAGACATTGGGTGGGGGAGAGGTGTGCAGGGGACCCCCAGTGGGGAGAGGTGGTGTCCCATGAGGAAAGGCAGCCTGGCGTGGGAGGAGAGGTGGAGTCCAGGGACAGTGCCTCCACGGCTGTGTCGGCTGCCATAGCAGCCGCTGCCCGGAAAGGCAGGGACAGGGCAGGGGGAGCCAGGCCACCGAGTAGTGACAGGCACACCCTAAGACCCCAAAGGCCTCAGACACTGGCCATGCCACCGTGCGTAGCAAACAGAGGCTCCTGTTTCTTTCTCCACAGTCATTTCACATCCATTATTTCCCCCTGTGAGTGACTTACTGTTACTTACCATCCTTTTACAAATGTGGAAACTGAGGCACAGAGGGGTGAAGGGACTTGTACCAAATCCATGGTGAGTCAAGGGTGGAACGGGCCCTGACCTCAGGTTGGGCTGTCTCTGGGGCCAGATCCAAACCTGGACATCAAGTCTCTTTGCCGGGCCTCTGGGCTCTGGGCATGGAGATCGTAGGCCTGGCCTGTGGTCTGCAAGGACTCGGCCGGGAGGCCTCTTTGGGGACAGAACACGGTGGTCCCAGGCCGGACAGACCTGAGTCCCAATCCCAGCCCAGCCTCTCAGAGCTGTTAGACTCTGCGTATGGTGCTAACCCCTCTGAGCCTCAGTTTCCTCACCCACAATGGGGGCTAAGAGGCTGCCTCACAGGTTGCTGTGGGACCTCGGGCAGGGCCCCCTCCTCTCATCTGACTGCACCCACCTGCCCTTAGTGGAGCTAAAAATGTCCGGGGCACACAAGGCCCTGCCTTTGGGGAGGGACACCTGAAAGGCAGTGAACAAGCACACAGATAAATGGCTTACCCCTTTTTACATAGGGCTCTGAAAGAAATAAAACTGAGTATGAATGGAGAGCATAAGCGGCTGGGGCCGCTATAGACACCAAGGAAACGCCTCTCTGGCAAGTGAGTGATGGCAAGTGAGTGATGGGGACTGAGCATCCTAAGAAAAGGGAACAAGTACAAAGGCCCTGGGGCAGGAACATGTTGCAGGAACAAGTAAGGCAGCAGGTTGGTTGGAGGTGTGTCCACGTGGGCAAGGAGTGTATTGTGGCCTTGGGCAGTGTTCACAGCAGGACCTGGGTTCAAATCTGACTCTGCTCACCAGGTGAGAATCCTGAACAAGCCACTTCTGTAAAATGGGGTAGGATGAGAGGAGGGTGCAGACGCAGGGGCCAGCTCCTGCGTGGCAAGGGTTTGTCAGTGGCAGGGGTGGGGGGCCCATGAGAAGAGCTGCACACTAGCAGGCCAAGGCCCCAGTTGGGTCTCTGACTACAAAGAGCCTCGGCCTGGGAGACTCCCTGGGGGACCTCGGGCCTTGGCTTCCCCAGCGAACAGAGAGCAGCTGGACTTGATGCTGCCAAAGATGCTTTGTAACTGAGCTCTCTGAGCGGGGGTGTGGGAGAGAGACAGAGGGCGAGAAAGCACATGGTTTCTTGCATGTGGGCGCCAAACCCTTCCCGGGGCTGCTCACCCACCCCAGGACCTGTCCTGGGACCACCCAGTGTGGCCTGAGCCGGCACGGCCCCCGGAAGCATTTGTTGTGTGTCGGGGGTCACCGGTAACCCTGTCTCACTTCTGTCACCCTCAGGAGTTCCCTGGAGACCAGAAGCAGCCTGTCCACTGACCGCTACGGGTACCGTCGCTCCCTCCACTCTGGGCCCCCTGTTCCCATCGGCACCGCGGGTGGGCCCCAGGAGGCATCAAGGGAAATTAGTCCCCCCATTCGGCCCTCAAACTCCCCCAGGGACCAGCAGTACTGCTGACACATCCCCTGAGGACTAGTCCAGCTAGGAATGGTCCCTCAGGGGCTCGGCTAAGGGTTCCTCTGAGAACCAAGGCTGGTGGTCCCTCTGAGGGCCAGCCCACAGCCGCCCGTTCCCATGACGCCCAGGCTGCAGCCCAGGGGCCAAGCCGACGCTGCCAGTTGGTTTTCCGATCGCGGTTCGTGGAAGCCGGGGTGTCTGAGGACCTCTGCCTTCACATGGCTTTTGGATCTTGTCGTTTCTACGAGATGTCTTCAGAAGGAGGCATTGTCTAACGTTACAAGAAGGGGCCAGAGACTGAGGCACACAGGAAGGTCCCCTGGATCGGAGGTCAGCCGATCTCTGCTCACAGGCTGGGGCCACAAAAGACCAGGAAGGGGCAGCTAGCTGGCCCCGGCGCGGTGTTGGCATGGGCAGCCACGTCCAGTTTAGCGGCGTGAGTCGGGGAGGGGCAGACTGGGCCACGCCGACTGGAAATAGGCGCGTCCCTCTCCGTGGGTGGGAGATGTGCCACTGCCAGGAAAGGGCATATACCCGGTGAGGAGCCACAGGGCTGGATGTGGCCGGACGTGCCCAGCCGGGGAGGGTGAGGCAGAGGGCCCGGCGGAGCTGAGTCGCACCAAGTGGCCCGAACGGCTGAAAGCAGGCCCAGTGGTCGTGAGCCCCCTGCACTGGCGACACGACAGGGCCTGGGCCCCCTGTGCAGGGGGCGGGTCTAGTAGTTGCTCCCCTGGGACGAGACGGTCATGGCCACCAGCTCTGAGACCCTAAAGCTGCCTGAGGCTGTGAGAAGGGCAGAGGGGTGCTTTCCTGAGCCAGCGTGGGGCTGGCAGCTGCCGGCACACACCGATAACCCTGTAGGGGGACGCTCCACGGCCACAGCCACACGTGACGCTAACAGGCGTGCGCGGGTGCCGCGAAAGCTGACGGTGTCCTACTTCCTCACGAGCACTCGGAACGGGTTGGTGTTAGCCCGTTTCACACAAGTCGCTGGTTCAGGATTCTCAGCTGGCCAGCAGAGCCGGACTTGAACCCAGATCCTGCTGTGAACGCTGCCCAAGGCCACAATACACTCCTTGCCCCCGTGGACACACCTCATACCCTCAGCTCTTGGCACAGCGCTTTGCACAGCCTCACACGCACCGCGTGCAGAGCATCGGCACCCTCCGTTCCTCACACGGGCAGACCCTCACTCCATCCCTCTTGTGGGTGGGCTCACCCCCCCCCCACCCCTGGCCATGCTCTGCTTTCACAGGCTCACAGCTGGACGCCCCTGCCTGGCCGGCCCGGGGTGTTGGGCAGGTGTATGGGTGTCTGTGGCAGAACGGGCTGAGCCCAGGGTGAGAGGCTCACGAAACTCCTGTAAACCAGCTGAGCCACCGGCTTCTCTGAAAGCCACCAACATGTCAGATGGCGGTGTGGCTCCACCCGCTTTGCCTACCCCCGACAGCCAGCTAGTCAGCACTCTGCTAGGGGCCGGGCCGGAAAAGGCTCTGGAACGAAGGGGGGCAGGGGGTGAGGCTTTTGTCCCAGAGTGTCTGGGGGTTGGGTGGGGACTGTCACGTGTCCCCCTGCCCCCTCAGGTTTACCCGAGACCCCCCAGCTCTCGCCAGGCCTGGCAGGCGGCCGTGGTCAGGGAGCGGCCATAGTAATCACCCCCCTGAGGCTGGCCGCACTTGACCCAGTGCCTTCAAGTCCTAGAGGACCAAGCTAGGGGTCAGAGCAGACAGCAGGACCACCCTCAGCTCTGCCCTTTCCCCTCCTCCCCCCAGCCCTTATTTCAGGTGTCAGGTGCTTGCTACACCACGGTCAACAGTGCTGCCTTTGCTAGGCTACTGTGTCAGGCAGGGGCTCAGGCAGCAAAGGAACAAAGGAATCAGGTTTTAATATACTATGTTGGGTGGCAAATGCTATGAAGGAAAAGAAATCGGGGTGAAGGGGATAGAGAGAGATCAGAGGGTGGCCAGGGAAGGTCTGTGAGGAAGTGCCGTTTAACCAGAGACCAGAAGGAACGTGGGGGTGAGTCCCATGACTGGAGGAAGAGCATCCAGGCAGTGGAGATGGCCAGTGCAAAGGTCCTGAGGTGGACCATACTTGGTCCATTTGAGGAACAGAAAAGAGGCAGGCACTAAACAGGATCTGCCCCCATTCCTGTGATCCTGCAGTCCCACGCGTCCTGACTTCTGACCCTCACAGCAGCCTTGGGACACAGGCAGAGCCAGGCTCAATGTTCGCGTTTCATAGATGAGGAAAACTTGAGATGCAGAGACCAGAGAGATATTGGTGCCAGATCTAGGCCTGGGACCCAGGGCCCTCACCTACCCCTACCACCACGTGGCCTGTGTGCCCTTTTCGTGCAGCAGGGTCACCAGCTCTGCTGTGGGAGCCTCTGGGAAACCTGGCCCTCAGGCCCCAGTGGAGGGGAGGAGGTGCCATTCGAGGTCCTGGAGGCCCCATTCATGGCTTGGGAATTCAGAAACAAAGGTCCCAGCCAGTAATTGCCTCCTTTCAAAGGCACAGCCGGCTTCCTCTGCCACAGGTGTGAGAGGGAAGCTGATGTCCTTGTCCAGGGGAGAGGGGCGGGGCAGCACTCCACGGGGCCTGTGCTACCTTGGCAAACAGGCCAACAGGCTCATCACCCTTGGCAGATGGCCACTGTCACCCTCCGTCCCCATCTACCCCGCAGTTCCCAGCCCGGTTATCCAGTGGCTGGTCTCTCCCCAGCCCCAGAACAGCGTGGGGCTTCCTGGGTCCAGCTTGGACCCATCCTGTTGATGCTGGGTGTGCCCTTTCCCTCACTGGGCCTCCCTCTCCTTGTTTATACAAGAGGAGGCTTGGACTGAGCCATTTGAAATGCCCTTCCAGTTCTGACTGTCCACGATGGGACATTTCTGAGAGAGCTACTCTCCGAAGCAGGGGAGGGATCATTCTCTGGCGTGGGGGCTCTCCTGAGCCCTGGGGGATGTTCAGCAGCATCGAAATGCCACTAGATGCCAGTAGCACACTCCTTCCCGGTTGTGGCCACCCCAGACTTCTCCAGACATTGCCAAGTGTCCCCTGGTGGCGAGGGGGACGGTGCCCTAACAGCCGCTGGGTGAGAAGCTCTGCTCAGCATGTTTGCCAACAGCAGACAGAAAACTGCCCTCCTGAGCCCGTTGACCTTGTTCTTGGGCTTTGCCAGAGCACGGGGCTGGGGTCAGGCCCCTGAAGCCTGGCGGGCTTGCTCAGCGCCGGCTCCCGTCTGCGGCCGATGTCTCCTGGATGTCACCCCTCACCCGTGGGCATATAGTCTTTTCTGAGCCTCAGCTTCCCCATCTTCCAGCCGGAGAGGGTTGTAAGGATGCCGAGGGACCACCGCTTTGTAAATGATGTTGAGCAAACCGGGGACCTGAAGGAGCGGAGGTGTGAGCGTGCTGTGCTTTGTGGGTCCAGACCCTTCCATTCTGCTACCCGAGACCCTTTGTTCCTTCAACTAATGATGACAGGGTGCCAGCGGCGGGCGAGGCATGAGGCTGGCCCGTGAGATGGGCTGTGAAAGGACGGGTGTGGGCCCTGCCCGGGAGATGCCCAGGAGATGCTCGTGCTGCAGCCACGGCAGACAGGCAGAAAACGAGTGACTAAACGGGATCGTTTCAGAGGATGGCGTGTCCAGGGGAGAGAATGAGACAAGGTGTAGGGCGAAGGAGGCTCGGATGGTCAGAGAAGGCTCTGAGGAGGTGTTGGAGGTGATATCTGTTGGATGATGAGTCTCTGCCCCGGGGGAGGGGGCACCCCCAGCAGAAAGCCCTGCACAGAAGACCTGAAGGGGGTGGTGGGTCAGGGGGTGCGAAGGGGGCCAGGTGTCTGGGAGTCGGGAGCCTCAGAGAGGTCAGATGGTATGGTCTGTCGGTCCATCAGCAGGAACCGGTCACCAGTCGGTAGTTTGGCCTTTATTCTGAGAGCAGCGTGGGGCCACATGAGGGTGTGTCCAAATGACACGAAGGTCCCTGTGGCTGGTGTATAGGGAATGGTCCCTAGGGCGGTCAGAGCAGAATCAGGACCCACGGGCAGGGATGGAGAGAGAGGCCTGGCTGGTGGTTCTGCTCCATTGCCTGTGACTGCCAGGTCCTGAGGCCACCGAGCCACCCACTCTGCCTGTCCCCCCCATCACCCCACCCCGTTGCTGCCCAACAGCCCCTGGCTGGCCTCGGCCCCTCAGCCCAGCCCAGCAGCTCTTCTCCCTCCCTCCCTCACTAGCTGCAGGAGTTCCCCTCCCGGCAGCCAATGAGCAGCTGTCATCGAGGTTCCATTTTAGGTTTTATCAATGTGTCCCTGTCGCCCGGGCAACCGCTCCTGGTAGCCCTGTCAGTCTTTCTCCGCCTGTCTTTCAGAGCCAAGCTGCTCCCACCCATACCATGTGGCTATGTGGCGAGTCCTCGCTCACTCGGGCCGGACCAGGATTCCACCAAACGTAACTGATCTGGGTGTCAAGGTCAGCGTTTGTCTGTCATTTCGCCCCCTCCTTGCCTCACGCCCAGGTCTTTGGGGCCTGAGCCACTCTGGGCCAGGCAGGCGGGTGGCCGACTGCCCGGCCAGGTGCAGGCACGGCCGCCAAGTGTCCGGGGCCTGGCTGGAAGAAGGGGCTTGGGGAACGGCCATCAGGAGCCCCCAGCATCCAGGCCCCCCAGGATGACAGTCCAGGGGCCCCTGCAGCCGGGCACAGCCAAGGCTGCCTCGGCGTACCCTGGGGACCCACAGAGGAGCCCCAAGAAGAACCAGCCGCCAGAGACAGCAGCAGTCTAAGACTGGCCGGGTGAGCCGCACCAACAAGTTGCTAGGCTTTTGTGCACGCTGCTCTTTGTATGGGAGGCCTGTGCTCTAGGAGCTGGCTGGGCAGGGCCGGGCCATGTGAGTGGGGGCTGCGGTGGGGCCAGGGTGGGCCTGCGTGGCCAGTCCCCCAACCACCCCCAAACCCTCTCCAACCCTGGTGGAGGAGCCACAGTGGTCCAGCTGGAGACCGAAAGGTGAAAATGCTCAAGTTCAAGGCCTTTTGCTGGGATTACTGGCAGTTCCTGTGCCTGCAGCCGCTGCATGGAGTCTATCAAAGGTATGTGGACGGTCTGGGGAGGACCTCTGCCGTAGGGCAGGGGGCTGTGAGGGAAAGTCCCCCCCACACCCTGGCCTGCCCACTGGAGGGCCTTCCCAGGTCGGCCCAGGGTCCTTGCCACTGGCCAAGAATGGCGGCGGCCTGTGCTGTGGGTCACTTTGCAACTTGGCGTGATTGTCCCCTCCTCTCCCTCCGGCCCTGAAATCGGTAGGCTTTCTGCAGGGAAGTGGTCACCCCAGAGTGTTCTGTGGCCAAATGCTGCTTTTGTTGTTTCTTGCTGTTGGGGTCCTCCCTGGAGTGGACTTGATCCTGGGCAGGGGTGACCCCACAGGAGGGCAGCCTGGCCCTGCCGGGGTACATTCCCTCCAGGCTGATGGGTGGCTCATCTGATTAACAGGCACGACTACCTGGATACCGGGCAGGAATTTGAGAACTGTTTGGGGATGCTGAATGGGGGATCCCTGTTCTGGAGGTCAGGAGACCAGAGTTCAAGTCCCTTCCCTTGCTGTGTGACTTGGGGCAGGCTGCTTTCCCTTGCTGAGCCCCGGTTTCCCCATCTTTAGGTATTTGGAACTGATAGCAGCGGCATTTGGGGACTGCTCCCGGAAATGATGCAGGCTGCCAACACCATGCGTTCAAATGTTAACAAACCTGACAATATGGTCTGCACGTGTGTTCTGTGCGCTCGCACCCCTTAGCCGAGAAACGCCGGTGCCTAGGCCAGCAGGAGGGGCATCGTGGAGCCTCCCCGTGGTCGCCTTGAAAGATCTGGGAGGAGGGAATCAGAATACCAGCTATTCTGAGGGAATTCGTTTTTCCTGATTTCACACTCTGAATTCCATGGGCATTAGCATGCAAGCAGTTCTGGGAAAGTGTGGGAGCTTTTCTTTTCTCTTCCAGGGGCTTTCTGCAGAAGGGGCGGGCACTGAGGGTCTCACGGCTGCCTCAGAAAGGAAGTCCCTACTCTTGGGCGGGTGCCAGCGACAGAGGCCTGTCCTGCGTCTGATTAGCACGGCCACATCTGAGCAGAAGGCCACACCAGGTGGGATGTGCACGTTGTGCAGGTGGATAAGTCTTCACCCCCCACTTTGGGGAGTTTGTTGTTAGAGCCTTGGGGCACCTGGCGTATTCTGGCTGTTGGTTATTGACTGCTGAGGGCGGGGCACTTTACCTGATGGTGAAACCCTCACCCCTTCTGCAAAAGAGGCATTAAGCCCCCGCTTTGAGCAGGTGAGCCGAGGGAGAATGAAGGGCAGGTAGCCAAGTCAGCGGGGCCATAGTATTTGGAACTAAGGTCTCTCTTGTCCCAAGATGATCTCTCCGGAGTGCTCACGGCTTGAGGCCTTGCAGCACACCGGGGTCTTGGAGTGAGAGGATCAGAGGAAGCTGGGGGAGTGGGCTGGGCCCCCGAGCAGGACCGCTGTGCCCCCTGGAGAGCCGCCCAGCTGTGAAGAAGGCTGCCTGCATCTGTGGAGCCCACAGCCGTGTGTCTCTCCTCAGGAAGTAAAGTCTGGGGCACGAGTCTGAAGGGTCCGGCGCGGGCCATTTCCTGCCCCTCGCTGTGCTGAGGCCAGGGGGAGTATCTGTAGGAAGGAGCCTCCAGGGACCCCTCGGCCCCCACCCCCACCAGCACTACACTCTGCGTGGGAGAGGCCGGGCCCTGGGCTATACGGGAGAGCTGTTAGGATGGAGTCGTGGGCTGCGAAATGGCCCGTGTTCCCCGTGAGCGTGGCCTCCCCGTTCAGGCACTGCTGGACCAGAGTGAGGCATGGTGACGTATACACCAGAGGCTCAGTGTCACCAAATTGTCAGGGGCCTGGAGAAGCTGGGCTTCAGCGGGATAGTCAGGGAAGGCTTGAGGATCCGGGAGCCAGAGCTGAACCTAGCTCAAGTTCAGAGAGACTGCGATGAGGCCGCCTGCCTCCATCCACCTGTCCTCGCCAGGTGCATCTAGAGGGCGCTGGAAGCAGGCTTCAGGGCTCCAGTCTTTCATGCTTGAGGTCTCCTGGCAGCCTTGTGTCTTAGCAAGATCCCTCTGGCGGCCGGAGGGCGGGGGAGAAAATACTGGCTCTCCCCAACAACCACTTTTGTCTCGGCAATTGCTGGACTTTGCACGTGAGATTATCCAGACTGAGTGATTGTCTGCACCTCAGCCCTGTCTTGGCAGCCATTGGATGGATGGGTCAGCCTGCCTGGGGAAGGGCATGCCAACGTGAGGGGCCCCAGATGCCCAGGCAACTCACAGGAGGAAAGAGCTGGGCCCCGAAGCTTATAAGCCGGGTCCCTTCTCCAGTCAGGGCCTGTTATGGGGTCAGTTGTGCCCCCCACCCCGAGTTTATATGTTGACGTCCTAACCCCAGTAACTCAGAATGGGACCGCATTGGAGATACAGTCTTTAAAAGGGCCATTAAGTTAAAATGAAATCATTAAGATGGCCCTCATCCAATATTACTTGTGTCCTTTTAAGAAGATATTAGGGCAGGGGTGCCTGGCTGGCTCATTTGGAGGAGGGTGCAACTCTTAATCTCAGGGTAGTGAGTTTGAGCCCCATGTGTAGAGATTACTTAAATAAACAAAACTTAAAAAAAAAAGAAGGGGTGCCTGGGTGGCTCGGTTGGTTGAGCATCCGACTTCAGCTCCAGTCATGAGTTCACAGTTCATGGGTTCGAGCCCCCATCGGGTTCTGTGCTGACAGGTCAGAGCCTGGAGCCTGCTTGGGATTCTGTGTCTCCCTCTCTCTCTGCCCCTCCCCTGCTCATACTCGCTCTCTCACTCTCTCTCTCTCTCTTTCTCAAAAATAAACGTTAAAAAGAAATAGATTAGGGCACAGACATACACAGAGGGAAGACCATGTCTGATGATTAACTTTGTGTGTCACCTTGGCAGGGTGAGGGGTGTCCACATCTTTGGCTAAACATCCTTCTGAATGTATCTGTGACAGTGTTTCTGGATGAGATGAACATTTGAATCAATAGACTGAGCAAAGCAGATTGCCCTCCCCAGCGTGGGTGGGCCTCGTCCAATCAGTTGAAGGCCTGAGTAGAGCACAAACTCCCCCTGCCTGCCTGCCCTTGAGCCCTGGCTCTAGACTCCCGCCAACACCTCGGCTCTTCCTGGGTCCTGAGCCTCCCAGCATTTGGACTGAAACTTGCCATCAGCGTTCTGGGTCTCCAGCTTGCCAGCTGCCGACCTCGGGACTTGCCAGCCTTCCTAATCGTTTATGATAAATAAATGTGTGCGTGTATGTGTGCGTGTACACAGACACATACATCCCGTTGGTTCTCTTCCTCTGGACGACCCTGAATGATTCACGGCATGAGGACACAGGGAGAAGAGGCCATCTATCCACCAAGGAGAGAGCCCTCGGAGGAAACCAACCCAACCCTGTGGACACCTAGATCTCAGACCTCTAGCCTCCAGAACAGAAAAAAAAAAAAAAAATCATTTCTGCTGTTTAAGCTCTCTAGTCCGTGATACTTTGTTATAGCGAACCTCTCTGTTTTCATCTGTGAAGTGGGCCCAAGGGCCCCTCCCCAGGCTTACCGTGAGACTGCCACGCACAATGGGGTGAGGCCAGTGAGGCCCTCCCCGCAGGCAGAGGGTGGAAGCAGGCACCAGACAACCCTCAGCCATCAAGCAAAGCAAATGTCAAAATCGTACCCAAAGACAGGCTGCTGTTTGATTTACGGTGCTACATCACTGAGCCACGGGAACGGTCATTTCTACAGGGGCTGCAGCCCGGTGTCCCCCGCAGGCTAGGTTCGTGAGGGTTGGCAGTGATGTGCAAATAGACAGAGAACCCTGAGGCTGTGTATATGTTCTTTTATTATTATTATTATTATTATTATTTTAAAGCCTTATCAACCTTTTCACTTTGTTCAAGATACAGCATGTTCTTTGGGTAAGTGTATGTAGGGGTGCACATTTTTCCCTTCACAGGGGGCTCTGATGTGACTCTGCCCTGTGCTGTAGCTGGCCCTGAGCCAGCTGTCCGCATGATGCGTTGTCCACTTTAAAGGGTCAGGCAGGGTGTTCTCCTCGGAAGGCCATCCCGAGACTGCGTTTCCCTCTGGGTATGTGTAAAGGAGGCTTAAGAATGAGGGATTGGAGGGGCGCCTGGGTGGCTCAGTCAGTTGAGTGTCTGACTTTAGCTCAAGTCATGATCTCACAGTTCATGGGTTCCAACCCCACATCGGGCTCACTGCTGCCAGCGTGGAGCCTGCTCCGGATCCTTTGTCCCCCTCTCTCTCTGCCCTGCCCTGCTCATGTTCTCCCTTTCAAAAATAAATAAACATTAGAAAAAAAGAATTAGGGATTGATTCTCCATAGAGGACATCGTTAGGTCAGTTGGCAAGTCTGAATAAGATTCGAGGATTAGATAATAGTATTGAATCAATGTTGATGTCCTGACTTTGAAAACCGTACTGTGATTGTGTCAGAGAACGTCCTTGTTTTAGGGCAGACACTCTGGAGTAACGGGGGCTTGAGGTGGGCAACTTACTCTCAAAGAATTCTGGAGAAAAAAAAGTACGTGTGTGTGAGTGGGTGTGGGTGTGCTTGTACGTGTCGAAGTGTGGGGCGGGGAGGGGGAGAAAGAAAGACAATATGATAAAGCAAATTGGGTACAGTGTGAACGTGTGGGTAATCGGGGTGAAGGATACAAAGGGTTCTTTGTACTCTTCCCCCAACTTTCCTGTAAGGCTGAAATTAACTCAAGATACTTTTAAAAATAGTGTCGGGGTGACTGGGAGCTAGTTCACTGCTCACGCTCTCCGTCTGCAGCCTCCTGACCCCAGATTTCTCCTCTGCCTCCTTCCTAGACCTTCAGGTCTCAGCTGGAATGCCACCTCCTCGGAGAGGGCCTCCCTGATCACCTTGTCTGGCACAGCACCACCCTGTCCTACTTGTCATCTTTCACGCCCGCCAGTTTTGTTTGATCGCCCTCACCAGCATCAGAAATTATCGTACCATTTGCCTAACGGTTGTCTCTTCCGCCCCTTCCCTCCAAATGTCAGCTCTATGGAACTCTGTCTTGTCCCTGCCCCGCGCCCCCCTCCATCCTCTGTGCCTGGCACACTGTAGAGCTGCAGGTCAAAAAACCCCGAGTCTTGTCCTTCCTGGTTTCCCCCTCAGACTTGCCAAGTGACCTTGGGCAGTGTCCCACCTGACTCTGGCCTTCCATTTCTTCATCTTGACCCCAGCTCTAAAGCTTTTGGACTGTGTGATGCAGAAAGCCGCAGGCTGCTGCACCGTCTCAGTGTCCCCCAGCTGAGATCCTCTCTGCTGCCGGGATTGCCGGGCCCCTCACTGCTCTGTCCCCGAAGGAGGAAAGGGCAGAAGACAATGTGTTTCGTGCACCTGACCTGTCAGGACACTGTCCCCAGACAGTGGGCCCACAAGGAGAGTGGGTTCACTTCTCTCCCCTGGCTTCTTCAGAACAACGACGGGGCAGATTTTAAGCCCAGCGCCTTTGGCAGGAAACAGTATCTGCCTGAAATTGAATAACATTGTCTTGTTTTCATGGTAACCTCTACTTCAGCAAGTGATATGACTTTTCCATTTGGGGGAGTGATACAAAGTTTCCTTTTAAAATAAATGTATTCAGTAGTGAAAGCCAGTTAGTTTGGTTTTTTCGTGCATTGTTTTTAAACTTTTTTTTTTAACATTTATTTATTTTTGAGAGAGGCAGACAGAATGTGAGTGGGTTGGGGCAGAGAGAGAGGGAGACACAGACTCCAAAGCAGGCTTCAGGCTCTGAGCTGTCAGCACAGAGCCCGATGCCGGGCTCGAACCCACAGACCACAAGATCATGACCTGAGCATAATTCATTCATGCATTAAATGAACTATCAGCACGTCCACAGAGAGAGTCTGCAGCATAAGGGTGGAGTGACAGTGGAGCTGGGAACCGCCTGTGAACAGAGGAAGGAAATGGAGGGGACTCAGCCAGGGGGCTGACCCGGACAGGGTAGGGCTGCGGTATTGGGAACAGCCCTGAGGCAGGGAGGCTACTGAGGAGGTGGGGTCCTGGCCCAGGGTGGTGCAGTCCTCATCAGTTCTCTCTGAAGGAGCTTCGTGTGTGGGCACAGTCAGTCAAGGGGAGATTTCCTATTTGGAGTCTCTTGACCTGCATGCCAAGATCCAGGAAGCTAGGAGCCAGGGGCCACAGATGTTAGGCCTTTCAGCACATGATGGGCATCCAAGGGAACAGCTTTTCTCCTTTGCCCGAGAAGGAGCTAGGGGCTGGGCTCAGCCAGCAGCAAGTGGGATTTAGGTTAGGCATAGAGGAGGACTTCCATCCCGGAGGAGGAAAGTTTTGTTGCCTGGTGTCTATAATGTGTGTTTTGGAGCAAAAGTGCTTGGGCCCAAATCCTTGCTCTGCCATTTCCTATTTGTGTAACCCCGGGCATGCTGGTCAGCCTCTCGGTGCCTTAGTTTCTCCACTCTATAGACGAGGTAATAACGGTACCTACCTCAAGGACGGGCTTAAGGATTCAGTGAGGTAATCACATGTAGGGCACTGGCTACAGTGTTATTGTTATTAGATGACAGTGCGATGTCTCTCCCTGGAGGTTTTGGTGGTTGCCACACCCAGCGACTTGAGAGACTAGAAGCTCCAGAGAGCATTGCTTTCCGTTCATGATCCTTCGTGAACTTCTCAAAGCACGATCACACAGCATCGGCTCCTTGGATGCACTTGCTATTCACAAAACACCCCCGAGGCAGGTTTTGTTCTGTCCCCGTTTTGCAGATGAAGACACTGAGGCATTGGGGGCCGGGCGGGTATCAGGAATGGTTTATGAAGACCCCCCCGGCCAGTGCAACTCAGTGGTGTGGAGAGGATCCAGGTCTTAGTCAGGACCCCTGTTCAGAGTCCCAGATCTTCTGCTCCCCGGCCGTGTGATCTTAAGTAAGTCGCTTAACCCCTCCGTGACTCCGTTTCTCCATCTCCAACATTAGGGAATGGGAGTTGGACCTCCATCGTTTCAACTGTCTGATTTCCCTATGTGGCAGATCAGGGCACCGACCCTGAAGGCCCCGGTACTATCTGCCTTCGCCAGGGCCCAGAGAGAACGGAGTCAGAAGTCCCAGAAGAGAGAAGCCAGGAGGACTGGCTGTCGCTGCGAATGATGGCTGATGTCAGACCCCGCCCCTTGGGGCTCCACCTGTCCCACAGCCAGGCTGCCTGCAGCGGTCTCCAGTCCTAGCCCTGAGGTCTGGCTCTGCCCAGATCCCAGTGGGCATCCACCATACCAGGCACGTCCCTGGAACAGTCTCCCCCCACCCACCCCAACACTTAGGAGCTTCCCAGGGCCCTGGCTTTCCCTCCGCTGGCAAAACTCGATAAGCTCGTGGTGCCGTCTTTGTACTTCCTGCCCCCACCCAGTCTCAGGGGCAGGTGACACACAGAGGCTGGATGGTGAGCAGGTCCTGGCCCCAGACCTCACCCGAGGCAGGCCGTATCCTTTCTCTGGGCCTCGGTTTCCTCACTTACATTGTTACAAAATCAAAAGGCAGACAGATCAAGGGAAAGAGCTATTCCTTCATTCAGCACACACTCTTATTAACTCCTTCTCGGGGCCAAATTGTCTGCCAGGGCCTGAGACACTGAGGAGCAAATCTCATGTCCACCCTCGGGTCACTCCCAGTCTGGCTTTTTCCCTGGCGTCAGGGCTGTGAGGAGCCACAGGCATCTCTGGAGCTGGACCAGTCATGGCAGCTTCCGGTAGGACATGGCAGCTCAGAGAGCCTGGGCGGGCGAGAAGGAACTCTTGAGAGTTCAAGAGGCGGTGACCCACGAGCCAGACACCCACAAATGGACTTTATTTGGCCTGCATGGAATTAGCCCTAACAGGGCATTTTAAGTTTGAATTTATTGCAGACGTGTAAAAACTGAGAGCTTTCAGGGAAAAATCTGGATTTCTGACTTCTGAGAAAACAGAGCTCTCATTCCTAGAGAGCAACAGTTGTCTGTTTAGACTGCGTGGTTCCCACCCCTCCGTCCCACCTGACCATCCTCCCCACCTCTTCCCACAAGCCGTCCCCATGTCCCCATCGCCGTCCGTGGAACCTCCAATAGCCCAGTGGCTCAGGCCAGAAACCCAGGCATCATCTCTGGCTGGACTTTCTGTCTCACCCCTTATTGTATCCATCAGCAATCCCTACTGGCTCTCTGCTTTGAGAACGTTTCAGTTACTTCTCCCCACCATCTGGGCCACCCCCCGGGTTGCTCCCTCTTTCTTCCCGCCCTCTTTCTTCCCGCCTTCATCACCTGGTATATAAACTATATTAACTCTCCTTTCCTTCCTTCCTTCTTGCCTCTCCAAAATATTTGTGATCACTTATAGGAAATACCTACAATAAATAAAATAAAATATCCGGAACAGGGTAAGCACAATATAGAATAGAATGCCGTGACCTACGGGAAAAAAATAGAATGGAACAGAGATAAACAGGGTCCTGAGGTCATTCTTTTGAGCTAAACATTACTGAGCTTCCCGGCAGCCAAAGAGAAAGGGGAAACCTAGCCCCTCAGCCCACACTCACTGTGATAGGACATCATCATTACAATGGCCATAGTTGCCTTTGCTGCTGAGTGAGAGTGTCTGGGACCTTGGGCCTTTGGCCTGAACAGGTGTGTGGGGGAAGGTGAGAGACATTGCAGACATAGGCCTGGGGCCTGGTTTTAGGAGAACGGGGCAGACAGAGAGGGCGGAGGCATTCTCTTGGATGGGGATGTGGCTGACTATGGGAGTAGAGAGAGGAGAGCTCACTCCAGGGGTGAGTCAGCGGCCACCTGTCCCTCCTTAGACCCTGGGATAGGCCTCCTTGGGTGGGGACCTTGGAGGTCAGGCCAGGCAGAGGGTGAGTCCCCGGGCTCTGGCAAGATCACTGTGTACCTTTCCCTACAACCTCAGCTGGATTTCCCTGTGTCTCATTCTCTCCTGTGGTTTCCGGGGACTGGCACTATGGAAACCTCGAGGGCTGTTTACAGGATGCAGGGGGCCCAGCACTGGGAGGCCCAGCCGTGCTCTGCCAGGGGCTCTCCCGTGCTCAGGAGGAGTTGCACAGCCTCACAGAGCCCGGCAGACCAGCCTCTCCGTGCCTCACTTGCCACATGTACAGCACAGGGGTAAAGGCACAGGGGCTAACTACCAGTCAGGACTGTGGGGTAGAGCCTCGCGTGGCTCGTGGTAAGTCCTCCAAGAGTGTTTTTTGGCCTGGTGGCCCGACAGCATCGCAGGGCTGGAAGGCAGCCCTGGGTGGGTGCAGACATCGTAATTGGCACCAGGTTGGCCCCCAAACCCGCACTTAGCACCTGTAAGGACAGGGCACCTCCATGGTTAGCTGGGGAGGACGGCCCTTAGGGGGCTCCGGGAGACTTGCTCTGCTCTCCGGACCCCCCCACCCCATCTTGTTAGGAGGCCCCCGAGAGGGTGGAGGCTGCTCCCCGAGGCAGACAAACAGAGGGGCAGAGCAGGCCCTCGGCGGGATCCCAGCCCCCTCAGCTGCCAGGGAAGACCTGAGTCAGCAGGTCTGCGGCCTGAGGCGGGGCTGGCGGCAGCCACAGTGACAAATTGGAGGGTTGCGATCGCACAGCACAGAGTTTTTCACTTGCGTCTTCAGATTCCCCTCCGCCTGGGTCTGTCGCCACCGGCCCGGACCCGCTCACATCTGGAAAAGCAAGAGGTGTGTGCGGGGAGCGGGCTGCTGGCCGGCCAGCCCTGGCCCCTTGCCCAGGGGTTCAGCGACTGCAGCCCAGAAGCCGCGGACGGGGTCTCTGGGACTTCAGCCCCAGGCCTCCGAGAGAGGACACCACAGCTAGGAGCCGGGCACACCGGGGCCCAGAGCGCAACGGTAGGTTGTATGAGGTACATTTTGGGGCGAGTTGCTAGACCCCCTCTGGGCCCGTTTCCTTGGGCAGCGGGTAATGAGAGGAGAACGGTGCCAGCTAGGTGCTCCTTGGGAAACTCACAGATGGGTTCTGTTGGCCCAGCGCCCGGCGGAGCGTCTCCCTGTGATGCCCGCTCCCTTCTTCCCTCTCAGCCTCAGTGTTGAAGAGGCAGAGTGATGGAGTAGGGAGGACACGGGCTTGGCAGTCAGGCCTGCCTGGGTTCGAAACCCGGCACAGTCGCTTTCTAATGTGTAAGTGACTTTTAGGGCTGTTCTGGGATGAAAGGAGTCGGGCCTGTGGGCCTGCCGGGGAAGGGTCGGTGCCGCGCTGAGGCCGTGTCTCTGAGCACCCACCTCCAGGGCCCTGTCTGTCGGAAGCCTTAGTCTGTGGTATTGGTAATCCTCAGCCTCCGGGGCCAGGCTGGAAAATCACTTTTGCATCTGGTGTTATTTTGGGAACGAGAGATCGTTTTGTGCCTTGAGGGCCCATGGGACATTTGAGCTGCCTGGTGGGCAGAGGCAGCCCGCTTGGGGTGCAAGCCCCGCCCCCACCCCTCCCCCACTGTGGTGTGTCTGAGGAGGAGCCCCTGGGAGCAGCTGGCAGCGGGTCTCTGGAAGCTTCCAGGGCGCTTCCCTGACAATTAGCCATCTGATGCCCCTCCGCGGGAGGCCCTGTGTGCACACACCTCCTGGGACACAGAGCTCACCGCCTCCCAGCCTGGACCATGCCTGGGCAGCTCTGATACAAGGAAATACTTTCCCACTTGATGCTGACACCCGTCTTCTGATGATGCACCCCCCCACACCCGCACACACACACCCACACACACCGGGAGGGCGCGGCCCTACTCTCAGGGTCCCCAACCCATCCGCTTTGCCGTCCTGGGAGAGCCTGCAGTGGCCAGGATTCCCTGAGGCTGCGGATGGGGTCTCCGGTCCCCTCCCCACCTCCTTCCCCTTCTGGACAGGCCCAGATGATCCCTGTCCCTCCCTGAGCAGAGTCTGGGGCTGAGTATGGGATGGGGCAGGAGCTCCTGGGCAGGACTGCCACCTCCCTAAGCACACATGCATCCTTCTGGCAGCTGCTTTACCCTTTCATACATGGGACTTACTGCCTCAGCCCTGTCCTCCCCCCGCCCCCGCCCCTCCCCATCCCCCCCTTCCAGTCTTTGTGTGGGGTTGAACACCTACTCTGTCCCTGGCACTGTGTTGGATGCTCATGTACAGCCTCCCATCCAGCCAGCTAAGGTCTACCCGTGAAGGCCACTATTCCACTGGACAGAGGAGGAACCTGGGGCTCCAGAGCCTCGAGTTACTGATCCCCATGCTGGGTCACTTGGTGAGGGCCGCACATGTCCTCTGAGCCGGGCAGGGAGATTGGGCATCTCGCTGGAAAAAGGCTTCGTTCGGCCAGCGAGTAAATATTTGCTGGGCCCCTGCTCTGCATCAGGCCCGTGCCAGAGCCCTGGGAATATGGCAAGGAGTAAGGCGGCGGCCCAGGCCTCATGGAGCCGAACATTCGGGGCGGGAGTTGAGGGGGGTGGACAGAAACAGTAAACAGAGCAAAAGGATGAAGGTGCCTTCGGCCAGGGATTCAAGGAAAAGGATAAAACCGGGAAGCCTTATCGAGGGAGGGGAGCAGAGAGGGCACGTGACCTGGGTGGTGAGGAAACGCCTGTCCCAGCTGCGCACTGGCTGATGAGCAGACAAATGAAATGGGGTCTGTCCACACGACGGAGTGCCATGCAGCCGCGAAGAGAAATTAAGTGGTGCCCTGTGTCACAGCACAGAGCAGCCCTTGGAAACGTTATGCTAAGAGAGAAGCCGCTGCCACAGAACACAGGCCTTGGGGTGGCACAAAACCAACTCTGCCTCTTCCCAGCTGTGTGGCTTCGGTGATGTTGCCTCCCCTGTCTGAGCCTTCATTTTCCCATCCATGAAATGGGGCTCCCCGGAGGGGATATGAAGCTTGGCCAGGTGACTTATACCTATTAGATGCCCCAACAAGTGACAGCTGTCAACATCAGCATCATCACTGCTGCTTCTCTTTGGAGAGGTACTGAGTTAAAGTGGCTCCTCGCGGTTTTCTTTTTCAGTGGCTTCTGGAACTGCATGGCTTTTTGTGCAACCCCCGTCCTTGAGGGTGAGGCATGGTCCTAGCTGCTCTGACTTTAATGTCCTTTTATGCTTTATTTGAACGTAGCCATGGCTTCCCTGCTTCTTGATCGAGAGGGTCATTCTTTCCATTTTCTTTCCTTGGTTTGCCGCTTTCCTAACATGGTGACAGTCTAATCTGAACTGAAGGCCCAGATGCAGAAGCATAGCAAGAGTCCCTCCTTGTTTGTCTGGACGGGGAAACTATGACCACATTTGTTTTTTCCTCTTTGCTCAAAGGTCAGTGTAGTAATAATAATAATAGCATTCCGTCCCCATTTGGGGAACAGTTGGGGAAAGGTTATGTGACTTGCCCAGGGTCACTGGCCGGCAGGTCTTAGAGCTGGGATTTTGCACTCAGTCCACCTGGCTATGGGGTCTGTGTTCTTCATTAGCCAGCCCTTGCCTCCTCTGGGATTAAATAACCTTTAACAAAATATGTCACGTCACAATGGAGTCTTTTGCATCTTTCCCAAGCCATGGAACAGGTGTGTCTGGTATCCCCTGGTGTCATCATTTCCAAAATGTTCCCAAATGTCCCAGCCTCAGGCTGGTTTGATGACAAGCCTCTGGGCCCCCCTGGTGTCTCGCCAGACCCCTCAGACCCAAGAGCTCCTCCCCCAGATGCTCCAACCGGAATCTGAGACCAAGCCCTTTGGTCCGGAGCACTTGCACAGTCTGAAGGGAGCACACTTGCCCCAGGCCAGCCTCAGCACAGACCGGGCTCTTGGGGACAAAAGCCAGCTGTCCCCTGACTCTCTGCAGGACCAGAGCAAACACAACCAGCTTCTGCATGGTGAGGAAACCCAAGGCCAGGGCCTTTGACGTCATTAGGAGACACACATGCATGTGGGCTGCTGAACTCGCTCCCACGAGAGAGGAGAAGGACTGTTAATAAACTGGAAAGTTTGGAAGAATCCCCACCTAGGAGACAGCCTCCTCATTCAGGTTCCCCAAAATCACCTGTTGCCCAAGCCCAGTCCAGGTCTGTTCACCACCATGAATACTTTGTCCCTGGTGGCTGTTTTAAAAGATGGAAGCAACTGGTGTTTGCTTTTCCTTTTTCTGGCAGGGAGGCTAGGTGGCACAAGAATTAAATGAGTCAGTACACGTGAAACACTTAAAACCGTGCCTCAATGTATTATATACAGTAAGTGCTCAATAAGTGTTAATTATAATCATTGTGGTTGTTACTATCCATCCTGATTCTTGCTAAGCTTGGAAGGTTCTCTCCCTCCAGAGGCCTGGGCAGAGCTGGCTCTAACTGGCTGTTGGCATTCAGCCTCCCTAGAAGCTCTGGCGCCCGTCACCTCTTCCCACCCCTTTCTGGGCCTTGGTTTCCCCTCTGTGAAGAGGGGTGGGCTTCGTGACTCTTGTGGTCATTCGCTGAGGAAGGACGTTTGACCCAGTGTTAGGGGAGCAGATTCTATGGCCAGCCCACCCGAAGCCCTAACCCCAGCTCTGCTCCGCAAACTCTCTGTGATCTCATGCGTGGTCCTCAGGCTTCCTGTGCCTTGGTTTCCCCATTTGTAAAATGTAAGTGACAGTAGGAACCAAGGGAGTTTCTGTGAGGATTAAACAAATTAATCCACGTAAAGTGCTTAAATGCCACACAGTTAACACCCGAGAGGTGCTAGCTTTTAGCTGTGACATCAGGGCTTCCAGGGCCAACTGTGCTGAAATTGGACCGTGGTACTCATTCAGGGGAGATGTGTTGTTAGACAGGAATGCATCTTCTCTCCTTTTGGCCACAGACAAAGCCAGGGGTAAGAGTGAGAAGGAAGAAGAGGGGTGTGAGTTGATGGGAGCCACGCGAGGGTCGTGGTGCTGCTCACGAGCGAGGCAGTCGCAGCCTTGGTGACAGGCCACGAAAGCCCATAGGCTTGTGCATGTGCTTGTAGCCTGCTAAGAGAGGACGGTCCAAAGCATTTTGGGAATCGCTTTGCCTATGGGTTGGAAAAATTGCAAAATAAGGTGGCTTGGCTCTCAGCTAGAGTGAAGGTTTCTTAGACAGGACAGGGAAATGGTCTGCACCATGGGTGATGGAGAGGCCCCCTGGGGACACTTCAGGAGTGGGGACATTGAGGCTGATGCCTCAGCCCCGTGCCCCTGAGGTGGGGCATGGTGGCCTCCGGAGTTCTCGGCCGGATGCCTGTGCTGAGATCTGGTACTTAGGGCAAGTGTGGCATCTGGTCTACCTGGGGTTGCTCCTGGTGCCGAATGCGGCTAAGAGCTCCAGAGCCTGGCCTTGGGTCCTTCACTGTGCTGTCCTGCCCTCCCCAGCCTGGTCCAGCCGCCAGGCAGTGAGGCAGCTGGCCGCAGCGGGAAGAAGGTGACATTTGGGCTGGAGAAATTTGACATGAGTCCCAATTCTGCTCCTCTGTGAATGAATGGCCAGGGCAAGGTGGCCACCTCTGTGACTGGGGATCATGCGAGGTGGTTGTGGGTGGCATGTACAACAGTGCCTAGAACCTGCTGGTATGAAAGGGAAAGGGTTCAGCTGGCTTTGAGCAAAGCCACAACTGTTTTTGGTGGGTCTGGAGTTGGCAGAGGTTTGAGACCGGAGCCGGAACAGGCCACAGAATAAAAATGATAGTATCTGACATTTGGGTGGCCTTTGAATTTTACACACTTACCTTATTTGAACCTCCCCGGACCCTAAGGATGTAGCTGGTGGCATTCCCACTTTACGGATAAGCAAACCAGGACAAAAATGAAAATAATGCCCAAGCTTTGCAGAAAGTCATTTGGTATTCTGGTTAATGTATCTTTCCTGCTCCCTGACATCACTAGGTGGGGGGAGTCTGGGCCTTAGAATGGTGGGCAGAGGAGAGGGAGGACACCAGCAGGACCCCACTGGGCCCTGGCACTCAGATGGGCACAGAGGTGCACTGTCATTTTGCAGAGTTGACAGAGGACCCTTGGAAGCCCTGGCAAGTGGCCTTGAACCCCAGCAGCAGTGTTTGCCGGCCCCAGGAGGTCATCTGGATGTCTGTCTGTCTTCCACATTCCCTGGGATGAGTCTCCACGGAGATGACAAGAAAGGGGGGGCTAGAACGGTGCCAGACTTGTAGTAGGTGTTCACTAAATGCCAGTCGTTCCTACGGTTCTTATTAATTGGTATCGACCACAGTTGTTATTCCTGCCGTGATTTCCCTGTACAGGCCCTGGACTGGACCCCGAAGTGCAATTAGTCCCGTGCAGGGGTGGGGGGGGGGGCGGTTGGAAAGGAAGTGTTTGGGGAAGCAGTTCTTTCCTCTGCTGTCACCAGAGGAGGAAGGAGCGGGGGCGGTGCAGCCATGCAAACTCCTCTGTTTCTTTGGGGCCACTGACTTTTCTAAGAGCCATAACTTAAATGGTCAGGAACTGGGATTTTGTTTTTGTTTTCCTACTTAGTAAAAATTGGCGAAATGGCCCGGGGAAGGCCTTGATGTGGATAGCAGATTCTTAGCACTATTTTGAACTTTTCCTTATGGAATATTTTAAACATACACAGAACTAGAGAGAATGGTATGATGAGCCCTACGGACAATTGTATTTCATTGCCCCCAGATTATTTCAAAGCACATCCCAGACATTTTGATGGTTTTAGTCAAGGACCTGTTGTGTGGAGGCAGAGATGTCCAGTTTGTTGGGGTGGGTTCCCAGGACAAAGCGTAGAGTTCCCTAAACGGCCCTTGGCCACGTTGACCCAACTGGGGAAGCTGGAGGCCAGGCCAGTTTCCCAGCCTTGAAGACCAAGCGATGCCTGCCCCATTCAGAGAAGTCTGTGTCAAAGGCGCTGTGTCTACAGGTGGCTAGGGGAGGCCAGGCTCTTGCGTCCCCATCAGGAGAGGACTTTCCTGGGCTCGCATCAGGTCAGGAGTGCCCAAGGCTCTTGCCGTCATGCCTCGGCTCCCCAGGCAGGACTGGGACTCTGCTGAGTGGCTGGCTCCACAGGCCCTGCCTGCTGCCCTCCTTGCCCCTTGCCTGCTGGCAGAGTTAGGCAGTGGCACCTGCCTTTGCCCCGAGACACGTTGGCCCCTCACCTTGCTTGGCCTCTGGACACTCTGAGCGCTCTTCCCTGGCCTAGGCGACCAAGCTTTCCCAGCTTCCTCCCACCACACTCTGTCAGTCCCGGGCTTCCCTAGGCCTCTGCCAGGTCCCCTTCCCTTCTCACCACGTGGTCTCTTCCACCCTGCTGCTTCTAATGGTGCTGCTTTTGGAGCCTGGCACATAACAGTGCTTGGCAAATTTTAGTTGCAATTCCTGTATTAGTTTCAATAATATTCTGATATATTTTTAGGAACATATACTACCCCTTGCACCTTACAGTGTTTGGCACCCAGTGGGCCCTCAACCCAGTTTAGTTAAAAAAACAAACCGTGGGCCTGAGTCCCACCCCCGTTCTGCTCTGAGCAGTGGCCATGCCCTGTCAGCTCACCCCTCGCTCTCCTCAGGTGCACGTGCTAGGGTTGGGTCACATGGTCCAGCGCCTACTTGTGAACAAAGGGTGTGCTTAAGGCTTCTTCCCGTTGTTGCACACTCACAGCCTTAGAGTCCCTCCCTTAGTCCCCATGGCCCCCGTGCACCGTGGGGAGTAATAATCCTGTATCGTGATAATAACAGCAGCTACCCTGAGCACTCTGGGTGACAGGCCCCAGGCTGAGGATTTGTGTCTGCATTATCATTTGCCTGTGAGATAGACAGTACCCACATTTTACGGCCGACAGATGGAGGCACAGAGAAGCCAAGTCACTTACCCAAGGTCACACAGCCCCTTTCTGCCAGGTGCCAGACAGGCAGTCTACAGGGGAGGGCCGGGTGCCAAAGCTGCAGATGCAGGAGGTTGAGGGGTTGGTGCTCCCTACCCTGAGCCTCCATCTTTCCCCCAGACGTGGGCAGACGGGGGGCGGCGGGTGACGGGGAGGCTTTCCCAGGAGAGGGAAGACCATGCGGAAGGTGGGGGGCGTGAAGTGCTTGGCCAGGTGCCTCAGTCACCTGCGTGGGGGTTGTGTGGGCTGTGCTAAGTCACATCGCCCCACTGCACGTCAGTTTCTCCATCCATGAAGTGGGGAGATGACTCTGCATCCGTCTCCAGTAGTGGTTGTCCCCACCACCAAGAGTGAAGCCTCCTGTAAACTGTGGACTTGGGGTGAAAACCTCATGTCAGTGTAGGTCCATGGATTAGCAAATGCAGCACAGAGAGGGCTGGGGAGGTGAGAGCCAGGGAGGTTATGCGTGGGGCGGGGGGATGACGGAGAATATGGGATATCTCTACTGTCTGCTCAGCGTTTCTGGGAACCTAAAACTGCTTTAAAGAATGAAAATCTGTTTTAAAACATTGTGACAGGACGCTACGAGTTATTTCTGTGCGAGCATCTGTTGTCAACGTAGCATTTTTCGCGCCGTCGTCCGTTCATTTATTTACTCATTTACGCATTTTATATGTGGGTTTTCATCACCGCGGACCCAGACACATGAAATGCGCCGCCTCCTGGGGTCAGCTCACAGCTGGGCAGAGCAGTCCCGTGGGCTCTCGTGGGCTCTGCTCCCTCCGTGGTGGCACATCCAGGGCCAGGCCGGGAGTCACAGCACCACAGAGCTGCAGCCTGGGAGTGAGGTGGGGTCAGCGGGAGGGGCAGCAGGCTGGGAGGTGGGTTGGGAGCCTGTGAGAGGGCAGAGAAAGTGCCCCATTGAGACGCCTGGACCATGACAAAGATTTTATGCCCGAAAAGACTTGAGCGATTTGCATTTTAGAAAGTGCCTTTCTGGCTGTTGAGGGTAGGCAAGCTTAGTATTGGGTGCCAGTCTGGGTGGGACTGGAGAGCTGGGGCCGAGGTTGTCCCAGGCTCCCAGATGGCCGCACGCCTGTCCCTGGCCAGCAGGGTGGGCCGGAGGCAGCGAGGCCTGCACAGTGGGCATCTTCCTCCTCTCTGCCCACACTCTGTCCCAGCACCAGCCTCCCCAGCCTGTGCCTCCCGCCCGGCACTCCCGGGGCATCCCTGGGCCCTGGCCCAGCCCTGTCTGCTGGAGCCTGCCACAGAGAACTGCTTTATTTGAGTCCATTTTGCACGTATGGAAATAACTAGAGGCCTCTGTATTTAATTTGGCTCAGCCAGGAAGACTTTTGGCTGTGTGTGTGTGTGTGTGTGTGTGTGTATTCTGAAAAATCTTTCCGAGTGAGCCCCAGGGGTTGGAAGCTCTGGTCGTCTTTATGCAGTAAAAAGTCAAAACCAACAAGGACTACGCTGGCTTAGCTGGGGGTGAGGGCCTGGCAGAGTATATAGAAAATAGCTATATATAGAGAAAAGGAAGAGGGCAGTGCCATACACAGATGAGATCATAGTCAGGGAAGCTGTTTTGTAAACTTTATTGCTTGAGACCAGGTAAGCAGTGGGAAGGATGCAGGGAAAGGGGCTTCTGAAAGTATAAAGCTCTGTACAGATCCACAGGAGACATTTCTGGTTTCCCAAGCAGGAAGTGCTTAGTTTGGTGCTTGGCTGGAGGACACTTATCCTGAATCCCTCTTTTTGGCCTTGACAATCCCAGCAAAAGACTCTCTACTGAGCCCCTCTTCTCTGATCAGCAGTGGGAGCACAGCAGAGACAGCCCCACATGCCTACACAGGGGTTTGTAGCTGGCAAAGTGTGTCCACTCTTGATTCCCACATTTCTGTTGGGCAAGAAGGGCAGGAATGATCCCCACTGCAAAGATGAGACAACCAGAAGCCCAGAGAGGTGAGGTAACTTGCCCCAGGTCAGTCAGCCCAGAAGTGGGAACCTCGTCTCAACATGGTCTGATCTCACCGATCTTCCCCATACTCTCTGTGGGTGCTTCTGGAGCCAGGAGGGCATTGTTCCAAATACAGAGACAGGCAGAGGAGGCGGCCGAGGGTGGGCAGAGCTGAGCTTCCAATCCCAGGAGACCACCTGAGAGTCCAGTTTGAGAATAGACACCAGGTTATCACAGGGCTTTTCTTTTCTTTTCTTTCTTTTCTTTTTTTTTTCTTTATAATGTTTATTTATTTTTGAGACAGTGAGAGACAGAGAATGAACGGGAGAGGGACAGAGAGAGAGAGAGGGAGACACAGAATCTGAAGCAGGCTCCAGGCTCCGAGCTGTCAGCACAGAGTCAGACACGGGGCTCGAATCCACGGACCGTGGGATCATGACCTGAGCTGAAGTCGGACGCTTAACCAACTGAGCCCCCCAGGTGCCCCATCAGAGGGCTTTTCAAATGATATCTTGACCATATGGAACTGAGAAATGAGGCCATCTGGGAAATTGAGGCTTGGTGGCTATGATGGCCACGTGGTTTTGGATCAGAACCAGTGTGGTGGCATTACATCGGTAAGGTCTTGTAAAAGTTAAATACAGGATGCAGCGGAGCGGAAGGCCCTGACGTTCCCACTAGCCGTGCGGAGCTGTGGGAAGTCTTGGATCCTGCCCCTCGGGACCTGGTGTTCTAAATCAGGTTCCCTGGGAATGGCTGAGCCCGGGTCCGCAGATCAGACTGCTGCTCTTTGAGATGGGTCCTCTGTGAGCATGGCAGCAGGCAAGAAGGTGACCGATGGGGGAGCAGCAGGCCGAGTATGGCGAGCAATAGGGAGCGGTGAGGACTAGGGCGGAGGAAGAGCATGCCCCATCTGGGTGTGGCTACCCCTGCTCTGTCTGTCATCAGGCAGGACCCTGGGCCCAGTATGGCCAGATCCTCAACCGTTTCTCTCCCCAAGAAAAGTCAGAAGCCTGGATTTGCATTTAAAGGAGAAAAAATACCTTCTAGATGTCAAGTGTGGTGATTTATTATAGCTTTGGAGGGTTTTTTGTTTGTTTCTTTTTTAAATACTCTTTAGGCCCAGGGCTGCTGACCTGGAGCTCTGTGTTGAGACCCCATGAGCCATGAGCAGAGAGACCCTCTGGCTTTCAGGGAGCTCTGTGAGGTCTACAGTGTCTGTATGGGGGAGGGGGGCATCAGGCCTCCCACCCAGCTTTGCCCCGGGGGCAAGGCTCAGGGTCCCGGATGGGCCTCACCCTGCCTTGGCCTGGCCCAGATAGCACTGGGGAGAATAAAGGGCTTTTTCACAGCCTCTCTGTGGAAAGGCTGCCCATCCTGGGCTTGACTGCAGGACAGGTGTTGAAGCCTGATTATTCTCCCGGTTTAGGCCTATCTCCAGCTTAATGCTCCGGACTCCAGGATGTAGGGTGAGATCCCAGGCAGGTTGAAAACCAACTGCTCTGGGACTAATGGCGATGCCACTAGGACTGGCCCCTCACCGAGCAGAGGCCCTGGCTGGACTTGACTGCAGGGTGTTTGCGTCGGCCCCGGGCGCCTGCCCTCGTGCAGAGTTTCATGGCTGCCCTCTGCCAGCTGGCTTTCAGCCCAAGTAAAAGGGCATGTTCACCAACTTGTGGAGTGAGACTCTGTTTCTCCTTCCTGTCTGAGGCCCCGCCAGAGCCGGCCTGGCCTCACAGCCTTCCCAGGATTGTGGGAGATGGGCACAGGGCAGAGGTAGGCCCAGGGGAACTGAGCCAGGGGTCCCCAAGGAGTGGGACCGCATGAGGCCCCTGTCCCCCTGTGACTCAGGCCTGGAGAGCAGTGTTCTGGGTGCAGACCACATATCTGTATCTCGGAGAAACATTCTGCAGCCGTTTAATATTTCTGAGGCCCAGCTGCAGGTTGAGGGAGTGAGCCCTGTCTCGGCTGTGCAGTGTGTCAGTGACCCAGCTAAGCCTCGCTCCCCTCCAGGCCTTGGTGCCCCTGCTTGCAAACCAGAGAGGAGTGAGCCCTGCCCTGGGTTCACAGGGAGTGAACAAGGGGGCCCAGCTGAAATGCCAGGGGACAGTGTGATAAGGGGATGCCGCCCAAGGGTCTTAGAAGGAAATGAGAGGGGTTTGGTCCCGCGGCTCTTGGTCCAGGGGAGGTCAGACGAGGTGCGGTTGTGGGAGGGTGCACCTGGCATAGAGCTCTCTGTGTTTGTTGAATGGGCAGATGAGTGATGCTGCCTTCCTGGTTCGTGTGGGCTCCTTAGTCACCAGTAGCATCCATCACTCATCCATCCATCCATCCACAAATACTAACTGAGCACCTGCTTGTGCTAAGCCCTGTTCACAGCACTGGGGATGCCTGATCCAGAAACAGAAGCAGCACAGGCAGCCACACCTCCACCCTTCTGGAGTCAGCTTCCTCACAGCAAGAGACAGACTTACAGAACAAATGAATGGAAAAAAGATAGTGAGGTGTGCTATGAAGAGACCCAAGAGCTCGACATGACCGAGACAGTGGAGGTGGCACTTGTAGATCTAGAACCCCTTTTCCTTCCCTCCTGCCTGGGTGACCCCTTTCCCCCCCACATTTGCCATGCTCTGAGCTCCATGGGACCCCCTGGGCAGGCACCCATGCACCATGCAGGGCCTCCCCTGGCCTTGCATTGGGCTCAGTGTTTATGAACAACCAAGACCCTCATCCCGATGGGAGCCCCCAGGATCATAAACATTCAAGGGATATCTGATCGCAGGTTCCGAGGGCTGCCCTCCCGCCCGTCCCTGTCTCCAGGACCCTGAATTCCCATCTCCAAAGCCCGTTCTGGTCCTCTGGGGTATTTTAATGGGACTGACTCACAAGCAGAGGACTGGGACAGTCCAGCCCATCTCCAGCAGTCTGGAGACAGATGTTCTTGATGTTTAGGAGTGAGGCCTGGGCTGGGGAGACTGGAGCCACCACTTCCCCAGGGCCAGAAAGATGACCTTGGAAAACATGTTGACAGGACAGGGTGAGGGCCTGGCTGCATGCGCTGGCTTCACAGGACAGCAGACTTTTTTCTTCCCTCTGGCTGTGCGCTGACGAGAACAACCCCCAACTGAGGAAGGGCGCTGCCGAGGCCCCTCCTGGATAATTCCCTCTAATTAGGCAGGGTATTGGCTGTCTGCAGGGCTCCTTGCCAGGGCGCCATTCACCCGACTCCATCACATTGCCTCGAAGTGGTGGCCGTCCCCCCACCCCAGGCAAGTGGGAAAACGAGGCTCAGGAAAGCTGGGGTTGGAGATTCTCCCTGTCACTCATGTTGTCACCACATTAGGATGGAGGCAGACCTTGCAGAGCTGTGCAGGGCGCTCAGGACCAGAGGGCAAGGAGCAAGAGCTGGCTGCCACCGCCACGCCCCCGCCAGCTTGGGCTTCCTGCCAAACGGCCCCTTCCCTGCTATGCTCGAGAGGTCCGAGAAGACCGACCATTCCTAAGCGCTGCCTACATATCCCTGTGGTGCCTGCCCATCCTGCCGGGAGCTGCTGACAAGCAGGGAAATGCTGGATGCTGGTTCAGTAAGCATAGCTCTAAAAATAGCCTCTGCTTTGAGAAGCTTATTGTCCACAGCTGTATATTTTTATATGTATACAGAAAGTTACTCCTGGAGGTCTCTGTGCCGGGTAATGAGAGATAATGCTATAGCCTGGGAGGTAGATCTGGGCCAGACCTTGTCTCGGCCTCCACAGGGCAGGCCTAAGGATAGGGAGTCAGCAGGCCGGGGCTTGGATGTGGCTCTCTTCCCTGACATAAGGGGGCAGTCAGCAGAGAGGCAGCTGGGCACCCATGTAGGGTTTCTTTAGAAGCAGCTGTTGTGGGCTCAGGGTCCACCTGAGAGGTCTGTGGGCCCACTTCCTGCAATGTGGCACAGGCTTGGAGTGAACCCCCCATTTTCTCTTGGTTGAGACCTGAAGTTGGCCATGCCTTAGCCCCAGCCTGCTGGTGGGAAGGGTCAGGCCCCCTCAGCAGCCCTCTGACACCCCTCCCTGCCCCTCAGGGAGCAGGGAGACCCTCAGAGGATGGGCCCTACCTGGCTGCATCCCCCCCTACCAGCTCAAATCTCAGGGACCCCGGACCCATGCCTAACCCTAAACCTAAGCCTAAGCCTAAGCCTAACCCCAAGCCTAAGCCTAACCCCTAACCCCTAACCCTAACCCCTAACCCTATCCCTAACCCTACCCCGATACCACAACCCTCCACCGAAACCTAAGCCAGCGTCGAACCCTATCCCTCCACTAGAGCCGCCCCATCGCATGGGCCGTCACTTCAGACTTCGAGGGAGATCACGAGTCTGGAGTCGCTTCGGCCCTGGCGAACTCCATGGACCAAACCCTAATCCTAGCTACGGCTCTCTCCCCATGGGGACCCAACAGAAAAGTCTGACAACACCACGCGCCCAGGGTCCAGAAGCGGTGCAGGATCACTCGGCAGGGAACCTGGAAGCTCACCATGTCGTTTCCTAGGCCCGGCTGCAGCTGCCTGAGAGGATTCCTGAGGCCTCCCCGACCAGGGTCCCATCGACTTGTGTGGCCTTGGCGGCCAAAGACTCATCCTGACCGGCACCCTCCCTTGTGCCCTCAACTGAGCCCTCGGGGAGACCACTGTCCTGCTGTGGGTTCAGCGCCTGGATCCTCCTGTATGTATATATCTATATATCAATATATCTATATATCTATATCTATACCTATATACATATGGATTATGTTTATTCATTGGAGAGAGGACAGAGTGCAAGTGGGGAAGAGTGAAAGAGAGAGGGGCACACAGAATCTGAAGCAGTCTCCAAGCTCTCAGCTGGCAACACAATGCCTGACCTTGGGCTCGAACTCATGTACTGCAAGATTGTGACCTGAGCTGAAGCCAGATGCTTAACCAACTGAGCCTCCCAGATGCCCCAAGAATGGACCTCTTTCTTTGGCCACATACAGAAATATGAACTCATAAGATATTAAATGGCAAAAGTAGTCAAAATGGCAGAGTAGTAGGGGGACCCTGGACTTGTCTTCTCCCTTGTACACAGTACACAGCTACATCAACTACAAATCATTTTGAACATCTAGGAAATAGATCTGAGAATTAAGAAAACAATGTACATAATTTGAGTGAGAGACGTGGCAGGCATTCTGTGCGGAGACATAAATTGGGGGTGAGAAAAGCCTCAGTGTCAAAGAGGGGATAGAACTCTTTTTGCAGAGAGGAGAAAGACAGAGGGGGAGAGAGAGTACTGCATTGGATTCACTTAATCAAAGCACTCCTCCCAAATAATTTAACTTGGGAATTGGGAGGAATTTAATATTGCACATTTTTGCAAACATTGGAGCTCAAATTATGAGATTTCATAAGTGTGTGTCATTTTCCAGAATCAAACCTGGTGGGATGTGATGCTCCTGGGGTTGGGGCAGAGGCAGAGCAGAAAGCATGCCGTGGGGAAATCCTGGTTTGCACTGGCAGAGAATGTTCCCCCTCCCGGAGTACATTTGGAAGAGGGTTTATAGTCTCTCAAGAACAAAAGACCCCCTGGTACCTTTGAGCAACTGTTCAACAGCAAGGACAGAGTCCCACACAGTGGGTACATAACCTGGTCACAGATTTCCCTGTGCTTTACCATAAACTCCAGGCCCTTGCTCGGGCATGCAATTGTTTTTCCGGCACAGAAGGGCACCAGGTGTAGTGGTGAGAGGCTCTCCTCCAGAGGAGGGGATTGGGTCCACAGCTTGCTGAGTCCTGTAAGGTTTGGAGTTTTTAATACCAGCCACGCACCAGACATAAAACACAGGAGAGCTGTGATGCCAGGCATGTCAATGTCCCAGGCAGAGATGAGTTGAGGGCAGAGATATGACGGAAACCTGAGGCATAGAAGAGGAGATTTCTTTCCTGTTAGGGATCCCTGAACAACAGTGGGTGTGAGATCTCCCACCTGGGACAGAAGAGCAAGGTGATGCCATCTTCACTCTTCACCCACTGCCCACTTGCAAGGTCAGAGTTCAGAGAGCAATGCAACACCCCTAGTGGAGGCTGGGGCTGCTTATATCAGCCACCTTCTACTCACCCACCACCCCCCTGCCGTCCAGGATCTCTTTACCAGGACAGTTCAGCCAGCAGACATTTCCCCCAGGGAACCAACACAGTCCTTCCTGTCATGGATGCACCAAGTCTTCTGATCACAAAGTGCTCCAAATTATCAGCTCTAGTGTGGTGGAAATAGCACCAGCGTTTTTCTTTTTTTTTTTCTTTTTTTCTTTTCTTCTTTTCTTTTCTTTTCTTTTCTTTCTCTCCTTTCCTTTCCTTTTCCCTTTCCCTCTTCCCTTCCCTTCCCTTCCGTTCCCTTCTCTTCCCTTCCTTTCCTTTCAATTACTTTCCTTTCCTTTTTTTTCTTTTCCTTTGAGATGCAGCAAAGTTAGTCCTAAGAAGAAAATACACTGCAATCCACTCCTATCTCAAGGAACAAGAAAACTCAGTAGAACAGATCAATGAATCGAAGAGCCTTTTTTCTTTATGAAAAAAAAAATCGATAATGGTATAGCTAGACTTCTCAAAAAGAACAGAGTGGTCCCAAATAAATGAAATGTCAAATGAAAAATAACAGACCACAATCAACACCACAGAAATATAATCAATTACTATAGAATAGTATGAAAAATGATATGCCAACAGTCTGGACAACCTAGAGGAAGTGGACAAAATCATAGACACCCACACCCTACAACAACTCAAAATGGGAAGTAATAGAAAATTTTTACAGACCCATCACTAGCAAATAAATTGAATCAATTATAAAAAATATCCTAAAAAAATAAGAGTCCTGGTCCAGTTGGCTTACCAGGGGAATTCTACCAGACATTTAAAGCAGATTTAATATTGCTTCTTTGAGAAGGATAGGATCCAAAAAAGTAGAAACGGAAGGAAACCTTCTGGACTCATTCTATAAAGTGAGCATTACCTTGGTTCTTAAACCAGACAGAGACCTCACAACAAAGGAGAATTATAGACCAATATCCATGATGAACATGGATGCAAAAATTCTCAAGAGGATAATATCAAATCGATATCAATAGTACACAAAAATTATTCACCGTTATCAAGTGGCATTCATTCCTAGGCTGTAGGACTGCTTCAAAATTACAAAATTAATCAAGTGAAACAACACATTAATAGAAGAAAAGATAAGAACCATGTGACTCTGTCAATAGATGCACAAATGGCATTTGTCAGAATACAGCATCCTTGATTTTTTTAATTTTTAATATTTAAAATTTTATTTTTAATATACTTTATTGTCAAATTGATTTCCTTTCAACACCCACTGCTCATCCCAACAGGTGCCCTCTTCAATGCCCATCACCCACTTTCCCTCTCCCCACCCCCCCCCATAAACCCTCAGTTTGTTCTCTGTATTTAAGAGTCTCTTAAGGTTTGCTTCCTTCTCTCTCTGTTTATAATTTTCCCCTTCCCCCCACCCCCGTGGTCTTCTGTTAAGTTGCTCAGGATCCACATAGGAGTGAAAACATATGGTATCTGTCTTTCTCTGACTGACTTATTTCACTTAGAATCATTTTTTAACAAATATCCTCAAGAAATTCGAGATAGAAGGAACATACCTTAACATGACAAAAACCATATATGAAAAGCCCACAACTAATATCATCCTCAATAGGGGAACAGTGAGAGCTTTCCCCCTGAGATCAGGAACACTATACAGGGATGTCCACTCTCACCACTGTTGTTTAACATAGTGTAGGTAGTCCTCAGCAATCAGACAACAAAATGAAATAAAAGACATCCAAATTGGCAAAGAAGAGGTCAAACTTTCATTTTTCTTAGATGACATGATACTCTACATAGAAAACCTGAACGACTCCACCAAAAAGCTTCTAGAACTAATACATGAATTCAGCTAAGTGGCAGGGTACAAAATCATTGTACAGCAATCGGTTGCATCTCAATACACCAATAATGAAACAACAGAAAGAGAACTCAAGAAATTGATCCCATTTACAATTGCACCAAGAAACATAAAGGACCTAAGAATAAATGCAACAAAGATGTAACGACCTGTGTGCTGAAAACAATAGAAAACTTATGAAGGAAATTGAAGAAGATCCAAAGAAATAAAAAAAAAAATTCCATGCTCATGGATGGAAGAACAAATATTGTTAAAATATCAATACTACTCAAAGCAATCTATAAATTCAATGCAATCCTAATTAAAATTGCACCAGAATTCTTCTCAAAGCTAGAACAACCCTAAAATTTGTATGGCACTACACATGAATCCAAATAGCCAAAGTAACATTAAAAAAGAAAACCAAAGCATGAGACATCACAATTCTGGACTTGAGCTTCTACTAAAAGCTGTAATCAACACGACAGTATGTACTGGCACAAAAACAGACACATAAAGCAATGGAATAGGATAGATAATCTAGAATTGGACCCACAAATATATGGCCAAGTAATCTTTGACAAAGTAGGAAAAAGTATCCACTGGATAAAAGACAGTCTCTTTAGCAAATGGTGCTAGGAGAGCTAGGTAGCAACATGCAGAATGAAACCGGACCAATTTCTTACACCATATACAAAAACAAACTCAAAAGGAATGAAAGACCTAAAAGGGAGGCAGGAAACCATCAAAACTGTAGAGTAGAAAACAGGCAACAACCTCTCTGATGTCGGTCACAGAAACTTCTTACTTGACATGTCTCTGAAGGCAAGGGAAATAAAAGCAGAAATGAACTATTGGGACCTCGTCCAGATAAAAAGCTTCTTCACTGCAAAGGAAACAATCAACAAAACTAAAAGGCATGGGAATGGCATGGAATGGGAGAAGATATTTTCAAATGACATATTAGACAATAGGTTAGTACGCAAAATCTATACAGAACTTACCAAACTCAACACCCCAAAACAAATAATCCAGTGAAGAGATGGGCAGAATTCACAAATAGGAACTTTTCAAAGGAAGACATCCAGATGGCCTAGAGACACATGAAAAGATGCTCAACATCAGTCATCATCAGGGAACTACAAATCAAAACCACACTGAGCTACGATCTCACACCAGCCAGAGTGGCTAAAATTAAAAACTTAGGAAACAACAGATGTTGGTGAGGATGTGGAGAAATAGGAACCCTCTTGCACTGTTCGTGGGAATGCAAACTGGTGTAGCTGCTCTGGAAAACAGTGTGGAGGGTCCTCAAAAAATTAAAAACAGAACTACCTATGACCCAGCAATAGCACTGCTAGGAATTTATCCAAAGGATACAGGAGTGCTGTTTCAAGGGCAATGTACCCCAATGTTTATAGCAGCACTTTCAACAATAGCCAAATTATGGAAATAGCCCAAATGCCTACCAACTGATGAATGGATAAAGAAAAAGTGGTTTGTATAAACGATCGAATACTACTTGGCAATGAGAAAGAATGAAATCCTGCCATTTGTAACAATGTGGATGAAATTAGAGGGTATTATGCTAAGTGAAATAAGTCAAGCAGACAAAGACAGACATCATATGTTTTCACTCATATGTGGAATTTGAGAAATTTAACAGAAGACCATGGGACGAGGGAAGGGGAACATATAGTTTCAAACAGAGAGGGAAGCAAACCATAAGAGACTCTTAAATATAGAGTCAAAACTGAGGCTTGATGGGGAGGAGAGTTCCCTTGATGGGGACTCCCCTTGATGGGGAGGAGAGTCAGGGAGAGAGGAAAATATGTGATGGGCATTGAGGAGGGCACTTATTGGGATGAGGATTTGGTGTTCTATGTAAGCAGTGAGTCACAGGAATATATCCCCAAAACTAGGAGCACACTGAATACATTGTATGTTAGCTAAATTGACAATATGTTTTAATAAAAATATAAAAAATAGAATAAAATGAAATTATAAGTATCCTAAAATAAATAAAGAACAGGAGTAAACTAGACATTGACATTAACAATTAATAAATGACTCTTGGGATGCAATGAAAATAAAACCAGAGATGAACAATTGTGACTGTATCAAAATAAACATTGTGCACAACTAAAACCACATGCACACGTTCACACACACACACACACACACACACACACACCCAGCAATTTAACAAAAGGACCACATCCAAATGGGAGAAGATATTGGCAAAAATTATTTCAAAAACACGGGTTAATAATCAAAATATACAAAGATCTTATACAACTCAACTCTAACACACTCACACACACACACACACACACACACACACACACACACACACAGAGTAATTTAAACAATGGGCAGATGACCTGAATATTTTACAAAGAAGACATCCACAACCAAAAAATAAAATGAAAAGTTAATGAAATGAGATGAAATGAAATGAAATGAAATGAAATGAAATGAAAAGAAATGAAATGAAAAATTGCTCAGCATGAGTGTTTGTCCAGAAAATGCAAGTGAATAGCACAATGAGATATCACTTCAGGCCTGTTTTAATGACTAAAATAATTGTAAGAAATAATAAATATTGACAAGGATATGGAAAAAAGTGTATAAATTATCATACACTGTTGGCAGCAATGTAAATTGGTTCCACCACAATAAAAAACAGTACGGAGTTTTCAAAAAAAGAAGAGTAGAAATACAAAGTGATCTAGTCATTCCACCATGAGTATTTCTACAATAAAACGAAAACCTAATTCTAATATATGTGAATATTTTGTTTATTACAGAATTGTTTATAGTAGCCAAGACATGGAAGGAAACCAAGTGCCCATCCAAATATGAATGAATAAAAATGTGGTATATGTACAGTGGAATATTAGTCAGCTGTAAAAAATAATGATATCCTGCCATTTGCAACAACATGAATGGACCTTCAGGGTATCGTGTATTGTGAAATACATCAGAGAAAGACAAATACCATATTAGTTAATTATATTAAATTTAACACAAAACGTACAAACAAAAAATGAACATAAAATAATGAACCAAATAGGGGCACCTGGGTGGCTCAGTCGGTTGAATGTCGACTTAGGCTCAGGTCATGATCTTGTTGCTCATGGGTTGGAGCCCTGCATCTGGCTCTGTGCTGACAGCTCAGAGCCTGGAGCCTGCTTCAGATTCTATGTCTCCTCTCTCTGCTCCTCCACTGCTCATGCTCTGTCTCTCTCTTTCAAAAGTAAATGAACTTAAAAAAATTAAAAAAAAAAAAAAATTAAACCAAACAGACTTATAAATAGAACAAAATGGTGGCTGCCACATAAGTGGTGATGGTAGGATTTGTGAAGGAGACAAAGGGGATTAAGAGATACAAACTTCAAGTTATACTATAAATGTCACGGGGATTTAAAAAGTACAGCATAGGGAATATAATTAATGATATTGTAATAAAACTGTATGATTAAAGATGGTGACTACATTTATATTAGTGAGAATAAAACAATGAAAAGAATTTTTAAATCAATATGTTGTGAACCTGACACTAATAAAGCATTGTATGTAATAAATTTAATAATAATAGTAATTACCATCCAACAATCCCTTAGAAATGAGACAGCAGATTTTACATTAGAAACTTTAATGCAAGAGGGGAACGGAATAATAAGTGGAGAATCCTAGGAGAAAGAAAACTACGAAACAAGAATATCATTACCAGAATAATTGTCCATCAAACATAGGACAAAATTGTCCTTTAAACAAGGAGATATCACAATTGCCCTCGTTAAACAAAATTTGATGCAATGTATCACCACTAGGTTTAAAGATGGGATAAAAGCAATAGTTTTAATTGAAATAAATGGACAGGGAAAAAAAAAGATCTTATTAAAGTAAAAATATCACTGATTATAATAAATATATAGATAAATAGAATATTGGAATAGTTTTATGGTGGTGGGTAAATCAATTATAATACTAGTAAACGAGAAAATGAGCAAATGTATTAGGAATAATAATAACTACAAAATCTTTAATATATACACAACATAAGAAATAAATTGTGGTATCAGAACTTAAATAATGTGGATTAATAGCAGTGCACAGCATTTTAATGACATTGATGTTATCTTGTTACCAGATTAAAGAGACATTTATGTCTATAATAGTTTTATATCGCATTTCAACACAGTAATAGCAGATACACAAAGGTTAAAGAGAAAAAAATCAAATTGTATCACCAAAGATGATCAAACCACTAAGAAAGACAGGAGGAACATAGTTAGGAAAAAGAGAACTACAAAATATAAAGAAAATTGTTAATAAAATGGAAATAATAAGTTCTTACATTTGAGTAGTTTCTTTAAATGTAAATGGAGAATTATGCCAATCAATGCAGACATATAGATTGTTCAATGAAAAAGAAACAAAAGCAAACTAAAAAATATGTTATTTGCAGGAAACATCTTTGATTTATAAACACATAAATCTTAAAGTGAAGGTACAGAAATAGATATTTTCTGCAAATGTTTACAACAGGGGTAGTAAAAAACAGGGGGAGTCAGCTATGCTTAAAATACACAGGAAGTCAATATTTGCCACAAGAGAAAACAAGTTCATTACATAATGACTAAAGGTTTGAATCAATAGCATGATACAACAGTTATAAATACATGTGTCCCCAACACCTGAATATTTAAAGCCAATATTGATACATCTGCAGGGAGAAATAGACAGCAACATCATAGATAATAGACTTCAAGAACCCACTTGTTATAATTGGTATATCATCCAGAGAGACTATATATAATAATCGTTTTAAAAACCAGACTTGAAAAAGATATAAACCAAATGTGTGAATCAATTCCATACAGAACGTTCTACCCAACAACAGCAAAATACATCTTCCTATCAAGCACACTTAAATAAAACATTGCCTACATTGGATCACATACTAGGTCACAAAGCAAATATAAAGCGATTTAAAGGGAATGTGGTTATCCCAAGGATCTTTTATGAAAAAAAATGAAAAATGATAGCGATAACTTAAGGAAAATAGAAAATTCAAAATTATATGAAGATTAAGCAGCACACTGTTGAACAAACACGAGGGTAAAATAAAATAACATAAGAAAATTTGTCTCCAGACCATGAAAAAAAAAAAAAAGTTAAAACACAACATACTAAAGCCTATGAGATTCAACATAAAAAAGTAGTAAAGATGGAAAACGCCTACATTAAAAAAAATACTTTAATAAATAAGATGCCTACATCTCACAACATTTGAAAAAGAGGAAACTGAGGTCAAAGTTGGCAGAAGGAATTAACATGGTGTATATCATAAATATCAAATAGAGAATGACAAATTTAAAAAGTAAAATCAATCCAATTAACAGATCTGTTTTTTTCTTGGAAATATAAGCAGCTTCAGTTTTGTTTTGTTTTTTTTCCTGGAGTGAGACAGAGAGTGAAAGAAAGGATAAATGGAAGGAGGAAGGGAAGGAAGGAGAGATATAATAACAGATTATTATAACTACATGTCGAAAATGTATACAACTTAGATAAAGATAATAATTCCTATAAACACAAAATCTACCAAGATTGAATTGAAAGGAAGTTGAAAGTTTGAACAACCCAATAATAATCAATGAAACAATATCAAATATCTTTCAATAAACCAAACGCAAAACTAGATATATTCCAGGATAATTCTATTAAATAATTTTAAAAATACTTAATTGTGGGAGATGCAGGAGAGAAGCATCAAAGGAAAAGACTTCAAAAGGGAAGGGCTGGAGAAGGTGCAAGGCCTTAGGACATGTTTACATAGCTGAACTTGGCTGTGGCTCCTGAGGAATGCCTAGAGACATTAACATCCTACAGGGCCAGATCCTCCTTCACACCTGACCCTTCCTAGTGTTATAGAAACCAATTAACTCAAAATTCAACCTTGAAAAGCTAAACCGCTAGACTGATTAACACACTTGCTTAGCTGACTTTATGCACGTAGTCTTTAGCAATTATCCTAATAAAGAGAAACTCCATTCTGGAGTCAGGGCCTCATTCTGACTCCAGTATGAGGACCTTCACTTAACTGCATATTGTTTGCGGACTCATTTTTTGAACTCCAGCCACACTCCCTGCAACACTTAACATTGACTCTTTCTCAACTCTTCCAAAATGATAAAGAGGAAACATTTCTGAGCTCATTTTATGTGGCCTTATTACACTGATACCAAAGCAAGAAAATTACACTACAAACTAGGAAAGCTACATGTCAATACCCTGATGAACATAGATGCAGATATTCTTTTTCTTTATGTTTTTTTTTTCTTAATTTATTTTTGAGAGAGAGAGAACACAACTTGGGAAGTGCCATAGAGAAAGAGAGAGACACAGAATTTGAAGAAGGCTCCAGGCTCTGAGCTATCAGCACAGAGCCCTATACGGGGATCAAACCCATGAACCCTGAGATCATGACCTGAGCTGAGGTCAGATGCTTAACCGATTAAGACACCAAGGAACTCATAGATGCAGAAATAATTACCAGGGATATTAACGATAAAAATAGGCATGTAAAACACTCTGTATTGGCTCAGACCAATGATCCATTCAGAGCAGGATTCGGTCACTGAAAATGACACCAAGTATATTAAAGGAAGGACATTACCATCTTTTGTGATCTCAATCTCCAAAGGTTAGGGTTAGTATCCTAAACACCCTAATTTCCTCCTAGTAGCCGATTACGGCTCCATAAAATATAAACTTGCCTAAATTATTCTTCAACCAATTTGTATTTTCTGACAGTGTCACCTCGGAGGGTAATGCATTCTGTGTGTTTACCACCCGCTCACTGTATTAAGTAATAATAATACCCCTTTTCGTTTCTCCCAAATTAAGTCTCTCCTTCAAGCTTCAAAGGATGCCCCTCATTTCTAATATTCCAAGATGTTGCGAACAAATCTATGTTCATTTAATTAGAACGTCTCTTGGCCTTCACCTCTTTAAAGAGGGCTGAACCTACCGTTACATTAAAAATTGCCTCTATTTGTTGTTGATGCTTGATGACCTCTTCAGGTGCTTTCTTGGCTCTGTTTCTTGCTGGCAGTGCTCCTTTAACACCAACCTTCTTCCTCCTCCTCTTCCTCCTCCTCCCCTTCCTCCTCCACTTCTTCCCCCTTCTATCAGATACAGCTTTTGAGTGTCTGATTGCCTTGGTCTCATCTGCCTCTAAGACCCTCAGCTGCTTGCTTCCACCTCAACAGCCTCTGTGACTGATGAATTGATCCTATCCAGCATGGCCCTAACCAACGACTACCTGGGAGGGACAGACCTTCCCCCTTGGCTGGGGACATACAACCAGGACAATCAGCCATACCCCTTGAGTCTTGGCATCACCTGCAACTTCAGGATCAGATGTAGCACCACGCTTTAGGGTTGCAGACCTGACTTGCTGAGTGGCCACTGCAGGAGCCAGTTCATGCAATCCAGAAGCACAGGGGAGTAAGCATCGACGCAGACCTTGACCAAGAGGAGAAAGGAGAAGGGAAGGAACCAGGCAGATAGATGATCTGTCCTTCCCCATTCCACAACTATTCCAAGGTGTGGTAGAGCCCTATCCACAGATATATGCCCACATTTGGCAGTTACCAAGTCACCTGCTATGTCTTCTTGCTGGTGTCATGAAGCAAAGGCCATCATCCTAACGCATCACCACGTAACTCTTCTTGTCCTTCCTGCTCACTGCCCTGCCTCTTTTGTGCTCCATGCCTTGCCAACAATCATCAAAACTTACCCCTTAGGTCCCAATTTCTAGGGAATCTGGGCTAAGGTAAGCATCAAGAATACCATTAGGGGCGCCTGGGTGGCTCAGTCAGTTAAGCGTCGACTTCGGCTCAGATCATGATCTCACAGCTTGTGAGTTCGAGCCCCCGCATTGGGCTCTGTGCTGACAGCTCAGAGCGTGGAGGCTGCTTCAGATTCTGTGTCTCCCTTTCTCTCTGCCCCTCCCCTACTCGTTCTCTGTCTGTCTGTGTGTGTGTGTCTCAAAAATGAATGACATTTTTTAAAAAATTTAAAAGAAGAATACCATTAAAGGTTTATTAAGGACCTAATGATACCAGAAAGAAAAAGACAATATGACTGGAGATTCAAGGTATAAATGGAAAAAGGTAAATAACATTTTGAAGCTAACATATGCTCCATGCCAAATAAATAACATAAATAACAAGCAACAAAGGCATGAAGAGGGGTAAACAATCATGGGAACCATCAGACAAATTTTGTGCAGGCAGGCCATAATCATCTGAGTGGCAAAGAATGAAACTTTAATTTTTTACAAAAGTTATCTTTCAACTCCCTTGTCTAATCTTCTGCAATATTTCTGAAATTTATTTCTATTGGCTTGACATTCCTGTATGTGGAAGCCTTTAATGTCGATTGCACACTAAAGAAATTTCATTATGGCCTCTCTCTTCTATAAAAATATTAAAATGTTAAATGGAAAATTTTGAAGTAGTGGTTTCTAGAAGACCCCTCGGTTAATGCTCTTTATTCCGAGAAGCACCCATTTATCGCTTTCCTTGACATCTAGGCCAGTTCTTCACCCATGTCACCATATTTTCTCCTGTTCTTCCCACGCCCAGTACCTTCTCCACAACTGAACAGCTTCAGCACGTCTGACCCGCTGTGTCTGGGTCTGAAACCCAATATCCTAACCACTAGGCTATTCTTCCACTTTGGCTGTGGTTTTGTAGCCTTTCAATGACTCTCTCTCAATAAGTGCTCCACCCATTTCTTGCAATAGAAGGGTGATATGCCGGCTCGGGGTCCCTTCTGCATTTCCTTAGGCGTTTCTGACAGCTACACAGGCCTTCCCGTGAATCAGGTTACTTCTAGAGGCGCCATCGGACACATCTGGCCCATGGTTTTACAATTTCACTCTCAAGTTCTTTCAAAACTGTTGGATGGATGGCATCCCATTTTGATGATTTATTTAAACGGTTTGTCAGGTCAACCACATTCTGTACGCATAGGATTCAAAACATAAATGCCTGCTGTCGGTGTAATTTTTCATGTCAACTTATGCACCAACAGAAAATGACCTTTATTCCAGAAAGATGCAATTTCTTTACAAATAGTGACTCGCAATGCCCCGGTGAAGCAATCATCAGGTTCCGATAAAAAAAAAAAAAATGATAATAATACAAATGTTAAGTTTCAAATGAAGAGCAAAAACGTACGGAGGCCTTCATCATTTCTTAGTTACGATCCTACCTGGGATTTAAGATTATTCACATAAGCTCTTGTCATTAGATGAATTCGAGCAAAAAATACATTTCTGAAGAGGAGTCATAACTTGGAAGTACCGTATGAAAAAAGAAAATAAGCAAGCTTCCATTTCACTCTTTGCACAACTACTGGAGAGATTCTTTCTTACCTGTGTAGGCTATACTCACCCCGAATCTTACTACGCACAAGAAGGATTCTATGCCCGGAACTGGCCTTTCTATGGTGAATTCAGAGACAGCGAACCACATTTAAGGTCTGCTTAATTTGATCAAAATTCCCAAAGTCTAACATTATTAGAAAGTTAAAATGTTTACCTTCAGATTCTCCACACGTTGTTTTCAAAAGTCAAACAAGTAACTTTTGAAAAAGCCCATAATGAAAAAAATATTCTTCCCCTTAGTTTGGGGGGCTCATGGTACCATTGCTATTTTTGAAGTTGTACATGCCTGTCTGTGCACATATGCACCAAATACAAGATCTATAAGCAACTCCCAAACTGAAGTCTAGAAGAAACATCTGTGATAAAATGACTATTCCCTTCTGTGATTTCAACTGTGTGTTTATACTCCTTGGGTATTAGACAAGACTCTAAAGGACTAATTCCCCGTGGGAGCACCTGAGGGAAAGAGTTGGTTTATGTCATAGACTGGATTAAAGAGAAAAAAGTAGGTTCAACTAGCAACCCGACCCAGCAAAGTCTGGATCAGCCACTGGCCTTAGGACATGGCAATCACTTATCTCCACTCTATGATATGAGGTTTGGAATTTCTTATCAACATGAAATAGGAATATGATAACTAGTCAAAAAAAGAAGTATGCTTTTAAGATTAGAGAATCGGCCTCTGATTGTCAAAGGTGCAGACGTGCTCCAAGAAAGATGGTGCCATTACTAGGATTACTCAGGCTTTAAGCCCAGGTCAATGTGCTCAACTAGACCAGTAGATGAAGACGCCAGGTTTCATCAAATGGTGAGATCAGATTCATCTTACTGGGGAAGCACAGTGACGAATCAGCTTCAGACAATGTAAAAAATGCTGAAGGTGTAAGAGCTGTGCAATCACTGAGTTCCTAGAACAAGTTGATGTGAATTCCAAGAAATTCATATCCTGGGTGTTAAGGACCAGACATGAATGGCCGAGATAATGACAGCGTCAAGGTCAAAGTAAAATCAGTTTCAGGATAGGAGAATGGTTTAGGGAGGTGGGGCATGCAGAAAAGAGGCTCCAGAACAGCCGTTGTAGGACCGGAGGAACCCAGTGACGAGGAAGCAGGATGTAAGATCTATGCCACTGTCAGATCTAGAAGCACTGCCAACCCAAATCTTCCGCAGCCTGGGAGTCAGAATGTCTCTGCAAAATGTGCACCTGAGGAAAAAGCGAAGTAAAGACAAGAACAGGAAAATTATGAGAACCTAACAACACCAACAAAGCACCTCCCGTTTCTGGAACCCTAAGAAGGTGCTAGAGGCCACGCTCTATTCTCTTCTTTGTGTATTCTGTCTTTTTTAAAAAATGTTCATTTATTTATTTTGAGACAGAATGAGCTTGTGCAAGTGTACAGGGAAGGGCAGAAAGAGAGAGAGAGACCCAAGCAGGCTCTGCCCTGACATCAATCTCACAAACAATGAGATCACGACCTGAGCCAAAACCAAGAGCCGGACACACTCAACCAACTGAGCCACCCAGGCGCCCAGGCGCATTCTGTCTTTTAACGTTAACAAGAGTCCTACAATGTGAGTACTATTCTCTGCATTTCACAAATGAGGAAACAGACTTTGCAAAGGTTAATGAACAAGGTCACAGAGTTTGTGACTAGACAACCTTATTCATGGCTAAATCCTACTCTGTAACTTGATCTACTTTTTCAAATTCACTTGATCTTTCTTTTCTGTTGTTTATTCCTGTTGAAGTTCCTTTTTCAAAGCAGTGATCTTACCTCGTTTAACAGAGAGGATGAGGGATAAACCTTGCCCAGTGTTGGACAGGGTGGTTTATGTAACCCTGGTTATAAGGCTAGGGACATCCCTCCAGAGTACTTGGCGGGCACACCCTCCCATCCCAGCCCTACGGCATGCCAATAAGGAGACTTGTAATGAACAGCTTAAAAGCAAAAATAGTGCTTGTGCCCAGGAAGATGACTGAGTGGCAGAGAAAGTGGCAAGGCGCCCACATAATGCTGACACTCCTGAAATCGTCCCTGCAGTTCTTACTTTCTAATGATTTAGGACCAGGGAAATATCGTGTGTCATCTCCCCACTTAGATGCATACTCTGCAGGTCACCGGATACTACTCTGTCACTAGCACTGAGATCCCTGAGCTGGGAGCTGGTTTTCTGCTTCCGCCAGAGTCAGCCTGGGTGAGGACCACACCCTTCAGGTAAGGCTCCAAAACCCCAAGATGTAGCTCATTAGGGACTCTAGCTCGTGAAGGCCCATCACACACTGTCAAGGGTAATTAAATCAGGGATTAGTGTCACCCAGAGAGTTTGGCGTGAGCCTCGTCCACGTTAAAGTGTTTGACACTGAGTGGTGAAGGCAGACAAGGTTACTGTTAGCTCCTAGCATGGAGGCTCCTCTCCAAGGCTCTTGGGGGCTGGCTGGTAGGTCCCCTGAGCAGGCGAAAGCTTTATATTTTAGTTTCCCTAAAAGGTTTTTTTCTTTACTCTCGGCCCCAGTTTGCACTTACTAGATTTTTAAATTAAAGTACATGGCACTTTTCACTCTTCAGATCCCATTAAAAACCACCTTCCCCTCGACTCACCCGAAGCTGCTCTCGTCCACCCTCCAGATGGATGGAGCCACCCAAGTGGCCCCCGATGTCTGTGTTCCCTCACGATCTGCCTGGGGTACAGTGACATGTGCCCCTTTGCGTACTTCTTGTGGAAGTATAAATTAACCCAACCTTTCTGGAAAGCAGTTTGGTCCTAAGTTCCAAGAACTTTAAAAATGCTCATACCTCTTTGACCGAGTGTGTAATTATACTTCTGGGAATCTACCAGAAGAAAATAGTAAGTACAAGAGAACTTTGTGATAGGTGATTGCTGACGTATTACGTATAAAAGCAAACAAACTGGAAATGTCAATATTATCAGTAGAATACTGAACATCCATAGGTCAGAATACTCCTATTCATTTTAGTCACCAAATACTTATTTGCTAGGCCCTGAGAATTTAATAGTAAACTGTCTACACCCATGCACTGCCTTCTCAGAGCTGATAAAACTGTTTTTAGGTTCTGATAACATGGGTATTTGTTTATACTAAAAATTGAAGTGGAAGCCCAAGATTTTAAGTTATATATGCAACGGTATTTCAAGTAGGTAAAAACTATGCTTAAAAAGAAGAAAATACACCTACGTGTCAACAGGGTCACCTCTCACTGGTGGAAGTTGAGTGATTTTTTTCCTTCCTTATGCTTTCCTATTTCTTCTGACACAAATGCCGTGAACATGTATTATCCTTGTAATCGAAGGAGGGGAGGGAAGGACTGCGCTTCTGAAAACATGTGAACAAATGAACAGAAACACAACCTATCCAATGCCTTTCTCCCGGAATAGGAGATGTGATTCTTACCTCGGCCAAGACGAGCACTTCTTTCGGGTTAGCAGTCCCTACCTTCCATTTGGACTTAGTAGTCACCAAGTAGAGAAGGGGAGAGAGCAAATAAAGTCTCCAAAAAGGAGTGGGGAAGGTCTGCCTTCCTCCATCCTGTGCCTCCAACCAGATGGTGTGATCCTGGGGCTAAATCCCAGCACGCCCCCTCCTGACACCAACACTCCTAAACCCAACACCAGGAGGACAGTGCGGGTTCCTCTCAGCAGTAGGGGGCTCAGGTCCTCACTGAGATGGTCCTTTAACCGAACATCCAGAACAGTAGTCAGGAAGCAATAATCCAGAATCCTGCCAAGGTGTGAGTACAAACTGGGAGACGGCTGGGTCCCCAGACTCCAAGGGCCCCAGTGGAAAAAACCAAGCTAATGGAGTTCCTCTCTGCCTACGACCTTGCCTCGGTACATGTTCTAGTACTTGCTCAACAAACTGCCTGTGTTTAACAGGTGTCATGTGGCACACACCAGCAGAACTGTCTGTTGAAGACCTGGAATCACACGTTTGTTTACGCGGATCCCCAGCAGGATCGTGGCATTGGTGGCTATTCGTGCCCAGAATGAGAAAGGGGCTAACGATGAAGGAGGGGGTCCAGCGATGCTCTTCTGCCTTTCTGTGTCACCTGGCTTGGGTCAGATTCTCCAGGAAAAGAATCCTTTTAGGTTAGTTCATAAAGCACAACTGATCCCACCATATACTTTTAAAGATAGCTTCTAAAGAGGCCCTGATGTCCTAGAGTGATGAACATAGGTTGGATCTCGTTCTTATCACACACACAACCTTAGCTGTCAACCGAGGCATGTGCAAAGATACCTCGAAGCATTGACCTAAATAATAATCAGAACAGGCGAAGCACTTTGCTGGATCTAGACTTCCCCGTGGTCAGAGGAAAACCTATGCTCAGAGAAGTTAAGTAACTGGATTGCAATCACACATAGACCGAATTCAAAACAGGGTCTGCCTGGATACCAAGCCCAGCCTCTTTTCTTTTCACAACATTCTGTTACCTCAAAAATATATTAGGATTTTTTTGGACACTGAATTAATTCTCCTCTACCTAACAAAACACATGGTACAAAATCCCATGTGCCATGTAAGCATAAATGCCTTATAGTCCCAAATTCCTCATCCTTGCCTTTCTTTTCCCTCTAACTGGTGAGGAGTAAGGCAAGAATAGCGACAATCAAAACACAATGATGGCAAAGGAATGGGGCCGTATGTTGTAGTTATTATCACTTTCCCACTGAATGTCAACAGAACAAAGATAAAGACCACCATCCCACCCACAGCCCAGCTAATGCAACGACTGAGACGTTCCTTAGTAATCGGTAGGCAAGTGTTTCTGCTTATCTGAAAGGGCGAGGATGAATGAGTTCGCAGGTTAACCCTGTAAAGGTCTAGTTTGTTTCTATTATTTTTGAGATGGAGAAAGTGAGGCACAAGAACATGACTGATCTGCTCCAGACTACACTCTTCTGAAAGCTGATGAGGACAAGGAACAGGCCTCATTTGCCTTAGGGTACTCATTCACTCATTCAGACACTGACCCCTTCAACAAACTTCGGTAGCTATCACGCATCAGATGCTAGCGAGACAAAATCATCTGTGCCCAGGACCATGCCGTGCCCACCGTAGTCACCCAGGGCGTGTATGCTGAAAGCACATATTGATTGCAGATGACGGTGGCAGAAACGATGGCACCGATCTCTGGATCCACAAAATCCCAATCTCCTGCACGAACATCTACAAAATTCATCATTCCACGAACATTGCTGGCCTCTGTGCTTCCAAGGAGCACTGAGATCCACAGATTAGTAATGGATTGCAAACACAAGAATGTCATTTCATCAACACTAAATGGGTTACGTTTTCATTTCACGGAGTGCCTTCTTGCTTCTGAAATGCAGGCCCAGGAAAGCAGTAGCACCGAACTGACCTCTCCACCACTCATTATCCACTCCTGCCCCATCTCACGGGTCTAATCAGCTCTTCCAGTTCTGATCTTGTTAGAGAACACTGGTCTCCCACCCCTGGCGTCCTGCCTAATACACTACTGGGAACAACCTCACTCGCGTGGAGAATCACAAGGTGTCTGGATTTCAACCAGATAACCTGATTCTATTCTGGAAGTGCGTCCACTTCCCACCAGCCCGCAGGACTGAATTTAGGCCAACGCTGAAGTGCTGTGTTTCAGCCTTGCTATTATTCGAAACTGAATGAAAAGAGTTACCTTTCCTTAATAATTTCAAAGGGATCCAAAGGAGATTTATTGTCTGATGTCTGCAAAAATCCTCAAATGAAAATCCTGTGAGAAACAATGGATTTTTATTGCTTAAAATATTGATTTTTTTTCCCTCAAGTTTTAAAAATGTCTTCACTGGATGCTGCTATGGAACACAGAGAGGAAGTGTTAAGAATGGCTACGGGAGGGAAAGGAAACTTTAGCAATAATAACCATCCACGAGAAGAGGTATCATCATTATTTTTGAATGAGTTGTGAGAAATGCCTTAGGAATTCCCAGAGGGATGTCCAAAGCTAACCACGGTGGTTAGTTATAACAACGACTTGAAAAGCAACAAGATACTAGGGCAGACATTACAGCAGATGAATAACGAAGGGGTTCAAGTGAACGAAGGCAAAGGTCTGTGTGTGCTCTCCTCTCTCCCTCTCCTTGCTGCCTTCCGGTGCAATATTAATCGAAGGACCATCCCTGGGATTCGAAGAGAACTTCCGGTACCTGCGGAGGGGCTGGGGGATGTGCTCACTGCCACGGGGCGCTGATTTTGCTTTGTTGCTTGTGTCACGGCAGCAAGGGATGCCAGTTCACATTAAGCTCTGTGCATCTCATCACATCAGCGGGGGCTCTGAGCCAGCTTGATGGGTGCCCGGATTCATTTGTGACCAAGGTGAAAGCCCACCTCAAGGCGGTGTGCTCATCAAATGAGGACGGCACCTGCGCCCCCTGCCGGCACCCCGTCACCATCCCCAGCAATCTTCGATCTGTCCGGTGTGCCTCCTGCATTCCCCACATTCACCCCCCACCCCGACCCCCGCCAGAGGCAACAGGAAAGGAGATATGAGCAGTGGTGACCGTCAGCATCCAAATGACAGAGGCACGGAGGAAATCACAGCGCAATTCATAGGGACCACAGCCCACTTGTTTCTAAAAGGAGAAATCTGAGACCCAGCAACAGCATGTGATTTGCCAAAGGTCGTGCAGTGAGGCCAGAGTGAGAAAGGGAGTGGGGACTAGGCTGGGCACAGACATCCGGTCACCATACTGTGTCTAGGACTGCCCTTGAGTCCCCAGGTCTCACTTCCATCATTTGTGAAATACAGGCTTGGGCTAAATGACCTTTAAACATACTCTCCAGCTTTTAACACTCTAAAACTGTGTCAGTTCAAGTATGCCCACGGCCCAGCAGCACCTGTATCTATATATGGCATCACCTACAGCTTGTTAGAAATGTGGCCTCTTGGGGCGCCTGGGTGGCTCAGTCGGTTAAGCGTCTGACTCATGATTTTGGCTCAGGTCATGATCTCACGGTCATGAGATAAGAGCCCTGAGTTGGACTCCACGATGGGTGTTGAGCCTGCTTCTCCCTCTGCCCGGGTCAGGCTTTTTCTCTCTCTCAAAACAAGAAAAGACAAGGGAAGACAAGGGAAGACAAGGGAAGACAAGGGAAGACAAGGGAAGGGAAGACAAGGGAAGACAAGGGAAGACAAGGGAAGGGAAGACAAGGGAAGACAAGGGAAGACAAGGGAAGACAAGGGAAGACAAGGGAAGACAAAGGGAAGGGAAGACAAGGGAAGACAAAGGGAAGACAAAGGGAAGACAAAGGGAAGACAAAGGGAAGGGAAGGGAAGGGAAGGGAAGGGAAGGGAAGGGAAGGGAAGGGAAGGGAAGGGAAGGGAAGGGAAGGGAAGGGAAGGGAAGGGAAGGGAAGGGAAGGGAAGGGAAGGGAAGGGAAGGGAAGGGAAGGGAAGGGAAGGGAAGGAAAAAGAAAAGAAAAGAGAAAAGAGAAAAGAGAAAAGAAAAAGAAATGTGGCATCTTGGTCCCCACCCCAGAAGTACTTATAGATACTCTGAACTTTAATGATATCCCCAGGTGATTCATATGCACATTAAAGTTTTACAAGCATTGTTCTAGAACAGTTTATCACAGGCTTGGAGAGAATCATCAATTCTAACTTGAGGATTACAAAATAAAGCAAAATGAATGCCAGTCTAGCCAACCTCTCCTCTTGAAGCAAGCATCACTGTTGCCCATTAAGAGGGCCTGACACTGTGCTAAAATTTGTCATCAAGTTAAATCTCACCCTACTCAAGGCTCTTGCTCATAGTTTTGGCTCACAGCAGGTGCACAGTGCCTCAGAAGCCATGGCTGCAGTCCTGGTGGCTGTCCTCTCCCCAAGAGTCCGCTTTTGAACACAGCTCAATTGGACTGCCTGGGGGCCTTTAGTCTTACTGCATTTGGTTAAGAATCCCAGCAGAACAGTCTGTAGATGTTTCAAAGTATTTTAGGAAGTATCACACTGTGGTTTTAGGCAGACCTCCCTTCCTGGATGTGCTTGTACGATTGTAACACCCAGAAATGTGCCCTCACTGTGGATCCATTTACCTCCCCAGGGGGGGTTGTTAGTCAAACAAAAATGAATAACGCCTCTCTGTCTTGTCAGGCAGCACTGTACTGCTTGCTTCTCACATGGAAACGGACATATTTGGTTTCTTCACCTAAGGCATTCAAAATGATTATACAAGGTTTTTTAAACATCAGCACTACAGACATGCTGGGCTTGGCGATTTGCTGTTGTGGGGGCTTCCCTATGCATTGGAAGATGTTCCGCTGCACCCCTGGCCTGCACTCACTAGATGCCCGTCTCAGGGATCCCTCAGTGGTGGCCAACGGAATGTCTCCAGACAGTACCAAGTGTTCCTTGGGGAGGAGGGATAAAATCGCTGCTGGTTGCAAACCACTGGGTGAGAAAACACGAGTGTGGACAATCAGGAAGCGTAAGGAAGAAGTCTATGGAAATGTGATTCGAAAGAGCCACAACACAAATGCCCAGCACTTATATTCTTGGGTAAGATAAACAAAGAGGTATTAATAACACATGCAAGTCAACGCGCTGGTGAAGACAGAAGGAAGACTCAAGAGAGACACATGATTCAGAAAGGAGAAACCAAGGGGACTAGGCTACCTCTAATTCCAGCAAGTGTCTCTTACTGAAGAGCAGAGGTCTGCTTCTCAGCTACACGCATCATCAACTAAGATGGAAACCATAGAAGAAACAGAGAAAAGGGTTCAAGGATGTCAGACAAACAGGGGTGCTACAGTAGGAAATATCACTTTGAAGTATTAATTCAAAGACCTGTATGCAGGTCTGCTGCATACAGATTCATGAAATCTACAGCTGGAATGAGTATGAGATTTACTTACTCCAATGCCGTTATTCTATACACAATGTAGAGAAGTAAATGCACGAATCCAAGGTCACAGTTACCAAGAGGCAGAGTTAGAACAGAAACCTTCAATGTCTGTGAAGGCTGAGGCTCAGTGTTCATGGTCTTTGGTTGCCCGACGCCCAGAGCAGGGCCTGGAGAACAGAGGATCAAAGATAAAATTGAACTGGGTCTCCTATCTCTTGGCCTGATAATCATTCTACCATGCCACTCTGCCTGTTGTGATTTATGAGGATTTGCAGAGTGTGGAAAATCTGTTAATGAAATGCTGATTAAAATCACACCTAGGGGCACCTGGGTGGCTCAGTCTGTTAAGCATCCGACTTCGGCTCAGGTCATGATCTCACGGTTTGTGGGTTCGAGCCCCGTGTTGGGCTCTGTGCTGACAACTCAGCCTGGAGCCTGCTTCGGATTCTGTGTCTCCCTTTCTCCCTGCTCCTCCCCTCTTCATGCTCCGTCTCTCTCTCTCAAAAATAAATAAACGTTAAAATTTTTTAAAATAAAATCATATCTAGTGTATTGAAAAATGTACAATGTGCATCCCTGGGTCTCAAAATAGAAAATAAAGTGGACAGGGTTTAGAATGAGGTTCAGATGCCATCACTCAAGCAAGAGGCGAGCTACCTTCCAGGGTACCAATGACAAGGAACAGAACACTTCAGAGGCTGGATCCCAGTCCCTGCCAGCCACTACAACAAGCCCCAGAACCTAGCCCAGTCAACTCCCCCCCCCAGAGAGGAGGAGACCAAGCCATCGAGGAAGAAGAAAGATGTTACTACCTCTGAGTCAATATACCCGATCACCTTAAAAATGCTAAATTTGGGATATGTCAAAGGTTGACCTTAGAGCCAGCTGACTGGGACTGCAGAATTTTCCTGCTCCAGGAAATCTCTCTGCTTGCTGATGCTGGAGCTCTCTTATCATGGACAAAGTCTCTCACACCACCAGTGTGCTGGGGTAACGGACTGGCTGAAACTCATTCTCATTCAACTACAATCAGTTAATCGAAGAGTATTAATTATGTCAGATCGCAGTTTCTGTGGCAGAGTGGAGGCAAAGCTATTGAGGAATTGGGTTGTTGAGGAGGGGAAGGAAGAGGGAGAGCACAGAAAGAAAACAGTGTGAATCCAAATATATTTAAAGCACTTGGTCATTTTGCTGAGCCAACATGGCTCCCTCTTCAACTGGACTGGGACAAATCGCTCTGTCCTGGGGTGGTTTTGTCATGCTAATACAGCCAGACAGCTCTGCTTCACAAGATTTAGAGGAGGTTTTTGTGAGTTTGTTTGCACCAAGCTGAGCTTCCTTAGGAAGCTTTCATTAATCAGGACTCCACTGAACAGAATGGGCACTCGGGAGCTACTGATTAAAGGCAGTGAAGAAGGTGCAGCCTGAGTGGAGTCCAAGGGGGCAGCGAGAAGAGGTACCTCCTCAGTGCCAAACACCGTGCCAGCTTCTCCTCGAAAGTGACTTCCTACACTCTTAGGAGAAAAGTATTATCTCTCCCATGCAGATGAGACAGCCGAGGTTTCAGGGCTTTGAATAAAAACTTGGCTGTAGTCATTTAACACGTCAGTGGTGGATTCTCTGACACCAAAGTTCAAGCTTTCCACTCCAGCACACAGAAGGGCTAGGAAGAAAAGAACGGTCCACTGAAAAGCCCTTCCAGGTGTGAGTCAACAACGGAGCTCAGGATTTAGTGAATCTCAGCACAAGAGGACTCGTGGGTTTATTCTGTAACCAAGTATTTGTGGAGCATCTCTGATGAGCACAGCATTGTTCTAGCCTCTAACAAAAGACAAGGGCTCTAATGAAAGACATCTAAGAAATAGTGCTTCCCGGGGCGCCTGGGTGGCTCAGTCAGTTAAACGTCCCAACTTTGGCTCAGGTCATGATCTCGTGGTTCACGAGTTTGAGCCCCGCGTCGGGCTCTCTGCTGACAGCTGGGAGCCTGCAGCCTGCTTCAGATTCTGTGTCTCCCTCTCTCTCTGCCCCTCCCCTGCTCACACTCTCTCTCTTTCTCAAAAATAAATAAACATTTAAAACAGTAAGAAATAGGGCTTCCCAGACATGAGCTTACCATCCAGCTGGGAGGAAATATAAACACAGAGCGAACAGTTAAGTAATATAAAGAATACAGTTAGATACCAGGAGCTCTGGGACTCTCGAGATGGGGAATATCTACATGAGAAACTGCAATTATGGGAAACCTTTATCAAAGAGAGGGACCCATGCTATTCTTTGCAGAATGACTAGTATTTCAGGAAGTAGAGAAAGGGAAAAGAACATCCTGAAAGGAAAGACATGATATGAACCAACCAGGACTGATGTCTCTCCCCTAAACAGAAGCTTATAGCTCAGGTCAAGAGGGCACTCTGGATGCAGTAATGAGGACAGGTGTGCAGAGATATTGAGGAAATGACCGAGAATCTTGACTGTCAGGAAATCTATTAGAATTGAGACAAAAACCTAGTGAATTCCTAGGACTTATCTGATAGTAATTATTATTCCAATTTTACAAGTAGAAGACTCAAAGTGGACAGTGTCTACAGAAAGCAGCAAGAGGGTGGGACACGGTCAGAACAATCTCCACTCGTCCTCCTTGTTTCTCTTCCAGGGGCCCCTCTGAGAAAATGTTCCCAACAGGATGAATCACAGACCTTGGTTCCATCTAAGTATCCCAAGCACTCTCACTGCTTTTTTCTTTTTTTTTTTCTTTTCAGTTTTAATTATTTATTTTGAGAGAGAGAGACAGAGAGAGAGAGAGAGAGAGAGAGAGAGAAAGCAAGGGAGGGAAAGAGAAAAGGAGAGACAGCAGGCTCCACACTGTCCAGCACAGAGCCCAAGGAGGGGCTCGAACTCACAAACCCTTGAGATCATGACCTGAGCCAAAATCAAGAGTCAGATGCTTAGCCAACTGAGCCACCCAGGCGCCCTACTGCTTTCTTTATCATGGTATTTTTACCACCTAGAAAATAAGTCACTTTAGGAAAGTTTGCCATATATGGTTGAAAGATGCTTGCCTTGGCACAAAAAGAAGACAAGATACTCATAAATAAGTCAAATCTCCCTAACCGTCAAATGAGAGCTTCCATAAAACACTGCCATTTTGAGCTCAAAAAAACTTTTTTTTCCCAATTGGCTTTAATCAGAGAGAGTCTTGAGAAGTAAATATATGGCTTTACAACCACCTTGAGGCACTACACTGAGTGAATGAATGAATGAATGAATGAAGTCTATCATTGTGGTGATGCTATAGGCAGTTGTGACATAGAAAGGAATATGTATTTGGGCCTCTGCCCCTGGCTGCTGACAAAGAGCTCCTAAAAGCCTTGTAATTTCCTGAGGGATGAAGATAACGCCAGTGCCTTACACGGAGCTCCTAAATACCTTGGATTTTCCTGGGAGGTGGAGTATCTTTTGTTCCAATGAGGTGACTCCTGCTAGGCTCGTGAATGGGAACTGGTGACCAGGAAGACCACACCATGATTAGAGGCTTGGAACTTTCAGCCTCACCCCCATCATCTGGGCAAGGGAGAGGGGTGGGACAATGAGTCCGAAATCGACCACCCCTACGTGTTGAAGCCTCCATAAAACATCCCTGAACTGCAAGGTTCGGAGAGCTTCTGGGCTGGCAAACACAATCACGTGCTAGGAGGGTGGCGCACCTCATCAATGCTTGGGACCCTTCCACATATGTCCCTTTTCATCTGGCTATTCATGTCCTTTATCATATCCTATACTATAAACAGGTGAACGTGTTTCCATGAGTTCTGTGAGCTGTTACAGCAAATTATCAAATCTGAGGAGGGGCTTGTGGGAACCCCAATTTATAGTTGGTTGGTCAGAATTACAAGTGACAACCTGGGTTGTGACTGGCATCTAAAGTGGGGGTAGGGAGGGAGTCTTGTGGAACCAAGTCCTTAACCTGTGGAGTCTGCACTAACTCCGGGTAGGTGGTGTCGTAAACTATGAAGACACCCAGTTAAGTGTGCAGAGAGGTGGAGAATTGGTTGGTGTGAGAAGAATCCCCAGACGTCTGGTGTCCAAAGGGTTGTGAGCAGAGGAAAAGAAACAGTGTTTTACTTTTGGCACTCAAATCAGTGAAAGTGTGTTTGAGAAGCATGAAAGTCACGTCGGCAGAAAACGTCCCTCAAGAATCCACCATGGCTGGGGTGCCTGGGTGGCGCAGTCGGTTGAGCGTCTGACTTCAGCCAGGTCACGATCTCGCGGTCCATGAATTCGAGCCCTGCGTCGGGCTCTGGGCTGATGGCTCGGAGCCTGGAGCCTGTTTCCGATTCTGTGTCTCCCTCTCTCTCTGCCCCTCCCCCGTTCATGCTCTGTCTCTGTCCCAAAAGTAAATAAAAAACGTTGAAAAAAAAATTTAAAATAAAAAAGAATCCACCATGGCTGAGCAGACCTTACACCTTTCCTCTGATGGGGATCACGTGAGCATTATCTGTCCCCCTCCGAGCATCCCCTGATTCAGCCCCAAATCTCCTGGTACGGAGAGGACACCATACATGCATTTTATGGACAAATGAATGAAAGAATCTCTCAAGCACCATGTGACCCAACTGACCACTTCCTGGGAAGCAAGGCTAACCTCTATCACCCAGCATGGATCAGCACACAAGCTAAAGAACATTTTGAGGGGCATGTGCGTGGCTCAGTTGGTTAAGCATCCAACTCCTGATTTCAGCTCAGGTCATGATCTCACGGTTCATGAGTTCAAGCCCCGTATCAGGCTCTGGGCTGACAGCATGGAGCCTGCCTGGGATTGGGATTCTCTCTCTTCCCGTCTCTGTGTCCCTCCCCACCCCCCCTCTCCCTCTTCCTCTCTCTCAAAATAAATAAACATTTTTAAAGATTTTGTTTTAAAGAACATTTTGAAAAGCACCAGGGCACACTGTTCTCCCCAATTAAAGTGTATATCCTTCATCCATATGTGGATTCACTGGGAATCCATGTGTGTGTCGGCTAAATGTAATTTACAAACGTTCTTTATGTTATTTATGATCTATTCTTTGTAAGAGTTCTCTCCTCTAAATCAGGATAACTTGGAAGCTCTCTCCATTGAGCAGATAGTGAAACCAAGAAAATCGAGTGATGTGGCATTCTGTCCAGGTACACACCAAGGTAAGAAGTACTATGAATGTAAAACATCTGAGACTTCGCAGAAGTCTGGTTAAGAGCATAGGCTTTGGCATCTTACTTTGGCTCAGCCCTGTGTCAGGCTCCGGCTGACAGCTCGGAGCCTGAAGCCTGCTTCAGATTCTGTGTGTGTGTGTGTGTGTGTGTGTGTGTGTGTGTGTGTGTGTGTCTGTTCCTCCCCCACTCGCTCTCTCTCTCAAAAACAAAGATTAAAATAATTAAAAAAAAAAAAGAGCATAGGCTTTGGGGTAAGGTAGACTAAACAATGCATTTTGTTCACTCACTTTCTAGCTGTGTGATCCTGAGGACACATCTTGCCTTATGACGCCTTAGCTTCCATGTTAATACAAAGCACTTCACAGGATAGCTGTGGTGTAGGAGATTGTGCAGGTAGAGTACTTAGCAGAGGACCTGGCACACAGCGTATTGGGGGTGGTTGGGAACCGCCTTTCCCCTGGATTCATGCTTCCCTATGTCAGAAGTCCCTATTAGGACAGCAGTGCTGGTCTTTCTGCCCTTGGATTCCTTGCGAGGAGAAGGGGAATGGATCTGAGTGGTGAGCGGAGGAAAAGATCTGAGCTGGCAGGGCTCAGCCCCTCCCCTCCTGTCTGGGGATTTTTGATGTCTGCGTGCCCGGAGAAAGCATACCTTCTGCTCTGCTCTCTCTACTCAGTGGGGGCTTACCAGGGGCAGCTCCGTCTCCCAGGAGGCATGGCATTTGGGACACGAGTCTGTTTAGTCAAAAAGAATGGTATGCAAGCCTTTGACCATTACTAAGCCATGTCTCCCAGCATAGTGTTATCAGTAACAAAGGTGGTATCTCATTTCCAACTGTCTAACTCTTGTCCCTCTGTCTCTCAATTGGTCCTGAACTTGGGTGACATTCATTGAGTGCACTCAACCCCAACAGTTAGTATCTCACAAATAGCACCTGCGGGCAAGACCAAAGCATAGTGGGCTTTACGCCTCACCCGTCTATAGGAAGTCAAGTTAGTCTGCATCAGTATCAGTGGTTAGCAGGACACGAGTATAGCGGCTCCCGCCTGCCACATAAGCATAAACGTTTCAGCCAATTTGCTGAATGTCCTTCATGTGTCTATGGGGCGGTATTAGGGTCTGTGGTATAACAAGGGCCACAGGGGACTGAGTGTGCATCATGATACCATGAGCCCTAGCTCTAGTGGTTATGCAGACATACTCTGGTGACAGCTCCCTTTGGTCATATTTATTCAGTAGTTATTGTCATTTGAAGCAATAAAAATAATGACGGCACACTGCCAGCAAATTTACAAATTCCAGGCAAGGTGGTCAGCATGTGGCTCCGTGGCCACATTGCTGTCGTAGTTTTTAAAATTAGGCTTGTAGCCAACAATTGTTACATGATAAACAACCACAGGAAATGAAATAAAATAAAGAAGCAAATTAGTAAACAAAAGCCATGAAAAAATGAAGGAGTGAGTTAACTACAGTTCATGTGCTTGACATTTAGAAATCAGAATCCTCTCCTGTTATTCCAGAACACCCCCAGGACTTGGTATTACTTTGCAATACCAGTTGATGTGCAATGGTCTGGAAAGCCAGGCAAATATGAAGCAAAACACAGAAGAAGACTGTCAGGTAGCACCTACCAATCAAATAGTCCTTGATACATCATTGTTACTCTTCACGTCCACGATTTTATATTTTAAATTTTTTTTAATGTTTATTTTTGAGAGAGAGAGACACACACACAGAGTGTGAATGGGGAAGGGGCAGAGAGAGAGGGAGACACAGAATCCAAAGCAAGCTCCAGGCTCTGAGCTGTCAGCACAGAGCCCCATGCAGGGCTCGAACCCACGATCCGTGAGATTATGACCTGAGCCACAGTCGGATGCTTAACCGACTGAGCCACTCAGGCACCCCTGTATTTAAAAAAAATAGGGATAATAAGCAAGAGCATCTGAGAATCACTGGGACTGAGTTTCCTTTCCTTGAGAAAGACTGAGGTTAAAAAATTTTAAGTATCTCTTGTGACAAACAGCACTTTGCTCTATCCGATGGTCATTATTTAATCTCGCAAATTACTGACTTCTGTGAAGACAATGAAATTGGGGGACCTTAGTTTAAGCCCTATGTCTCACCAGGTGTTCACTCACTAACAATGAAAACATGCATAGGAAATCAGGATTCTTTGAGGGGGGGGGCGGGGGGGGGGAGGGAGAAGAGAAGAAACACTTTAAGGAAGGGTGAGTTAGAAGAGTCACAAATTATTTACAGTGAGTTTGACTCCCGAGGCAGGAAAAAAAACTGAACTTCAGAAGACAGATGTGGTCAGCAAATTCCCTTCCAGACTAAACACAGGTCTTCCTAGCCTTCTGCACACCCCTCATGGCTATCTAAACTCAAATAGCCACCCTGCTCCAGAGTTCTTGGTAATCACCTCCGCACAGAACCCGGCAGAATGTAAAACTGCCAAGCAGCCATGTGATTTACATGGTGACCTGAAGACGAAAGCGGTTTTTGCATTTATATTGGGGAAAACCCATTAACTGGGTAATTTACATTTCCCTCTCAAGTCTCCCTTTAGTACGCACATTTCCAAGTTTTTGTCAATGTCCAGGCTGAGGAAGAACATTAACTTCCATCATCACCACCATAACCATCAATCCTCATTGTAACGTGAGGATTACTGGGAAGTCAACTTTGCTATGGACAGGTGCAGGGACGTCATTCTAGGCTCGACCGTCATCACTGTGCTGGATGGAGATCACAAATCATTCAGCAGTGGCATTCTGGAGCAATAACGCCTGCCCTGGGAAACCAGCATCCAAGAAGCACCGAGCCAAGCAGGAAGGAGAAGGAGGTAAATTCTTAAAATTTCCAAATTAGGCATTTACTCTCACAGACATTCCCCAAATCTCACTCATTCAAGGGATACCTTCATAATTTAATTCTTCCATGTTGAAACACCACCTGAAATTTTACTTTACTTCAAATCAATTTCTGATTAATCTGAAGCTTAGTGACCAAAATCAACGAAATTAATTTCGTACACCTATTATTTCCTAGTACACATATTTTCTAATATATGTTTAATATATTAGGAAGATATATTTTCTAATATATATATTTGTCTTATATATCATATATATCATATCATATATATCTCATATAATATCATATATATCTCATATATATATCATATATATCATATATATCATATATATCATATATATATCATATATATCATATATATATATATCACATATATTTTCTAATATATGTTTGAATCTCATATATTTTTTAAAATAACAGCCCATGTCCTACCTAGAAACATTCTCATACCAATGCTAATTTCTTAGTTTTGGTCATTCATAACATTTGGGCAAAATGTGAATGAGGAGAAGCTGGGCAAGGGTAGAAGCTGGGGGAAGGGTACAAGAGCATTACCGGCACTATTTCTGCAATGTGTCCATAAGCCTAACGTTATTTCAAATAATAAGTCACCACTTATCGGGCAATAATATCATTGAACCAGGTCCCACAAGTAAACAAAATGTCAAGTTTCTTCGCCTTCAGGTTTAGCTAGAACTTTACCAAGTCTCCGTGGACATTATGGCTATAACATGTTTCCACAGACCATAACCTGTTGTTGATGATGCCATCAGAAATTCTGGAAGACACTCTCTATGCGAGATTACTGGACTACATATGTACTAAATAAGTACTCTTGGGGCTGAAACCAAAACAGGTCAGGAGCAGGGAGTGGAGCCTAATGGGGTGGCGTCATCCCTGAGCTGGTTTAGACTACTGGATAACAGCCCCAATGGTGTAGCGGCAATCTGGTCCAATTCGGAGGTGCCACGATGTTCAGATGCTTGGCAAGGTCGTTTCTGATCTCTCGCTGCACACAAGGGCTCCACACAGGCTACGATGAGACTCCACCTCCTTCCCACAAAGACGCTTTAAATTAGAAAAGAATTTCCCAGTTGGTATACCACAGCATACTGACATGCTACACACGAATTGAAATATGCCACAACGTTCACCTCCAACCGTCGGGGTAGCCGATGGGGTCTGGAGTAAGCCACAGTCACTAACCCCATCACCTCCAACCTCAAGAAAACACGTAAGGTACTCCAGGGAGACCCACAAAGACTGTCTCCTTAGAGGTCTCCTGCGATGAAAAGGTTTGGGAAGCACTGGCCTTGATGCTTTCAGAGCACGCTACGTCCTCAAATCCCCAAGTGTCTAATCCCCAGGATCGCAAAGCCCAGAACCAAGATTCGAGAAACGCGGATGATTCATTGGATTCCTTTAACCTGTGACTTTGGAGAAGTCAACTTTCAGCGCTGATCCTCTGGTGATGCGTGAAGGTGAAAATGCCTCAGATTTAGAGTCTCTGTCTTAGGGTAGTGCAAACTCTTCCAAGTGGGTCTAGAACAACAGCCATTCCCCTCACCTTTAATCTCAAACCCCCTAGGAAATGAGCCGAAATTGCTTAAAATGTCATAGTTGCTCAATGGGCCTCCCCCATGACCTTTAAGTAATGATAACAGTGTGCCTTCCAGGCTCACTGTAAAATATATCCAAAGTCTTACAGAACATGACTTAAAAAAAAAAAAAATAACCACCTCTGTAAGCCAGCACCTTTAAACACCATGATTCTGAGATTCTTAATCAACCATTTTTTCTTGCTGACTGGTAAAAATCCCCCACACATGAAGGTCATGGGGGCTAAATACGGCACACCTACTTGGTACAGGTTATGATCCTATAAAGCACTGTCCTCCAGAGGAACCACAGAATACACACCAAAATTTGGTAACAAAAACGAGCTAGAGTAGAACGAGGAGACGAGGAACCTCCATTCATTCATTCGTTCGTTCGTTCTTCTGTTCATTCACCAAAAACCATGTACCAGAGACGCGCCAGCACTAGGACCACAGGCTAGGAACAACAGGCGTACAAACTACTGTTGCTCCCTGCAAAGTGTTGTAACAGACGTAAACCAAGTGCCCACAATTCATGTGGAAGATAATTAACTCTCCCTGGGACATCAGGGGCAGCTCTTGGCTGAGGCGCCACATGAGCTAGGTGAGCCATTTTCCAGCTTCTCGGTCTCAGAAATTCTGGAAGATACTCTCTAAGCGAGATTACTGGACTACATATGTACTAAATAAGTACTCTTGGGGCTGAAACCAAAACAGGTCAGGAGCAGGGAGTGGAGCCTAATGGGGTGGTGTTATCCCTGAGATGATGGCAAGAAATTTTCCTTCTTAAAAACTATGGGAACCACAGCGAGCTTTTGTTGTTCTATGTGGGCTATGTCTATCAGAGTTTGCGGTATTTATCTGAAGCCAGAACTGAGAAATGTTATAATTATTTGTTTAGTGTTTGTTTATTTTGAGGGAGAGGGCATGAGCATGCTTGTGCGCACATGAGCAAATGAGGGAGAGGCAGAGAGAGAGAGAGAGAGAGAAAGAGAGAGAAAGAGAATCCCAAGCAGCCTCCACACTCCGTGCAGACAGAGCCTGACATGGGGCTGGATCTCATGACTGTGAGATCACCACCTGAGCCCATATCAAGAGTAAAGACGCTTGGGGCACCTGGGTGACTCAGTCGGTCAGACGTCAGACTTTGGCACAGGTCATGAGTTCAAACCCCACATTGGGCTCTGTGCTGACAGCTCAGAGCCTGGAGCCTGCTTCAGATTCCGTGTCTCCCTCTCTCTCTTTGCTCCTGCCTCTCTCTCTCTCTCTAAAATGAACGAACATTAAAAAATATATTTAAAAAAAAAAAAAGTAAGACGCTTAACTGACTGAGCCATCCGGGAGCCCCTAATTATTAATTCATTTAAAAACAATAATAAGAAACCCACCCCATGTTAACAAAAACCATGTATGGTATGGAAAAAACAATATTTTTATGATAAAAGAAATAGTGAATGACATTATCTTTCCAAAATTCTCCAAAATTCTTTTAAATATCCAGCTATTTAAATACAAGACAGTTAGGGGGTGCCTGGGTGGTTCAGTCAATTAAGGATCTGACTTCTGCTCAGGTCATGATCTCATGGTTTGTGAGTTCAAGCCCCGCGTCGGGCTCTGTGCTAACAGTTCAGAGCCTGGAGCCTGCTTCGGATTCTGTGTCTCCCTCTCTCTCTGCCCCTCCCCCCACCCACGCTCTGTCTCTCTCTCAAAAATAAATAAACATTAAACAAAATCAGAATAAGAGACTCTTAAGGACTGAGAACAAACTAAGGGCAGATGGGGGGGGTAGGGGAGAGGGGAAAGTGAGTGACGGGCAGGGAGGAGGGCACTTGTTGGGATGAGCCCTGGGTGTTGTATGGAAACCAATTTGACAATAAATTACATTTTTTTAAAAATCAGAAAAAGAAAGACAGTTGGATTTTCATCCCTGCTTCTTCATTAAATATACTACAAAATACTATGGCTGAAGTATATGAAGAAAATCCTGCCTCACAGAGAGATGAATTTAGAAAAGGGAGGAGTCTTTAATAGCGATTTCAGAAAACTGTGCATATTCTTTTCTGATACTATACCAAAGCTCAGGAAGTATTAACTTCTTAAAGGCAAATGGCCATGTGGAAACAGAAACCATACATGGAACATATTGTATACTCTTCGTTAAAGTCCATTATCCATGTTGAAATTTGAATGTACTTTTTTACTCATGCACAGCTTTGTGGTTTTTGGAAGTTTTGTGGGGGTTGTTTGTTTTCTGGGTGCTTTAAGAGAGAGAGGGAAAGGAGGGACAGAGGGAGAGGGAGAGAATCTTGACCAGGCTCTATGCTCAGCCTGGAGCCCCACACGGGGCTCGATCGCATAACCCTGGGATCATGACCTGAGCCAAAATCAAGAGTCAGATGCTCAACCAACTGAGCCACCCAGGGGCCCCTCGTGCACAGTTTTAAAACGTCATGCACTGCTCACTTCAAAAATATTGGCTCATGGATTTCCACAGATCTTCCATGGTTCATTATACAACTGCAAAATCTCCCATTCACGAATAGCATTACCAGTCTCATGAGTCAAGTCTATAAGTACTGAAAAGCTGTCACGCTTGCTGTGACATTCACAAGTTGTTATGATATTCCTTTTTTTTTTCCTCTTGAAAGCTTGGATTTTATCATTCGCTACAAATATTGTCAGTTATTTTCCAAGCTCACTTTGTTCATTTTCAAGAAAATGTCGGCCAAGTTCCCAAGTCTGAATAAACACAGCTCGTTTGTTCTGTCAGGCACAAATCACGGTATGTGACAAAAGCAGATAGTTGAGCTTGCAACTGAAACACCTGCACTTGAGTTTACAGGCAGAAGTCGTATGTGTGCTCCTTCCCACTCGATAGGTGAGAGCAGAAGAGGACACATGCTCGAGGCCAAAATTTAATAAATTAATCACTTACATTGTTTCATTCTAGGACATCCGCAAGTGAAAGTGGATTCGTGGAACAAGCGAGAGTGTGGTGAAATACTCAATGAACACTTGTACGGTTTGCCATCCCTGCGACCATTCCTGCTAAGACACCTGCAGTTTTTCCCACCACTGCTTTTGCAAATATCAACCCCGTGAAAAAGATAAAGATCATCTTGATATCATGAAGAAAACAGTTTTCACTTCCAAGAGCCTGTGGAAGGGGTCCTGTCGATCTATGGAAAGGTCAGTGGGACACTTTAAGAACCACTGAGCTCTAGGGGCGCCTGGGTGGCGCAGTCGGTTGGGCGTCCGACCTCAGCCAGGTCACGATCTCACGGTCCATGAGTTCGAGCCCCGCGTCAGGCTCTGGGCTGATGGCTCAGAGCCTGGAGCCTGTTTCTGATTCTGTGTCTCCCTCTCTCTCTGCCCCTCCCCCGTTCATGCTCTGTCTCTCTCTGTCCCAAAAATAAATAAATGTTGAAAAAAAAATTAAAAAAAAAAAAAAAAAAAAGAACCACTGAGCTCTAGGCACCTAGGTGGCTCAGTCAGTTGAGCGTCCAGCTTCAGCTCAGGTCATGATCTCATGGTTCATGAGTTCAAGCCCCGCGTTGGGCTCTGACACCTCAGAGCCTGGAGCCTGCTTTGGATTCTGTGTCTCCCTCTCTCTGTGCCCCTCCCCCTCTCACACTCTGTCTCTGCCTTAAAAATAAACAAAACATTAAAAAAAATTTTAAATGGCTTGAATATGAAGGCCATTTCAAAAAATAATAATAAATAAACAAAAAATAAAATAAAATAAAACACTGAGCTAAATGCCAACGCCCCTCAGGAGTTGGCCTGGTGAAGGTCAATGGAACCAAGCTCAAGGTGTTTTCACAACGAACGTGCTCTATGCCAAACAAGTGAGCACTGTGCTGGAAGCTGAGGATACAGAGATGATTAAGACACTGCCTGGAAGGAGCCTATTCTTTCATGGGATAGGCAAATGGGGAAGAAAATAATTTCAGACTGAGGGAGTATTACTAGGGAGGTATGTGTGGAGACAACACAGCAGGCAAACAACCCTCAGAAGAGGACGTTGTATCTACGACGTATATGGAAGAACGAAAGGAACTGGAAAGGGAGGTAGAGGTACAAGAAAAGTAACAGGTCAGCATTCATCAAGCATGAAGTGGAAGGGACTGAAGTGACTCCCTCTCCCCATGCAGCCCGGGAGTACGACCTCGGCTCCAAGAATGACCCCCGACTAGTCCAAGCTGAGCCATTCTTGCATCGCTCTTGGCACAGAGATTGGTCCAGGGATGGGCAGGCCTAAGTCAACTCACCCCAGTGAACTGCAAGGAGGGGCTTGCAGGGGGCTGTGGGGAGGTTTGTGCCAGCTCTCAAAGCGATCCTGACTCTTCCTCTGGACATACTCCATATGGAGGTGGTGCCTGCAACCATAGCCGCCATCTTACTACCAGTCTAAGGATGCAGACCATGCACACGGGAGGCCAAAGCCATGAGAACTGCAGAGACACAAAGTTGAAGCCCGGATAACAGTACACCTGATTACCACTTTCACAGGCCTGAGCCTCTGGATCCCCTGTATCAATTACTTCAGTTCAAGTTCAGTTTTCTCTTACTCATAATGGAAAAATTCCAAACTAATGTGAGCTTGATCTGACATGGTCCTGACAGGTATGAACCAAATCATGGAGTGCCTTCCATACCTTGCTAAGAATCGTGAGCATTCTTCAGCAGGTCCAGGAAGTCAATACCATATTATAAATGGGAAAATAATAAATCTTCTGAAAATGCCACCAGCTGATTTGGGGAGGACTCTTTCATTTTTATGCTCTGGCCACACTGGCTTTCTTTCAGTTTTACAAGGTACCTTCCCACCTGTAAAGAGGTTTTGTGTTATCCAAGAAAAGGAGGAGACAATTTCAAGGAAGATCAGTAGGAGCCATCAGCAGTGGGTCACTAAGATGGGGCCAGAGAGCGTTCCCTGGATTTCACATGGCATCTCAGTGCAATGAAGCAGTCAGGAAGCTAAAAGCCATTCTGAACAGGGAGAGAGACTGATCAGGTGGCTTGCTAAGAGGGTATACTAGGGAGCAGACAATTTTTTTTTAAACCAGGATAGACTGAAGAGAGAGATCCAAGAAAAGGAACGGGCAAGACAAAGTAAAGATCTAGAAGACAGGAATGACAGATACGTGAGGCCCCAGAAGAGGCAAAATTCTTTGTTCTGTGAACACAGAACTATCTTTTCTATTTTGCATCCTGAGAGCCTAGTATCATCACCAATACTTAGCAGCTACTTGAAAAAATATTGTCAGATGGAAATGAGAAGCTAAGAATGAATGTGGAAGCATATCTACAAGTTTGAGGGTAGGGGGTGTACAGAAACTATGCCTGATCATCAGACTCAATTTGTTTATTAGGTAAAGTATGAGGCAAAGCTGTATGCTAAGTGTAAAGATATAGAAATTACGTTGTGAGCTTAACTACCTACTAAAGATTTTAAAATAGTCACTTAAGGCAATGAGAAGAGAGGGTGATCAAGGACAACAAAAAATTAATAAGCAATGTTAAGGACCACATCAAAATTGGAATCCAGATATTTATGGAACCATCAATCCAGACAAATGGGAGAATTTACATACAAATCTTGGCATTCAGTCTAGGGCTCAAAGTAAAGCATGTCGTATGGGGAAATGGATCCAAATTTAGACATTTACTAGTAGATGCTATACAATAACAAGAAGCAATGAAATTGAGGATTCTAATAAAAAAGGTACTTCAGTAAAAGGCAGAGTTGCCAGAAGCATTCTAATAGACATGGGGAAAATAAAAGGATCAGTGAAATGGTGAATTTCAAGGGTCAAATACCAGTCAGAGTGAAAGGAACAGCAGGAAAGCGCTGGAAAGAGGAATCTGTGGTATGAGCTGACCAGTTTCAGAACTGGAGGACTTTTAGGGGTAAGGGGTTAGTGGCCACGGTTACAAGTGAATAAAATGGGGTTCTGAAGGTCAATGAAGTGCCAGAAGGCAAGGAATTTACAAAGTAGGAAATGGGATATGTTGTCCACGTCAGCGGTTGGCAGCCTATGACATATGGGCCACTTGCCTATTTTTGAAAATGAAGCTTCGATGGAACAACCACACGCATTCATTCTTGCATTGTCTACAGCTGGTTTTCTGCTACAAAGATACAGTTAGGTAGTTGCACCAGAGACCATATGGGCCGAAAAGCCTAAAGTATTTGCTATCTTGCCCTTTAAGAATAGGTTTGTTGATGGGGTCTATATAGTTAAGGAAATGTTCTTGGGTAAAGGCAGGAGGCGAGAGAGAGAGAGAAAGAAAACAGAGTGGCAGTACGAAGAATAAGGACAAGGAGGGGCAGGAGGTGATGAAGCTGCTGATGCGTACTTCCAAAAAGGAGGCATCTTCCGGAAGGACAGCAGAATTGGATGGGTCTAGAAGGATGGGTCTTAACTTTTTTGACGTCCCTGTGACAGAGACTGCTATTTTTCCAAAACACCTATTCTGTATCCCTGCTTAGAATTTAAGTTGACCTCTTGCACTGTTGGTAGGAATGCAAACTGGTGCAGGTTATCTGGAAAACAGTCTGGAGGTTCCTCAAAAAATTAAAAATAGAGCTACCCTATGACCCAGCAATAGCACTAGTAGGAATTTACCCAAAGGATACAGGAGTGCTGATGCACAGGGGCACGTGTACCCCAGTGTTCACAGCAGCACTCTCAACAATAGCCAAATTATGGAAAGAGCCTAAATGCCCACCAACTGAGGAATGGATAAAGAAGATGTGGTTTATATATTCAATGGAATACCACTTGGCAATGAGATAGAATGAAATCATGCCATTTGCAGCAACGTGGGTGGAACTGGAAGGTATCATGCTGAGTGAAAGAAGTCAGTCAGAGAAGGACAGATATCATATGTTTTCTCTCATATGAGGATACTGAGAAACTGAACAGAAGACCATGGGGGAAGGGAAGGGAAAAAAATAGATACAAACAGAGAGGGAGGGAGGCAAACCACAAGAGACTATTAAATACAGACAACAAACGAAGGGTGGATGGGGGAGTGGGGGAGAGGGGAAAATGGGTGACGGGCATTGAGGATGAGCGCTGGGTGTTGTATGTAACCCAATTGGACAACAAATTATATTCATAATAAAAAAATAAAAATAAATAAAATAAAATAAAAATGTCAAACATATTGCAACAACAACAACAAAGAATTGAAGCTGAGCACGTGGCCACCTAGCTAAGACTGCATTTCCCAGCACCATCTGCCTGGACTTAGGGCAGGTGACAAAGTTCTCACAAGGGCACGGGGGTAGATGTATATATATGTACAATGTGTGTCTCACCTGTTGAAACAAAAAGAATATCGTCATCCTGTACTTCTGCCTTCTTCCTTCCTAGAAGTACAAACAGGTGCTGGTCAACCTGCTTGTCCATGCACAAGAGGATGATGACCTGGCGGGGAGGCAGAACAGCAAGACGGAAGGACCCCGGAGTGCTGAAAAAGTGCGTGGAATGGAGCTGCCCTTCCAAACTGCACCACGTCTCTTGGGACGGTCATCTGAGAGAGAATAAACTCTTCCTCTTTAAGTTATTTTTAGAGGGCTCATTGTTCCAGAAGATTAACCTCTTTCCAACTTAGAGGACCCCTTTAAAAATCCGATTAAGCTATGGACTCTCTTTCCAGGAAACTGCACTTAACACACAAATCTTCTACTTAATGGACTCAGGAGCCCATTCATGATGCTGGGGCTAAGAACACCTGGTATGGAAGCATCAGTGAAGAAAGCAGGGCACGGCCATCCCTCCTACGTGCTTAGACAACACTCTGAGAAGGTGTTCAGAGGACACTTCTCAATCAAGTAGCCGCTCTTTGCCTCTGCACCCTTCCAGGTTGCATTCTGATTCGTGCTAGACTGAAAAGAGCCATCCAGAGGACAGTGGGAAACACAGGAGGGGGAACATGAGGAAGAGAGTAAGTCCAAGGCACAGGGTGAGACTATAAGAGGGAAAAATGAGCAGGAGAATTTTAATTCCCAACATTTGGGAGAAAAGTAGACATACAGGGGAGAACAGGACAATCTGAAGCCATCAGTGCAGGCCATTAGAGGTGCCCAGACTTGCACTGCACGTCTCCAGAGGACACTGTAGGTACACGGGTTTTACTGGAAATGCTGCCTCATGAAGTTACATGGTGTGGTATAGTCACTAAAAGTATTCTCTCACTATTTAGCATTACAAAAGCCACCTAGAAGCCGGCAGCAATGAAAGAGTCTCTCTGGGCACTTCTCTGGTTTCTATCCTTAGCTTCACACCCACTCAACCAAAGGCTGTCAACTTCTCACACAGATCCCAAAGAGGGCACTTAAATATTTCTAAACTGCACTTCTCTTCACTCATTTTGGTTTCTACACTTTCTACTTCCTGTTCCCTTAGGCTACAGCTCGTAACTTCTCCTGAAAACTTAGAATCCTCATAGTTGCCAGATTAAATCCCACTATCCTTTAACTTCAATTTAGAACACTTTCTCTGGAAAGAATTTCCTACGATCCTGTCTGATTTAGTTGTTCATTACTGACTAACAAAGCAATCAGTTCTTAACTCAAGTCATTGCATTTACCACACTGTGTAGGACAGTGGCTAAGACTATAGGCTTTACAGATCATTTGAATGTTATATAAATTGCTCTAGAGCAAATAAAGAAGGAAAAGTTAAACATTATTTTATACAGTAAATGTACAATTGATACCAAATCTTGGCAAAGAATACACAAAGAAAATGTGAGGCTAACTTCACTTAGGAATACTGGTGCAGAAAAACCCTTAATACATATTAGCAAACAGACTCCAACAACATATTAAAGGAAAACAACCACTCACTATTTACCAAGTGAAGATTATTTCAGGAAGGCAAGGATAGTTCAATATTAGAAAATCCACTTATATAATTCATCCTTTTAATTAGTCTAAGGAGAAAAATCACATGATTATAAATACTAAAGAAATTTTAGTATTTTTAAAAAATCATTCTCAACAAAGAAAGAAACACTCGACTCCTCTCTAACATGATAACGTTTATCTATCTTAACAGAAAAGCAATTACCATAATGGCAAGACAGTACAGTTGCTACCATTAAAGCCAGGAAAAGACAAGAAATTATATTATCATGTTTTTATTTGACATTGTATTGTAGTTACTACTAGTGTAATCAGGCAAGAAAATGAAACCAAAGAAATAAAAATTTGAGGGGACAATATACAACGATCAACATTTGCCTATATGTCTGCCTAACTAAAATACACAAGAGAACCAACTGAAACACAAGAATAGCTAAAGAATTTAGTAAGGTAGCGGCAGTTGAAAATTAACACATGAATATCGGTATCTTTGATATACACAAACTGTAATCATTTAGGAGATATATATATATATATATGCACAATTCATAATACATATACTACATAGGTATATACAAAATACTCCTTTTACAGGAGTACAGAAAGACAAAATACCTAGAAGTAAATCCAACAAGAAATGTACAAGAACTTTATGACAAGAAAGAAAAACCTTGAAAACCCTACTAGAGGGCAGACCAGAAGTCCCGACCAAATGCAAATATACCAAGTTCTTAAACAGAAAAACTCAACATCGTAAGGATTTAATCTCCCTAAGTTAGTTAAAATTTTTAACAAGATCTCAAACAAAAATACCCAGCTTTTATTTTTCCTGTTTTGTTTTTTTTTTTTTTTTTTTTTTTTTTTCCAGGAACCGAACAAGCTTCTTTGAAAGTGTCTGTTTCAGATACACTTCACACCCAGCATGGAGCCCAATGCAGGGCTCAAACTCACAACCCTGAAATCAAGACCTGAGCTGAGATCAAGAGTCGGACGTTCAACCAACTGAGCCACCCCGGCACCCATGAAAGTTTACATGAAAAAAAAGTGGCTAGGAAAACTCTGAAAAAGAATACTAGCAGAGGGTGACTAATCCTACAGAACATTAAAACATACTACAATATACTGTAAAGCTTCAATCATTAAAACATGGATAGGCACGTATACACACACACACACACACACACACACACACACACACACAGTAATAGAACAGAAGTTCAGATAGACCTAAATGTATTAAGGAATTCAGCATGTTATAAAGATGACACCTCTAATCAAAGGGGAAATCACAAACTATTTAATAAATGGTACTGAGACATCTGAGTAACCATCTGGAGAGCTAAATTTGGTACTTCCCACAGTACATCTGGATAAGGTTATGTCTCACAGAATATGTTAGAATGTTCAAAACATATGAAATATTTAAATGCAAAGAATGAAACCAGTAGAATATAGGGATAAAAAATGGTGAATCATTTTATTATCTTAAAGTGAGGAAGAACTTCCCGACTGAGACTTAAGGTGTGAAAGCCAAAAATAAATAGTAACTTACAAAAAATTCAAAAGCTGTTGGAAAACCAGCCAACTAAACAAAAACACGGGCAAAATCCAGAGACATTAATCTCTTGATCTGAGGAAAAATTTTATTTGTAACTTCTATTACAGTCAAAGGGATAATCTCCTTAGTGTTTAAAGTGCTTCCAAAAATATGAAGTAACGACGACAGATCACTTAACACTTAGCAAACTGACAAATTTGAGAACACTGGATAAAGACAAGTGTTGGTGGGGGTATGGGGGTATAGTGGCCCTCAAATACTACTGATGAGTGCGCAGACTGGTACAGCCATTCTGAGCACAATCTGACAGTGTTTAGTCAAATTAAATAGACATAATCTTTATGAGTCAGTGATTCCACTCCCGCTTACACATCCCAGAGAAATTGTAACAACAGTCCTTGAGGGAAGATGCACAAAGATGACACATGCAGCATTATCTATGGGGATGAAGAGCCGGAGGCGACCCAGTGTCCATCACTGAGGAGACTGGTCAAATGTGATGGATACCTGTCACGGAGTCCTCCGCAGCAATGAGAACCATTGGGCTACACCTGTACTGTCCGATAAACCTTTCTGCGATGATGATGGAAGTGTTCTATATACATATACATATTGTATGTAGAATTACACACATATACACTGTATATACTATATAGTTATATCTACTACATATGTATATTCTATAGTATGTACAAAATAGATAATACTGCATATATCACATGTACTATATGTGTTACACGTACCATAATGTATACATTATGGCACAATAATGTACTATAAACGTACTATTCGATATGGTAGTCACGAGCCACGTGAGGTTCTTCAAGTGCAAATTAATGAAAATTTTTAAAAAGTAAAACATTCAGCTGCTCAGTCGCACCAGCTGCATTTCAGGTGCTGAAGAGCCACGTGCGGCTCGGGATTACCATATTGCATAAGGCATATGTACAACATTCTCATTATTATGGAAAGCTCAGTTAGACAGTGTTGGGCTCTATCTGCACCTAGTGACATGAGGACATCTTAAAAACAAAGAGTTTTTAAGTTTTTGCTGAGCGCAAAGAGTAAGAATCAGAATGTCATTATATTACATCACCATTTAGTTAAGTCACAAATGCAGGAACACAAAACAACTACTCACATTTTGCAAGAAGACATAGCCCTCCCCCCACCAGAAGATAAACATTAGGACAACTAGAGTGCTTGCCCGTGAGGAAGGGTAGGTGGGAATTGGGAGCAGTGAGAAAGAGAAACAAAGAGCCAAATATATGAACCACTGGAAGAAGGAGGGTTTTCATAGGCCTATGACAAAATGTATTGTGAACTGAGGAGTATGATTAACTCAAACCTCTGCACTGAAATTACAAAAACAAAAAGAGAACACACAAAACCGCATATGCTAATATTTACAGCATTTGTATTCCTAATTGCCCAAGACTAGAAGCAACAAAATATTCTTCAACAGGTAAATGGATACAAACTGTGGTATATTCATACAATGGAATATTATTCAACACTAACAATGAATGAGCTATCAAGCCAAAAAAAAAATCGATGTGGATGAATCTTAAATGCATAATGCTAAATGAAAAGAGGCAAGTCTGCAAAGGGTACACACTGTATGATTATAATTCTATAACATTCTGAAAAAGGCAGAACTATAGTGACAGCAAAGATCTGTGGTTGCCAGAGTTTGGACGTAATGAAGGGAAGGTTGAATAGGTGAAGGGCAGGGGATTGTGTAGGGCATTAAAACTATTATGTGGGATCCCAGAATTGCAGATAGTTGATAGTATGCATTTCGTTTGTTAAAAACCCATAGAATTTTAGAGCACAAAGAGCCCCTCTCAATGCATGCAAATTAAAAGAAAAATCATTTAGGAGGCTGGGTGATCCTGGGATGGAATGTAGAACGAGGCAGAACTCTAATTCTATCAAAAATATATGAAACAACCTCACAAAGGAGGGGGGGGGCATCCTGACTTACATACCTTCGGCTGGTCTTTTTTTTTTTTTTTTTTTTTTTCAACGTTTTTTATTTATTTTTGGGACAGAGAGAGACAGAGCATGAACGGGGGAGGGGCAGAGAGAGAGGGAGACACAGAATCGGAAACAGGCTCCAGGCTCCGAGCCATCAGCCCAGAGCCCGACGCGGGGCTCAAACTCACGGACCGTGAGATCGTGACCTGGCTGAAGTCGGACGCTTAACCGACTGCGCCACCCAGGCGCCCCCCTTCGGCTGGTCTTTTAAGACTAAAGACAAAAGATGCTGGATGTAAGAATTATACTCTAATTGATCAAGTTTGTCCCCACTGGGGTATGGGTAAACAATTCTGATACTGCCACAGATGCACAGTGGAAGTGAACAATTAAAAAAATGGATGGAAGACAGAACCAGATTTCTCAATGCTGGGCTGGGCTAAAGAAAGTCAAGAGACTAGAATGATCCATGGATTAGATAATGCGTTAGAGCCAGACACATCAGCATGAACTCATGCTTAGCTTAATAAGATACAGATGGTTATAGAAATATTTGTAAATATGTGTATACATAGGAGTTAGTATATACACATGGTATTTCCTTGCTCTGTCAGCTGAGATCCTACAAGCTACAATACCCCAGAATAAATAAATACAGTGCCTAGATCTTGTTTAATACTAATCTCTAATTTGAAGAATCAGGGCTAATTAGAGAAAGAGCTGATTCTAGAACTCTGGGGGCAGGGGCTAGAGGGCGTAGTAGGCATATACAAAATGAGCTGGAGCAGAAAGAGATAAAAAGTAACAAAGTGCTCAAAAAACAAAAACAAAGCAAATGCCCACATTGATGAGGTTACCTCAAAGGCACACAGAAGCCAACTGAAAAGGCTCCCATTAGCCAAAGCTGGAACAATTTCAGCAATAAAATCAATAAAGCAGTATTGGATTATAACCCAAAGTATAAAATAAGTATTTGTGAGTCCATATGATATAAATAAATGATTAAATAAATACATTAATGAGGGATAAGAGACAATTCTCTCATGTACAATAATTCAAAATAATTTATGTAGCTACTCAGCTCTCAAAATGGTAGACCACAACTCCCCAGCTTCTTAGTATATACTATACACAGTGAATTCCTTCAAAGAGTACAACATGGAAAGGGGAGGAAAGAGAGTAACTTACAGTAGAGAAATCTGACAAATTCTACTTCAGTCAGGTGATGGAGGGCAACAGCAACAATGCTAAGTCATATTGACAGAATGTGCCCTTGACATGATGTGAAAAATGGCTTCCTCCCCAAAACACATAGTTCCGGTCTCATCGTGAACAAACAAATCCCAGTTAAGGGACACCCTGCAAAATACCTGGCCAATACTCCTCAAAACTGTTAAGGTCATCAAAAACTGGTAAGATCATCAAAAACAAGTCTGAGAAACCGCCACAGCCAAGAAGAGTATATGGAGACTTGATGACTCAATGTAATGTGGCGTCCTGGTTCAGAACTTGGGAAAGAAAAAAAGGGATATTAGGTAAAAACTAAGGAAATCTACACAAAGGATGGACTTTAATAGTAATATATCAACATTGGTTCTTTAACTGCAATAAATACATCATACCAACATAAGATGTTATTTAACAGGAGAAAATGGATGTGGGGTATGAGAACTCTGTACTATCTTTGCAATTTTTCTGTAAATCTAGAACTACTACAAAAAAATTAACTTTAGGTGTGCCTGGGGGGCTGTCTGTTACGTGTCAACTCTTCATTTCAGCTCAGGTCACGATTTCATGGTTTGTGAGATCGAGCCCCATGTCTGCACTATCAGTGCAGGGCCGGCTTGTGATTCTCTCTCTCTCTCTCTCGGTCTCTCTCTCTTTTTCTGCCCCTCCCTTATCCACTCATGCTCTCTCTCTCAAAAATAAACACACAAAAAATGTAAGTTTATTTTTAAACGAGAACAAAAACAAAAATGAAACACTGCCAGAATGTCTGAAGCCCCTCTTCTTTCCCTCCGCCTTCACATTATCTTCCCTTTCCACCAGACATAACACCCAACTTTTATTTTGTGGGTTTGTTTCTTTGCTTTTCATAAAAAATGTGTATCTTTATGTCCTCAAATAATGTGTTGCTATTTTGCATTTTATATAAATGAGACCGTGCTGTATTTGTTTTTAATGTTGATTTGAGAGAGAGAGAGAGCAGAGGAGGGGCAGAGACAGCGAGAGAGTGAATCCTCTGTGCTGACAGCACAGAGCCTGATATAGGGCTCGAACCCATGAACCATGAGATCATGACCTGAGCTGAAACCAAGAGTCAGACGCTTAACCAACTGAGCCACCCAGGTGCCCCAATATGATGCATGAATGTTTCAGCTAGTTGCTTATTTTCTACTTAACATTACAGTTGTAAGATGCATCCATGTTGGTGTATGTGGCTGCAATTCATTTATTTTCATGGCAGGATAGCATTCCATTGGATGACTGTTACACCTCCATACTTCTAGCTTCCTATTAATGGACACTGGTTGCTTCCAGATTTTGTTATGACTGACAAGGCTACTACAACATTCCTGTGTATTGTGAAGATTACTAAAGACAAACCTCATTGAAGTGACCGGGGGAGGCTAGAAGGGGGAGCCCTACCACTCAATGTCAATCACAGGAAGAACTATCAATCACAAACCCCAACAGAAGAATCATTCATAGGAAAGAACGATCAGTTTACAGGCCCCAACAGGAAAAGATGTACACTGAATCTTCTACAAGAAGTCCACTAGCCCTGCAACTCAGACAATGAGGAATCATCATCACCCTGAATTCTTGCTTTTCACCAACGGACTGTCATTCAAAACAACCCCTCTCAACTTCCTCTGCCTTCTCCATAAAATAATGTTCCTCTCCTTTGTTTGTTAGACTTGCCTATGGTTCTGCCATAGCTTCTATGTCCTCATTTGGAATTCTCTGCCATTCCCAAATGAACCCATTGCTGCTGGTAAAAGAACTTTATTTTTAATGCTTATTTATTTTTGAGAGAGGCACAGAGTGCAAACAGGGTAGGGCAGAGAGACAGAGAGGGAGACACAGAATCCAAAGCAGGCTCCAGGCTCTGAGCTGTCAGCACAGAGCCCAACATGGGGCTCGAACCCACGAACTACGAGATCATGACCTGAGCCGAAGCCGGATACTTAACCGACTGCACCACCCAGGCACCACAAGCACTTTTATTTTAAGGTTAACAATACACATATAAAAATTCCTGTGTAGTAAATACCTGGAAGTAGAAATGCTGGATTGTGAGACATGCATGTTCTCAACTTTACCATGTGATACCAAACTGTTTTATAAAAGTTGTCATGTATCAATTTAGACAACTATCAGCAACAGTTTAATTTGTACAAATTTTGTTCCTTGGAAACCCAGGAATCAACGGAGGCACCTCATCGTGTTGTCTCAAAATTTTAAATTATATGCAATTTAAAAAATAAGTTAATAACTATTACATACTTATAATAAAAAGAAGGATAGATGACAAGTTGTGGTACGTTAGAAATTGCCAGAGGCCTTAACTTGTCCTGAGAGATTAACTTGCTTAAATAAAAGAACTTTTTTCTGCCATTTGTGTGCATATATTTCAACTCAGTGTGAAAGTGGAGAAATAAACATGGGGCGTGTCCCCGCTGAAAGGAAGTCAAGTTCTGTGCCCATAAACTGACGTTAATCTGAGAAACTTCGAGCCTTTTGGGTTTAATTGCATTTCCACCCTCAAAAAAAACTCCCTCCAAATACATACACACACACACACACACACACACACACACACATATATGCTCGATAAAACAAGACCTCAATCTTCACTCCAAAAAACTGTAAAGAAATTAAACTTGTATTTCATTTTTTCCTTCAAAAACTCCAATGACTTGAATTCAAACCTATCAGTATATCTACAAGAGCATCTGAAGTGTTGTAAAATTCATCACTCTGGCGTTCAAAATGCCTTTGATGTAAAAATCTACATTTCTGTAGACAAACTATAAATAATAATCCTCTCAATACTGTAAATTAGTGCATTCTTCTGCTTTGAGTTATGTAAGTATAGGAGACCCTACAAATGATACTTGCTACCATTCATCCTCCTGGTGTCTTAGATGGGCTGTCACTGTATATAAATTTATTTACTGTTAACCTAAGCAGCTGATTGTAACAGACAGTAAAAGGAAGGACAAGAAATTTTAAAGTTTCTTCTCAAATGGAGAATTGGACGGACGAGTGAAAAAAAAAAAAAAATGTAGGGTTGTTTCCTAACAAGCAAAGCTCAACTTTTGCAGAAAGGTAGAAAATTATGCCCACTATCACACTGGAGGTCAATTAAAAAGCTCAGTAAAGGGCGCCTGGATGGCTCAGTTGGTAAGCATCCGACTTCAGCTCGGGTCATGATCTCACAGTTCGGGAGTTCAAGCCCTGCCATCGGGCTCCTTGCTGACAGCTCAGAGCCTGGAGCTTGCTTCGGATTCTGTGTCTCCCTCTCTCTCTGCCCCTCCCCCACTCACACTCTCTCTCTCTCTCTCTCTCTCTCTCTCTCTCTCTCTCTCAAAAATAAGAAAACATTTTTAAAAAATTAAAAAAAAAAAAAGCTCAGTAACTGCTAATCGAGCAGCTCCACGGGGCCCTGACAGTGGATTCAAAGCACAAGGCTACTTAATACAAAGGGCAGTGGCCTGGGACAAGCAGCTAAAACCTTCTGGATGGCTCCATTTATCCGTGGAGCCGTCTCTCTGGGATTCCCAGTTTGCATTTCTGCGGGGTCTTTGTAAGAAGAGCACTGGACAGGTTATCTTCATCCCCACGGATCCTACATCGTTCATCACCACAGAGGGTGCCGTCTGTACACATCATGGAACATGGCTCCCCAAACCTGGACGCTGTGAATGAAACAAGAATCCCCATCTCTGCTTCGGTGAGTAAGTATACCTGCTAAGGCAAATATTTCTTGATGAAGTTCACTCTCTTCCGCATTAAGGCTTGGGTGAGAAATCACTCAATGGGCAAGGATATTCAAAAGGTATTTACGTAGAAGTCATGAAGGATTCTTCCATACAAAGTAGGTGAGCGTACTTTCCCTATCCCACACCATTGCCGAGCCTTCTTTTATCCAATCATGAAAAAGAACAGATTTTGAAAAATTTTAAGGCATAAAATCGCCACTAAGAGAAAGGTTTAAATGTCATATCGACCTGAGTTCAAGTAATGGATCCATCAATTGTGAGCTTTGCGACCCTGAGTGAGTTATTTAACCTCTCTGATCCTTACTTTTCTCCACTGTTGGAAGAAGTGAAAAGCCAGGAGTTGACACCAGATCTGTCTTCAAAGCTTGTTCTTTTAACCACCACACTGGACTGTTCCAGACAGATTAAACTGCACCTTGCATGTGGGAACGGACTACATCTCTGCAGGCTGATTGATTGATCTTCGGGAGTACCTTCTTCTATCAAAAGCCATGGCAGCTAAAACTAAACACCAAGGCTCAGGAGAAACAGCCTTCTTCACTAAGTTTCACACATGCAGGAGCTCAATCTTTGGGTCTGAAACACAGGAGCACCCCTCAACAGTAGTGAGACTGATAAATCTGTTCTGTTCACAGCACAGAAGACCACACTTCAATGCAGGTTAAGCAACTGTGTCAAAATCAGACACACCTCCAAAGCAAGAAGGTCTACGGTCTTAAGAGCTCGGATACAAAATTTTAGTTGAGATAGGAAATTTTAATGATTTTATCTTCTCCTGAGAGAGTAATAAGGCCTTTTAAAGAAACTTCCAGCGTGAAATACACATTGCTAACAGAGTCTGTCCAAAATAGGGTGGGGAGGATACTGACGAAGCAGGGCCCACTCACTTCTCCTGTTTCAATTCTCTAGAACACCATGAACTTTTGAGTTCATCAATTGCAACCTGTCCATTACAACTGGACCGCCTCCTGGAACATATCTTTCTACTTTGGACTGAAATCCAATGTAACACCTGTTAGCTTAATAGCCAACCCTGTAGCCTCTGGGTTAACTCTGTCAGCACCAATCATAATTCTTTCAAAACAAGTTTCCTCACCATGTGGGTTTTGCTTTTACAAACCTGTACTCTCTGCTTGCAATTTGAGCATACTTTCTTTTTCCATGGACTCTATCTCCTGGATTGCAATACCTAAGACCCATGCCCCTCCAAAAAACAAACAAACCAAAAAACCTATGGTTATTTTATAGCCTCTTTTTAGTCCACAGGTCTATGCATCTAAAGATCTTAAATTGGAAACTGTCTTTACTTTGGAACATTATAGAGTTTCCCCAACATTTCTGAAAGCAGGTTTAGACTGCCTGGCTTAGAGTTGCTAGATAAATACCATAAAGAAAAGGGAAGCATGACAATCTAGAGATGGCAGGCCTTGACTAAAAACATTCCGATTCAAAGCATTTTAAAATTACACGTAGCGAAACAAAGCACAACTGAAAGTTACACGTGGCCCTTGCACCATTTGCAAACTCACTTTGGACAACAAGAGCTCCCACTACCCCACCCCACCCCCAACACTGCCCCACAGGATGACCCATCCTACAAGCAAAACCCACAGCATTGCTGGCTGAGCTAGCTGCTGGGAGTCAGGCTTCACGACCTTCTATGTCAAATCAGCCCTGCACTGCCTGGCTTCTAAGTGGAGAACTACGCTCCACTCTCTCGAGCCGCACACCGTCCCGACGACTCTCCTCCCACAAGGGCGATCCCAGTACTGCACCACACGCGGGCCATCCCGTATTCCTGTTCATCACCACCCACTGCTGAGATGGCTTCACCTTCCCCTTGGCCAAGCCAAATTGAATCCATCTTTAATCTTGTTCGTTCGTGTTTTGACTTTTTAAATCCGCACAAAGAGGACGGAAGTGGGATACACGCATGTGCCTTGGGGGACGGGTAAAGCTTCCTAGAGAGGGGAACAAGTGTGCATGGTTTAAAAGGAAGAACAGATGGGTGCCAAGTAGAGAAGGGGGAAAGCGCATTCCAGGTAGAAGGAACAGCATATGCAAAGTCTTGCAGGGACATGAGGCTGGAGACGTTGGCTGGAGTCAGAACATAGTCTTGTTTGCCTCACCGAAAAAGACAGGACTTGATCCTGGAGGCAAAAGGAAATCAAAGGAGCTGATTTGGGTCAAGGTCGCTAATGAAGCCCATGTCATCCATGGAGTCTGCTCTTACCATGCAAGTAGTTCCTTCCCCAGCATTCCCACACCCCTTAACACCCATACCACACGATCAAGTGTTATTTCTTCCAATTCTTACAGGTATTTCAGTCTGTTTTCCCTGACTAGAGAGAATCCGAGGGCAGGGGCCTTTTATTTTTTTTTCACTTGTCTATCCTAATAATGCCTAAGAGTGCTGAGCAAGTGAACGATCAGTAATTTCCCAGGACTAGTGAATTCGTATTCCTCTAGAGGATGGCTTAAGCACACTTCAGTTCCAGAGATAAGAGTACGGGAAGCTCAAAACCAAAGTCACTACAGCTCTTACTATTGGCCACGAGCGACAGAATCCAGGACCACAACACTTAACTTCAAGAGCAATTATACACTTGAATCTTTCCTCCATGAACCTGGACTAGCTCTGCTCCCTTACACAAGCTGACAGTCACTCCTATTCCCCCTGGGAATACTGGGCCAGAAGGGATAGGCATCAGCACATCTCTGGTTCTGAACATGCCCCCACTGACAGGGGATAGGGGGAGACACAATCAATGCATTTAGGAAATGCATCTGGCCATGAAGTGAGAGTGTGTCTGTTCCTGTATGTAAATGCCAAGTTGCAGGGGGTTACCATAGCAACTCCAGCAGGGTGCTGCAGTGGGCAGCTTTGCATAGAGGTGCAGAAACCCCATTCTTTAACATCTGGTCTTTCACTGTGCACACTGGATCCCAGCAGGCTTAGGCCCTGGCTTTGGGATTCTGCAAAAAAGGACATGAAAATTTTGAAGAACTGCTAGTCCAGTTTCCCATTTTTTATGCACCACACCCAGCCCTCCTCATGCACAGTAAACACTGATTGTAGAGCCCAAAGCAGGGCTCTTTAGAAACACAGAATTCCCTATACTCATTCTTGGATATTATGATGAACAGATTGTACTTGCACATCAGCATGACTTCCACACAAAATCTACAACCACTGAATAACCCAATTTTTTGTACATTTTAATGAGCAGCATGTCCCCAGCGTCCCCATTCCCAGCCAGCCCCCAGCTTTTATTAGGTTATTGGTATGTCTTTAACGCAAAAATAAATAATGCCATCCAGAGTGTAGGCTGGACTTAATGGGGTCAACTAAGCTGCACTCTAGGAAACGCAAACCAACTTTTCAAAGGATTGGGCAATTTCTGAAATTGCTTTTCTGTGCGGGTTGGAGAGTGGGAGGTTTACTCACCCACTTCTTAACACTTTCACTATGAAGAGCTCTCTGGCGAATAAAGAGCATGAGGGAGATGTTAGATGACATTCCACATGTGGCTGTCACCTACATATGGCCGTCAGGAAGCCATGTTCCTACAAAGTGAACTCCAGCTGGTAGTACATGAAGTAGACGGAACAGCCTCCTGGACGGTTTCGTTGTTATTTTTCAGTTTTGGGGTCTAAAGACGACTTTGAATTGGGTTATCTCTGAATTCTCGCCTGGGCAAAAGAAGGATGATTTAGAGCATCACTAAAGAAACGGACTGCATGGTGGGCCTGCACAGCAGGGGAGACACACATCTGCACAGGGAGTAGGAAAAGAAATTTTGGTTAATGAAGTCACATGAACCTGCGGTGCTTTGCAAGATGCTGGAGCAGGACCACAAGATCTTTGCAGCCTGGTAGTGAAAAAGAGGTGACTCAGAAATGACGTAGAGGTTCCAGGATCTGAAGGAGTTTTGTGGCCTAAGAAAATTAAAATAGGGGTACTGGGAGAGAGATGTAAACAAAGGAAGGAACGGAGAGCTCTCACCCAGGGAGATCATTCTGGGTGAAGGAACGCCTATGCCTACCTAAAGTAGCACTGGGAACAAAGAAGGTGCCAACGTTAAGAGACTACAGTCGAATGATTTCTTTATGCGAGGAATTGGGATGTGACATGGACATGTGGAGGTGGCTGGATGAGGACACTGTTGCACGTAGGCACCGAGGGAGGACTTGCCAGGATGGACATCAGGGGTAGAGGAAACTTGAGTGTTCTGAAGGAAGGCCAGAAAGAGTGTCAGTAATCTGGTGAAAGATAAAGAACCCTCTCAGAGGGTGCAGCCTAGAGATCCAGCCGGTGCAATCCGGCCTGCACACGTCTGCCAAGGTGGGGGCCAGATACCTGTTTCTAACTCCCCCCAGGAAATGCCGCAGGTGTCCAGGGGGTGTGAAGCCAAGAACTGAGCATGTGGCCAGAGAGTGGGGAGAAGGGCTTATGGGAGTGGAGCTGGTAGCCTCCAAGAAGTGCTCTGTCAGTCGGCTCCTGAAGGAAAGCGGGGAGGTCAAGGCCGGGAAAGGTTTCAGAGAGACCCCTGCAACCCGCTTCCGTGGGGCAGGGCGGCCGCGGAGAGGTCGAGGGCCCGGCGTCCAGGTCGGAAGCAGGGAGAAGACGGGGGCACGGAGGCGCCGGCCGGCAGGTGGGTGTGGAGGGCGGGCCGGGCGCGGGCGGATCCAGGAGGTAGCTGTGGGGGAGGGGAGGTCGGAGGCTAGTGGGTGTGTGGAGCTAGGAGAGGTGGGGGGTGGGGGCGCCGGGCCGCGCCTCGGGCCGCCTCGACCTCCCCCGGGACTCACCCAGCACCAAGTAGGGCAGCTCCGTGTTTTCCAGGTCGTCCACCACGACCATTTCTCCCGGGAAGTCGTTGCGCACCGAGAAGAAGAGCTTGGGCTCGGAGGCCGAGGGGCTGTGCATGAGGCTCAGGTCGTTCTCGCGCAGGAAGGGCAGCGCCGACACCGTGATGCTCTTGAGCTTGCACTCCAGCTCCTTGGATGGGTCCACGTCGCCGGCGGCCGTGGCCAGCACCGCCGCCGGCCCCCAGCAGCAGGCGAGCAGGGCGCAGAGCCCGGCTAAAGCCATCTTGAGCCCCGGCCGCCTTCCTCCGGCGCCGCGAAGGTGGGGGAGGCGGCGAGCGGGCGGGCGGGAGCGAGCGAGCGCGGGAGGCGGGGGAGGCTGCGGAGGGACGTGGAGCCGGGAGAGCCCAGCTCCGCGGAGCCAGACGCCGCGCGCCGTGCGCGGGGCTTGCGCGCTGCTGCCCGGAGCGCCCGCGTTCTTTGTTCCTCGCAGCTGCTTCGCTGGGGAAGGGAAGGGGGGGAAGGAGGAGAGAAGGGAAGGAAGGACGTCGGAGGAGAGAGGAAGGGAGCTGAGGATTCTAGGGAATCAGGTCAGCCGCCAGCAGGCTGCCGGTGCTGCCGCCTTTCTCCTCCTTCGCCTCCCCCGGCACGAGCACGCTCTTGGCTAGGAACTACCTGCACAGCGTTTTTTAAAAATCGGTCTTTGCAATGCAAAATCTTCCCTCTCGCATCATCATCCGGATGGCTCGGGAAGGCCACTCAGGCACACACCTTAAAAGGCGTTTCCTGAGAGCAGGTGGGGGGGGGGGGTCTTTCTAGATGCAAATGAGCCCCCCGTTATCTTGTCGGTGTCGGTGGCCCCATTCTTTTTTACCCACTGTTTGTGCAAATATATGTTGGATAAACGGGTGCTGAGAAATCTGGATGTATATATTTTTACTCAGCACTACTTTGCAGAAATATTTGGAGGAAATACGTGGGTTGTAGATATCTCAAGAGGTAGATGTGAACAGCAAAACAAAGCCAATGCACTGTATACAGTGAAGCTGAAGACCAGAAGTTTTATTGGCGATTTTTCTCTCCTTTGTTCCATTTCTGTTATAAATGTTATCTCTGGTAACCAATATAAAAACGATGTGGGGAGTGCTATAACTTACAGAAGAAGCAGAACTAGCTGGAAGAAATTGTTGAGCCTTTAATTTTGGAGAATCCAGTAAATAGATCAGAGCTGGAAGGACATGTGGAAACAAAGTGTCTTAAGTACCCCTAACGAATTGGAACGGAATAAAGGAATGTCCCTCCGGTATGGACCAAGTCAGTCCCAGCCCCATCAGAAGTAGAAGAGTGTAGATAACGGCGATAACCCATATAAGGTGTGTTTCCATTAGTGCTGGGCAGTGTTGCCTTAACAAAACAATGACTATATGCAATAAACCGTGATAGAAAAGTGAAGTTTGTGTGTGCTGGAATCTGATGTTTTACTGAACTTTCTCTCACGTGATAACCAATCATTTCTTTTAAAAGTTGGCCCCTCCATCATTTATTCCATGCTGCTTAAATAGTGTTGTAAGTCTCCTATAGGTAGTTCCTGCTCTCCAGGAATTTAATGCACCACACTCTCCAAAGAGGATCCCCATTTTAGAAACAATTTCATTCTCACTGTACCTGGGGTTAATGTACTGGCATATATGAATGTATGTCCTTTAAGAGAAAAAAAAAAAAAAACAACAACTTTTGCCACATATTTCCCGTGGCTACTCTAGTTGATGGATGAGAATAGAGAAAATGAGCCATGTTCAAGGGGTGAAAGACCTGTTTAGTATGAGAAAAAGAACAAAACTGCTTTATTACAAGTTGTCTTTTGAATCTGACAAGCTGAGAACCATACTCTGAGAACTAACCACTGCGAGAAAGACTTATCAGCTAATGATCTTCCAAAACGCATCCTTCTCTTCATTACTTCCCTAGGAGGTACTGAGGAAGAGAAAGACCCTGTGATACCTTTTTTCCTACTCTCCCTAGCATAAAAAACACTATTGAACTTAGTTACGCGAAGTTTACCATTGAAAAAATAGAGTAGATGCCAGGAAAACATACTTAGTCATAAAATGTGAGAAATGGCATAAAACTACCAAATCATCTGTTAGTTGAGTCTCTCATTTAACACAGGAGGCACTTGAGGCCAGCGAAATAGGTGATTTGCCCAAGATCAATCTAAGAAGGGGTGGAGCTAAGACCGCAAAGGAAACTTCTTTGCCTAATGCTCTTTCCACAACAGTTACATTACATTTAGGTGCACCCATGGATTATCATATCACAGTAATTCATTCAGTAAACATTTAGGTACCTACCATATGCTGGGCATTAGGCTAGGCACAGACAGATTCTAGAGGAAAAATACTCCTGCTTTTAAGTAGCATATAGTCTATTACTTTGAAATCTTTTTTTTTCTAATTTTCTAAAGTGTCGAGTCACTTTAGAAACCCTATGTGAACCATTTTGGGTTGATTTTCTAATAAGTCAATATCTAGTATTCTTTGCCTATCTATAGTCATTTTTACACGGTTTCCTACTCACATTTACAAGAAAAAGTGTGTAGAGTAAATGGTCATTGAAAAAAATGAGTATTGAATTGGAAATAGTTGGAAGTTGTTGACTCAAGCCTTTATAGACCTCTTGTCTTTCTCTATGGAAAGATCAGACAAAAGAACTGTACAAATAAATTGAGGTCAGATTTTTTCAGGGCACAGGATTCCTGTAAACATAGATACAATGTCACATGGCCTCCTCTTAGAGAATTAAATACCTAGAGATAGGGGAAAGGTTGAAGTTCACAAAAGCTAGACCATCTGTATCCTGTGATGTTTTCCATTTAAATGGAACTGGGAGAAACTTGTAAGCATCTCAATCATTACCTTTGTGTACAGGCAACATGATGTAGTGAAGCAACAGGTTGGGATTCAAGTCTAGAGTCTGTCATTTGCTTATTTGGAAGTGAGATTGGGCCATTCTTTTTTTTTAATGTTTATTTATTTTTGAGAGGATGGGGCGGGGTGGGGGGGGGGAGGACCAGACAGAGAGGGGGAGACACAGAATCTGAAATAGGCTCCAGGCTTTGAGCTGTCAGCACAGAGCCCTATGTGGGACTCAGACTCTAGAAGGGCAAGATCATGACCTAGGCCAAAGTCCATGCTTAACCACCTGAGCCACCCAGGCACCCTGAGATTGGACCATTCTTACCTTCTGTGTCCCCATCAGTGAAATGGAGTCCGTGATCTCTGCCCACACCACAAGCCACAGATAAGTGCAAATACTTATATTCACCAAGTTGTATTCAATAGCAGGTTCTGTTAATGTCTAATCTATCCCCTCTCCCCTGACAATACACATATGCATTCCATTCCAATCAAATTAAAGCCTGTTTTCCATTTCCAGTCCTCCCATGCCATGTGGTCCAACTGGGATGCACTGCTCTGTGTTCTCCAGGTCATGTCTCATCTCCACAGACCAATCTCCAGCCTCATCTACGTAGTGGGTCCTTCTACCACATTCTTGTCTCACATAGCTCCTCACAGAGAGCATTTACATGCATGTACTCTCCACCTTACAAGGCCGAGGGCCACTTCCTAACATAATGTCTTGCGTTGGATATTCCTATTTGCAAAATAGAAACATACATACTTTTTAGAGTAGTGAGAAGAAAATGAGGCTATGTATGGAAAGGATCTGACACATTTTAGGCATTTTAGTTAGTGTTCAGTAGTGGGATAGCCTTTGACCTTATTTCTTTATTCAACTATTGCAGATAGAAAGTAAGCTTCAGAATCTCCTTCATGAAATGGTCTCCCTTGTAGTAGCCAAAAGCAAAAGAAGTGATTTACACTCTTGGTGTATACCAAGGGTAAATGACTGCATGTGTTCACCAAAAGAAATGTACGTGAACATTCATAGCAGGTTTACTTTTAATAATCAAAAAAAAGGGGGAATCAAAAAATGTGTCATTAGGAAAATAGATACATGGCTTATAGTCACACAATGGAATACTATACAACAATAGAAAATACACAAGCAGTCACACAGATGAGTCTCACAGACATAATGATAAGCAAAAGAAATCAGACACAAAAGTAGGCATACATGCAGATTCTATATTTATGAAATTCAAGAAAACGTAGCCATCAGTCTTTGATGATGGAAGTTAAAATAGCGATTATCTCTGGGGGTGAGGGGGATTTTGACTGAGAAGTGCAGACAAGCTTCCGGGGTGCTGGAAATGATGTAGGTAGTCATTGTGGATGCATATATAGGCAAAAATTCATCAAACTCTACACTTGTGGAGTTTTTAATGTATATTATACCTCATTAATTTTTTTAACATGGCTTAGAACTCCATACCTACAGTAAGAAGAAGGAAGGTCAAATCTGTATAATAAGATACAGAGGAGGTGAAAGTGATGGATGGGTGGGGCTAAGGGGGGGGACCGTATGAGAAATAGTTCTAATTTTTCCCCATTCATTCAGAACATCTGGCTCCTTGATGCTTTTTAGCTAATCCTGATGTGTACTACTTGGGCATTCATTAAACCTCTGCTTTCTTTTACTTTTCTCCTAGTTTTTTACAAAATAATCTTTGATGTCGCTCTTCATTCAAGGAAGCTAAATCAAAACACTTATCTCCCTTTCTATGTGTTTTTTTTTCTTTCTCCCTATTTTCCCCACAAGACTTGGTGTGAACTCCCCAAATTCCTTTGCCAGCTCCAGCCCCTAGCTCTTCTGTTGAATTGGATTTTTCTTTAACAATTACTCTCCCATACTCTTGCCGAAATTTAGTGGAGTATGTTAGTTAGCTGGACATAAATCAGCTGTGCATCCCCATTAGGACGTCAAGAATATATTTCACACTCTTTGATCCAAAGTTAATAATTTTTTTTTCCTTAGTCTTGCCTTTTCTCCCTCCCCCCCAACCCCTCAATTCACAGGCTCAGCAACAGCACCTGCTTCACAGAAACAAGGCTGGTCCTGTTCTGATTTCTTTAGTCTTCCTTTAAAAACCAAATGGAGATCAACAGTCCCTCTTCCTGACACACACTGAAGCAAAAAGAGACACACAGAAGGAGAGAACCAAAGGCAAAACAATTCTCTTTTTTTGGAAGCAGGACATTTTTCCCCTTTAATCTCTTCCCAGAAACCTGAAGTTCTCCTCTTTGCCTTTGTCTTCACAATCCTGGTTTTGGGGACAGAACGTTTCTTGATTTAGCTGTTCAGAGTCTCTCTCTACTCTTCTTACTGAGTTCCTGCTCTTTTTCCCTCCCTCTCTCTCACATCTCTGGGTGTGTGTGTGTGTGTGTGTGTGTGTGCGCGCGCGCGCACTGTAAGATAAGTATTTCTCACTTGGGGGCTCATTTCTAATTAAGCAATTCAGGACCAAGAGGCTAAAATGCACAAAACAACTGAATAAAACCTCAAATTAGAAGGAAAATGGCTCAAATGGGTCCCTATCTCTAGGAGTTCTAGTTAAGCGAGCAAACAAAATGGTCTGGGACAAATGATTATTGTAACTCAGGAAGATTAGAAGAAAATGTAATTAGCTCCCAGCTTCTTCCTGTTCGGCGGCCTTCTTACACCCTCCAACTCCCCAGCCAGGCCAGAATTTATCCAAGGCTTCGTAACCCACACCAAAAAGTCCCTGCTGCAAAGCCGGGAGGGTTAACAGAGCTGGTACCCCAGCCTGCCAGCCAACCAAAGGAGACAGCCGGTGAGACTCCGAGCCCGCCCCCTGCCCAGCCGCCAAGCCAATGGGCACCTGTGGGGAGTGTGGCAGTGTGTCTCATTGGCCGCCAACCTACGTGCATAAGAAAGAAAGAGAGGGGCTGGCAGGGCAGCATTGTTATCTTAAGACACTCATCTGGTGTCTGAGTCTGCAGGTGACCCTGCTTAGGTCCGGAGCGCGGAGTCGGAGCAGGGACGCGCCTGGGCTGCAGCCCTGGGATGGAATCCACCTGCCTCAGAAGCTGCTCGCGGCTGCTCCGGCAGCGCCTCCGCTGAGCTCGGAGGCTCCCGTTAACACTTGCCCAGGGACGTACACCTGCCTTACCGCGCGAGCGCAGGGGCAGGTCTGCAGGCGGCCGGCAGAGCAGTGGAGCCGGAGGAACTGTCTTCGCCCAGGTGCAAGGCAGTGATTTCGGGAGAAGGAGCGGGCGGGTGAGTTGGAAGGAAAGCAAGATCTTGGGTTTCTCTTCCGTGGAGGGACGGGGGACTCCCCCAGCTGGGTTTTGCACTTTCCTTCCCGCTTCCACCCGCGTGCGCCCCGGCCTGGCGCTGAAGCCCCACTTCAGACATGCTTTGGGCGACGGGGACCCTCGCTGCTCAGCAGGAAGGCAGCAGGCAAGTGGTCTAAGGGCGGCGGCGGCGGCGGCGGCGGCAGCAGCAGCAAAGCGGGGAGCAAGAGAATTATTTGAAAAGAGACATCAGCTCCCTCTCAAACGCTGAGGGGGAGGCATTCGCGTTTCCCCAGATGAGAAAGAGCCACAAGAAATCATGAAGTAAAAACTTTGGAAAGCTGCCACTGGAGATGTTGCACAAAACCCTGGAATCTTTTAGGAGTCTCCTCCCCGTCGGTGGAGGTTTGGGGAGCAGCCGATACAGCAAGGAGGGCTCTTGCAAGGATTCAAGGTAACAGTGCAGGGTTTTGGTAATATTTCTCTCTTCCCTTTTCGTTGTCCTTCCGTGTGTCCCTTGGTAAATGGATCATTTCGCCCTCCTACCACCCTCTTGCCCAGGTGCCTGGCAGTTAGAGGGAATGATACCACCTCTTAGTTTCTGCCTTGTGGAGCTGAGCAGTGGACTTTGGGGTTTAGCAGGAGATCGCCCTGTTACTGCCTCCCTGGTGTTGCATGGCTGTCACAGGGCTTGGGCACTCTGCCTGACCTATATTGCTTTTGCCTGGTTTAAGTCCTCAAAGTTAGCACAACTCCCATTAGCGTCAGAAAATCCAATGGGGCTGGATAATTGCAGAAGATGACGGGGACTTTGGCCTGCTCAGCGGCTGCTGGGCTGAACTGTATAGGCTGTTCGCTGTGTTTGGGAAGGGCCCCCAATTGCTGAGGGTGTGATACATGGTACATCTATATTCACATGCTCCTAGAGCTGGAAGGATTCACATGCTCCTAGAGCCCGTGGCATGTCGGTTAGCAGCTTCTTTCTCCCAGGCACATGCAGCCAAGAAAAAATTTCTCAAGAGTGCAACCCTGTGGGTTGCAAATAGTCTCCCCAGGGTGGTGGCAGAGCCCCATCGATTGAGTGGAGGCTGGCAGCACGCTGGAGATACGGGGGGAGAGAGCGGTGCTGTGCTGGGAAGGAGGGGCAGGCTGAGATTATAGAGCGATCCCTGTCCCTGGTTCTGTGATCATCTGGGTCCACAGTCTGGTGCTGCCTATGGTATGTGCGTGTGTTTATGTGTGTGCCTGTGCTCACAGCCATATGCAGGAGGCAAGCTGCTGCCCAAAGAACCACGCGTGCACAGCTCTGCCTAGGAGAGATGCCTGGAGTGTTCCTTGCTAGTAAGAGCGTGAACTTGGGAGCCGTCGTTCCAGCCCGGAGGAGTTTTCTCCTCACCAAGCAGTCCCTCTGCATGGTACATATTTATCCAGGGTATATAGACCTAAGCCAAATATTAACTAATAATCAAGCTAATGCACTGTAACATGATTGAACAGACCCCTCTGTAAAGAACTGTGTGTGTGTGCTCTTCTTAGCCCTGGGAGCTGGGTGCCCGGAGCAGGAACAAATGTTTTGTTAAAAGGGTAGCAATTGTAACAGGCTAAGTGTATGGCTGGATAATCTGGGCCTTATTCAGCAGGAATAATGATATGTCCGCGTAGACCAATCAAGGAGGATAAAAGCTTTATCATAAGTCAAGCATTTCTGCCTCTCCTTCTCCAGACATGTGCGTGTGGAGGGGACACTCTTTCTGACCATGTTCTCTAGGATGCATATAATGCCAGTATTAACCGAGCAGCTAAAGTATTTTCCAGAATCCCCTGGGGGGCAGTCTGCTGACATCAGGCAACAGCAGAGTGATGCTGGAGTTGGTGTGTTTTCCCTCTTGATTTCACACAGTTGTGTGTATGTTATTTGTTTGAAGCAGGACCCTCCGGAGTTCCCTCTCACTCCCAATAAGTTGCTTTGCAGCACTGGAGACATGACCAAGCAAGGCTGCCACAGTGATCCTGAAATCTTAGCAATATCATAGCTGCTGCTCACTCTGGGGAAGGATGCATGCTTTGCTTCTTTCAGGAGGGATGAGATCTGGTAGGCGCAGAGCATAGATGCTATGAAATGTTTGAGGGGAAGGAAGCAAATGTCAGACCCCGGTCTTCCCTGCTGGGGGCAGGGGGCGGTGGGGACTGGATCCAAAGGGCTTCACAGCTGGGCAGCAGCCATGGAGAAGACAGAATCATCCTTGACTCTTTCTTCTCCCTCCTCTCCAAAAATGGGGCTGGCTTTGTCTCCCAGAATGGAGTGATGTACACTGCAGTGTGGGCACCAGGAAGGAGGAGAGGAAGGAAGGACTGGGGAGGGTGCTCTACCAGCACTGGGCCAGGCTCAAGGATGGGGGCAGATCATCCTCTGGGCGTTCCCTTCTGGCCCTACTGACAGGTTGTTTACTGAGCAAGGCCAGAGGGCACAGAACATCCCTGCGTCATCAACTCCTTCTGATCGCCTGTCCCAAGGCACAGGCTGGCCACCGGGGAGCACCACATAAGAGATCCCTTCTGAGACGGTGCTCCAGAATCCCTCCCTAGCTCACAAACAAGAGGGAACCTGGAGGGACTTGAGACAGCTGCGTGGGCACTTTCTGCTGACGGGGATGCTTAGTGTTGAGGTTTCCTGGTTAGTGTTTTGTTTTCCCCACTGTGCGGTGTATTTTTGGCGATTCAACTCTTTCTCTTAAATAAGAAGAGCTTGTATCCATTTTACAGTGGCATCCTTTTCCAATGGGCCGAGAGCATTTCAGGGAGCTCATCTAATTAAGGCTCGCACAGCTGATTGTCTCACTTATCTTTGATGACCCTAAGAAGTGGAGCTTTCCTTCTTGGAAAAGCAAGGGCCGAGAACCTTGGAAGGATGAACTGCTTTACTTGGGGTCCCATGGAATGGGGTCTGGGGCTCAGCCCTCCTGGACCAACCCCAGACTCCCCCGACTTCTCCGAAGGAATGGTTTCATCTCGGTAATTGAGATTTCATTCGATTGCTCTGTGCTTCACAGGAATAGGAAGTGGCAGTGACGTAGGGCTTTGCCTCCAGCCCTGACCTAAGCGCTGCGAGGGATAAAAGTCTTAGAAGACCTTGCCTTGGCCCTCAGTGATCTTACAGTCTAGTTAGGAAAAGAGGCTACATCTGGGAAAAAGATAAACGACAATATACATTCTCAACAGCAGTTCAATACAAGAGATTCATGAGGCTGACCTAATTAATCCATGATTGATTTGTACAGATAACGAGAGCTATCAGTATTCTGAGGAAGGAGAATCTGAGTTGTGCCATGGGGGACGGGGTGGGATTTGCTTGGAGAGGAAGAAATGGAGAAAGGATTCCAGCTGACAGAGATGCCAACTGAGGCATAGTTAGAATGCTGGAAATTTCGAGGCTTGCACGTTTCCTTGGGGTTTACCCTGGGTCGTTTCTCCCTTGGATCCTGGAAATACCATACACCTGCGTTAATTACTTAAAGCCTAGAGGAAGCTACTCTCAGACCTTGGATACCTCATTAGGCGTTGAAAATTACCTAGCCTTCCAACCACCCTCAAGTCTAATCATACATGATGAGAAAAATAATGCTCAAGGTCAGGGACCTTATCAACATTGTATCAAAATTTTCGGTTGAAGATATTGGGGAAGAATCAGGCAAAGTTCAAGAAAACATGAGAGAAATCTCCTCGTGGTTTAGAAACAGAATCTCCTAAGAGAGAGTCTCGATTTTCCTCCATTTCCGATTTCCCCACCCAGATGTCCCTGTTGGGGTTTAGTTGCAACTGGCAAAATGCCAAAGCCCTTAGGCATTTAGCATTGAGCAGAAGATTTTCAATCTTAAGATTCTTGAGCACACCCATGTGCATAACCTCTTGCCTTCCCTCCTCTTTCCCTTTTAATAAAACATATGCTGCAGCCGTCACAAAGGAGGAGGCCACAGAAAGCAGGAGGGTGGGGCACAGAACCGCCCTCAGCTGTACCGGGTACTGTGCTGCTCAGCCGAGCAGGAGAGGGAACCAGGCAGGCTGCCAGCCTGGGCAGCTTCAAGGAAGGGCCATGGGCTGCAGACTGCCAGGAGATGGCTGTGACCAGTCAGCCACACAGTTTGCTCCAGCGGCGAGCCTTGTCTCCTAGAGTAAAGGGCAAGGCAAACCATAGGTTCTGCGAGAGAACAACCACACTATTCATTGGTCTCCACTTGGCTTGAGACATCTATTCACCCTGCATGTCACTTGTTGCTTGGGTGGCCCCATTCCAAGATGGAGGCAGTTCCTAACAGGCACTGAGAGTAGAATGACCTACCTAAAGTCACACCGTAATTGCCCTCAGGTCAAGAGGAAAATCCCCAGAACTTAGTTTGTGGGATCCCTTAGCCCCAAAGGGGCTGTCTGAGGACAGTCCTAAAGGATGTTTACTTTCTGTTTAAAATCTTCCCTTAGGCCCCCCCTGTCGCCTTTGTTTTCTGTGTTCAGTGATCAGGCAGCCGGACAGTGGGTCTGATGCCTTTTTCTTTTCTGTTCAAGAAGTATCCATGCCATGTCAGGGGCCAAGGCAGAGGTCCAGGCCCATGGGTGTGTGGGGAGTGGTTGTGGGGTTAAAGGCTTTTCTCTTTGGAAGTGAAGAGAGGCCACTCAGCTATGCTTCGGGCTGGGGGCTGCGGTGGGTAGGGATCATCTGGCCAATGAGAATGCTGGTTGATCTCTTTTGAGATCTTTACTCTGCCACGCAGACGGAGATAAACTTGAGTAACGTCATTACAGCATGGAGTCTTCAACACCCAGTTCTATCATCCCTTTTCCTGGAGCCCATGTGGAATGCAGATATGTCTGGAATGCAGGGTTGAGCAAGGGAATGGGCAATTTCACACCTCACACGACTGAGTTCTAATCTGCGTTGTGCTCCTCATACAGTAGCCACGAGCCACATGTGGCTCTCGAGCACCTGAAATGCATGCTGTGAGTATAAAGTGCATACTGAATTTTGAAAACATGGTTTAAAAGAAAGAATGCAAAGTGTCTCATCACTAATTTTTAATATTGATTACCTGCTAAGATGATAATCTTCTAGATAGCTGGGGTTAAGTAAAATTTATTGAGATTAGGTTCACCCCCATTCTTTGTGCTTCTTCATGTGGCTACGACAAGAGTTGAGATTGTGTACGTGGCTCAGATTGCATTTCCTTTGGACGGTGCTGATCCAGGGGCTGTAGAGTAGTGTCAGGTAATGTAGACAAAGGACAGAGGCGTGAGCTAAGAGGAGCCAGAGACATGAAGAGAAAGAACGTGGAGGGAGTGATGCCAAGCAGCCCAGAGGGCCTCGGGGTTTGTATTTCTGAAATGGAGAGTCGAGGAGGACACACGCGGCTTACTTTGATTGACATTTGAGGGGCACCTCATCGACTATGATTCAGCCCACCCAAAGCATTTACAGAGCACTGCAGCCCTCATTTGACATTCAAACAACTCACAGATAACAGACCTGGTCATTTTATCCTAATGTTTTTGAGTTGCAGCCTGACAGTGGAAATGACCACGGAGAGTATCTTGAGGGTTTCACCCCAAAGTGTGAGGACACAGCAGCTGGGACCAGCTAGGCGTGTTTGCTTTTCATATCTCCGTCTTTCTTCTCATCTCTACCACGTTATCATCTTTCCTTGGGAGAATTTTCCTTCAAACCAGATATGTTGCTCGTGTGGTAGGGAGAGAGAAGGGTCACTGCTATGTGTTCAGTATTCTTTTGTGGACCTATCAGTAAGAAGACTGAGGGGGAAGGCATCATGATTGAATTTTGTTTAATAATTACAGATTTAAACGTTATAATTCACTCATTGTTATCATTGTTCTTTTTTAACATTTTTATTTATTTTTGAGAGACAGCACGAGTGGGAGAGGGACAGAGAGAGAGGGAGACACAGAATCCCAAGCAGGCTCCAGGCCCCGAGCTGTCAGCACAGAGCCTGACGCGGGGCTCGAACCCACGAACTGTGAGATCATGACCCGAGCTGAAGTCGGATGCTCAACCGACTGAGCCACCCGGGCGCCCTTCGTTGTTATTATTTTATTATTTTTAATTGCAGTGTGGTTTGGCGACAACTCGAACTCCACAAGTTGCTCAGCATTTTATAGTTTACAAAGTGTTTTCCAAGCTTTCTCTCACCCGAGTCTCTGATTTTCCTTTCAAAGTTTTCCACGATCTGTCCCCAAACTGCCTTTATTACTTTATTTTCTAATCCTTCTCTTGTATGCGCTTCATTCAGTCTTGCTTAGTCAGACTGGTCTACTAACTGTTCTTCATGGTTAACCATGTAAAGTGGGGCTTATTACCTCTCCGAGCCTCCGTTTCATCATCTAGAAAATAAACAGTAATAATGCTGCGTCTCTCAAAGTGTTGTTCTAAATGTTAGACAGGACAAATTACATCAGGTTCCAAACACAGTTCCAGGAACATGGTTGATGCTCAACACATGTCAACCTCCTTTCCTACCAAAGGTCTTCGCTTTGATATTGCCAAGATTAAAATGTCCAAAGGTGAACTCACTATGTACAAATGTCACACATAAAATGAGTCCCCTCTCTAAATTCCCTGCTTTGGCTAAAGGCTCACCCAAACCCCCAGAGGCATAATTAAGAAATACAGGTTGTCCTGGGTTCTACTTCCTCTCACAAAGCCACCCACATCCAGTCCATCCCGGAGGCCTGACAAGGTCTACCTCCTACTGGTTTCTCAAAGCCTCCCTTCCCTCCACCCTCACCACCCCCCCACTCTTTTGTCAGGCTCTCATTCCTTCTCATTTGGAGTTTCCCAATGCTCTGTCTCCCTGTTTCGTCTCTTAAAGCCTAGCCAGTCCAGTCTCCTCCCTACAACTAGGGCAAACTTTCAAGATGGTAAACTTGAGTACGCTTCTCCCCTTATTGTAATCCTCCAATGATCCCCACTACAGTCAGGGTAAGACCCTAATGTCTTCACATGACAAACAGGAGATACTTCACAAGCCGGCCTAGCAGTCTCCCCATGCCTGTGTCCACGCCCCGCTTAGCACTCCAGCCGCCTGAAACGACAGACAGGACCGTTAGGTGTAGCTGTGGTTCTCCTGCAGGACCATCCCCTGACCTGTCCTGCTTCTCCAGGGTTTCAGACCTTCAAGACTCTGTCAAGATGATCTCTTCTGTGAACACCTCCATGAGATTCTGAGAAAGAATGAATTCCCTCCTCTTCTGTACTGGTACACATTTCACTCAGCCTGTCTTTTTGTGCTGTACCCACCGCACTATCATGAGTTGTTTATGTGGCCATCTCCTGCACTTAAAGGTACGGTTGGGATTGGCTTTCAAAGACGTATTTCTCAGAAAATATTTATTTAGTATATTATTAGGTATATGTGCCACGTATTCTTCTTAGGCACTGGGGATTCCACAGAGAACAACAGACAAAATCTCTGCCAGCAAGTTGCTCACCTTCCAGGGGGAAGATAGGGTAAGAATCGTAATAATGATTATTATTAAGATTGCTGATAATAGCTAACAGTTGAATAGCACTTATGTGTCAGGCATTGCTGAAAGCTTGACATACATTAACTTGTTTACTTCACCTAAGGATCCTATAATTCTCATTTCGAAAAGTCCTACATTCCCATTTCATAGATGATGACTTGGGGGCCCAGCGAGGTTAAACAATTCGTCCAAGGTCACACAGTTAGTAAAGGGGGTATTTCGTGTTCTAACCCAGTTTCGATTCTGAACCTATATTGTTTCTTACTGTGGTATCCAGAAAAAATAGACATATAAACAAATAAATGAGATCATTTCATGTGTTGGTAATGAAGATTCTTAAAATGGAGTATTATAAGAGAGTGAGTGAGGTGGTGGTCAGGGAGGGTCTCTTCAAGGAGGGAACATTTTTTATTATTTTTTTAATGTTTATTTTTGAGAGAGAGAGAGAGAGAGAGAGAGAGAGACAGAGCATGAGTGGGGGAGGGGCAGACAGAGAGGGGGACACAGAATCCCAAGCAGGCTCTGAGCTGTCAGCACAGAGCCCGACATGGGGCTCGAAGTCACAAACCACGAGATCATGAACTGAGCCCGAGTCGGACTTTCAACTGACTGAGCCACCCAGAGCCCCAAGGAGGGAACACATTTAAATTGAAACCTGATTGTCAACTGAGGAAGGTAGAAATCCCAGGGTGGGGAAGGATCAGGAGAAAAGAAGTTGTATGCTGTTTGTAATCCAGGCTCTAGCTGCTGTGATGTCCACTGCTGGTGGTAGGCACTCAGTCCTGAGTGGTCTTGGGGAGTGACAAATTGTCCAACTGTTCCCCAAACCTCTGCCATCAGTCCACCTGTCCCTTCTGTTCTTTTGGTTTAAAACATATCTCACAAGGCGTCTGGTTTGCTGCTCCCCAGAAAGGTAGAAGGTGCAGGGACACACACACACACACACACACACACACACACACACGCGCGCGCGCGCGCATCCCCGCTCTGCGGAACCACTTTATTTCACTTCTCTCCTGTGAATAACATAACACTCAGAACCTTAGTGAAGTGACAGGCACAGGCACAGCGAAAAGGCTAGAGACAACGCAGAGGCATGAGCAAAAGGGGAAACAGCCTTTTAGGGACAGGGTATGAAAAACTATTTTTGGCACAGAAACACGGGACACACACATTTATACAACTGAAAGAGAAGTTTCACAGAACAAATGTTGCCCCTACTACATATGATGCGCTTTGATATTTTTTAGTGTGTGTGTGTGTGTGTGTGTGTGTGTGTATAAAGTTCTTTGAGATTCACTAAATTCACAACCAACTAAACCAACTATGGGTCACTTTGAAAAATACTGAAAATCTCACATCCTTTCGTTCATTTTGCATTCGGTTTGGTTGCTTTAGGTATAGATGAGAAGGGATCAGGAAGAACCCTGAAGGAAACAGCTCACTCAAAAAAACAGATATTCAGGGGTGCTTAAGTGGCTCAGTTGGTTAAGCATCCGACTTTAGCTCAAGTCATGATCTTATGGTTCATGGGTTTGAGCCCTGCATTGGGCTCTGTGCTGAAAGCTCAGAGACTGGAGCCTGCTTCAGATTCTGTGTCTCCTTCTCTCTCTGCCCCTCCCCCACTCGTACTCTGTGGCTCTCTCTATCTCTCTCAAAAAGAAATAAAACATTTAAAAAAAAGTATTTAAGGAGGTGGCTGCTAAAAACAAAACAAAACAAAAACAAACAAACAAAACCCCAAAAACCCCTCATAGGTAGGCACCTACTGAATCTTTCAGAAGCAAAACATCTGAACACACCTCTTGCACAAGAGTTATCTTCCCTTTGGAGAGCTTTGAAGAGGCAACAAAGATCAGGCTAATCTACACAGCTCAATTACACTAGCAATGGAAAGGGTGTTTCCTTCCTTTGCATCTGAATTATTCCTTTGCATCTGAATGCAGGAGAACTCACCCAGAGCCCAGGGTGCTCCATCTGTGTCTGGTCAAGGTAGGCATCATGGCCCCAGTCCCATGGCTTGGTGGCCAGTGCATGCCCTTCCTGGTAAAGGGAGCTCCTCAGGACCACCTGAACATATGCAGCTTTTCAAACTGGTCAGAGAAGGGAAATGCACACCTTTTGCCCCATATCTCTTCTCCCAAGGTAGTTTGGGTCCTTCTTACCTGATACCTGGATTATTAACATGTGGTATGGAGGAAAGCACAGAGCAGTGCTTCTCACACTTTAAAGTGCATGGATCTCCTGTCCAGAATAAGCTGGGGGCATGCAGGTGGTGGAATGAGATGATCTTACCAAACATCCTATGTCTTCATGAGATAATCTTTCTTTCACTTTCCTACCCTTGCCCCTCGCTGGGCTATTTTGAATGAGTAGTTTGCTAAATTTAGATTTCTAACTGGAGGAAGAACGGTGCCTGTCTAGGCCCAGGCTCTTAGGTCTCTTCAAAACATCTCATGGTCAGCAACTTTAGCCTGGGTGGGGCTTTGGCATTCTGGCATTACCATTTTCTACAACAGGGAGGAGAGATTTTAAAGATACTTGGTTACAACCAAATGCGGCATGAGAAAATCTTTAACAAAACTGTACGGACTGGTGGGATAGCTTGCATTTGCGGTGAAGTTTGGTACCTCTATTAATCGTGCATTCATTGATGCACCATGTGTTCATCCACTGATTTTTCTGTATGCAGAATCGACTGTTGCATGCCAGGTATTAGGAATACAGGGAAGAACAAGTTAAAGCCTGGTCTTAGAGTAGAGATGGAAGGAGATACAACTGATCAGTTCATTTTTCTTCAGGAGTTTTGAGATTTTTGTTTTTTTCTACCTTTTCCTCGGTATTTTAAGAGAATTTTAAAGTAAACATTTTTAATTTAAAATTTTAATTGTTTTTATGTTAGAAAGGAATTTTAGATATTTTAATTTGGCTTTTTATTTTTAACCTTTTAGTTACTTAATTCTAAGTAGGCTCTAGGCCCACAGTGGGGCTTGAACTCATGACCTGGAGATCAAGAGTCCCATGCTCCACTGACTGAGCCAGCCAGGCACCTCTTAAATAATTATTTAAAAAAAAATAACTTAATATTTTCAAAGAATAATTGTATGTGGTGAAGCATATATAACATGAAATTTAGCATCATAAGCATTCTTTAAAAAAAAATAACGTTTATTTTTGAGAGACAGAGCATGAGCAGGGAAGGGGCAGAGAGAGAGGGAGACACAATCTGAAGCAGGCTCCAGGATCTGAGCTGTCAACACAGAGCCCTATGTGGAGCTCAAACCCATGAACAAGATCATGACTTGAGCTGAAGTCAGATGCTTAACCAACGAGCTACCAAGGCACCCCAGCATCATAAACATTTTTAAGTGTGCAGATCAGTGCCATTAAGAACATTCACAGTGTTGTGCAGCCATCATCTCCACAACTCTTTTCATCTTGCAGGTCTGAAACTGTACCCAGTAACAGAAACCACCCCCCCCCCCAACGCGGGAGATTTCAACCGTCGCTAGTTTTGGTTTTTTCCTACATGGTGGTCACCTCTTCATCCTATATAAAACGGGAGTCTTTGCCCTGCCCCCCTCTGCCTTGCATTAAATACTAATTATTTGTTGGGTTTTTATTTAGCACTATTGGGTCTTTTTCAGGGTGGGGAAGAGAAATGAGGGTTAAGAGGGTGCTGCACAAATGAGGTACAAAATAAAATCTCTGCCCTCCAGCATTTTCACTTCAGATCAAGGAAAAGCTTTGGGAGAGCAGAGGCCAAGAGACTACCTATTAAAATGGGAGGCACACGACCTCAGGGACTAAAATAGAGGAGGTAGGCTTTGAGTGAGCTAACCTGTATTTTGGAGGATAGGCAGACAAAATAGGAGTGGATTAAGGAGAGCATTATGGATTGACAGGGAGAGGTCTATGGGAAGACTGTTCATCTAGGAGAGAGGGGTAGAATTGTAGTGAGGAGGCCTCAGGCAGGTAGGGCACATATCCCTGTTTCTTTCCTTTACTGAGCATTTTCTTTGCTCCAGAGTTCTGTTCGAGGCAACTCAGGTCAAAAGAGGAATTCCTCCTACAATTATAGGGAGCATTTATTGAGCATCTATTCACACTTAACCAGTGTCACATCGCTGAATTCTCATAAGAACCCTGTGCAGGTATCTTCATTCTACAGAAGGAAGCTGAAGCTCTGAGTGGTTAAAGTAACTTAGCCAGTCAATACCTAGTCAATACCTTGAATAGGCAGTAGTGCTGGGATTCACATCCAAGCCTTTCCACCTCTAAGGCTGAGCTTTCTAAGAAGGAGGGAACAGGTGACCTTTTAACAGTTTGAAGAAATGTATTTATTTATTAATAATTTTTTAACATTTATTTTTGAGAGAGAGAGACAGATCCTGGGTGGGGGAGGAGCAGAAAGAGAGGGAGACACAATCCGAGGTAGGCTCTGGGCTCTGGGGTGTCGGCACTCAGGCCCGAACCCACATATCCATGAGATCATGACCTGAGCTGAGGTTGGATGCTTAACTGACTGAGCCACCCAGGCTCCTTAGCAGTTCAAAGAAATTTAATCTTGGGGCACCTGGGTGGCTTGGTCGGTGATGTCTGACCCTTAATTTATGCTTAGGTCATGATCCTGGGGTTGTGGGATTGAGCCCTGTGTCAGGCTCTGTGCTATATACAGCCCAGAAAGCGTGGAGCCTGCTTGGGATTCTCTCTCTCCCTCTCTTTCTGCCCCTCCTCGTTTTTCTGTCCCTCCCCCAATAAATAAATATTAATAAAAGAAAAAAAAAATAAAGTGCATGTATCTCACCTGAACTTTATTCAGGAGATTCTGAGTAGGTCTGGGGTGGGGCTTGAGAAGCTGCATTTCTCATCAGGTCCCAAGTGATGCCCATGTTACTGGTCCCCACACCACACTTTGAGTAGTAAAGTCCCAGACTTCAGAGCCAGGCATACTGGGATTTGAATCCCCACGCCGCCATGCTCTGTTTGTAGTACCTTTGGGAAACACTGAATAACCTTTACGGGGGTGTGTGAGAGCAGGGTTTCTGTTTGTAATAGTAATGTGAAAAGGGACAAAATATTTCAACTCTGAGCCTGGTCTCCTCTGTAATCAGAAGACAACAGCCCCCACCTCAGGGGGGGGGGGTGGATATTAAAAGCTCTGACCTGTACTTTCTCCTCCCCTTACAGTCCTGAAGGTGGCCCCTCCTAGTCCCTTCAGTGCACCTGACCTTGCCCTCAATTTCCTTTTGACATGTCTCTCACCCAGAATGTTAGATTCCAACAGGTGTTGCTGCCCTGCTCTCATCTGGATCCCTCATGAACATCAGAAACTAGCTACCTCTTTGTGCCAACAGGCTCTTTGGTTTGGGGAACATCCCCCACCTCCACCTCCCAGTTTTTCTTCAGCTCCTCTGGTCAGCCCTCCTCCTTTGGAGATTCTTCTTCCTCTCCCTGTCCAAGCATCTGGAGATTCCTTAGACTCTTGCTTTTTGTCAGATTCTCCTCCACACACTTCCTTGACCATCTGGCACTGGGATTCTCCAAATGTTGGCAATTCCCAAATCTAGATCGACAGCATGGAACACTCCTCAAAGCTCCAGACCCAGAGAGTCATCAGCTCTTTGTCCTCAAGACACCCCCAACTTCACACGACTGAACATAATTTGTCTCTTGTGTCCCCATATTCAGTCCCTGGACCTGCAATCCACCCACCTTAGCTATCTGAGGGGCTGTGGCATTTACCCTACACCGGCCTGTATCATTACTTGTTGAATTCACACATGGATTTATTATCTCCCTAACAGTTATGTAGTAAAACTCCCTAATGCCTCCAGAACACTTAAACTATACCCATACTTCTAATTTAAGTCACCAATAAGTTATTTCAGAAACCAGCGTGTGAATTACACTTTGCTGCAAATGCAGAGGAAACTGCATCCACTAGTAGCTCTTGGCTTTTTTCATGTTTCTACCTAGGAAGAAAAGTACTAGGTTCCATTAAATTTGTAGGTCACAAATAAAATCTCAGAAATAAAAAAGTGGGGGGTGAGGGATCCTTGTTTTCCTAGGACTTGAATAAACACTCGAGTTTTGGCTGCGGCATTATCACTATAGTCCTGGAATTATCACAGATGAGGGGTACACAGTGCATTGCACAATCACATGTCTATTTATACACCTGGCTTCTTTCCCTGACTATATACTAGGTAGACGACAGGTTACATTCCCAGAAGCCCAGAGCTGTGCTCAATGTATTAGAGTTGCCTGACTGACTAGATGGACAAGTAGACAAAAAACTGGTCTACTGATGCTTAAGTAGGCCTTTCCACCTTAAGTCCTAAAAATGGGCTGGAGAGATTAGAACTGGCCTCCCACTTCAAGAATCTCTCAGATGAGATCATCTAATTCAATGAATGCCAGAACCCAATGATCCTCTTTGTGTCCGACCATGATCTCTCCTTACACAAAGCAAACACAGGCTCTGTCTTCTCCATAAATCCAGGGGTTAGAGAGTACATATATCATGGGGTACTTGTCTAGCTCCCTCATTACCTTGCTCCTGAGTGCCGATTCCATACAGTGCAGCAACATCACTGCTATTGTCCTATCTCGAGTGGCCCAGTGAGTTATTGGCTTGAACTTCATCAAGACGTTCACTCCAGCTCTGGTGGGAGTCAGCTGGCAGCCCCCAGGAGGCTCCCAGGCAGTACACTACAAATGTACAGGTGGGTCCTTTCCCAACACCTGAGCTAACTCAGTCTGTTTGGTCATTTCCAAACCTTCCACGTCACAGACTTTCTAAAGCTTTTCCTTTGAAAGCTATTCTGTATTAGAAGCCCCCACCTGGCTGAAGCCAGGGGCCAAGAATGGGTCCTGGCTCCTCCAGTGGCTTTTCTGGTGAGATATGCTTCTAAGATGGGTCTCTGAGGCCACTCCAGGCCACCTGAAAAGCCTGTCTCACGCATGCCCCCATGGAGGCTCTTTCCAGCCTCCTGAATGATCACCCCCACCAGGAGCTGTCAGATGCCTTCTTCTCTGACAAAGGCTTGGGCTAGGAGTCTCAACCCCTCTGTAGTCAGGCTCTGTAGTGTATGGCAGAACCTGGCCCCCACCCACCCCGCAGGAAGCTAAGGTTCCAAGGCAAAGTGCCCCCCTCCCTCAACTGAAGGCAAAGCAGATGCAAGGTGGTGGGGGTGATAGCTGTATGTGATTTCCTTCCTCTCTGACCTTCATTGCACCTGGAGCATTCTCAGAGGGCAGTGCCACTGACCTGCAGCTAGGGTGGCATGGATCATCGGGCCTCCATCTGTCACTGACAAGCCTGATGGCTTCAGCCAGAACAAGTACCCTGCATCTCATCTATCCTGCAAGATAACACCTTTCCTGCCTTTCAGAGTGTTGTAAGGATCCAGTGAGATTAGGAGTACGTTTGGGAAACACTTGCTTTCATCCAGGTGTTTTCCGTATTGCTATGACCAATATGCCCCACTAGTGAGAAGCCACTCTCAGGGTTCTTCCTTAAATTCAGTTACCAATAGGTTTAGGCAATATTCTCCTGGCTCCCTAGCAAACTAAACATTCCCTATTTTTCTCTACTTTCTTTGTCAATGTGCATTCCTGTGACTGCTGAGCCACACTGCCTCCAGTTCTTGAAGCCAGATACCATTAGCAGTTCAGATTCCCAAAGTCTCCGAAAATGCACAGAGGCTCTGAGTGGTCATCTAACCAATCCATCCTCTGCCTTTGGGTAGGGCTTACAAAGAATACTCCTTAAAATCAATTTCTCATCTGGCCTCCAGGGTTTAGCAGAAACGAAACCACATACAGCCCAGGAGCATGCATGGCCTTGCCGGGACTAGAGTCACAGCTGCTTCCAGTAACATGTAGGATTTGGTGACCCATTGTCCCAAGGGACCATCATGCTCTGCATCCATAATGCACTTCTGAACCAGCAGCACACTCATCACCTAGCCCTCTGCAGGCGTGATCTGCTCCGAGGGCCTGTTTCCTCAGTGATTCATTGGTTTTGTTTTTGTTTTTGTTTGTTTTGAGAAATGTTGGGGAAGGTTGTGTAGCAGTAGGGCTGGGGAAGGTGCTTACAGCAAAAAAGACACATGGTTTTTGTTTGTTTGTTATTTAAAGAATGGATCACTTCCTAACGTTGATTCATAAGCCTTTTCCCTAGATTGCAGTCAGAGGAAATTTGTAAGGAAAATCCCTTCAGGCTGACAGTGCTGAAGGTGCATATCTCTTTGGTAAAGGCAGAACACACAGGCCTTTGCTTAGGTTTGAGGAACAGTGCACTGCTGTGGGCCACCTACAGCAATTGGTGCAGCTAATGTGGAAAACAGTGATCCACTCCAACACCTTCCCGACTCCCGACTCTCCCCTACCCTTACACACTTCCTCCCCCTCTGCCACTGCTCTGCCCTCCTCTGATAGGTGGGAAGGAAAAGAAGGATGGAACTAGGAGTGTTCAGGGAGGGCCTGCTACATACAAGACCACCCTAGGCTCTTCAGTGTGCACCATTTCACTTTGCAATGGTAGCCACCTGACTGAGAAGTCAAGGTGCCCAGGTACCAAGAAGCCAACAAAGTCCCTGAGCTCCTGAGTGGAAGATTTATGATCTGATCCACAGCCTGCCTCTAGGAGAGGCGCTCCCAGTTTCCTTTCCACTGCACAGCTGGAACCCATATGCAGTGCTGGAGAATGGGTACATTATGGTCTTCCCTCCAGATGGCAAATCCTTTCAGAGCAGGATTCCTGTCTGAGTACTCTCTAGATTCCCCACCACCACCTCTTCTCATTTCCCAGTTACCCCACCTGGAACAGTGCAGGCAGTTGTAGGGACTCCAAGAGAACTGGGTCCCAGTAACACTGGCATTCAGAGCCCATTTTATGGTGAGGCTCTCCTTGTGCTTGGTCACTTTTTTTTTTTTTTTTTTACACAGCAACTTAGCAGTACTTTCCTGCAATCATTAACTACAAAAGAAGTTTAGAAGGGATTATTTTCAGGTGTCTTGTTTTACTGTAAGTACCCTGTGGGGTGAGTTTCAGGGCCCCGCTCACACATTCCTGGGCACTCGGATGGGGGCAAGTTTACCAGCAGGGGCTGCTCACAGACATGCAGCTCTGTCACTGCCACTCTGCACATACTCACAAGTGTGATTCCAGCTCTATTTGAGGGAGAAGGCAGTAGACGGTCTCTATGGCAACTGGAAGCAGCATGTGAAATAACTTAAACAAGGTTTGGGGAAAATTCAGTTGTGGCTGGCCACCTGTCCATCCCACCTTGTCAAGGCCAGTGGCTTGAAATGCCTGCCTGAAGGCAAAAGAAAGGTGTGGTGACCTGGAGGAACCATTCCAGAAAGGAGTCCAACATGCACCACACAAATGACCCCCTGCCTGGCTTTTCTAAATGCTTCCCTGAGGGATGTCAACCTTGCCAGGAAAACCAGGCAAAGTGTGTGTGCACACATGTGAAGTTGAGAGAAAGTGAGAGAACAACTAACTTACAACACATTTTCTAGCTTATTTCTCTATGGCTTGGTTTTCTCTGACTTTGTTCACTCTATTCACTTTTTCTAAAAACACTTTTTTAAACTTCAGAGCATTCTCAGCTATGCACTTAAGCAACAATGTGACCACTGTCATTTCAAGAAGACTCTTAACACAGCTGCAGGAAGGCCACACTATGAGTGTCGTCTCTGGTATGGCATCACGATGCCTGGGCTGGGGTGAATTATGACCCAGGGGATCAGCAACTGGTTCAACTAATTCCACTCCATATGAATATGCACCCACATCCCAATTCTGTCTCCCCCAGCGCCCTGTGATCCTGGCAAGCTCATCAACCAATCTGAGCCTCAGTTTCCTGAAGATGATAATCTTTTATCTCCTAATGGCTTTTTGAGTATCAGATAAGATAATGGTGGTGAACGTGCTTTGTAAAATAGAATATAACCGACAAATGGAAAAGAGTGCTATTATCGTATTATTAATAAATGCAGGGTTTAATGCAATTAGGTTGCATTACTAATGACGTTATTTTAGTCAAACAACTTGCTGTTTTTCCTCCCTAACCTTCTTCAGAGTTCAAAGAGACAGTGAAGACAGAAACCTGCATGGCTGGCTGGCTGGCTGGCTGGCTTCAAGGTCAAAACTCAGGCATGCATTTTTTGTGGCACAAAGGGTGGCCAATCAATTGAACACAGAAATCAGAGCGCTAAGTAGAAAGCTACCGGAACAGATGACTGCAGGGCTCAGAGGATGGAGCAGGAGGTACCAATCTGCCAGCTGCACAGCCAGGCCACTCCCCTCTCTCTAGGGATGCACCCACCCTGGAGGATAACACTTCCCTCTCGGGAAGAGTAGAGCAATACGCTCTCAGAGAGGTCTTCCACTTTTCCCCAGTAGGACCTCACCAGCCTGAGTGAGTTGTTCCCATCCGGCTGGTGTTGAGAAACCTGTGAGCCCAAGAAGGAAAATAAAAGCCACGCACAACAGAAATAGAAGCAGTGCACACTGATGGGAAAAGACATCTGGCCCATGCCCATGCACCCTTTACACCCTCACCACTGGACCAGGTCCGTGAACAGTGCATGGGCAAGACTGGGAGCTGGGGAGAAATGCAGAACCTGTGCCTGTACTTGGACCCACTGAGTCAGAACCTGCATTGTAATGTGATGCCCGGGCTCCCCTGGTACAATTCAAGTCCAAGAAGCTCTGCTCTTGTACCCAAGGGGTAGGAGACGGGGTGAGCACTCCTTGGCTCGTGTTTGGTGAGCTTCTCCCACCTGTTTTGATTCTGATGAGTTCTGGCAGCCCCTGCCTCCTGATCACTTGGTACAGAGCAGGACCACCACCCGGAGTGTGCCACTTTTCGGCAAGAAGCCCATAGGCCAGATCAGCTTTCTCCTCCTCTCCACCCAGGAATAACAGGTGACCTCAGCCTCTTCAGTGCTGTGGGAAATTCACCTTTCCTGTTCACTAAGCCTCTGTCCAAAGAACTGGAGTGGTCACTTCCAGTCACACTTCCTTAGCAGTTGGGAGCAGGCTGCACGCTGGGCCTTTAAGCCTAGACTGTGGGGTTGGTCCCCTCTGCAGGCTGTGCAGTGCCTGGCCTGCAGTGCAGTCCCCTCCCCCATCAGGGGCTTGGCTGCTTCCTGAGCACTTACTTCCTCCAGGTGATTAGGACTGACTTTGTCATCTATTAGTTTGTATTCATCCCATGCCCAGGGGTTGGGCCCCTACAGTGGATGACGAGACTGGGAAACTGAGGGAAAGTGGAGAAACTCAGATGCAATTCCTTCCCCTCTGAAGGTGGTATGGTCGATGGCTCGGCTCCTTGGTTTCCACCCTGCTCATCCACTAACCAGCCATGGACACTCTGGCAAGTTCTCCAAAGTCCCCTTGTGTTTTCCCCATCTCTAAAATGGGGTGAAAGTCCCTCTACACCTTAGAGGTTTGTAGAAGATGAAACAGAATTACAGGAAATGAAAACTTGGATGAAAAGATCATTCTGGACAAGGTGTTTTATTCATTAAGATAGGCTGAGGGCACAGCTCTCAGCACCTTAAGCATACTGAACCTGAGTTGGCACAGCAGGGCCTGGTTTAGGATGAGACCCAGAGACCCAGAGTCAAGGAGTTTGCCCATGGTCACCCCTGTGGAAACTGGCAGAGGGGTGCTGTGATTCCAGGTGGAGCTCCAGGATGGTGTTCCACAGGGACTCAGAGAGGAGTCCTGCCTTGACAGTTGTCTAGACTGGCTCTCAGGCTGGGGGAATACACAAGATGCATGACAAAGGTCAGCCACACCCTCTTCATCCTCCTCCACCAGGAAGCCCTCAGAGAAATGTGCTCCATCCTTGGCTACCACCTGGTCAGGGACAAATCCAGGCAAGTTTAGTTTGTTTTTGTTTTTGTTTTTGGTTTTCTAAATGCACAGGAGAGTGACCCCCAGGAGCTCTTTAGAAAACACACAACAGCCTCAAAGAAGTTCTTGACCTCTGAACCCAAATACAATCTGGAGCATTCAAATGTTTCCTCAGTATCTAATTGGTCTTGCCTCTGACTCCTGAAAGTTGCTCAACAGGGGGTTGATTTATTTCTCCCTTTGCCAACTGCCAATCCAATTAAAACCCTGTTACTCCAAGTCTGATGCTCTGTGATATGTAAGCCTTGACTTTCTTCTTTCTCAGGCTTTCTCCTCCATTGCTGATCCAGTCACTTCTAGAGCCCATCATTTGACATTTGCTCTTGAGCAATTTAACTTACCAGATGCCCCCTGGACTCCCTTCATTTGTCTCTTACCACATACCTCCCCTGTCTTGTTCTGGGGCTGACCAAGGAGGCTTCCCCACATGGTGCCTGTGGGGGGCCATGAGAGATTTCCCCCTATGTGCCCCCTACAACTCACCAGGGGCCCCCCACCAGGTTCTCTGGATCTGGGCTGACCAGCAGAATCCAGTGTGGCCTGCATGGAGGACAATAGGCAGACACCTTGCAAAACCCTGCCCCAGCCAATGGTGGGACAGTCTCCAACAGGAGTTTCAGTCACTGCTGGTTTGGGCCCCTCCACCAGGCTTGCATGCTCAGCCAGGCATCTTGGAAGCTGCTGGAATACTGACACCCATGGGCAGAGGCAGCAACACATCATGGTATTTGCTCCTGCTGCCCCTTAATCAAGGGACATGGGGAGGAGCACACCACCCTGTCAAGGCAGAGACACCCGCCCCCCCCCCCCCACTTCCCAGATCGAGGGGTGACCCAGAGATAAACACCATCCAGGCCTGTGTTCAGAACCAAGTGAAAGACAATCAGGGAAAGCACGCACCCTGCACCCTCCTTCCCACCGGGTTAAACCAAGGCGTGCATAGCCCCACAGATGGAAAGGGCTCACCTTGGTTTAACTGTGGGAGTTTGGGCTTTCTTTTAGTAAACACACAATTTTAAATCTTCAGAGTCTCTCAGAGCAATTTTGCAGCTGGTGAGCTATAGGGGTTTAATTAGCCTAATTACCTTCAACTTCCTGCCTCCAGAAACCTGTTCTGTAAACGTTGGCAGTGACCTGGCCCTGCGGTCTTGGCCCAGGCAGGGCTGCCTGTACCCTGTGAGCTGGGCTAGACTCTCAGACTCAGCATCGTCATGCCTAGCAGTGACCCCGATGGGCAGGAGATGCCCAATAGTCCAGGGGCCAAGACTGTTCAAGTGTCCATGGCACAGCTAATTAGGAGAATCCATATGAGATTCCCACGTACTACCACACAGCACGTCCCTCTCCAGACCTAGGGACATGCAGGTGGGAGCAGCTCCACTGAAGGCAGTCCTCCTCCAGACTCCCCTCAGCCCATGCACACTCGCACACAGACACACACATGCACACACATGATGCTATGCACAAACTGCCCTCCTCCCACTGAGACTCTTGGAATAATGGCCTTAAAGGAAATGCCTTTCCAGTGTAGATGCCATGTCTCACCCAGCTTGGGATCCTGAAAACAGAGCTGGGGAAGCAGTTCAGGGAAACACATGAGCTTCTGGACTGCAAGGGGCAAGAGCCAGTCCCCATGAGCCCTTCAATACACATCCTGCCTTCACATCACAGTTGAGGGGCTTTGCCCCCAGCCTCCACCCTCATGTCAGGCTCCTGTTTACCCCAGTACCTGCAGAGGCTTCTGCTGGGGCCCAAGCCAACACCTCTGTCTTTTAGGAAGAGCCCACAGGGCCATGATACAGGGCTCAGCTCAGCCTGCTCTGGCAGGCTTTCAGGAAAGCACAAAGGGCTCCGATGTGTGGAAGCTGTGTTTTGCTAGATTTCAGGATATATTTAGCTGACTATAAAGTCATGGTCTACTATGGCCCATCAACAACCAATTTGGCCCCACTAAAATGGATTCCAATTCCCTTAGTACTAGTCTCCTAGCAGTCAGCTCATCAATATACATCATGTTTAGAAGCTGGGATATTGTGGGGCGCCTGGGTGGCTCAGTCGGTTAAGCATCCGACTTCAGCTCAGGTCACGATCTCGCGGTCCGTGAGTTCGAGCCCCACATCCAGCTCTGGGCTGATGGCTCAGAGCCTGGAGCCTGCTTCCGATTCTGTGTCTCCCTCTCTCTCTGCCCCTCCCCCGTTCATGCTCTGTCTCTCTCTGTCTCAAAAATAAAAAACATTAAAAAAATTAAAAAAAAAAAAGCTGGGATATTGATTGTGTAATTTAATGGACTCATTATTTAGGATTCAGCTTGACCTCTGGAATAAACTTTTTTGGAGCCCCCCTCTCTTTCCACTACCAAATTCCAAAACGCGTGGTGGTGTGGGGCAGCAGGGATGTTGAAGGACAAGCAAAGAATTTCCTGGGCCTTGACCATAAGTCAAGAATGCTCATAATCCAGGGTTTTCCCCCGAGCCCACATGAAGTGGCCTATTCCACTGCTTGGCCCCAGATTCACTGAATTAACAAGCGGCTGCCATTGCCATAGGATACAGCAAGCACCAGTGGTGTGATTAACATGGGTGGCACCAGTGTGTCACAATGCCTGCAGAGGCGACTTGGAGTCCATGCCAGTGCCTGTTCAATGATCAACAGAAGCTCCATGCCCTGACCCTCATATATGGCCCCCACACCCTAGTTTCCCAGTGTTCCCTGACTCCTCACTCAGGGCCACCAACACCCATTCACTGCACAGGAGCTGCCCCCAACCTCCTAAGTCCCTGCTGTCAGGAGCACGTCTCACACACAGCTGGGGAAAGGTGGGCTCCTGGGGCAGAGAGGAAGTGGGGGGCGGGGGGTAAGTCATCAGGAAGAGGAGGAGAGGTGTGGTCGGCAGTCCAGCTACCCAGCAGGTCATGGGGAGACCTTTCCCACAAAGAATTTGGTTTGATTCTTTCTCCTCCTGATGATATCCCTGAGCAGAGACCGCTGATAAGGCCTGACCTTTTAGTAACAACCATCCCATCACTAAACATGGAACAGAGATATTCCACTTCTCAGCAGGGAAAGGGACACCAGAGTCTGTGTATCCCAACCAAGGATAGCCCTCCCTGGCCAACCTCCATTTACAGTTCTTTTGGTTTCAAGACTTGTAGGTTCAGACACAACTGGCTTCTTCCTACAAAACTACTGGCTTTTTTCATTTTCAGATCTGTGCTTTGGGGAGTAAACTTTTGATTGTGACATTTGTTTGCAAAATTGTGTGAACCAAATAAAGGCTATGACCTCTCACATACAAACTCTCCCATGCCCAGGAGAATGTGGGTGACCACAGGGAGGGGGCTTGAGGCTGTAGTCACACATCTCCTTGGAGGGAGGGCCTAGGCTCTCAGGAACTTGGCATACATCCACTTTACCTTGCCTTTATACTGTTAGTCACTTTCTGGTCCTAGAGTGGCTAGGCTCCCCGAGCATCTCAGAAAAGAGTGTAAGATTTAGAAAATAAAAAATACCAGATGACTTGTGAACTTTCAATTTCAGGTAACAATGAATAATTTTTGTGTGCAATTATGTCCCATGCAGTACTGGGGACACAGTTATACTGAAAAATTATGCAGAGTTGACCTGAAATTCAAATGTAGCTGGCATCCTGTATTTTATCTGGCAAGTCCTCTGTGCCAGCGAACCTCCGAGGCTCTGTCTCTATAGTGAGGCTATGCTGTGGATACAACATTCTTCCCCATATTTTAAGAGAAGCAAGGGCATAACAGTAACAGAGACAATATTTTTTAAAGCCTTTGTTATGTGTGTATTCATATCCTGGGGAATAACATCTGAACAAAGATGGTATTTAAATCCAAGCTCCATCCTTGAAGGGCCACTTATTTGCTGGTTTCTTTAAATGAAGTCCCTCTAAAATCCTTCCAATGAATCCACTTGGGCATGCAGACCACTGAAAACATGACTTTATTGCTAGTGACTTGCACTGAAAAAAACACATGGAAGTAAAATCATTTAGGTTAGCATTTCCCCAACTCAATTACATTCTTTGCAACCCTATTCCTGCAGGAAACTCCTGGAGAAAATACATGGTTTGTGGTGAAATAAACAGGAAACTGCATGTTATGTATGCCCATCTGGGAAAGTCACTGTGAATGTCATCATATAAAAGGCCTGAGGAGTATTGCAGCAAGGAAAATCTCATTTGCTTATTCTAGCACTATCTAAACTTATTTGACCACAGAGCCCACTGGCCCCCAATTCCCCCTTTTAATACTTATGAGCCCTACAGATAACACTTTGGATATTAGAAACAGATGAATGCTTGCGTTAACTAACAACTAACCCTGGAGTTAGTATTTCTATTCCTTACTTGGATCCGGGGTTCTTCTGGGTTCTTCCAAAGTCATTTCCTAGCCTCGCTTACAGACCTGTTCAGTTATGGCCCTCTGTCAAGGCCTTCTCCAAGCTCTACATGCTCTGAAAAGGTCCCTGACCTCATACCTCTTCAGCCCAAAGTGACCATTCCTTGCTTATCTGATCTTTCAGTCAGCACCTATTGTTGACACATATAGCTTGCCTTGAGGGATCCACATATCCCGCTTTGCCTGGATATGATAGCTTGCCTTGATATGATCCACATATCCTGATTTTTTAGCTATTATTTCCTGATTCTTTCATTTCTATATATTTTGGCTCTCCAACCAGACTTGAAGCTACTTGGGGGCAAGACTCGTCCTGCTTAACTACAGCCACTTAGTGCAAAATGGATTGGGCATCCAATGGGCCTTGGTAAATGTTTGTTGACAGAATTATGTCTATTCATGCACCCATATTCTAATTGTTGTAAATTTCGGGGTGGGGGTGGGGGTGGGGGATGGACAGTTTCCCTAGAAGAGCCATGAGATGGCTTCTCTCCTGCACCATGAATGATCAAAGATCAATCTCAGACTTGTCTCCTGAGCCATGCACAGTGTACCCCTCACATCAGTCACTACTCCCCTGGCAGAAGCCCCAACTCTGACCCAAATCCCCGGGATGAGAAATACTTGATTTTCATCAGCTTTCCAGTGACTTTCCAGTTAGTTTATATGTCAAAATTGCCAACAATTATGGGACCCACAGCCCAATGTTTGGTCCAATGCTGTGTCTCCAGTGCCTAGGTCTGGGCCTAGCAGCATCAATTTGTAAACCACTTGCATTAAAAAACGTTTAACTTTATTGTGACAAAATATATAGTACATAGCATGTATTAATTTAATCATTTTAAGTACACAGTTCAGAAGCATTAAGGACGTTCACTTTATTGTGCAAGGCATCACCACTGTCTATCTCCAGAACCTTCTCATCTTCCCAGGCGGAATCTGTACCCATTAAACACTGATTCTCCATCCCTCCACCCACCCTCCACCAGTAACCACCATTCTACTTCATGTCTCTATGAATGTGACCACTCTAGTTACCTCATATTAGTGGAAAGATACAAGATCTGTCCCTTTGTGTCTGGCTTGTTTCACTTTGCATTATGTCCTCAAGCCTCATCCCCACTGTAGCCTGTGCCAGAATTTCCTTTCTTTAGAGGCTGAAGAGAATCCCATTACAGACATATACCACACCCTGTCAAGTCACTCATTTATCAATGGACATTTGAATTGTTTTCACCTTTTGGCTATGGTGAATAATGCTGCTATCAACAGTAGTGTACAGGTATCTGCTCAATCCCCTGCTTTCAATTCCCTGGGGTGTCCATTCAGTGGCAGAACTGCTGAATCTTACAGTAGGTTCTAGGTTTAACTTTCTGAGGAAACATCATTCTGTTTTCCACCTGCTTCTAATTTCTCATCATCAAAACTTGTTGTTTTCCATCGTTTTGTTTCTTTGTCTTGGTTTTTCATATTTTGGGTTGTGAATTGCATTTTACTTGCACCAATTGTTCCTCCTTATGTCTGTTGTAGATTAATGGATCTAATGAGAACAACCTTTGCACGTTATTTGGCGTACCACCTAGTGCATAGTCAGCAGTCCCAAGCCACTAAACAAAAATAATTTAACTTCCACGGTTCAGCCTGAGCTAATTAGCACAGGATTACTTCTGAATATTTAGACTCACCTTACACTATACCTGCCAGCAAGTGAAAGTAAAGAGAACCACTTGCTGGATAGCTTTCTCCTCATACTAGTGTCAAACAGCCCCAGCAAACAGCAAGAGGGACCTCAGGCAGTAGCTGCTCTGTGCAGCATTAACTTCAGGCCTGTCACTTGTGGACGAGCATGAAAAGGACTCTGGAAATGGTGTGGTATGGGTCATTAGACTTGGAAAGAAAAAGGAGTGAAATTATGGCCATCTGAATGCAACTGCCTGGCTTTATCTTTGCCCGACACTATGAGAGCCTATAAAAAACAGCAGAGGGAAAAAGCTGTAATTTCTAAAGACATAAAATTTTTAGGGCTATGTGAACTCTGAGAGTATATAGCCATCTGAGAAAACTATTTCCTGCAACTCAAACCTAGGATTCAGGGGTGAGGCCACCCGACAAGGCTCAGTCTTCTACTCGAAATGACTGCATATCAGTCTTTCCTGACTACCTAAACATGTTGCCACATCCCTTAGTAGAGGGTCTGATACCCAGCTGGGAATAAATACATATTTCCTGAAGCAGTAAATGTATGGATAACAAGTCTAAGAAAACTGGGGACTTTCTGGTTCCAAAGGTGAGAGAATGTTGCCTTCTTGGTACTTTCTACCCCAACTGTTGCCTTTCTCAAAGTCTAAGCCTCAGTGTTGCGTAAAGACCAAGACAGCAGTCCTTCACAGAAATCCCTAATAACTGTCACAGTCTCACATGAGTTTATGGTCAAGACAGGCCTTCTCCATTCCTGCCTTGGAGCAAGTCCTAGGGAATACTAATCTGGTTAGAATAGTTTTCAATCCCCAGTCCATTTTTATGCCCCACTCCTTCATCTCACAGAAGTACCTCCTTCCAACAACAACAATGGTCATGGTGATAATGATAGCAGCAATCAGCTTCCTTTATTACTTTATGGTTTACACAGGGCCTTCAACTGCATTAGTTTATTTGATCCACGGCATAACCTGACAGGAAAACCAAAGAGGACCTGGATTTACCAATGGTAAGTGAGGAATATATGGTAGAACCAAGTTTCTAGATTCCAAACACTCACTCCTCTTTCTTGTTAGTGGCTTCCTATTCCTGAAATACTACCCAAGCTCATACTAATCTCAAGACCAAAACTCCCATTCTTTAGGAATGTCTTCAATTACCCTCTGAGAGGAAAGATGGCTCCCAGTGAAGAGATGCTAACCATACTAATGACGACTGCGAATGATCTCACATGTTCATGGTTGTTTTAAAAATCTGTCCACAAATTCATACCCCTCTCTTCCAAAGGGGGAGTTCACTACCCTACCTTTCAGTGTGGGATGGATGGACTCAGTGACTTGCCTCTAATGAAAAAATAAATTGAAATGATGTGTGATTTCAGAGACTAAGTCATAAAAGCCCCTGTGGCTTCCTCCTTGCTCTCTCTCAGCTCACTCTCGGTGGGGGAAGCAACAGCCATATTGTGACAACATTCAAACAGCTCTATGGACATGGTCACATGGCAAAACCTGAGATCTCCTCCCAACATCCATGAAAGAGTGTTTGCAAAGTGGATCCAACAGCTCCACTCAAGCCTTCAGATGACTGCAGTCCCAGCCAGAACACTGACTACCTCATGAGAGTCCCTGAGTGAGAACCAGAAAAACTAAGCTTCTCCTGAATTCCTGACCCACAGAAATTGTAAGATAATGTCTTTTGTGTAAAGTAGCTAAGTTTGAGGGTAGTTTTTTTTGTACAGCGATAGGTACCTAAGACAGTTTTCTACCACTTTGGGACTGTACTTTAAGAAAGGTTGTCCATAAAAAATTATATTTATGACATTAATGTATGCTTATATTAGAATTTTAAGTATACACGAGAAAAAAGACACATTTAAAAAATATCCATATTCTCCTTCAAAGATAACTAATTTTATCATTTTAATATATAGTGTTTCATGCTTTCTATTTGTGTTTTTCTTACAAAAATGAACTCATATTACTTGGAATCTGCTTGATCATTCAACAATACTGAATAATATTTCAAGTCAAAGAAAATTAGAATAATATGTGGAATAGTGCATACTATGTGCATAGTATTTTATTGGATAGGTACACAAAATATACTTAATTTTTTAAGGAGATTTAAGCTATCACCAGTGGCTAGCCATCCATGTGGCTCTTATGTGCTTGCCCAGGTATGTCCTTAGCGGTGATTGATAGAAGTACAACTGCTGGGTAAGAAAACGCACATACTTCTTAAATGATTGACACACATATTGCCAAATTACATAAAATATTGGGCAAATTTAGATCCTTCTAGCAGTTTATCAGGGTGTTTCTCCCACCATACCCTGGCTAACAGCAGTGCTCATCAGAATCATTAACAGCCAATTCTAAATGAACTGAATCCCTAGTGGTGGAATTTATAGAAGACTAACAAAAAGATATCTGGGCGGCTGAGAAAGGATCTCTCTCCAATCATACACCATACTGCAATATTCCCTCTCATCTATGTCCCTCTAAGCTTCCCCTTGGCTCCTCTTACTTCAGCTACACAGACCAGGGGAGGAGGCAGAGGTAATCTCTGCCATGAAAGTCCCCAAATGCAGTTGTAGAAAACGTGGCACCATCTTCTGGTGCCCCTCCAGACAGACAGCAGTTATCTTGGACAAAATGCACCTTTTTCTTCTGAAGATCGTCAACTGCATGCTATTCTCTAACACTAGTTATTCATTCATCCTTTTAACCTACATAAACTCATTCTCTGATTTGTAAAATAAAAATTTAAAATAAAAGCCACCAAATGACTTTTTTCTCTTGGCATGGACCAAGATGGGTAGGCAGACCAAAAGGAAGAGCTTTGATTCCTCAGACCCATGGACATGCAGCCTTGAACAGTATTTACCAGGCAGGGTTCTGTGGAAAATCCTACAAGAGGTCTAAAGGTAGGAGATAAGAATCTGGGGGATGCTCACATTACATGGATGGATGGATGGATGGATGGATGGATGGATGGATGGTTGGATGGATAGATGAAACCAATAGAAATGCCTATATTAGTTATGGAACTAAAGAACTTGCTAAATTATTTAAGTGTATGTTTAATATAATTTTAGCTATTTCAAAGGACATAATATTACATGTAATGATACTACCAATCCAGTTAATGGTCATTATTTTTCTCTTGTATACCCCTGCAGCACATGAAGCTATGGGCCACAGTGGGTCACTGCTGGTCACCTACAAACACATTTATATTTATCTCAGGATTATTTACCAAGTGTGTACATTTTCTCCATAATCCATTCAAATAAAAATGTGTGTGTATTTTACTCCTTTGATAAGAGGCAATTTTGAGTTGATATACCCTTATATGGAAAATATGTATATTGTGCTGTTTGCCAGTTTAAAAAAGCCAATGTCTTGATTCAAAAGTATAAATCCGATATATATCCAAAGGCAGGGAAGGGGAATACAGAAAAGAAGCTGAAGGGGAAAAACAAGCATTCAGGTGGTTGGTCACACTATCCTTGAAGCAGGATAAGAAGGTGAGACTCCCAGGAGACAGAATGGAGCAGAGAGGTGCTTGAGCCTGTGTAGACCACCTGTAGGCAGAGCTACATGTATTTGAAAGAGGTTACTGCTGGGCACCATGCAGGGGCAACATCCATGTAATAAACACACCTTTGTGGCAGACTGCCCCGGCTCAGGCCTGTCCAGGACAGCCATCCTAAAGTGCTGTGACTCTCTGCCAAGTGCCTCCGACACCTGAGGCCTTCCTCATGGACACATATTCATGCCGAGAGCCTTGGCCATGGCCCACACACCGGCTCCTCTGGAACCCTTGCTCATGCCCCCACCTTTCCATATTAGTGGCTCCATCCTCCGTGCCCCACAGCACTTCTGTACCCCTGTACCTATCTCATCTTGCCAAGACAACTCCTGGTTCCCTGACACACTGGGATGGGAAGCGTGCCCTCCTCCACTTGGGCTCCCCAGCCCTTAACAGAGCAGAAGGGCTCTGTAACATGTGACTCGGCTGAGATGGCAGAGCTTACATCACCCGCCCTACATGCCTTAAGAGTAACTTCTACCAAATGATGAATAAAACATGATCACTTTGCATAAATTCAGAGAAGCATTTTTCTCCTAACCAAACTGAAGAAGTAAAGAATGAATTAGGCCTTCCTCGTGTCCTACAGTTACTCTTTTTAAAATCACCACATGGCTGTCTTTCTTGGTCCCATGCACCATTTACCCACACAGTCTGAGGGCAGTCAAATGCCATTAGAGTACCCGGAGACAGTCAGGCCTCCTCTCGCTGCCGCTGGGGAGCTACCGTCGCAGGTGTCTGTGTTCTGGAGGAACACACCAACACCCTATCGTGTGACCACGAGTGAAAATGAACCAGAACAGAAATCAACTTGTGAAAACACACCCAATCTACGCCCTTTATGCTACAAAAGTTACATTTCTTGGCAGACATTCTTCTCAGCATGCAGCCAAACCCTTACAACTTAATTCCATCAACGGGCACTCCTGTCCATCTCAGTTCTTGAGTCTACTCAGGCCCAGAAAGGAGCATGGATAACAGGATTGGACCCACTTTGAAAATGGTCAGGTATTTCCCCTTCAGAGGGAAGTGGTCACATCATCTAACTGTGTGCCAGGCAATGGGGAGAGTGTCTCACATACACAGCCGAGTCTGTATTCGCATCAACTCTGAGCACTGGCATTACCCCCACCCCAGGGTTAAGAAAAGCAGCTGGCACACTGAAGAAGGTGAGAAAGCTTCCTCCCTGACACCCTGCCAGGCTGCCTCATGCATCCCAGCTACTCTTCCTCTTAGGTTTATCCTATTAATTTTTATCTTTCCCTTTACTGAATGATTAACTTCCTCTCTCTTAAGAGGCCTCTACCTGGCATTCACCAGATATTCATTTCTCAGCAAAGCAATTAGTTACCTTAATCTTCCTTTATCATCAAACCTGCATCCTTAATCCCTCAGCATACGTTCCAGGTCCCCCCAGTGATTCTAGATCCGAATGCTAGCAGGATGAAGTCAGAGCCCTAAAAGAAACCTTCAAAAACAGATGTCATTAAACTCTCATCACCATCTACCAGCATGTATCGACAGAACAACTATTATGCACGGAACCTGTGTGGTAACATGTATGGGCTGCAGGGGAGGGGAGGGGGTGCTCATTTGGACAGCATGTGCTGAATGCCCACTATAGGTTGACCACTTTAATGAGATACATGTGTGTCCTTTTTACAAATGAACACACTGAAGGTAAAGATCTTCACCTGGAAGCAGAGAGGCAGGATTATGGCCCTAGAGCTGGGCCCTCCCCCTTCCCCCCATGCTGTTTGGCACAGTACTAAGTACCTTAGGGCATACACAGAACAAGCCAGTTGCAGGCTTCAAGCACCAGCCTGGCTGTTGAACAAAAAGAGGGCCCATAATTCAAGTGAGTGTTTGCATAGGGATGAATGGCTGTCTGAAAAGAAGGGACCTGCCCCTGAGGCAGGAGAAGATGGGCTTCTGGGGAGGCCCTGAGCAGAAAAGACACGAGCCAGCTGTGATGAGGGAGATAGAGGCTGATCTTGAAGGACAACCTCACTTCAGTGCCCCACCACATTGACCCCACCGGATGGAAGTCATTCTCATGGGCCTTTCCTTCCACTGCCCACTCACCACAGGCCTCAGGAGGCACGGGTCACTCCTCTGCTTCCACCAATTGCCCAGCCTGACACTCTCTTGGTGCCCCTACTCTTCCTTCTCATTCCTCCCTACTTGATCTTTGCTGTGGACATGGCCCTGAGGGTTCTGTGAGGGATGTAAATTGTCAGCCTAAACTGAGGGCCCCCTTTGAACACTTTTCTGGACAGATGAACGAGACTTATGGGAAAGTGGGCAGAAGGCCCTGGACTGCATCAAGGTGATTTCCTGAATGCCTGAGGATGCTGCCCATGAGAAGTCACCTGTCATCAGCAAGCCCAGCCAGCAGGGTGGGAAGGTGAATTAGTGACACCTATGCATTTCTGAGCTCTCTGAACCCTCCTGCTGCAAAGACCACAATGATCTATCTCAAAGTTCCCCACTGGTGCTCGAGCATATGCCACTCTTGCCTCTATCTAAACAAAAACATGCTGAAATCTCCAGAAAGCCTCGCTGCTGGACTCTCGGCCTCCTTCGGAACATTGTTTCAAACCAGGTGGTGCTCAGAGTACGCCCAGAGCACACAACCCAAGTGTACTCCACAAACAGAGCAGATACACAATCGCCCCATCTTCCCAAACTCACCTTCCATGCTAGCTTGCCTGACCTCAACTTAGGCTCATGGTTTTCTACCTCTGCCTTTTACATTTGACCTTCCCTGTGTCTAATGTCCCCCCCCCCCCCCACTCTTCATTCCTTCTTTGAAAAAATAAAGCATCAAATGTCCAGGGATCTCCCATGTGCTCAGCACAGTGCTGGCATGTAAGAGAAATACGAGGAGCTGCAGCATGTTGTCCGATGAGCTCATCAGTCTACATGAACACACGTGGGGCATGAAGGGGCCCAGTAAATGCATACACGTGCCACAGGCTGAATGCAGGCAGTCCCCTCTCTCTGGGGATGTACACGGAACCTGAGTGGAAGAGAACTTTGCTGTGTAGGCAGCAGCAACTAAGGTCTTCTGGACAACAGAACTGTCAGCGGACAAAGCACGAAGCAGCAAGGCACAGAGTGTACCTGGGGACCTGCTTAGTCAGGGAGAAGAGCTTCCAGAATGACAGACAAGGCTGCAAATGGAGACCAGATGTCGACTGTGGAAGGCAGGGCCAATGGAAGGAGTCAGTCTTCATCCTCCAGGCAACAGGAGGATAGCAAAGAATTTTCGAGCCACCATGCTGTTTCGTGGGGATGGGTGCAGCAGCGGCCCCGAGTGGGAGGCCTGCAGGTGGGAGCCACCAGAAGGAACCTGCTCAGATGCTCTGAGACACCTGCTGGTGAGGGGGCCCTGGGCTCTTGAGGTTGCCATGGGAACAGAAAACCAGGAATGACGAATGTAAATGGCTTTCTTAAGGAAAACGAAGATGTTGTGACCCTGCTGAGAGCACTGGAGAGAGAACAGTCCACGAAGACAGTGATGCTCAGAGTGGACACTTCTGTTTTGAGGGGCTTAGCATCGAAACCCTTTTCTATCTCGGAAGAACATCCCCCACCCCATCGCATGCTTCTTGATGGAAGGCAGAGCCCATATCTTCTAGAGTAGTTGAAGGAGAAAGACTGTCCTCTCCCCCTCCCCTTGCCAGCCTCTGTTCAGAGGTGTGACCTCCCCCAGATGATCCCACCTGAACTGCAAAACTCCAGGGGTGACAAGGACATAGGGACAGTTTAGGATTCAGTCCCAGGGGAGGCATCCAGCAGCGATCAGGGCTGGACCTGGGGCCATAATCAAGCCAGAGAGCTTCTGTGGTTTGACTTGGGCCGGGCTTCCTGTAGTCTGACAGACTGTGGTTCTCCAGCCCTGCTTCAGCCTGGAGATTCCTGAGTTACTCAATAGGCCCCCAACAGATTCCTTTAGTCAGAATCATACTGGTAAAAATATTAAATCTACCCCTGAAATCCTTGTTGCACTATATGCTAATTTGGATGTAAACTTTAAAAAATACAAAAAATAAAATCAATCAAATCCAATCCATGCTCTGTGCCTCTCCTCAAAGCCTTTGTCCCCAAACACCCAGATGGCACAGCCTCTTGTCAGTTGAACCCTTCTAGCTCCTCTGAACAGATGCTCACTAGGTACCCCCTTTGTACTCACTTCTATTAGCCAGACATACACTGACTAGGCTTTAGGTGCCGCCAGGACAGAACCCACATTTTTTAAGGGTAGGGAGGGGCAGAGGGAGACAGAATGTTAAGCAGGCTCCATGTTCAGGGCAGAGCCCAACATGCAGCTCGATCCTGCATCCCTGGATCGTGACCTAAGCCGAAATCAAGAGTCCCACTGAGCCCCACAGGCGCCCCCACATCTTCTCTTAAACTTACCTCCGTTGCCTTTCTCTACCCCACCCATCAAAACCTGGCCCACTCCCACACTAGCACAACACTGTGGGTAGGGCAGGCACTCTGGATACACCTACAGAAGGATCCGAATTTCATTTGGTCACTCTGGGAAAAATCTGAAAAGCCTCTCACAGGAGTTAAAAGTCCACAATGATGCAATGTTTGGAAAATTTTTTGTAAAAACATTGAGAGATAAGGTAGAGAAAGAAGAGGGCTGGTAGAGTAACATCAAAATATATTTAATGATAATTTTGTCCTCAAAATAATCCAGGCGAAAGAAGAACTGCGTACAAGTATAGATTCAACATGGGATTTATTTTACTATTCTCTTTAGTTTTGATTTTGAAAATTTCCACAAGAAAAACCTTAAAAGATTCAAGATATCAAAATTGAATGGCTGTCTTGAGAGTCTAAGCATGAATGGAGAAGGGATTGAAATCTCCCATGACCGTGTGATAATTGCTCAGGTTGGATAGTAAGCAGTGAGCTCCATGCATTTAGGAAAAGCTTGCATTTAGTCATAATGAAAAAACTTCCATTTATTAAAGAGCTTACAGGGGTGGGAGGTGGGAGATAGTGCTTCAGTAACGGAATCAGCATGGAGGGATTTCAGCCCAAAGAGCACACCAAGGGGAAGCAGTGGTGATAATACCCACTGTGTAGTGCATACAGTTCCCTGCCCCATCTGCTCCTCAGGGTGACTTGGAGGAGAATGACTGATACCCATGATTTACCTTTGTATACATAAGAAACTGCCATCCATCCCATAATCTCAGGGTCAGTGAACCAGAGCACATAAAGATATAAGGAGTCAGAAACATGCTCACGACCACAGAGACGTAACTTCCACCTTTTGATCGTGTAAATCCCATGTCCCCGTTCCTGGGAAAGCTGCCTATAAATCTACTTAAGGCATGGCGGACTGACCTCCTGTGGGAACCCACCTGGTGTTCAGAAACAGAGGTGTACACTGAGATTTTTTAAAAAACCTGGTGCATCATTTCAGTGCTTTGACCGAAACTTCCTAAAGGGCTGGCTTGAGAATGACACACCCTTGCCACAGATGACCTCTGTGTCAGATGGTAAAGGCAGAAAATTAAAATCAATGGAAGATGAGCTATAAGAGAGAAGTCCATCTCTGAAGGGTTCTCCTCTTACCCTCTTCTGCATCACTGGAGTTTCAGAAGGTGCTTACTGACTACATTTACTACCGGTCCAGTCCTCATCTCCATCACTGGGATTTTGCCGCCATCCTGGCTGCAAATTCTTCTAAGCGGGGGTCTGTCTTCCCCTGCCCTCAGCTGCAGCTGTCACTCACAGAGGTCCCCTGCACTCATCCCTGCCTCCCCCTCTCTACCCAGGACACTCAGCAGTGACTCTGAGCTCCCTCTCCTGCTGACTTTATTTTCCTTGAGCTAAATGCAATTCCTTCCCTGCAGCACCACCTGCTTCTGTAACAGATCAACACACATGAGATGTGGCCTATCGCTCATTAACACTTTATTATGGTTGTAACTTCTAGTGATTACAAGCCTACTTCCTTAGAGGCCCCTAAATGTGCCATCTGGGTGCCTAAGGGAACCCCCTCTGTCCACACAGGCTCATTTCACTAGGCAGGTGAATGTCCCCTCCTTTCTGGTTCTCCTTGAAGGACACAGCGTCACCCTCCCTTTAGGAAACCCTATCATTTCGATGGTAAATGTTCCTGATTGAGGCTACAGAAAAGGTTCAGTTCCTTGGAAATAAAATAAACCCCTCCTCCAAGGAACTCCCTTGCTTCCTCTTTGAATTAGAAGGAATGTGTGTTCCCCCATATATGGTAGGGAACACTACTTCTATGTCTCTTAAAAGCAGGGCTTTCCTGTGACCAAGTTGGGAGAAACTTGCATTCTGTATTCTCGCTGAGGAGAGATTCACACACATATTAGTATAGTAAAGACTACAACTAGGGCTGTAATGGATCATTTCCCCTAATAGCATCCAGTGAGATTAGAATTTTCTAGAACTCCCCCAAGGGATGTTGCAGCTACAGCTTAATAGTCCCAAAGAAGCTAAGCAGAAACCAGAGGGCAAACCTGTGGCCTTTGCTGCTTTTAACTCCTTGCCGTCTGTTATCTGGAGTCATTAACACATAAACCCCGAAAGATTTATGATGATTCCATGCTCTGGCTATAACTTCATTTCTGTCCATGTCAGCTGACTCAAAAATCAAGGCCCATTTCTACTGACCATCAAGCATGGAGGACACAAAGGGTTGGCTTTCAGCACACATGCTATTCCTCTCCCAGTGTTCTCACCTGTTCTGCAGGGGATGCAAAGCCAGAACCACATCTCCCAGATCTCTCAGGGCTAAGGTTCCAGATGTGAGTTCAGCGGGGCCATTTAGGTGTACTGTTGGGAAATTTGGAAAGCAAAAGTGAGGCAGAGGTCATAGTTCTGTTGTCACTCCTTCCACAGCAAGCCAAGTCCAAGAGGCACTCAGTTCTTCTATGATGGTTTTAGCCAAGGTTCCAGTATGCAGATGCCAGCTTCATGGGTGCCAGGAGCAGGATAAAACACCCATGTGTGGGTATAGATCACAGCAGTGTGGCTGGTTTTGATTGAGGCAGCCTCTTAAGCATGGCAGTGCCAACGTGGTCCTGGGGATGCTGCTCCATCACTGTAGAAGAGGTAGCAGCTTCTTTGGTGGTCCAGCTCTCTAGTATGGCTTTCGGACACTCAGTTGTGAAACCTCCATCTGGAGAACAGTGTCATCAGAACTCTTAATAATTCAAGCCAGTCAATTCCCTGCAACAAATCCCTTCCTCCTGCAGTTTGCTATAGTGGATTCTGCTTCCTGAAACTGAACCTTGATCCATACTCCAGCTCTGTCTGTGTTCCTGCAAGGATGACCTAACCTCTCAGTCGCACTGTAATGACTGGAATTCTGAATAGTCATAGTCTACATTCCATCCAGGCAGGAAGCCTCCTGTATGGCTGACTGTGGGAAAAATGATGAAAACCTGGCCTTCTGAAACCAAGCGTGCATCCTGGGTCAGGTCGACATAGATGCCTGCCTCTCAAGTAAGTAATGATGCCAAAACTGCTGGAGTGGCAACTATATGTTGCATGCCACCAGAAGTTGAAACCATGTAAATCCCAGGCAGCAGAGTTTACCAGAAGAAGAAATATACCTGGGTTCTAACTGCAACCCATGCCATTTAAACTGTGAGTTGCAGACCCCCTGTTCTGCCCAGTGGGGGCAGTGACATCATCCACCTCAAAGGGAGACAGAAAAGAAGAGTACCCTGAAAGGTCTTTGGGCAGCAGGGGTGGGGTAGGGGGAAGGGTGTTGGTGGGAGACGAGGAAGAGTATTATTATTATTATTATTATTATTATTGAAGGGTGGTATTTATTACTACTAATTATTATTAGGATCCAGAAATCATAACCAAGAAAAGTATATTTTCCATACTTTGAAATATACTGGCTAAATCTTTAATACTCATAACTTTTCAGCACATTGGAATTTAGAGACAAAGTTTTATGAGCCTCATAAAAAGAAAATCAGAGCAATAAAGTGCAATGCTTCCTTTAGATTACAGCCAAGCATTGGAAAGGTTTTTTTTGTGTGTTTGTTTGTTTTTTCTCAAAAATCATCTTATTTCAACAGTACTATCAAGACCCATCGCAGGGTTACTATTTTCAGGTCAGTTATCCTTTTGTGCTGTGCCACAAGATAGCTGGAATATTTCCTGTACCTCCATGGCTCTGTTTGTGTTTTGTTGTTGTTGCTATTCTTTTTGTTTTTGAGCAAGAATCATTCCTGTTTCTTGTTTTTGACACAACAGGAAATTACTATGGCAGGTTTGTATCACTGCTAGCCTTGAAATGCCATGACCCCTTGAAGCAAATGCTCTTGACACAATCTCAAAGTGCTGCTCTAAGATAACAGAGAGCCACAAGGCAAGGAGTTCTTGGGAAGAATTAGACTAACAGGCCGGAAAGCAGGCAGTGGCCAGACCAAGGGGAAGGAGGTCAGTGCTGTCAGTGTGCAGCAGAGCAGCAGGGTAGGAATTGGGACAAGTGACAGAAGGGGACCGAGAGTCGTGTAGCCAGAGCTCCCTGGGCTGAGGACAGTTCTGAAATCAACTCACCATGCATTCCAGGACCCAGAGCAGAAGTCAGCCACAGAGTGGGGCCCAGAGCCCATGGGCTATGGCAGGTAAGGGTTATACCTGCCAGCAAGAGCTGGGTCCATCACAAGAGGCCAAGGGAGGCCCCTGGGGAAGTCTCTGATCAGGGAGCCCTGAGGAAAGGATCCAGACCCTAAAGAGGGGGTGGGCCCAACAGTCTCTCCACACCTGATTCTTGCACTTATGTTACCAAAAAGACTTCAGTGAGACAAAGCAAAACACATAACTCAACAGGATTCCTTTAAGGTTCCCTAGCGCATTTAAAATAGGATTTAGCTTTTTTAAATGGTCTTACATGTAACATTTTTGGAAAATAACATAAAAACCAAAGCACCAGAACCCTGTAAATCTATGGATTTTTTTTTTTTTTGAGCCATAAGAGAAAACATTTCACATTGCAAAATGAAATCCTAGGAGGTGCTCTAACCCTAAAATATTCACTTTAGGATGTGTGAAGTGTTTGCTTTAACCATGGAACTAAACCCCATTTGTTGCCAATGACAGGCAAAGAAGTCAGACTAGGGGATGATTGTGTAGTGCTCAAAGAGCAGGCAGGTCCAATACAATCAAAGGGATACATGAATTCATGTAGATTAACTGATTTTTAAAACAAAGTTGGCTAGATTCGTGTGTAGGCAGACATGTTTTAAAAATACATGCTGCCATCTTCTACGATCCAATTAATGGCAACAGCTTTATCCAAGGACGCTGAAGAGTAGGCTGGAAATATAAATGTCCCAAGAAGGAGGGCTCTGCAAACAGGGCTGCCTCAAGACAGCTTTGCTATATTCTCTCGGATCCAAAAAGGGAAGTTTTGTCAGGTCCTTCCCTCCACACACACACATCGTTTGATTTGGATGTCACACGTGTGATTAAATTTAACTGGGAGGACCAGTGGAAAACCATAGCATTAACAACATAATTTTTTGAGGAGAGATTCTTTCTGCCAAGTGCAAAGGAGATAATTCTGAAAGTGGTGAGCTGCTAAGAACTGCTTTCAGCATTTTTTAAAATCTAGAGGTACCAAGATAAAAACTCTCTGCTCATTATGGCACTGCTTCTTAATAACCAAATCCGGGGAGTGACCTGGGTTTTCATCATTTGGGCTCCTGGTGGAAAAAAATCATAGCCCATATAGAAGAGATTATCTGTTTACATAACTTATAGAAGTTAATGTCTGTGTGTGTCCATGTGCCCAGTTTCTGGAAGGTTACAGAAGAAGTAAACAGAAGTCATCTCTGGAGAATAGAACAGATTGGGGGAGGAATGTCTTTCCCTCTCCAGTTTACACCCTTTTGTCCTAGCTGAAATTTTATGCTAAGTATTACTTTTATAGTAGAAAAACTAGCCATGAACATATGTTTAAAAATCACATTAAGAGCCCAGAGGCCAGGAATCCCAGAAAGCTCAGTCTCAGCCCTGCTCAGTCACCAGGAAGCTATAAAGCTAGTAACGCTCTACAGCTGTAACACTCCCTACAGTTTCCAGGGCCTACACCGCCTCCCTTTATTCCTGTAACACTGTCATAGGTGTCAAGACAAGACACTACTCTGATTTCACGCATAAAGAAATGGAGGTTCTGAAGACTGAATGTCCTGCCCGGGGCCACAGGGGCTACAGTTGGGGAAGCTGCACTTGAACCCAGGCCGACTGCCTCATTGCCATCCTGCCTTCATTCTGGAAACCTTGTGCAGGTCACGTCTGGGTCTTGGACCACCCATCAATAAAATGGAGACATTATCATAGGCATCCTTTCAACAAATAAGTAAATAGTAGCTTATTTTACTAAAGACAAACTGAACTCAGGTCAAGTAACTTCTTATCCAGGGACAGACAGCACTTGAACCCAGAAGCCCTCTCACTCCATTTCCTGGCTGCTATTCCAGACATCTCTCCCCAATGTCCCTTCCACCTAAAACAGGGCTGGTTTCAGGCGCCCAGATGTTCACAACAGTCTTGATTTTCAAAAATACGTGTCCTAGAATGTTCATGGCAGGGACAAGTGCTGATAACCCATCCACAGAGTCACGCACTGTTAAAGCATTTGCCTAAAATCTGCTCCGTGCCCCAGAAGACCTCAAGCAAGCTCAAGGATTCCAAGCTGCTCTGCAGGAAAGGGAAAAATAAACTTCAGCTCTGCATAACACTGACAATTAGGGCAGAAACTTCCAAGGAAAGATTCTTAGGACTTTTCCCAAAAGTTGGAGCCTGCACATTCCTCCAGGAGATGCTGGGAGAATGATGGTCTCCCCCATTCCCCTGCCTGACCTATGCCCTGATCTCCAGTGCCCACTCCAGCTGTGCAGAAACAGACTTGCCAGCCCTACCTGCCCTTCCCCACAGTGTGACAGGGAGAGAAGAGAAGTCCCTCCTAAGATATGGACCAGACATGATCCGCGCAGGGATGAGAGACAGGCACTACAGTCGTACGGGCTCACTTTTAGCACATGCCATGAGAACACCTATCAATGTGTGAAAAATACAGTATAAACTTAATTCCTCCTGCCCAGGAAAAGCAAAACCCCATCCAGAAGAGCCGGGAGGAGGAGTCCAACAGAATGGCCAATGCAGAGGGAAGTAGCTCCATCTGTAACCCTAACACACAGGGAGCTCACCCCAGGAAACTTTCACACTTGAGGCCTAGCTCCCTTGGGGCATCAGCCACTGGCCACAGCTCAGGAGCCTGTAATGGGCCTGGGGCCCTCACCCACACCCTAGGGCCAGCCAAGGGTCATCCCTGCAGGGCCCTCAGAGTCCTCTCCCAAGTGCCCTGCAATTGCTCTACAGTTTCCAATCAATGCAAACTCAATGTCCAGTTAATCTCTACAAAATCAAAATCTCTACTTGGCTCTATTCATGAGCAATCTTGTAGGGAAGCCCCCACATGGCCAGCTGAAATGCTGTGAACACACAAAATGACCACGCACAGTGTCTGGCTACACCAGTGACAGTGAATACCTAAGACTAGGACTAAGACATTCACTTGTGTATGTGAGTTGTTTTGTTTTGTTTCGTTTTGTTGTCCCCCCGCTAAGATTTAAAGCCCAGATAGCCAAATAGTTTTGTGGTGACTGGTCATTGCTACACATTGCTGTGGCATGTGGTTTCAGTCCAGGTCTGGAGGAGCAAATGGCAAACCTTTAGATTTCCAAATGGTGGCCAGCTTTATTAACAATATCCAAGTCCTTCTGAAGGAAGCCTGCTTTCCTCCACACAGGTTGGCCCTGCCAGGGCCAGCGACAGAAGCCAGAGATACCCAGGAACCCGTGAACTCAGAGGTGCCACATGAAGACTTCAGAAGAAAGTGCAGTGCAGGCTCCAAAGGGGCAGGTGGAATCTTGAACTCTAACTCACCAGGCACTTTCCATTCACTTTCTTCCTCATCATTTTCCTCCATTTGTGGACAGGTCCCCAGGGTCAGAGAGTTGCTGAGAATTAGGCTGGTTTTGGGGGTAATGCAGGAAAAGAATAATGCCCACCAAAATATCAAGGTGAGGAAAGGCATTTGGGAAAAGGCGATCAATGACTTTTTATCCCACAACAGAAATTTTCCAAGCATCATTTCCCCCCATCATTGAATGCAAATCCCCAAGACGTCTTTATATTCTTGGAGCCCAGCTGTTTTAGGAGGACCCAACACCACAGAGTAGCCCTCCCAACGAAGAAATCCCCAGAATCCCACAGCCTCAGATCGCTGTGTGACTTACACTGTCAGGGCAAAGCTGTTGCATTAACTCCCACATGTCCCTTCCCAGCTTCTACATAGTCATGTACAATGCGACAGCCCCACCATGAAAGCTGGAACCTGCTCTCCACAGAGGAGTAACTGCATCCCGACAAAATACAAAGGAAGTAGGCAAGACATGTCACTAAAGAAGAGAACCCCTTCTAACATAGCCATTTATTCTTTACACGTTAAAAAAAAATTACTTATTTTTGTTTTTTTTTTCTTTCCACAGAAAAATGTCATTTCCCTAAGCCAGCCAGACCTGACACATTAGTTTTTTTTTGAAATAACTCAAACATCCAATGGAAGACAGGAAAATGCCCCTGCAGAGGCCATGGCATAAAGATGCACAAAGCTCCAGAGGTCCTGGAGCTACCACTGAGCTTCTTAGTCTTTGGTTAACATGCACAGCGCCACGCAGCCCTGGATAGACTCAGAAAAGCCACTTAGAATTCAATCTTGTTCCTTGCAACACTAGAGTGGGAGATTAAGAAGACACACATCAGAGCCAGAGGGAAGGGCTCTGTTCAGATCTTGATGCTGCCTCTTACTCTGTGATCTAGTTACTCCAACACACTGGGCCTCAGTTTCCTCAACTATAGAAATGGGGATGATAAGAGCATCTACCCCACAATATTGAAATGATTAGATAAATTTATAGAACATAGTTAATATACTTCTTGAGATATAGCAAGCATGATATAAGTGTTGGCTATTATTTTAAAAAAATGTTTCTTTATTTTTTAGAGAGAGAGGCAGAGCATGAGTTGGGGGAGAGGGGACAGAGACAGAGCGGGAGACACAGAATCCGAAACAGGCCGCAGTCTCTGAGCTGCATCGGCACAGAGCCCGATGTGGGGTTCGAACTCCCAAACCATGAGATCATGGCCTGAGCCGAAGTCAGACGCTCAACAGACTGAGCCACCCAGGTGCCCTAAGCACTGGCCATTATTAGCTAGAATTGCTTAATGCACTGAGGGCCTACTAAGGACTGTGAATACAAAAGCTTCTAAATTGCAATAATAACTCTATTCATAAATTTCTGACTCGGGTACTTGAAGGTTATTGGTGCTATGCATTATCAAAATATACTAGTGAGGCCTGCAAATTCTGTCGATTCGAAATGTGTACACCTAGATATTTTTTAAGGTGTACACCTAGACTTCCAGATGTGCTCACCCTTTGTTTTTCAGGATGTACGGGACAAAATTCAAACACAGCATGTCTTATACGTGGATTGGCTTGATTCTGTGGTTTGGTCTCTTCTGGCAGATGCTGCATAGAGAAGGTGGGCATGTTCAAATGCCAGCTGCAGTCCCTGAAATCTTGAAAGGCCTGTTCCAAGCCCTTAGGATCTAGCTCTCACTTACTGATCCATGAGACTGTGACAAATTGTGCTTCTTGATAGAACTGTATTCAAACCACCATAGTCCTTTGCATCTAGCCAGAACCTACATACCCAACAAATACACCGCTGCATTCATTTTCCTAGAGACCTGATATTTACTGTGCACCTACTATGAATGAGACAATGTGCTAGACACTGATATACGTACACTCTCTGCCCCCACATAGCCATCCAGGCCGATTTTTTTAATCATGAAAATACACATAAAAGTATAAATTGAGATAAATGTATGAAGATAAAAACAGGGTTATGAAAGTGTATATGGAAGAGACATAATGGACACTGGCCTTAGCCAATTCTCTGCTGGAGAAGTGACATCCAAAGTGAGACCTCCAGTTTCTGGTAATGGTAGACTAGGTAATGGTAGTTTGCCAACTGTACCACCAAAAATAATGAGCAGATTAAAAAAAATGTCAGATAAAATTATTCTTTAAACCACTGAAAAGCATAGGGGTGCCTGGGTGGCTCAATCAGGTAAGCATCCAACTCTTGATTTTCACTCAGGTCATGATCTCGTGGTCCATGAGATTGAGCCTGCATCGTCCGGCACTGTGCTGACAGCATGGAGCCTGCTTGGGATTCTGTCTCTCCCTCTCTCTTTGCCCCTACCCTGTTTGTGTGAGCAAGCGCTCTCTCTCTCTCTGTCTTTCTCTCTCTCTCTCTCAAAATAAATAAATATTTGAGACAAAAAACAAATAAATAAAGCATCAAAGTGTAGATGAGATAGTAGTGAAGAACTAGGGAAATTTTAGAGAAATAGGAACACAAGGAGCCACTTTTGCCCTGAGGGTATTTGCCAATTCTGAAAAATTTGTTGTTTACAAGCCACTCAATCTATGGTATTTTGTTATAGCAGCCCAAACAAAATAAGACAGAAATAGCAGCCTGGATGGGATAAGACAGAGACTCCAGCCCTGAACTTGGCTTAAGTTGGCTCTGGATACGAGGCATTAAGCAGAAACAAATACTAGAGGAAGGCACCTTCGTAACAGGTCCCAAATACAAATCAGCACAAAAACCAAAGATAACTAAGTCCACAAGGAAAGAAGCACCATGATTAAGAACTAGTTGAAAATAAAAATAATAAAAACAGAACTACAAAAACTTCAAGTATTGGAACTGTCAGACCATAAACTCTGCTTACAACATGGGAAGATTTTAAAAAGACCACTTGGAAAATATGTACCAGGAATAGGAAAACCAGTGACCTAAAAGATTTAAAGAAGAACCGAATAGAAATCTAGAAATTAATATAGTACCAACAATTCAAAACTCAAGATTTTAATACCAAAATAGATACAGTTGGGGAGAGATTTGAAAAATCAGACTAAATTATCCAGAGTATACCATTTAAAGACAGAAAGGATGGAAAATACAGAAGACAGGATAGAGAATGCAGAGGAAGAGAAAATGAAGTGTTCTGTAATCAAGACCTCAGAAAGAGAAAAGGGGATGCTGTAGAGGTAATATGTGAAGAGATAAAGGCTGATCATTTTCCAGAATTTTTGTTTCTTTTTTTTAATCACAAACATTTTTTTTACATTTATTTTTGAAAGTCAGAGCACAAGTCCGGGAGGGGCAGAGAGAGAAGCAGACACAGAATACAAAGCAGGCCCCAGGCTCTGAGCCATCAGCAAAGAGCCTGACGTGGGGCTTGAACTCACAAACCGTGAGATCGTGACCTGAGCTGAAGTTGGACAATTAACCCACTGAGGCACCCACGTGCTCCTTTTTTAAATTTTTTAATATTTACTTTTTAATATAATTTTTGTCAAATTGGCTAACATACAGCGTGTAAAGTGTGCTCTTGGCTTTTAGGGTAGATTCCTGCAGTTCATCGCTTACATACAACACCCAGTGCTCATCCCAGCAAGTGCTCTCCTCAATGCCCATAACCCATTTTCCCCTCTCCACCACCACCCCCATCCAAGCAACCCTCAGTTTTTTCTCGGCATTTAAGAGTCTCTTTTTATGTTTGAGAGACAGAGCGTGAGCGGGGGAGGGGCAGAGAGAGAGGGAGACACAGAATCCAAAGAGCTGTCAGCCCAGAGCCTGACACAGAGCTCAAAACTTGAGATCATGACTGAGCCAAAGTCAGATGCCCAGCAGACTGAGCCACCCAAGTGCCCCTCCAGAGCTTTTGAGAGACATTAATAGGTAACTTTAAAACCTCATTCAGTTCTAACAAGGAAAAATAAAAAGGCAAACCTTAACACAATACGATTAAAATGTACACCACTAAAGATAAGGAGAAAAATCTTAAAGGGATCCTGAAATAATGCCAAACATATTACCTTCAATAATGACAGCCTGACGGGTATCCTCTCAGTGAGAACAATGCACGATAGTGGAATTTTTCCTCTAATGTGCCAAAAGAAAATAACTCCCTACCTAGAATTCTATACCAACGAAAACAACAAAATCATCCAAGGAGAAAGGTAATCAAAATATTTTTTTAAAAACTAAGAGTGTTTGCCATCAGCATACTGAAATGTGAATTATAAGGGCAATTTTAAAGGACGTACTTTAGGCAGAAGTATCCTAAATGATAGACTTGAAGTATAAGAAAGAACAAATGGCAAAGAAAGTGGTAAATATGTGGTACTATCAACAAAATATTGGCTATGTAAAACAATAACAATAATGTTTTATAGTCTCCTTTAATTAAAATTTTTATCAATAAATAGCATGTAAGATGAGCATGGGGAAAATAAATGTAATTATTCTAAGAGCCTCGTATTATCTGAAAAGAGGGTAAAAGTTTGATTAAACTTTAAAGTTTGAAAGTTTGAAAAATTAACTGTTAATTCCCAAGGTAATTACTAAGAGAAAAAGACATTTTGGAGCGCCTGGGTGGCTCAGTCGGTTGAGCGTCCGACTTCGGCTCAGGTCATGATCTCACAGCTTGTGGGTTCGAGCCCCGCGTCGGGCTCTGTGCTGACTGCTCAGAGCCTGGAGCATGTTTCAGATTCTGTGTCTCCCTCTCTCTCTGACCCTCCCCCATTCATGCTCTGTCTCTCTCTGTGTCAAAAATAAATAAACGTTTAAAAAAATTAAAAAAAAAAAAGACATTTTCCAAACTAGTAAATGGCAAAAGTAAAATGGTAAAAAAAATCAAGAAAGGAGGTTAAAATACCAGGGTACATGTACAAAGAATAAAATGTTAGGTTTAAATCTAAATATATCAGCAATTACATTAAATGTGAGTAGATAGAGATATTCTAGTTAAAAGGCAAGAACTATCAGACTGGATTTTTAAAAAAATTCCGCAGTATGATATTCACAAGAGACAATGTATAATATAAAGAATCAGAAGTTGATCTAGCCAACAATAGTTTTCCAGGCAGAAAGAATAACATATGCAAAAGACCAGCAGTAGGAAAGCCCAACTGATAGGAGGTCAGTGTGGAAAGGTGTAGCGGTTAAAAAGAAATACAGTCTTAAATGAGCTGGAGGTGTAGGCAGGTGCTGGAGGTGTAGGCACCTCCACACAGGTGCAGGCAGAAAAGAACAACAAAATTTACCCTAAATGGCTGAAAAGTATTGGAAGAAGTACACAAGACACAATCTAGGATCTCAAGCTGCAATGCAATCGACTTAAGCACAAATAATAAAAGAGCTAGTGCTTCTAAGGGCACCTTGGTCCATTTGTGAAATGGTGTGGTTCAACTATGAATTCTGAGGTGAGGATAAGCTGAAAGTGACCTGGGAAGAACCACAGGGATGATGGAGGGCTTGTATTCTGATAAGGGAATGTAGATTTGTACCTTGCAGGTGATAGGAGACTGTTGAAGGATTTTAAGCTGTAGAGTAATTTGATGAGAAGTGCATTTAAAACTAATCAGGCATGACTGTGGAAGATGAAATAAGAGGGGGAATGGAAGTAGGGAGACGAGTTAGACCACTCATGACTTCAGAGCCACTGTCATTGTTTCTTACTACCTCTCATACTCAGCATTGTACAGAGAAACAAGCACTCTTTAAGTTTATGTATTTATATATTTTGAGAGAGGGAGAAAGTAGGGAAGGGGGAGATAGGGAGAGAGAGAGAGAGAGAGAGAGAGACAGAGAGAGAGACAGAGAGAGAGACAGAGAGAGAGAGAGTATCTCAAGCAGGCTCTGCACTGTCAGAGCATAGCCCAATGGGGGGCTCAAAATCAAGAGGTTAAGATCATGACCTGAGCCAAAATCGAGTCTGGTGTTTAACTGACTGAGCCACCCAGGCACCCCAAGAAGCATGCATTATTACTCACATTCCCTAGAGGGACCAAAATCAGAGAAGCAGAAATGGATTTTCAAGCACCCATAGATTATTCCCACCATGGTACCAAAAAGTAGAAAATTGCTTAATTTTGAAATTATAAAATCTACCCACTGTACTATTAATTAGCAAACATTAATTTAGCATTTTCTGAGGACTAGGTATCTGCTAACATGGTGGGAAATACAAAAGACTTAGCACTTTTAACTGGGAAGAGATGTTATGTCATTCGCTTTCCATAATGGCTGTGAGGCGTTTGACAACTCATTAAGTTCGACCCTCCAGGCATTGCCCAAACCCCCTGTAGGTCATTATCTCGAGGTTCTGGAGTTCAAACCCTGCATCAGGGTCGCTACTGTCAGCATAGAACCTGCTTCAGATTCTCTGTCCCCACCACACTCTCGGCCCCTCCCCTGCTGTACTCTTCCAAAAATAAATAAGTATTAAAAAAAAAAAAAAGCTCCCAGGTGTCATGCTCTCCTCCAGCTCTCCTCCAGACTTACAGTTCCATAGACTGCCTACCTGCTCTTGACTCCTCAGTTCATATCTCCAGCCTGGACATCTCCCCTGAGCACCAGAGCCGTAGAGCACCAGAGCACTGTGGCCTACTTGATGCCTACCCTCAAGATCTCCCAGACATCTCAAACTAAAACGTTAACAAAGGCAGAGCTCCAAAATACCCACCACCCCTCTCGGTCTCTCCCATATCAGTTAATGGCCAACTCCATCCACGCAATTGCTCACACCAAAAATCTTGGAATCATCCTTGATTTCTCCTTTTATCTTGCAACTTCCAACATGTAAATAAAATTTTCAACTTACATGCTCACATGTATCCCAAATGCAACTCCTTATCATCCTCACCACCATGATCCAGGCCACACCATTCCACTGCTGGCCTGACTCATGACTCTGGTTCTGCCTTTGCTCCTCTGCTTTCCACTCGTGCACGGCAGCCAGAAGGATCCTGTTAAAACCCAGATCACCTCTCCTCTGCTCAGAACATTCCAGGCTCCCCACGCTCCCCCCACCTTTCTTCAGGGCAAAGGCAAGAGTCCCAACTGTGATCTGCAAAGCCCTATGTAAGCGGACTCTCTGCTGCCCTCTGACCTTGCTTTTTATCCTTTGCCTCTTTATTCTCTCTGCTCCAGTCACACAGGCTCCCTTACAGTCTTTCACTTGCTGTTCTCTCTGCCCAGAATGTTCTTCTTCCATTTCCGCAGAACTCATCCCCTGATTTCCTTCAGGAATGTACCCAAAGATCTCCCTAGTCCCCTAACATCTCAGGGTCCGCCACCCCCTAAAATTCATATCCCACTTTCTTAATGTTTTCTCCTTAGCAGTTACAATTAGGTAATGATCCCTCATCTTGTTCGCGGTCCGTCTCCCCCACCACAATGTAAGCGCTCGAGGGCAGTGATTTTGTGTTTTGTCCAGGGTCCAGCCCCAGGGTCTACTACAGTGCCTGGAACAAGGTAGGTGGTCAACACATCTGTGTAACAAGGGAAGGAGTTCTGCGGGTCACTGGTCTAGCTGGTCCAAGGTCTTCTGGTGGCCCCTTCTCCACTTGGTCACCAGACCCAGAGAGCAAACATCTCAGGCCTAAGGGGACAATTCCAGCAAGGCATGATAAAGGCCCATCCCCATAGCTTGGGCACGGTCTTGGGAGGGGACTGCACAGACGTCCGCTCCTCACAAATGCCCCAGCTTCCACAGCTGCTGCTGTGCACCCTCATCTCTGCAAAGGAAAACACCCCCTGGGATGTCTTTCAAAACCAAGTCCCATGTAAACCCTTCAGCTGTTTACCTGAATTCCTTTTAATCTCCTATAGAGATGCCACTAAATAACCAGCTCTCAAGGACTCACAGGGGGTGGGGAACACCAACTCCTCCTCAGAAAATGTTTTTATCACCCTGCTGCTGAGAAAACAGGATTTAATTTCCATCAAGAGAAGTACAAAGCAATAGAGCAATTATTCATATTTTTCCTCAGTGCTGGATTATCTAACCAGGGGTCTCAAAGCATTTAATCTCCAACAGGTAAAGGCAAATGGACCTTCAGACAAAGATCTCGAGCCCCACTTGCAGGCTTGTGTGTGAACCTGCTGGACCTTCCATTTGACCTCATCATGGAGGTCATGAAATACTCTCAAAGGCAGAGCCATTCACAAATGAGAACTTTCTCTTTTGGGGTAGGAGGTGGGGGGCAGAGAGGGTCTCTTCCATCTTCGTGGTTCATGGGATGTCTGCTGTCTCAGTCCACATCCAATGGCATTCTCTCTGAGAGGAGCAGGACACCCCAGAGGATCTCAAGACAAGAAGCACCTGGAAGGCCCTGAGGCACTCTACTCTCTGAGAAGTCCCTTGCACAACGTCCCAGACAACCGGGACCCCAGGTCCACTGTTTTCCCAAATGCTCCTGGGGATAGGGCATTCACTCTCCGTCTTCTGGAAAGCCCGTTCTTCCTAAATGCCACTGGTCCCCCGGGATTACTCTTTTCAAAGATCCTGGGTCTTTGTAATCACTGAGTGTTCACACTGTGCCCAGCACTTTACATAAGTTACCTCATTTAATTACTCTAGTCTGAGGAGAGAATTGCCATGCCCATTTTCAGATGGGGAAACGGAGGCTTCCACTACTTCCATCCCTTCCTAGTCACTCTCCTTGTGATGTGGATTCTAATGCGGCATTTTATTTTAGGAACGCTGCAACCATGACTGTAATCTCTTTACCTCTTATTCTAGAAACACAGGCTAGCACTTGTAAACACACTAAAGTCTTCAAAGACAGGGAGAAAAAAAAAAAAACACAGCATGCTTAGCCTAAACACCAAGAAAGAATCTGAAGAAACTCAGGTTCATCACAGGATCAAATAATGTGGCAGGCCAGCCTCTCAGCTGATATGACTCAAAATTAGATGCTGATCCTGTGCACCTTAATTTCACCAAGGCCCTCTATCATCTTTGAAATAGCTTTTAGAGTAGTTTTAGTTTTATGGGAAAATTAAACAGGAAGTACAAAGTTCCAAAATACCCCCTCTCCCCAGAAACACAGTTTCCTCTCTTATTTACATCTTGTCTTAGTGTGGTACATTTGTTATAACTGATGAACCGATATTGATACATTAGCATCTACAGCTTCCTTTAGGGGTCACTCTGTATTATGTCCTATGGGTTTGGACAAATATAATGACACGTGTCCATCATTACTGTATACAAAATAGTTCACCGCCCTAAAAATCCTCTGTGCTCTACCTGCTCATTCCTCCCTACCACCCCCCTCCACAACTCCACCCTCTGGGAACCGCTGATCCCAAATGACAAGAAACCCTGGAACTGATAAGCAATTAGAGCAAGGTTGCCTAATACAAGCAATTGCTTTCCTATATCCTAGTCATGAACGATTGGAATTTGAAATTAAAAACACATTAGCAACAAACAAACAAAAACCAAAAAAATGCTCAGGTATAAACAGATATGAAGCTAACAAAATATTAACATGATCTATAGGAGGAAAACTATAAACCTCTGATGAAAGAAATCAAAGATTTACATAAATGGCTATTCCTTCGTTGAACTTGAAGAACAAATCCTCCAATCCCCTCTGTTACCCCGATCTCAAATTGTAGCAATAGTTAACAGACAAAATCTCCAAGCAGAGGTAGCCCCATGGATGTGCTGCTACAAACACAAAGTTCAGGCCCTCTGCCTACTGTGGGCTGTGGCAGGGAAAGAGGTGCCCAACGGGGAAGGCATATAAAATACAAATAAGTTCTTACTATGCATACGTCCCAAACATTGCATGGAACATATTGACACTAAAAAATTAGAAGGTAACTCTTAGTGTCACGCGTTGTGCGGGGTAAAGATAGGAGAGTCAAAAACAATTTTTGCAGTATAAGGCCTTATTGGGAACTAAGGTTCCAGGCGAGGTTCCATGACTCAAGGAGGGAATCAGGGAAGTCTCACCCAGGTATGGTGGGGTAGGGTTTTTAAGCTGTAGCAGTTCCGGGTTTAGGCTCAGGTGGGTCTTTCTCTCCTGCCAGGTTGTGCTGTTGCTCGGTAATTGGTTGACCTTCAGTTTCTTCCGGTGCCCAGGTGAGAGGGCCGTCCCCCTCCAAGGACATCCTAACAGTAACTTGTACCAAAGTTAAATTTAAAATTTACCTGGGGCTCCCGTATGTTTATTTGCAGTATCTTGCAACCCTACTCCAAGGCCTCACTGAAGCCAGACTGGGGGTGGGAGGAAGGAAGACAAGGCAAAGTAACAAATCTGTTATTGTACCCAGTGCTTCCTATTTTTCAAAGCTTTTTCAACTCTGTTTCTCCAGATTTGCTACATGTCTGAGAGGAAAACAAGACAACAATCTCCACCCTCATTAACCAGAGGCGAGGGGGAAGACAAGCACCAAGCAATGGAGCCAAGACTGTGAGAGTCAAGAACACAGCTGGCTCTCATTATGCCTTAGCCCACCTGTTCAATTAGTCCAGTGGTTGAAACGTGGGATCACCTGGCGAGCTGCCAAAAGCCCCTGAGGCTTGGGCCCCACTCCTAATGCCTGGGGATCTTTTAAAAATACTTCATGATAGGGGTACCTGCATGGCTCAGTCCCTTGAACGTCTGAGTTTGGCTCAGGTTATGATCTCACAGTTCGTGGATTGGAGCCCCGCATCGGGCGCTGTGCGGACAGCCTAGAGCCTGTCTCCCTCTCTCTCTGCCCCTCCCCTGCTCATGCTCTGTCTCTCTCCCTCAAAAATAAATAAACATAAAAAAAAAACAAAAAACTAAAACACTTCGTGGAGGAACTGCTTTTTTAGTTTTTAAAAATGTTTAGTTGATTTCAATCAAAAAGTCACAGGCAGCTGGTGGCTATGGATTGAATACCACAGATCAATAATCTCACCCATTTCTCCCCACCACCATGTTTTTCATTTTTAAGTTTTTATTGAAATTCCAGTTAGTTAACATACTACCATGTTGTTTTAAAGCAAATCCCAAACATATTATTTAATCCATGTACCAATTATCTTTTAAAGCTTTCCAGATGATTTAACTGTGAAACCACGGTTGGAAACCAATCACTAGTCTATCAAATACTCAAAACTGTAACACTTCGTTTAATTAGGGGACTTTCAGCAACTTCACAACCTTGACAACCTGGTTCTAACCTTGAGTGCATATCCAATCACCTGATGAGCCCAGACTCCACTCCCAGAGATCTGGATTTGGGGAGATAACTTTTTCTCTCCCCCCTCCTCTTGCTCCTTCCCCATTTTTCCTTGTACAAGCTCGTTATGTGATTCTAATGTTCAGTCTGAATTGAGAAGCACTGCTTAAAAGTCTTTCTATATAAAGCATCTTCCACAGACCAGCCTCACCTGGAAGCTGGTTGAAAACAGCAGAATCTCGGGGCCAAACCCAGACCTTCTGAATCAGAATTTACATTTTAACAAGCTTCCCCAGGTGCACACTGAACATGCACACTGAAGTTTAAGGAGTACTACTCTAAACTGCTTACAAAAACAACACTTCACTTCAAAAGAGAAGCTGGAGCCATCCTTGGGCTTCTACACAAACAATTCTACATAAATTAAGATATCTCTTTTTAACTCTTTGACCTATGAAAACAAGGAGTGCAATTAAAAACAAAGCAACCTGGGATCCTTAGGAAAGTATAGGCCAATAACTGATGTTCCTAAAAGCATCCAAGATACTAAACATGTCGGTGATGTTCCATACATTCTCCTTGAGAAGGCACCCAAGTTTACATTTTAGAAATAGTTCTATTACAATGTTGTACATTTCTTCCAAGCAAGAAAGAATTGCTTAGAATAGTCTATTGTGTCACATACTTCATTCCTAAAATGGAGAGGTGGGGAGGGGCATAAGAAGAAAAGTCCTTCTAGGATGGCATGGGAGGACCCAACACCACTCTCCGGAGAAGCTCCTGTTAAGCTTTTTGAGGTCTTGAATTCTTCTGAGAACCGGAGCAAAGACCTTCTGCCTTTAAAATGCGTGTCCAGAATGTACATAAAATTTTTCACACAGTGTCAGAGGAGTCAAGGCCCCTAGGCCAATGGGTATGATGCTGAGGATGCCTATTCCGGTACAGAAAGCAGGCAGAGAGAAGAGAATGCAGCTGTCTCCGGGGGAGAACCATCAGACCCCTGCCAAATCCTAGCTTATTCTCTCACCAGCTAAACAACAATCAGAGATTCATATTCCACTGAAAAAGTGGGTGCAGGAAGGCCGGTTTTACTGCTGCCATCTACGAGTAAGGAAACTGAAATCCAGAACAGTGAGAGGCTAGTCTAGGTGGGCCAGTGACAGTCAAACTCGGGCTTTCCACTGGCCCATCTCCTGCATACTAGGATGCATGAACTCTGCCTTCCTCACAGCTCCAGGACTGCCGGGCACACCGGTCTCTCTCTCTTTACTGCCCACCTTTTAGAGCCCATCTCCCACACAGTCACAGCCTGCCACCCATTACCCTTTGTCCCCTCCTGACCAGGGAAAGCCCATTTCTGCCTCCAAGCCTCTATTCCAAGCTGGGTAGGGTTGGCCAGCCCATCCTTGAAGCCTCAATGAATCCTGAACAGGAAGAAGTCTTAAATCAATGACACTCTGGCGCTGACTGTTGTAATGCCTTTTCCCACAACTAAAAGCATGAGATCCTTGCGAGTAGAGTCATGTGCCTCATCTCTGCATCCCCAGAGTTGGCCAGTGAGCACTCAACCAACCGATGAGGCAGGGAGGTCAGACACCACTCCAGACTGTGGAGATGAATAATGGAGAAGACTTCAGGCCTTTGCAAGTGTTAGTTTACCCTGGTATTGTGTTTGCAGACAAGGCTGCCTCCAGGACTAAACTTTAATCCCCTGAGGACGCAGGTGAGTTTCCTATCTTTATGTGAGAAGTACCAAGGGCCATGTTGTATAGGTGTTATATATAGAGCGGGTGGCCTTAAGACCCTCCATTTTCCTGAAGAGTCAAGTTCTTCCAAACAAAGTAGCCACAGGGTCTAGGCTGAATGCTAACGAGATATCAGGAAATGGGGAGCCTAATCCTACACACCCGCCTTTCAGGAACCCCAAACACACATTAATGGGACAAACTGCAGGTCCGGCCGCCCTCTCCCACAGCCTCACAGCTCCTCAAACCACACACACTGTCCCCAACTTCTCTCTTCTCCTCCAGCAGAGCCCCAGCAGGCTGCTCTTTGCAAAACTGTTCTCATCCATCACGCTCTGACCTGGGGTGTGAGGGCGCCTGTGTTTCCAGCACCAATGTCGCTTCTGAAGAGCTTGCGGAGGACATGGCATCTGGCAAGCTTGGAGCCCAGGGGCACACCACACAGGTGACTGTGAATGCATGTGAATGTGTGTGTACGTGAATGTGCACAAGCGTGTACAAGCACAAGTCTTGGGAGCTGGAACACAGTTGACTTTAGTAACTGGCTGCCTGCCCTGAGTCCTAGCAGCAAGCAAAGCCCTGGGTATTGCGCCCTTATTCCTATCACCTGTAAGGGGATGGATGAGGTAGTATACGTTTCCCAGCACAGCAGCCCTTGGGAATGGGCCTCAGAGGTTGTGACTCAAGTTCAGCTCCAGGAGCACAGACAGCCCAAAGCGCCAGGCAAAGAGATCCTTGCCCCTCTGGCTACAACTTGATGTCTCCTCATACAGTGTCACTTTCTCTCCTGACAGTCTATTTGAAGAGCAGTGATAACCGTGAAATAAGGCAGAGAACAACCTAAGAGAGGCCTAATGTATTGGTAAGCTGTGCAGTCAGAGAGTTCTGTGGGGCTTCAGAAATGAGGCCAAGCTGCACCTTGCGGAGGGGTCCCGGGGTGCTATGGCGGGGGGGGGGGGGTGAAACTTGCAAATGTGACGGAGGAGGTAGTAGTCATGTATGCTAGGAGACAACATGGTGAGGAGTGCAGTTGAGCAGATTACAAATATATTCTCAAGATAAAAAGGCCATGGGGGCAGGAAAGAGTCCTTTGCTCCCATTCCAACTTGTCAGAGGTAAAATTTTGTGTGTGTACACATGTCCAGCACATATATGTGTGTGTGTTTCTTTTTGCACGATCATACCATATCTATGATTTCAACTTACTTACTTTACTCAACCATTAGTTTTGAACATCTCTCTCTGTTAATATATAAAAATCAGCCTGAAAACTTGTAATGGTTGCTTATTCCATTACAGGAGGGTACGGAATGCCCCTTAGCTGTAGGATTTTTGTTTGTTTCCAATATTCTGCTATTTCAAATCCAGCAACTTGTCTTTGCCAGTGGGATAACCCTACAGAAGAATTTCTGGGTCAGGGGCAACTCCAAGTACATTCCTACCAACAGTTCAAATGGCACTTACTGAGCATTTACCAAGTGTACACAGCGGTAAAATAAAACGGCTTTTATTTTAATGGCACTGAAAGTGAACTGATCCTGAGCTACTGACCCCAACAAGGAGGAGACCATTTATTGAGGGATGAGTTCAGGGCCTTTCTGCTCTTTGTATATATTTTTCTATTGCATGCACATATATATTTTATTATAAATATTAAATGTGCATTCTAACATGTGAGTTATGAAACATCAGTGCATATCAGGTAATTACATGGCATATTTACCCCAATCTAGTACACATCATAAATTCTTTTCACTGTCTTCAGCACAACCCAGTGTGAGATTAAATTATGTGCAAAAACTGCTAGGAATTTATCCAAGGGATACAGGAGTACTGATGCATAGGGGCACCTGTACCCCAATGTTTATAGCGGCACTCTCAACAATAGCCAAATTATGGAAAGAGCCTAAATGTCCATCAACTGATGAATGGATAAAGAAATTGTGGTTTATATACACAATGGAATACTACGTGGCAATGAGAAAAAATGAAATATGGCCTTTTGTAGCAACATGGATGGAATTGGAGAGTGTGATGCTAAGTGAAATAAGCCATACAGAGAAAGACAGATACCATATGGTTTCACTCTTATGTGGATCCTGAGAAACATAACAGAAACCCATGGGGGAGGGGAAGGAAAAAAAAAAAAAAAAAAAAAGAGGTTAGAGTGGGAGAGAGCCAAAGCATTAGAGACTGTTAAAAACTGAGAACAAACTGAGGGTTGATGGGGGGTGGGAGGGAGGGCAGGGGGGGAGGGAGGGCAGGATGGGTGATGGGTATTGAGGAGGGCACCTTTTGGGATGAGCACTGGGTGTTGTATGGAAACCAATTTGACAGTAAATTTCATATATTAAAAAAAATAAATAAATAAATAAATTATGTGCAAAAAAAATTTTAACCTTCACTTTTTTAGAATTCTCTCCCAGGGGTTGCAAGAATTGCCTGTGGGTGAGAACCAAATTAGTCTGTAGCCTCAAACCCACTCCCACCCCTCATACCACCCCAGCATGAAGGAACATTAACATCAGGCAATAGTTCAGCTTGCTGATTTTCCAGCTGGAAAACCAGTGAGTAGGAAGCAGGGCTCCGCACTTGGGTTCTGATTTCCTACAAAGCCAAATTTTCATTGCTCTCCCCGCGCAGACCCTTTCTCTGCACCCACCCTTTGATCAAAAGTGAAAGTCACTGCCACAGCACACAAGCCTTGGCCTCAAAGATCCGTGTTACTCACTGGTTCCCAGAAAAGCACTTGTCTGGGACACGGCTTAAGGAGCAGCCAAGAAGAGTTCATTGATCTCTGTCTCCAGGGCTCAGTGGCTTTGGCACCAAGAGGGGCCAAGACTTTCCAGATGTTCCACGGAATGGCTGGACCAGCTCCAGGAAAGCCCTGCAGACCTACAAAGGGACGCCTGTTCCCCAAGTGTGCGCCATTCTAAATCACAAGCTCTCTGAGGAGAGCGCCCTCCAAAGCAGGCAGGGCCTTCATAGAGAGGTCTGCAGGGTCCTCACTCCGTGTCCTGGGCCACCACCCAGCTCTGGAGCTCTGCCACTTCCATGACACCCCTCCCCCAGCATTCACATGCACAAACATTTCCCCCAAACTACCAGCTCTGGTTTCTATAGCAACAAAGCAAAAGCCAACAGGGTTTGAAAAAGCAGCACACTTGATGGCAACCATGCAGATGGGCAGAGAAAAAATCCTGGGAAACTCTGGCCTCTTCCTAGCAATCGGCCCTCAGAGGAGTGCCAGCCCACCAGGGGCCAGAGCTACAAATCTAAAAACTGAGCTCTCTGCTCCCAAGGGTGCAATTCCCTTCCTTTGGCTCCACCTACCCTCCCTGGAAGAAGAGGGCCAGAGAATACACTGAATAATGCCCTACACAAGTTGGAAAGTTATCTGAACAGGGAAAAAATCCTAAATACAGCATTGGGACAATCACACTGCGATGATACCGTGACTGCTACGAATACCACTGGCTCAAACTCACTGCACATTTTTGAGCATGTAGTTTGTGCCAGGCACTAATCCAGATTGCCAGGAATGCAATGACAACCCAGCAAGATAAAATATTTGCCCTCTACAGCCTTTATGCTAGAAAAGCAAATAGATAACAAGTGAAAAAAAATGTCAATAATAATTTCAAAAGGCACCCAGTGCAAGTAAAAAAAAAAAAAGCAACTCAACAACAAAAAAGATTTCCAGAGAAGATGTTATGGTATAGAAATGAAGACTGTATGACAATGTAGAAAAAAGTACACTTTCCATCTATGTGTATGGTGCTTTACTTTCAAAGTGGGTTTTCATGCATATAAACCCCTCCCGCCATCACTCTCTGTTAGTGAGTAGGATGGGAATGCATCAGGACGCTCACTTGATTGAATAGAAACAGAAGCCCAACCGTGTGAAATGACATGTTCTAGGTCCACACGTGTCACTCCTAGGATCTCTATTTACCAGATGGCCATAGAGAGAATGTAAATATCAGCCTCATATAAACATTAGGGGAAGATATTGACAACAAATGTAACTGACTCTGAAGCTATAAGATTTAGAAAAAAGCTATGTAAAAGTTTAAAAAGTAACGAACAACTATCTTTCAGGAGTGATCAAAAACCTGTAGATACATAAAAAGTTTCTCAATATCACTAATAATCAGAGAAATACAAATTAAAACTCCGAGGAAGCATTCCCCACCATGCTAACAGAAATGTAAAAGTCTGATAATACCAACTATGAAGCTATAAAGCGATTGGAAACCGTAAACATATCTGGTGGTAGCAGCAACTGGCATGATAGTTTGAACAACAATTTATCATTACCTAGTAAAGTTGAACATACACAAAAATATTGAGCCATCATTTCCACACGAAAAGAAACCTAAAGAAACTGTAGAAGCAAGTATGCCCCAGAACACAGTATTGTCCCTGATAGCAAAAACTTAAAAACGACCCAGGTATCCTGAATAGAACACCTAAATGAATTTTAATATATTAATGTAATAGAATAAAAAATGAATGAACTACAGCCACCCACATCAATATGGATGAATCTCAAAAATATAACACTGCATGAACCACAAAAGAATTTACATAGGATGTTACCACTTAAATAAACCTTCAAAAGTAAGTAAAAACAGGGGTGCCTGGGTGGCTCAGTTGGTTAGGCGTCTGACTTCAGCTCAGGTCATGATTTCACGGCTCATGAGTTTGAGCCCCACGTCGGGCTCTGTGCTGGCAACTCACAGCCTGGAGCCTGCTTCGGATTCTGTGTCTCCCTCTCTCTCTCTACTCTTCCCCCACCACTCACGCTCTGTCTCTCTGTCTCAAAAATAAATAAACAGTAAAAAAAAAAAGAAAAAAAAAAGAAATTTAAGTAGGTAAAAAAAAACCACACAATGTATTATTTAAGGAAACATACATACAGGTGGTCAAATCATAAAGAAATGGGAGAAAACAACACACAATTCAGGACAGTAGTTACCTTTGGGGATAAATGGTGAAGACAAGATCAGCAAAGGGTCACAGGGGACTACAAAGGCACCAGAAATGTGCTTTTTCTCTATCTGGATCATAGGTACATATGACCCATGATATATAATATATAATTTCCAAATAAAAATAGTGGGAAGAGAGTAAAGGAGAGAGAGAGTGTAAGGCTGATTTAAATTAACCTCAAAGGAGAGATTGATACAAGGGAAACAGATCACAAGAGGGTCTTATTTCCTCCAGTCAAACCAAGAAATTATCATTTTTCATGTTCTAAGGCAAGACAGTCTGGTGAGGGCCTCGGGCAGTATGGGAAGGAAATTGAAAGTACTCTGGTTTGATTTATGTTCTAAAAAAATTAAAAATAAAAACAAAATAGGTCCTTCTGCAGTGCAAGCTAGGTCTTTCTAGTTCGCCTGGCAGTATAGTGGCTTCAAAGGCCATAATTGCAGCCAGGGAGAAGTCCAGTGGCTAGACGGACATCTGTAATTAGGCAGGTGAAGTCTGCCTTACAGGCTCCAGGTGCTTGGCCGACAACCCTGCTGACCCCAAACCCACCTATGACAGGCAGTTCTCGGCATCCATACATTTCGCATTCTGACAACACACATGGATGCTCGGCTGACAGCTGGAAATCGCGTTTCACAGTGGTGTTCTCTGCCTGCCAAGCCACTGTGCCACCTTCAAGCCTTCACCATCCTTTCCTGGACAACCGTCACTCATTAATTCATGCAACAAACATTTCCTAAGTATGCCTGGACTCTGGTGCTGTGTGAGGCCATGAAGGTAGAGCAGAGAACAAAACAGACATCGTCTCGGCCTCCATAGAACTTAGAGTCTAAAGAAAGTGATTTTGCAATTATCTTAATATTTTGCTGTTTCCTGCTTTTTTTGTTGTTAAATGAAGATAATAGTAAGAAAAAATGAGGATATTGGCCTTTGTGATAAGATACATCTTTTCTACTTCAGAGAATAGATTCTAATATAGCAAATCAGCAAAGGGTCCTCAGGGGGCTGCAAAGGCCCCTAGTTAGCCTCAGCTGGACCCTCCCAGCCTGTAAACAGGTCGACAGGTTGCCCAAATGACCAAGTGGGGAAGAATGCTGCAAATAGGATTAAAGACAGTATCTAAACAACAAGACACCATGAGAGCCATTTTATAATATATTTTTGTTCTCTGACATACGTAGAAAAATGCTGCTACAGACCACGTCAAAATAAATTACTGCCTATACTTTGTTCTAATAGATTTATGGTTTTAGGTCTCAACATTTAGGTCTTTAATCCATTTGGAGTTTAGTGTTGTGCATGGTATAAGAAAATGGTCGAGTTTCTCCTGCATGTAGCTGTCCAGTTTTCCCAATATCATTCAATAAATGATATTGAAAAGACTCTTTTCCCCACTACCTTCATCATAGATTAGTTGGCCATAAACATGTGAGTTTGTTTATGGGCTCTCTATTCTGTTCCATTGATCTCCATGTCTGTTTTTGTGCCAGCTCCGTATTGTTTTGATTACTACAGCTTTGTAATGTATCTTGATATCCAGGATTGTGATACCTCCAGCTTTGTTCTTTCTCAAGATTGCTTTGGCTACTCAGGGTCTGCTGTGGTTTCATACAAAATTTAGGATTATTGGTTCTGATTCTGTGAAAAATGCTGTTGGCATCTTATAGGGATTGCACTGAAACTGCAGATTACTTTAGGTAGTGTGGACATTTTTTTTAATGTTTATTTATTTTTGAGAGAGAGAGAGAGAGAGAAATGGGGGACAGGCAGAGAGGGAGGGATACAGAGAATCCAAGGCAGACTCCAGGCTCTGAGCTGTCAGCACAGAGCCTGACACGGGGCTCAAACTCATGAACTGCAAGATCATGACCTGAGCAGAAGTCAGACTCTCAACCAGCTGAGCCACCCAGGTGCTCCAGTAGTGTGGATATTTTAACTGTATTAATTCTTCCAATCCATGAGCATGGAATATTTTTGCGTTTGTGTTGTGTTCAATTTCTCTCATCAGTGTTTACAGTTTTCAGAGTACAGAGCTATTATTTCCTGGTTAAAATAATTCCTAGGTATTTTATTCTTTTCGGTGCCACAGTAAATATTTTAACTCTCTGCAATGTAATCTCCCATTACAACATTAACTCAGTTATTCAAACTTTCACTATTTTCACCTCCAGACACCTTTTTAGAAGTGTGTACAAATTTAAGGACCTACCTACAAACATAGCTGTTGGTTCTCTGAGCATGAGGAAATTCAAGAGATACTTAGGATTTCATCTTTCTGTAAGGATTGGTCTTTTCTTTTCTTTTCCTTTTATTTCTTTATTTCCTTGTTTCTTTCTTTACTTCTTTCCTTTTATTTCTCTCTTTACTCCTCTATTTATTCCTTTCCTTACTTCTTTTTTTTAACAAAGGAATAGTTAGATATTCCATAAGTGTCAAGAGGTTAAACCAGCAACACATGAAAGTTCTGAAGGTAAAATATCAAGCATTTAAAAATATATAGGTAAACGTTAAGGGGAAATGGGTCACGTGCCTTCCTGGTGCCTCAGCTCATACAGGCAATAAATTATTAATTGGAGTCTTTATACCAATACATCACAAACCATGGAGAGAATTTATTCAAAATCAAACCATTTCTCAGGGCAAGAAGTTAAGTCAAGTCTAACCACAGGAACTTCCATTCTTCCTACATCTATAGCTCCTAGGCTTCTTAAATCTGAGGAGAAACTCTTTACTCACGGCACACATGAACTGATGCTGTTTCCCCAAAGCCTGAGGAGAAGATGCCCTCAGCACACATGAACTGATGATCTTTCCGCTGAGTCTAAGGACAAACTCCTGATGCCCAGCACACATGATCTGGTGCTGTTTCCCTCAAGTCTGAGGAGAAACTCCTTACACCCAGCACACCTGACTTCCTACTATTTCCCTGACTCTGAGGAGAAACTCGTAGCCCAAGCACACAAACACTGAACCTGTTTCCCTTAAGTCTGAGGAGAAACTCCTTACCCAGCATGCTGAACTGATGCGGTTTCCCCTTAGTCTGAGGACAAACTCCATGCCCCCAGGATACATGAAGTCATGCTGTCCCCCTAAGTCTGAGGAGAAACTCCTTACCCTCTGCCCACATGAACTGATGCTGTTTCCCTTAATTCTGAGGAGAAACTCCTTACCCAGGGCATACATGAACTACTGCTGTTTCCTGTACATCTGAGGCGAAACTCCTTACCCCCAGCACGCATAAAGTGAAGCTGTTTCCATTAGTCTCAGGAGAAACTCCTCACCCCACGCACACATGAGCGGATGCTGTGTCACGTACATCTGAGGAGAAAGGCCTTACTCCTAGCATGCCTGAATTGATGCTGTCTCGCTTAATCCTGAGAAGAAATTCTTTACCCCCAGCAGCCATGAAGCAATGCTGATTCCCTTAAGTCTGAGGAAAACTGCTTACCCCAAGCACACATGACCTCATGCTGTACCCGTTAAGTTTGAGGTGAAACTCCTTACCCCCAACAACCATGAACTGATGCTGTTTCCCCTCAGTCTGAGGAAAGCCTCCTTATGCCCAGCACACCTGAACTGATTCTGTGTCCCTAAGTGTGAGGAGAAAATCCTTACCCCCTGCACACATGAACTGATGCTGTTTCCCCTCAGTCTGAGGAGAAACTCCTTATGCCAAGCACATGTCATCTGTGGCTGTTTCCCATAATTCTGAGGAGAAACTCCTTACCCAGCATGCTGAACTGATGCGGCTTCCCCTTAGTCTGAGGACAAACTCCATGCCCCCAGGACACATGAACTCATGCTGTCCCCCTAAGTCTGAGGAGAAACTCCTTACCCTCTGCCCACATTAACTGATGCTTTTTCTATTAATTCTGAGGAGAAACTCCTCACCCCTGGCACGCATGAACGGATGCTATTTCACCTAAGTCTGAGGAGAAACTCTGTACTACTGGCGTCCTCAACTGATGCTGTCTCGCTCATGTCTGAGGGGAATATCCTTACCCCAGGCACACTTGAACTGATGCTGTCTCACTCCATTCTGAGAAGAAATCCCTTACCCTCAGCACCCATGAAGTGATGCTGTTTCCCTTACGTCTGAGGAGAAACTCCTTACCCCCAGCACCCATGAACTGATGCTCTTTCCCCTAAGTTTGAGGAGCATCTCCTTATACCCAGCACACATGCACACATGAACTGATTCTGTTTGCCTTAAGTGTGAGGAGAAATCCTTAGCCCCAACCCACATGCACTGATGCTGTTTCCCCTAAGCATGAGGAGAAACTCCTTGACCCTGTACACATGAAATGGTTGCTTTCAGCCTTTCTTATTGCCAAGTAGCATTCCATTGTATATACAAACCAAATCTATTTTATGCATTCATTAGTGGATGGACATTTAGGCTCTTTCCACAATTTGGCTATTGCTGAATGTGCTTCTAGAAGCCAAACCATGCCATCTGCAGCAAGATGGATGTAACTGAAGGGCATTATGCTCAGTGAAATAAGTCAGGCAGAGAAGGACCGATATCATATGTTTTCACTCATATGTGGATCTTGAGAAACTTAACAGAAAACCTTTGGGGACAGGAAGGGGGAAATTAGTTACTAACAGAGAACAGAGAAAAATTAAAGAATAAAAAAATAGTTTTAGACAGATTTCTTTTTCTCTGTATATAATACTATTTTGTTGTAAATGATAGGCACCCATAGATACACGTTTAAGTAATCAATGATGAGGTTCTCCACCAGGGACACCTGTTATATTGATACATCCCTTCCTTATTTAAACCTAGCCCAGGAAAACTTTGTTTGCTGTTTTATTGTTGTTGTTTGTCTGTTTTCACAAGTGTAAGCCAAATATATTCAATAAACATGTTAAAATAATAGTTCTGTTTCCAAAAGACCACTGAAGTCAAAGTGTTTTAAATTAATTCTATTTGGATTTCAATCCATCTTTCTTTGTTTTTGAATCCAATTAATACTAATTTGGTAAGGGGCCTGGTAAAACCAGAAATGCCCTTAACCCTTTCTATGTTGGGAAAACTTTGAAGTGTATGTCACTAAGACTGAGAGTCTTTAATTATAACACTGGGAAGTACAGGGGTTACACTGCAGTGATCAAGGCACTTGTCTTTCACAATCACCTTCTGTGCTCATGTAAGTACAGGGAGGGGAATTCTCATCCACCCACTGGGTCACACTCTGATTCCATATATTCAAGAAGGCAGGTATGCCAAGGGGAACCCTGAGGTGTGCTGTGTCCCAGAAATACACCTACCCTAACAATGTATTTGTCCCTCAGGGTTCCCACGCGCTAGATCTATGAAAAGAACAGAATCAGGGCCCAAGCCTGGCACAGAATGATTCAGTGAGAAGCCAAGACGTTCCCCATGCTGCCTCCAAGGCAATGATGGGGCTACAGAAGGGGAGTTTCAACTCAGTCCTACACACTGCCCACATACTTGGCCGGCCCCCGAGCCCAAGCTCTCAGCCTGAACTGCAACCTGAACCTCCCCTCATCTCAGGCATCCTGGGGAACCACTGCCTGCTGTTGCTTTGGATCATGTCTCCGCCCAGAACCTACCCTAACCATAGCCTTGCCTCTGGCCTTAGGTGTCCCTCGTCCTAGCTCTGAGGAATCAATGGAATTGAGGCCCATGACCTCGCAAATCTTGTCAGGGAAGAAGGGGGAAGATCACCATGACATTTTCATGTATGGGATGGAGCTCCAGAAAGGGATCCCCAGCTAAAGCATAAGCCTTTCCCACAGGATCCACCAATGCCTGAACCCAAATCCTAAGGCTGACCGGCACCCTCACATTGCCCCCAACTCACCCTGCCCTGGAGATCACTGCACAGCTGGCTGTTTTCCCCTTGCCACCTCCGGGAACCGAACCCTAACCCCATGATGCCACTGCACATGCTCCTGCAGATAGGAAGAGAAAGACAAAGGTCATTATTTCATCCCATGTAAATGTGAACTAAACACTTCTTTCAGATCCTCCATTCTTACTAAGGAGCTTCTATTACCATAGAGCAAAAGTCAAACTTATGAGATCTATTCAGAATTTAACCCAGAAATGACTTTCAGAAAATTTCTTTTCAGAAAGAGCTTTAAGCAGTAAAAGATAAATTCTAGATTCCTTTTGTCTATGTTCATGAATTTATTTCTTACTCAACTCTTTCCCTTACCATTTATGTAAAATGAGCTTTAGATTTCAAAAAAATGCAAAATTTTGATAACCAGTTGAAAAATACATTGATAATTAAAGACACCATAAATTAGTGCTTATAGGCACTGCATGAAAGGAAACTGGATAGTCAAACCTAATTCTGTAACCAGGCATAAACTGGTCACTTTGGGAAATAATGATTGAAAAAAAATGTCCTTTTATATTTCACTTTAATCCCCTATATTTTCAATGTTCTTAACATCAGCAAGTTGGCAATCCATAACCTGTATGCGTAAGTTCAAAAAGAGATGTCCTCCAGACATGGTCCCCTGTTTCACTGCTGGTCTAGAGAAGAAATAGGTGCAATAGCCAGAATACAGGATGAGTTGAGTGCTCAGAAAAAAATCACAGCATGGACATAGTAGGAGAAGGAAAGAACTCTTCTGACCTCTTACTCTAAAACATGATACAAATCCAGTTCCAGAATCAATTCCCTTAGTTAAAAAATGTAGCCAAGAAACTGAGAATCTTGTAAAATGCTGTCCCATATTTGTAGGGCATTTCCTAAAATGATCCAATTAATATTAGCAGGGTCAGTTTATACTGAGAAGCTGGTGTCCTAACTGCATCCTAGCTTTGCACTTTCGGTCCAGGTAAAGCGGTCATGAAGCTTGTGGCCATGGTGTACTGGGAAACACATGTCTGGAACTTCATCACTGAAAACAGCTTAAGACAAAGTGCCCTCATTTCTCATCGACTGAGGCTACAGAACACCACCATGAGTTGGAGATATAAAGAAATTTAATATCTGAACTACCGAAGGGCCCATATAGTGGGAGAGGCAGATACATAAACAGATTGTTTTAAAAACACTGTGGTCAAAGGTAACACCCAAGAGTAAAAAGTTGCAAGGTAGCATAAGAAGTTGTTTTGAGAAATGACGAAATAACTCACGAAGCAGCAAAGGTTGAAAGTGGCTGCCTGTAGGAAAACATACTGTTGACTATTGTAGACTGCTGACTGGTATTTTAAGGTTTGTGTACATGTAACTTTGATGACAAACACATAAAATTTGTTTCTTTTGCTTGGTTTCAACATCCCTGGGGGAAAAAAAAAACACCCATCACCAACCCTTGATATACATTCTTTTATTTTTTTCTTCAAATTTCCTCAAAGATGTTTTGTTCAATCCTTTGTAAAAACATACAGTGGCAACACAATGCACCCAATTTTTTAAAAATTTTTTTGAAATTTATTGTCAAATTGGTTCCCATACAACACCCAGTGCTCATCCCAAAAGATGCCCTCCTCAATACCCATCGCCCACCCTCCCCTCCCACCCACCCCCCATCAACCCTCAGTTTGTTCTCAGTTTTTAACAGTCTCTTATGCTTTGGCTCTCTCCCACTCTAACCTCTTTTTTTGTTTTATGTTTTCCTTCCCCTCCCCCATGGGTTCCTGTTAAGTTTCTCAGGATCCACCTAAGAGTGAAAACATATGGTATCTGTCTTTCTCTGTATGGCTTATTTCAGTTAGCATCAGACTCTCCAATTCCATCCATGTTGCTACAAAGGGCCATATTTCATTCCGTCTCATTGCCACGTAGTACTCCATTGTGTATATAAACCACAATTTCTTTATCCATTCATCAGTTGATGGACATTTAGGTTCTATCCATAATTTGGCTATTGTTGAGAGTGCTGCTATAAACATTGGGGTACAAGTGCCCCTATACTTCAGTACTCCTGTATCCCTTGGGTAAATTCCTAGCAGTGCTATTGCTGGGTCATAGGGTAGGTCTATTTTTAATTTTTTGAGGAACCTCCACACTGTTTTCCAGAGTGGCTGCACCAATTTGCATTCCCACCAACAGTGCAAGAGGGTTCCCGTTTCTCCACATCCTCTCCAGCATCTATAGTTTCCTGATTTGTTCATTTTGGTATTCTGACTGGTGTGAGGTGGTATCTCAGTGTGGTTTTGATTTGTATTTCCCTGATGAGGAGCGACATTGAGCATCTTTTCACGTGCCTGTTGGCCATCTGGATGTCTTCTTTAGAGAAGTGTCTCTTCATGTTTTCTGCCCATTTCTTCACTGGGTTGTTTTTCGGGTGTGGAGTTGGTGAGTTCTTTATAGATTTTGGATACTAGCCCTTTGTCCGATATGCCATTTTCAAACATCGTTTCCCATTCCGTTGGTTGTCTTTTAGTTTTGTTGGTTGCTTCCTTTGCTGTGCAGAAGCTTTTTTATCTTCATAAGGTCCCAGTAGTTCATTTTTGCTTTTAATTCCCTTGCCTTTGGGGATGTGTCAAGTAAGAAATTTCTACGACTGAGGTCAGAGAGGTCTTTTCCTGCTTTCTCCTCTAGGGTTTTGATGGTTTCCTGTCTCACATTCAGGTCCTTTATCCATTTTGAGTTTATTTTTGTGAATGGTGTGAGAAAGTGGTCTAGTTTCAACCTCTGCATGTTGCTGTCCAGTTCTCCCAGCACCATTTGTTAAAGAGACTGTCTTTTTTCCTTTGGGTGTTCTGTCCTGCTTTGTCAAAGATTAGTTGGCCATACGTTTGTGGGTCTAGTTCTGGGGTATCTATTCTATTCCATTGGTCTGTGTGTCTGTTTTTGTGCCAATACCATGCTGTCTTGATGATTACAGCTTTGTAATAGAGGCTAAAGTCTGGGATTTTGATGCCTCCTGCTTTGGTCTTCTTCTTCAAAATTACTTTGGCTATTTGGGGCCTTTTGTGGTTCCATATGAATTTTAGGGTGGCTTGTTCTAGTTTCGAGAAGAATGCTAGTGCAATTTTGATTGGGATTGCATTGAAAGTGTAGAGTGCTTTGGGTAGTGTTGATATTTTGACAATATTTATTCTTCCAATCCATGAGTATGGAATATTTTTCCATTTCTTCATATCTGCTTCAATTTCCTTCATAAGCTTTCTATAGTTTTCAGCATACAGATCTTTTACATCTTTGGTTAGATTTATCCCTAGGTATTTTATGCTTCTTGGTGCGATTGTGAATGGGATCAGTTTCTTTATTTGTCTTTCTGTTGCTTCATTATTAGTGTATAAGAATTCAACTGATTTCTGTACATTGATTTTGTATCCTGCGACTTTGCTGAATTCATGTATCAGTTCTAGCAGACTTCTGGTAGAGTCTATCGGATTTTCCATGTATAATATCATGTAATCTGCAAAAAGTAAAGCTTGACTTCATCTTTGCCAATTTTGATGCCTTGATTTCCTTTTGTTGTCTGATTGCTGATGCTAGAACTTCCAACACTATGTTAAACAACAGCAGTGAGAGGGGACATCCCTGTCGTGTTCCTGATCTCAGGGAAAAAGCTCAGGGAAAAACATTGAGATAATGTTAGCTGTGGGCTTTTCATAAATGGCTTTTATGATGTTTAAGTATGTTCCTTGTACCCCGACTTTCTCGAGGGTTTTTTTTTAAGAAATATTGCTGAATTTTGTCAAATGCCTTTTCTGCATCGATTGACAGGATCATATGGTTCTTATCTTTTCTTTTATTAATGTGATGTATCACTTTGATTGATTTGTGAATGTTGAACCAGCCCTGCATCCCAGGAATGAATCCCATTTGATCATGGTGAATAATTCTTTTTATATGCTGTTGAATTCGATTTGCTAGTATCTTATGGAGAATTTTTGCATCCATATTCATCAGGGATATTGGCCTGTAGTTCTCTTTTTTTACTCTGTCTCGTAAACGGTCTCGTAATGGTCTCTGTCTCGTTTAGGAATCAAAGTAATACTGGCTTCATAGAATGAGTCTGGAAGTTTTCCTTCCCTTTCTATTTTTTGGAATAGCTTGAGAAGGATAGGTGTTATCTCTGCTTTAAACATCTGGTAGAACTCCCCTGGGAAGCCACCGGGTCCTGGACTCTTCTTTGTTGGGAGATTTTTGACAACTGATTCAATTTCTTCGCTGGTTATGGGTCTGTTCAAGCTTTCTATTTCCTCCTGATTGAGTTTTGGAAGTGTGTGGGTGTTTAGGAATTTGTCCATTTCTTCCCAGTTGTCCAGTTTGTTCGCATATAATTTTTCATAGTGTTCCCTGATAATTACAATGCACCCAATTTACATGAATCAACACGTCAACAAATCGTCATACATGATTTTTGAACAAACAGTACTAAAGTAGCTCATATTCTGTTTAAAGTTATGGTGCTTTCAACAAAGAAATAGCTAACATGAGAAAGAAGATTCCAGTTTCAATCTGAAGGAAGGTTAATTGTGACAAGTACCATGAAACAATGATTTTATCACATCACTATCTTAAAGAGTACCATTTTTCAGAAGTTACAAAGCACCAATACTCATGTAGAATAAGATCTTGAAAAGATGTAAACTTAAGGCAAAAGGTCTCCATTTTTTGAAAATTAATTGTCTGAATGATTTGAATTTTTCTTTCAATAAATTAAAAGATCTTTCAACATGAAGGAAATATATACTATGTTCTGACACCTCAACTAATTCTGCAGACATTCAGCTCAGCTGAAAGCTTCTGTAGGACTACTTTCAAGACCAAAAAGTGGAAACCAACAATCAAAAGCCCTTTCAATACTCAAAGACAAGGACTCTGGATATGGGATCTAATGAATAAGAAAATTTAAGTATCACAATAAAATACTTTTTAGAAAACAGAAAGGACTGGCAATATACAAGTTAGGAACAAAAGCATGTATATGTTTACCCCCACTCCCCAAATTGTTTAAATAAGCACTTGAATCCTATCAGCTAAAGTAACAAAGAAATTCTTTTTGGGTTGTGTGTGTGTGTGTGTGTGTGTGTGTGTGTGTGAGTGTGTGTGTGTAGTACTAGGTGGAAGATAAAACCACAATTCCGTTTAAGCAGTCAAGTTCTGTAATTCTAATTTGATCAAATGAGTCTGTTGTATTATGTGTTCATAATAAGAAAGTTATACATTAATTTGTACATTATATGATTTATTTTCTTTTTCCTTGAAATCTATGATTAAAGGATAGCTTCAAATTAGTTTGAAACTCACAGAGCAAAAATTATGTCAAATGGCTTTGTAGGAAAAAACAGCCCCTCTGAAAATAAGAGGTCTAAGTAATTATGTGCAAATAAAACTTCAAAATAAGGTAGCTGAAAATATATCCTTCTTAGAAGTGTCCCTTCTGTTGTCTCTATTTAGAATATAAATAATTTCAGTGGCCCAAACAGTAACTTTCTTTTTTTAAATATGAAATTTATTGTCAAATTGGTTTCCAAACAACACCCAGTGCTCCTCCCAACAGGAGCCCTCCTCAATGCCCATCACCCAGCCTCCCCTCCTTCCCATCCCCCATCAACCCTCAGTTTGTTCTCAGTTTTTAAAAGTCCAAACAATAACTTTCACTTCAGTTTTTCTTCTACATGGTGTTTACTCTTACAAGTAAGAGTAATTTTAGCATATGCTAAAAATAAAACTCATGATTCCTATATAGTTATGCTATATTTCAGGTATGGAAGGCTGAACATAAGTAATTTCAACCTAGAACATTACTTGAACATCACAAAAGAAAAAAGAAGACAAGAAAGATTTCTCCTCACATCACTTGGACTACTAGACTATTCATAGAAAAAAAGCAAAATATAAAATATATAGTTTTCAGCTCCATGTAATTATCCGGAAATAAAATTCACTAAATGAGATAAGACACCAGGATTATGAGTATGGAGTACTCAGAGTCATTCAAAGCAGATGAGAAGACACTTTGTGGAAACGAAATCCATCCCAAACAATATAATTTTATCTCATCAACCCTCTAAACACCACAACTTCACCGCTTATACCATAAGCCTTCTCAACATTTCCCATTTTCTTCTTCTCTAAAAAAAAAAAAAAAAAAAAGGTTTTAGAGTCCTAATTTCCAAGTGACATTTCAACCCCCTTATTTTACCTTCATTCCATACTCCTGATTTATAAAAGACGCTAATGTAATCATTTTCTTCACCTAAGCTGTTAGAAATGACCATGTATTGACTCAAAATTAAGGAATTAAAGGTTAAAAAAATCAACTGAAAATACACTTATTAACATTTATACTTTTATGTAGTAGGGACACCACATAATACCTCATTCTGATTAACCTCTGGCTCTTGAGATAGTGAGGTCAGAAAATTAAAATGAGTAATAGATACGTAAAATACTTGAAGTGTGCGTCTATCTTGAATAGGATGAGTTAATAAAGTGACTGAAATTATGTGATTATAAATGTTTACTGTAAAACAGTACAAGATTGATGTTGTCAAATGGGGAAAAAAGAAAAACCTTTAACTTAGACTAAATATCTTCAGTACTGTGGAAAAAGGTCTCAAGGTTGAATAGTAACTAGAGAACAACAGCCACAAAGGAAGACCCTTTCATGCATGCACACACATGAAATAACAAATAAGGAAACCCCAAGTCAGTACAGTACATCAATGACTGATACTTAAATGATATTTTGATATCTAAAGAAAAGCTAAAATGTTGACTGCCATTGATAAAAAAGCATTTCACCAATTCATACAAATGATACTAAACATTTTTTAAAAGATGTCCTGTGAAAACCAAGCCACAATAAGTTACTGTTTTCCATTAAACATGCTGAATTATTTGACCCCATATTCCATACACTTTTATTGTGTTAAATCCTAACTGTTGTGACAGCATGCTTAGTAACTAGGGTACATTAGTTTACATCTTTTTATAGATAATCTAAGAGGGTTAATTTTTTGTGCTGACAACTCAGAGTCTGGAGCCTGCTTCAGAGTCTGTGTCTCCCTTTCTCTCACCTCTTCCCCACTCATCCACGCTCTCTCTCTCTTTTTCTCTGTCTCTGTGTCTATGTATCTCTCTCTCTCTGTCAAGAATAAACATAGAAAACTCAAAAAAGAAAAGAATGACTTTAACCAAGAAGATGAAGACCTCTGTACTTAAACCCAGAAATCAGTGGAGAAAGAATTTGGAGACAGAAATAAGCGGAAAGACATTCCATGCTAGTGGATCCCAAGAATTAAGATTGTCAAAATATTCACACTACTTAAAGCCATCTGCACATTCCCTAGGTATGATCCCTATCAAAGTTTAAGCACGTCTCCAAAACTAGAATAATCCTTCAATGTGGACAGAACCACAAAAGGCTCTGAATACCAAAGTCATTTTGAGAAGGAAGAACACAGTTGGATGCATCATGGTTTCTGATTTTAAACTAGATCTCAAAGCTACAATAACCCAAGCAGTACGGTATTGGGGTAAAAGCAGACACACAGATCATTGGAACAGAACTGAAGGGCCAGGAAGAAACCCACACATATGTAACCAATTAATTCACAACAAAAGAATCAAGAATATAACATGAGGAAAAGGCAATCTCCTCAATAGATGGTGTCAGGAACACTGGGCACAGAAAAACAACACGCACAGAAAAACAACTTGACACCTATTTAACACCACACACAGAAACGAATTCAAAATGTATTAAAGACTTAAGACCTAAAACCCGAAATATCCTGGATACAAACTTGGGCAGAAGGTGTGGTATCACACAACTATGTCCTGCGTTAGGAGATTATAGGGAAGGCTTTGCAAAGCAGATCACTGCTCTCTGGCCTTGGTGCAAACAGCCAGCAGCAGTTCACTCACCTACTTGGTGTGTATCTGGGGGGCAGGCTAGACTTCACTGATCCAGTGGATGTGTATCTAGGGGTTGGGTTCTGCATGTGCTCACAAAGTCCTTAGAACATGTTGTCGCATGGAATATTTTATCCTATCTATACTTGGTTTTCACCATGTCTTCACTACGTTCTTTCCAATATGTGGCCTACTGACGTGTTGTACATTGTTTGTAGGCTTAATGAATATGGGAGCTTGAGAGCAGCTCACGGAGATGTCCCTTAAACTCCCTCTCACCTCTCTTGACTTGCATGGAGTCTTAAGCAATCCTTTCTGCTCTCCTTGGCTCTGCTGGACAAATCCAAATGCCAAAACCACGAGGATGTTTTTCATCTCAGTCTAAACACTGAGTTTTTGGATTCGACACCAGAAGCCAAAGGTACGAAGGAAAAATAAAGAAGTGGGACTACATGAAACTAAATAAAAATGAGTTCTGCACAGCAAAAATATCTTCAAAGGAATGAAAAGGCAACATAGTTAATGGGAGAAAATACTTGCAAACTACATACATGGTAAAGGGATAATACACAAAAGATATGAAGAACTCCTATAGGACAACAATGCAAAAGCAAAGAGCAATGATGAAATTGGCAGAGTCCTCAAGAGGCATTTTTCCAATGAAGACATGCAGATGGCCACCACATACATGAAGAGATGTTCAATGTCACTCCACATTAGGGAAATGAAAAGCCAAAGCCAAAGAGAAATCACCTGAAACCTGTCTGAATGATCTTATCAAAAAGACAAGAAATTACAAGGGTTGGGTAAACTGTGGAGGAAAGCAAATCATTGTGCTCTGTTGGTGGGATTGGAACTTGGTGCAGCAGCAGTCGAAAACAATATAAAGTTTCTTCAAAAAATTCAAACTAGAACATCCATATCATCCAGCAATTTCCCTCAATAACCCCCCTAGGTATTACTCAGAACACATGAAATCACTAACTCCCCAAAATACCTTCACACCTGTATTATGCCACATTGTTTTGAATGGCCTGGAGGGCATTATGCTAAGTGAAATACATCACACAGAGAAAGCCAAATACCAAATGCTCGCACGTATATGTAGAAACTGAAACAAAAATAAGAAAACAAAATACAAAAATCCTCAAACATAATAAAACAAACTCATAAATACATAAAGATGATTGCAGAGGTGAGGGGCAGGAAGGAGGGAAATAGACAAAAGACATAAAGGGCAAAAGACATCAGCAAATAAAAAAAGACCATGTCAACGGGGAAATAGAGAGTAAATATGACTTCAATAGCTCAAATTCTAGCTTCCTCTATTTCAAAGACCTTAGTTCATTCCATTACATTCACCAGACCTACCTGAATAATAAGGAATTATGATGACTCAGAAGTTTTTGAAAGATGATTTCTTTACTTAGTATTTCATATCAAAGAGGACAGAGTGCTTAGATTACTAGCTATGTCAGATTTTCAATTATTTTTATGGTTTATTGAAGTATCATTATATCACAAAAATCTCCTTAGATCTAAGTGGACACTCTCACCAGTCAACATATGTACATACCACTAAAACAGTACAATAAAGGTAAGGTACATTGTCCATCACACAACAGTGAGTTTTTCCTCCTTGTTGTAGCGAGCATTTTGTGATGAAAACATTTCGGGTATCGAGCACATGTATCAAATTCCATGCGATGGGATATGAAGAATATAGCAATCATGGTAATCATGAAAATAACAATATTCAAGATAATCATAATCTCCTTAATTTCTGAGAGAGACAACTCACCCCCCACCCCCCAAGGACAAAACAGATGCTTAGGAGCAGCTGCTGCTGAAAGTGGCCTACACCACACCATGTTACTGAAAACCTAAAGTACCAGTCATCTTGATATGTAAGTTTGTGAAAGCCTCTGCTCTTAGGCTTTTGCTTTCAGTGAGGTCATGGTGCTGACTTCAGGATATTTTCAACCTTTGAGACAAGATTGGAACAGTCTATTGAAATGAGATATTCCCATGCAACAAAACAGTGTCTTTGGAAAGAACTGGGACCCTATCGTGGTCCAGACTACATACAGTCCACAGCACCACACTCACACACACACACACACACACACACACACACACCCCCCAACAACCTGGGAGAGGGAGAACCCATGGAATGAAAGAGCATTTTCTCAAGAGCTGATTTCAAAAGGAGGCTCAGAGGTAAGCACTGCCTGCTGACATACACATGCACTGGTTTCTAGGGACATGGTGGTCTCAGAGTCAATTCTCCCTTGTGCTGCCTGGGGAGTCCCAGAGGAGATGTGATTCCTAAGGTATGAAACTCTTGGAACACGGGATGAATGCAAGAGAGGAGGTGCTCCACAGAAACATGAAGCACCACGCCCCCCAGATATGAAGAACAAAACCGACAAGTCTGCCTGGAACAAGGAGCTTTTCCATCCGCCTTCCTTGGGAGACTGCGAAGAAGACGTTCCCACCGAACATTTCCCAAAGATTATTTTGTGCTGAATCCCAAAAACCCAGTCCTCTCCAGCACACAACTCCAAGTACAAAAGAGTCTGGACACCCTCTAAAAGAACGAAGCTCCACTTGTTCATCGCCCATTTGCTTTGAGTTCAGTGATTGAATGCAAATTGCCTTCAGAAATGAAGAGCTCAAAGGGAGTTGCACAACCCCTAATTCAGACTCCATACCCCATAGTCCCATTAACTCCCATGTTAGAGAACCGCCTTTAGCCAAAAGTGGGGTGGGATCTCCCTGCCCCTGCCCCATCAGAGGGTGCAACCTTGCTACCAGGGGCGGGGTGGGGCAGGGCAGGGGGTGTGGAGGGGGGCGGCAGGAGGCTTGTGTGGACCTGCCGCTTCCACTCTAAATGGCTTCAACAAGTTCCCTGGCTGGGCTCCAGCAACTCAAGCCCACCACCCTGACTCTCCCTGGAATGTTTCTCTGCAAACTGAGGTCCCTACGCTTCATTTTCACAGGCAGGATTGTTTCATCCTGCTCATGACTGCGACTTCCCTGGCCCTGCCTTGACATTTTCTGACAACCGCGGGTCCACGCGTTCTTTCCGTTTGTTTGCACCTCCACCCTCCAGCCACCAACCCAGTCAGACCTCCAAGGGCACTCAGGGTGTCCCCTCTCTGTACCTGTGCTTCTCCCCACCACCGGAGCCTAACCCCCTACTCCATCTCGCACCCTCCTCCTCCAGGGAACCAGGGTACAACCCATAAAGGTCACTCCTATGACCGCAGCCAGAAAGGAGCCCAAGAAGAACCCCGTAGCATGAGGGAGGGGGGTGGGGATGAAAGGGGAAGACAGAGAGGGGCAGGGGGAAGGCCACATGGCACCTTGTCACTAGGATCCCTACCTTGGCAGCGCCGCGACTGAGGCAGGTCCTGGAGGGAGGCTGTGGGTCTCAGCTGCTCCACCTTTAGGCTTCTCCAGATGGTCTTTTGGGGGCACCTGGGGGCATTGCATCATGCTCAGCCCCTGGCAGTGTTGGTACTCCAGGAGTGCAGCTGCAGCTGAGAGGCGCCTTTGGGAGCACGTCCTGGGACTTGGCCTCTGCCTCCAGGAGCAGCAGGAGCAGCAGGGCCACCACCCTCCACGGCTGGAGGTTCATGGCTCCCAGTCCTCCCTGCAAGTGCCCCGCTACCGCTACCTCCACAGCTACCTGGACACAGGTGCCAGGCAGCAGCCATGTCCCTGGTGGGGGAGTGGGGTGGGCGAAAGCCCCTGGCTGGCAGAGAGACTTGGGAGCTTGGGGTGGCAGGTGGTCTGGGAGCCAGGATGCATAGCACAGCTGCACCCTCAGCTGCATCCCTCACCAGGCTCCGCCCCTGACCCATGCTCCTATGCGCACCCGTGGGCTCACTCCTGCACACCTCTTGGATCCAGGATCCAATTCCCTCCCCGCCTCCCCCACCCCCCGCGGGGGACACAGCTGCTGGGTGCCAGGGTCTGCAACACCGCACCTCTGTGCGCCCACCACGTGGTATGACCGCCTGCCCACCAGCCTGACAGCCAGGGGCCAGAGAGAGGGCTCCAGAGACCAGGCTAGTGGGAGAGGGACTGTCAGGTGTCTCTTCCCCAGGTGGAGACCTCCCTGTCATCCCTGAAGAGACCCAGGAAGGTTTTGAAAAGCTGGTTTCACAGGGAGGTGGCTGTACATGAACTTAGTGCTCCCTCTTGCATCCTAGGCCTCTGTGTTTGTTCCTCAGTCTCCCTCAGGCTCCTGCTAACCGTGGACATCTGCAGCTGTGCACCCTCCCCACTCGTGACCCATGACTGAAAGGGCAGCCCTGAGGGACAGGGAGACACACTGGGAATACGAGACTCCTTCCACCTCCCTCCTCCTTGAAATGTCGGTGCTTTTCAGCTCTGCATGCCTTTCCCATGGCCCTACCTGGACTACACCACCATTGGTCCCACCCTCAAGTCCACCCTGCCATCGCTGACTTTGTCATGTCCTTCAACTCTGTGGAACTGCCTTTCCACCTCCACTACCTCCCAACCCCCATGTTTTCTTCACAGTGTGCCTCGGATCCCAACTCGTCCGTGTGATTTTTCTTTTCTTTTTTTTTCAATTTCTTTTCAATGTTTATTTATTTTGGGGACAGAGAGAGACAGGGCATCCTACGTGCAATTTTTCAACAAGCATCTATTGAACGTGTAAGGTGTACCAGACCCTGATCTGGCGGGCCAGTGTGCAGAGGTGGGCAAGAAAACTTATGCCTGAGGTTTCAAGGGTAGCCACAGGACTACCATACAGGGTGAGGAGGAGTAGAGAGACGAAGTAGTCAAGGGTTTATACGAAAGAAGCATCAAGGGCACGAACCTACGCAGCACTGGAAGGAGAGCAGGGAGTCATGGAAATACAGATCATTGAAGGCTAGTCCCAATCTCCAGCCTTCATCACATGTCCTCACCTGAGGACTTGCAAATAGGCACCCCCAGACTGGACCGGTTAGAAGCAGGACTTACAGGAAAAGCACAAAACTGGTCTGTGGACTTCATGGTCATGGTAAGGGCGCCATCACACAAGCCCACCAAGGGACTCTGGACTCTGGCAACTTGGACATACTGTGTACAATGAGGACCTGTTAGGACTCTTTCAAGTGCACCAGTGAAGAGAAAACTAAGCCACAAGCCTAGGAGAACAGAGATGCAAAACCTTTCTCCCCCCAGGGGCAATGTAAATGATCTCATGCTATACAAAAGCCAATGACCTCTGCTAGCATTAAAAACTTTACCAGTTTTCTGCCTCATTGATCAGTCTCATCCCAGAAGTGGACTCCTGCTTCATTGGCTCTATACACACCATTTGCCTGCATTCTCCTTGGAAGCAGCTTCCTACCTACCAGAGCCCTGACGTGTGTCTCCATGTCATGGCACGTATTGAAATGTGAGTGAATGATGTTTCCATTTCATTTTGAACATTATGCTGATGCCTCCCTCCTGGCTCTGCATCTCCACTGAGAAGACTGTTTAGCTGAGTTTACTTTGTGTGTGTGTGTGTGTGTGTGTGTGTGTGTGTGTGTATACATATATATGTATATATGTTCTTTATCACTGTGTAGGGCTCCCTAGTGTGGATGGAATGCTTTGTTTATCCATTTGAGGGACATTTTGTTTGCTTTCAGTGGTTTGGCTATTACACATTACCCTGCAGTGAACATTTGTGCTCAGTGTTTTGTGGGATTTTAAGTTTAAATTCTCTGGGATAAATAAATGTCCAGGAACCTGACCGCTAGCTTGTAGGGTTTATGTTCAGCTATCAAACTGTCTTGCCAGAGTGGCTGTGCTATTTACATTCCCACCAGCAATGCATGAGAGAGCCGCCTCTTTCCAACATTTTATCTTTTCACTGTATTAGTTGAACTAGCTCTTCTAACAGGCAGGGAGTGATTACTCAGTTGTCATTTGTATTTACCTCATGGCTAGCGATGTAGAACATTTTCTCATGTGCTTATGCCACCTGTATGTTGTCTTTGCTGAAATGTTTCTTCATGTATTTTGTCCATTTCCCATTTGGAAAATGTTTTCCTTATTATTTTTTGTTATTTTTTGTTGCATTCTGAATGTTTTTATACTGTGTAGATACAAGTTCTTTTTGTCACATGTGTGGTTTGCAAACATGTTCGTCTAGTGTATAGCTTGCATTTTTATCATATTAACAGGATATTTTTTAATGTTTATTATTTTTTTTGAGAGAGACAGAGTGCAAGTGGGGGAGACACAGAAGCTGAAGCAGGCTCCAGGCTCTGAGCTGTTAGCACAGAGACGGATGTAGGGTTCGAACACATGAACAAGGAGATCTTGACCTGAGTTAAAGTCGGACACTTAATGGACTGAGCCACTCAGGTGCCCCTACATTATTTTCAATATAATTTACATTATAGTATCATCATTATAATTATAATAATTATATTTATTATTTATATAATTAATAAAATTATAATATATGTTATATTGTTAGCTAACAGGGTCTTTAAAAGAGCAAAATGTTCTCTCTCTCTGACCCTCCCCCGTTCATGTTCTGTCTCTCTCTGTCTCAAAAATAAATAAACGTTAAAAAAAATTTTAAAAATGGGGCACCAGGGTGACTCAGTCAGTTAAGCGTCCGACTTCGGCTCAGGTCATGATCTTGCGGTTCGTGAGTTCAAGCCCCGGGTCGGGCTCTGTGCTGACAGCTCAGAGCCTGGAGCCTGTTTCAGATTCTGTGTCTCCATCTCTCTCTCTGACCCTCCCCCATTCATGTTCTGTCTCTCTCTGTCTCAAAAATAAATAAATGTTAAAAAAATTAAAAAAAGAGCAAAATGTTTTAATTTTGATAAAGTCCAATTCACCATGTATTTTAGTTTCTGAATCTTGCTTTATTGCAATGTGTAAAAATGCACTAAGTTTAAGCCAATGGATAAATATCCATAATGCACTTTCTTACAGTTTCTAGGATAGAAACCCAACAAAGGCACCAGTGTGGTCACGTTCTGGGGAGACTCATCTTCTTGGCTTGCGGATGGCCACCTTCTGGCTTTGTGCTCACATGACCTCTCTCTGTATGTGTGCATGAAGAGAGTGTGCCAGCTCTCTGGCATCTCTCCTTGTATGCATGCTAACCTCATCATGAGGGTCCTAAACTTGTGACCTAACATAACCTCATTATCTTCCAAGGCCCCACATGCAAGTTTATGGGGATAGAACTGGAAAATTGTGAATGGGGTGGGAGCATAGTGTAGTCCATAGCATGTTTCTTGGTGGACTTCTTGAGGTTTCAACTCTTTGGTATTTACGCATTTTCTTAGATCATTAGGTTCACATCTTTTGTCAAATTTGGCAAATCAGCCATGATTTCCTGAAACAATTTTTTTTTTATTTTTCTCTTGAAATATATTTTTAGTCCCTACTTTATATTTTCTCTTTCTGAGACTCCTGTGACATAAATATTAGTTTTATTCTTTGTGTTGTCTGTGTGTATGTTTGTATTTTAAAAATTGTAGTCATTATACTTTTCAGTTGTAATTGTCCATTATGTACTTCTTTACACCTTTCTTCCTTTCCTGAGACTTATTCTCATTTGTTTCAAACACTTTTGTAATTGCTTGCCAAAGCATGTTTTTAATGATGTCTCCTTTCAAATCCATTGGGAATCCTAACTCCTAGGTCATCATTGGCTTTGGGGGTCTGTGAATTGTGTGACATATTAAAGATGACATTTCTCTGGGGTTTATTTGGCGAGTGTTCTTAATTATTCACCTTTCATATTTAGGGTGTGTCATAAGACTCTGGATGTTCTTAAATCTGGTGTGTTAGCAAGTGGTGGGTCAATAAGACTGTGACTACCAAATGTAGCCCCAGTTCTGTGCCTAAACCAGAAGGAGCACAGTGAGCCCTGGCCAGACACAGCTGGGAAGATACAGGGCAGCAACCTGTGTGGAAAGTCACATCATCATGGCTTTCTTCTCTACAGGCAACGATGAGTGCATAGGGTAGCTAAAACACATTGTTTGCCAAATGTATTTCCAAAGATGGAAGGATAAGTACTTGTAAAGACCAAAAGTCTGGTTGACAGTGGGAATTATTGAGGAAAAGTGTGTTCTGTGTGTTGAGGACATTTGAGAAGTTTAGTTTATTCTAGTAGAAGTAGGTAATGATGGGTTTTAATGGGATGGTTGTCATTGATGTTGGGCTTGCTCAAAACTTACATCCAATTGGCTCCTCTTACTGGTGTCTTTAGCCTAAATATCATCCCTCCCAAGACCTGCCAAAGGGAGCCAGGTCAGATAGAGGAGCGAGCCCTGAACTGGTGTGCTGACTTGTATGAGACATGACACATCCACTCTAGCCACACTTCCTGAATGCCTGCTTGGGAATGAACTTTGCCTCATGCCCACCACCACAGTGGAGTCACAGAGGAACATGCTGGTGGTCAGCTCATCTGGCAACCTCAAGGCCAGTCCCTCCCTCTCTCTGCATAAACTTGGGACAGGAGTGGGGTCCTCTCACATTCACCTTGGCACTCCATAGGAGATGTGGAACACTCACTATTAATCACAGGACCCGGGGTCTCATGTTCTTCCTTAGGCATACACCCAAGACCATTCCCAACCCTAGTCCAGCCTTTTCTGGGGAGCATGCCTCATGTGCCTGTTTCCTGACAGGTTAATTCTTCCTCTCTTTAGGCAAAACCAGCATCTTCACTTTCACTGGAGAACACAGCAACACAGAATGGCTGCAATAAGTTGACTTTTCAGATCACCCCAATTAGACAGGATGAGGGGAATATCCTTGTACCTCCCAATGTATGGATCAGTCACTTCAACCCAAATATGTCCCTACCAGAACTTTCCCCAATATTCCATCAGTCTGGCCCCAAAGATGGGGGAGCTCATTCATTATGGGCTAAGTAAAACATATCTTTGGGAAGTTTTTTTGTTTTTGTTTTTTGTTTTTTTCCAAAATTAACCCTGACCCTTTCTTGCAAGGAGTCATTTCCCTGAAATGGAAGTGACGTCTATAACCACTTCTCAAAGTCAGATACTTCAGCTCCACATGGGAAACCTGAAGATGAGTTCAGCTTGTTCGTGCTGCATGCCCCTCAGTGTGGCAGCAATGGGAGGACCGGACTGCAGGGTGGAGGACCGGAGGGGCTGAGACAGGTACAGTTGAGCAATGGCCCCGATAGACTCACCAGAAACAGGGTTGTGAGTGTGTCACAGGACAGTGAAGCTGAAGGTGGACTATGATTGCATTGTAGAAACCTTTGTAGACATCTTCTTTCTTCTCTGAAAATGGAGAATGCACTGTGGAGTTATACAAATCCATAGAGATGTTCCCCTTTAGCAAATGGCTCACGAACTGTGAGATCATGACCTGAAGCCGACGTTGGACGCTTAACCGACAGAACCACCCAGGTGCCCCTAAAATGTAAACATCATAAATCACAATCCACTGTGATTTATTTTAGGAATGCATGGGTGGTTCACAATTCACAGATAAAACAATTTTATAAATCATACTTAAAAAGATGAAGGGTAAATAGCATACGATCATCTCTATAGATGCAGACAAAGCATTTGACAAAATACATCATCTGTTCATTTTAACAACTCAACAAAGTGGGTTTAGAAAGTATATACCTTGGGGCACCTGGGTGGCTCAGTCAGTTAAGCATCCGACTTTGGCTCAGGTCATGATCTCACAGTTCGTGAGTTCGAGCCCCATGTCAGGCTCTGTGCTGACAGCTCAGAGCCTGGAGCCTGCTTCACATTCTGTGTCTCCCTCTCTCTCGGCCCCTTCCCTGCTCATGCTCTGTCTCTCTCTGTCTCAAAAATAAATAAACATTAAAAAAATTAAAAAAAAGAAAGTATATACCTCAACATGAAAAAGGCCACGTATAAAAATAAAACATGCTAACATACTCAATGGTGACAAAGTGAAAACCTTTCCTCTATGATCAGGAAGGAAGTACAGATATCTACTTTCACCATCTTTGTTCAACATAATACAAAAAGTGGTAAACATAGCAATAGGACAAGAAAAAAAAAAAAGAAAAGTCATCCAACATGGTAAGGGAGAATGCAAACTTACTATTTGCAGATGATATGATACTATATACAAAACCTCAATTAATCTACCAAGAAACCACTGGAATTGAAAATTAATTCAATAAAGTTATACAATACACAATTATTATGCAGGAGTCTGTTCATTTCTATACTCGTGATGATGTAGCAAAAAGATAAAAAATCCCGCCTACAATTGCTCCAAAAAGAAATTATAGCTGAAGACTTCCATAATCTGAGACATCCAAATCCAAAAGATATAGAGAACCCCATCAAATTCAACAAAACAAACCAAAATCAAATACATATTGTAATACAATTTGTAAAATATAGAGATACTAAAAACATCCTGAAAGTAGAAGAAAAAAGAAATCCAAATTCTAAGGAAAGACAAATGATGTTAACAGCAGACGTCCCCCACAGAAACCAAGCCAGCCGAAAGGAGTGGCATGATATATTCAACACACTGAATGGGAGAAATGTGTAGCTGAGAATACTCTATACATGAAGGCTGTCATTCAGAATAGCAGAGATAAATAGTTTCCCTGACAAACAATACTATATTGGTTCATGACCATTAAACCAGACCTTCAAGGAATAGTAAAAGGGAATTCTTTGAGTGAGAAAGACAAAAACAACAAAGACTAGAAGGAAAAAGAGAAAATCTCCGTAAGCAATGACAAAACAAACATGGCAGTAAATTAATAATTGTCAATAGTCACTCTGAATGTAGACTACATGCTCCAATCAAGAGACATAGGGTGTCAGAATGCATAAGGAAAACAACACCCGTGAATATGCTGCCTTTAAGAGAATCACTTTATACCTAAAGACACCTGCACACTGGAAGTGAAGGGATGGAGAGATATTTATCATGAAAATGGATGTCAAAAGAAAGCCAGAGGAGCAATACTTACATTAGAGAAACTAGATTTTAAACCAAAGGCTAACAAGAGATGAATAAGGTCGCTCTATCATAATAAAGAGGTCTAATTAACAAAAAGATCTAACAATTGTAAATATTTATGCCCAAATTGGAACACTCAAATACACAGAACAGTAACAAATACACAGGAAGTCATTAATAGTATTAACAGATGTTAATGCCACAATGACAGCTGTGGACAAATAATCTAAGCAGAAATCAACAAGGTAATAATTGCTATGAAAGACACACTGGACCAGATGGATTTAGCTGATATAGTCAGAACTATCCATATTAAAGAAGCAGACTACACAGTCTTTTCAAGTGCATATGGGACATTCTCCAGGGAGGATCACATACTAGGTCACAAATAAGGTCTCAATAAGTGCAAAAAGATTTAGATAATACTATGATTATTTTCTAACCACAATGCTATGAAACTGGAAGTCAGCCACAACATTTTTTTTGAAAAACCACAAATACGTGAATGTTAAACAACATACTGCTAAAGAATAAATGGACCAAATTAGAAATTTAAAAACATAATGAAAAATATATGGAAACAAATAATAATGAGAACACAGCAGTCTAAAACCTTTGGGGGGCACCTGGGTGGCTCAGTCGATTGAGCATCTGACTTCGGCTCAGGTCATGATCTCACAGTTCATGGGTTCGAGCCTCGCATCAGGCTCTGTGCTGACCACTTGCTCAGAGCCTGCAGCCTGCTTCAGATTCTGTGTCTCCTGGTCTCTCTGCCCCTCCCCCGCTCATGCTTTGGCTCACTCTGTTTCTCAAAAAAACTAAATAAATGTAAAAAAAAAATAAACCTTTGGGATGCAGCAAAAGCAGTCACAAGAATGAATGATGAGTTGAGGTGCCTGGGTGGCTCAGTTGGTTAAGAATCTGACTTCAGATCAGGTTGTGATCTTGCTGTTCAGGAGTTGAGCCCTGCATCTGGTTCTCTGCTGCCAAGCTCAGAGCCTGGAGTCTGCTTCAGATTCTATGTCTCCCTCTATCTCTGTCCCTCCCCTACTCACTCCTCTGTCTCTCTCTCAAAAGTAAATAAGCATTAAAGTTTTTTTAAAAAAAGAATGAATGATGAGTGATTTTAGCATCTTTCCATGTGTTTGTTAGCTATCTCTATATCTTCTTCAGAAAATGGCTATTACTGCCTTGTGACCATTTTTAAGTTGATTATTTGTTTTTTGGTGTTCATTTTTATAAGTTTTTTTTTAATCCATTTTGGATACTAACCCTTTATCAGGTATGATGTTGGCAATGACTTCTCCCATTCTAAAGGTTGCCTTTTAGTTTTGTTGATAATTTAGTTCACTGTGCAGAAACATTTTATATACATGAATTCCCAATACTCTATTTTTTTTATTTCTCTAGCAAAAGAGACATGTCTATTACGAAGTTGCTTCCAGAGGGGAAGATGGCGGTGTGGGAGGACACTGGGCTTACCACGTGCTGCTGATCACTTAGATTCCACCCACATCTGCCTAAATAACCCAGAAACTGCCAAAAGACTACCAGAACGGACTCTCCGGAGCCAAGTATAGACAAGAGGCCCACGGAAGAGGGTAGGAAGGACAGAGAGGTGGTTCGCAATACACGGATTGGCGGGAGGGAGCCAGGGCAGTGGAGGGGGAGCCCGCCCTGCACGGCAGAGCCCCCGAATTCTGGCTTGCAAAAGTGGAGGGGCTGGACTATGTGAGTTCTGACAGCCAGTGGGACTTAACATCTGGAATGTTAAAAGTCAACAGCTCTGCTCTCAGAGAGGAGGGAGGGTGAGAGGACTCCAGGAGGGAGAGTTGTTGAGCCCAGGAAGACAGAGCTCAGCTCAGCAGGGAACAAAGGCACTGGCAAGTGCAATTTCCCTCTCCCATTCCCCAGCTGAAATTCCAAAGGGAACCAGTTTCCATCACTGAACTTGCTTGCAGCGGGCAAATGCCCAATGTTGTGCTTCTATGGATCCATCTCTCTCACTGGCCTGTCTCCCTCATGGTGCTCTAGGGCCCCTCCCACAGGGGACCACCAGTGGCAAAGCTAGCTAAGCCTGACCCTCCAGCCCCTGTGCACCTCGCAGATCCACCCCTTCTAATACGCCCTTGGCCAGTTCCCATCGAAGCAGCACCACAAGCCTGGCAGTGTGGATGTAGCCCAGACAAGGGCCACACTACTCCACAGTGAGTACTGCCCCTGGGAGAGGGGAAGATAAGGTACACACAAGTCTGACTGTGGCCCAAGCAGTGGGCTGGGGGCAGACATCGGCTCTGACTGTGGCCCTGCCCACCAACACAAGTTACTCCAGACAGCACAGGGGAAGTGGCTGCAGTTCGGAGTCACCTCAGGGACTACCCAAAATGATGAAACGGAAGAATTCTTCTCAAAAGAAACCCCAGGAAGTAGCCACAGCTAAAGCCGAAGCGATTTAAAGCAATATAATGAAAAAATAATTTAGAACAATAGTCATAAAATTAATCGCTGGCACTGAAAGAAGCATAGAGGACAGCAAAGAATCTATTGCTACAGAGGTCAAGGGACTAAGAAATAGTCAGAAGGAGCTAAACAATACTATAAATGAGGTGCAAAATAAAATAGAGGTGGCCATAGCACGGATTGAAGAGGCAGAGGGGACAATAGGTGAATTAGAAGAGATAATTATGGAAAAAGAGAAAGCTGAGAAAAAGACAGATAAAAAAAATCCAGGAGTATGAGGGGAGAATTAGAGCACTAAGTGATGCAATCAAACGGAACAATATCCATATCATAGGAATTCCAGAAGAAGAAGAAGAGAGCTACCCCAGCTAGCTTCCTCACAGCTCCAGGGGAAAGTGGGGAGTAAAGGTGGTCCCTCCTGTATCTTCTAGTGCCTTCTCCTAGCTGGCTCCAGCCTTGTAGCCAGGCCTGGCCCCTTCCTGAATGTTCATACCTACTTCATTCAAGGAGTGGAGCGATCCAGGACTGCCTGGAAGCACCTCAGTGCCAGGCAGTGCCAAGAGCTCCCTGATGGGTGTGAGATTCTAATTACCACCTCGTGGCTGGAGGCCGTTGCCCTCCTCAGCCCTGTGAGCAGTGGCTCCTCTTCTAACCCAGGTAATTTTCCTTGTAAAGGTTGGGTTGTGCCCCGCCCACCACGTGGTCTTAGGCTGAGCCGCAAAATCTGTGGGGTGCTGGCCCTAGGAGGGCACGGGCCTACTACCGGGCCTTCTAGGGACAATTCCTGGATCTGTGCACAGCAAACCCCAATAATGCGAGAGGTTATGGGTCATCTCAGAGGGTTGTTGCCATGCTCAAATAAGCAAACGTGGGGCGCCTGGGTGGCTCAGTCGGTTAAGCGGCCGACTTCGGCTTAGGTCCTGATCTCCCGGTCTGTGAGTTCGAGCCCCGCGTTGGGCTCTGTGCTGACAGCTCAGAGCCTGGAGACTGTTTCAGAGTGTGTGTCTCCGTCTCTCTGACCCTCCCCCGTTCATGCTCTGTCTCTCTCTGTCTCAAAAATAAATAAACATTAAAAAAAAATCAAATAAGCAAACGTATGCAAACTTTTACTTTTCATGTAAGTTGTTATGGACTAAAATGCTGCCACAGGGTTAATACTGTAAATGCTAGCTGTCGCTATTGTTGGATTTTAAATTGTAATTTTCTTAGGTCCAAGTTGTCCCAAAGCAGCCAGAAGACCTCCTGAGCATGCTGTCCAGAGCCACATGATGGAGCATCTTGCTTTCAGTCCCTAACACCCCTGGGGGCAGGCAGGGGACAGGCTGTTACATTCAGTATACAGGTGAAGAAGCTGAGGCTCATGCAGGGGGTGTCCTCATCCCCAGGGGACACTGCTCAGGCCCTTCCAGCCTGCCTGAGTGACCCTGACATCTACCTATGCAGCTTCTGTGTGAGGGGCTGGAGGGGGTGCAGGTGTACAGATCCCACCACTCCCTTGCTCCCTCCAGGACTTTCAGGCTCTGAAGCCAAATAAAGCACCAAAGCTCTCTCAGAGCCTGTGGCCTGGACAAGGGATACCAAACAGAGTTTCTCCTCTCCCAAATCCAGAGGGCTGGTGTCTATGGGAAAATCCCTAACTCTGCTCACCAAGTAGCTGCAGGTACACACACAGCTAACCTGACTCAGCCACCCCATGGTCGAGTGGACACACACTGCATACAGCCCACACTGACCCCTGCTGCGTGCTGACTCTGCCACTGTGAGCGGAGCCCACGGAAGGCCAGCCCTCATCAGCAGTACCCTTCCTCCCTTGAGGAGGTACCAGTCCTGGGTGGGCAGAGGGCCCAACGGGGCACCTGTCTCCTCCTCTACAGTCCACAGGCCCCACCTGGAACACGCCCAGACCCACCTGGGCAGGCTTGATCGCCACTGTGTTCCCAGCAGCCAGGCAGTCAGCCGTCTTCCAGGAGAGCATCAGCAGGGGATAGTTCCAGGGTATGACGATGCCACAGACCCTGTGGTACAAAGAAGTGGGTCTTCGTCTCTCCACTCGGCCTGGGTGCCAGACTGCATCTGCCAGCTGCTTCCTCTCCCCAAGCCTGACCCCTTTTCCACTCCAAGCATCTTGATATGGTGCCCAAGGTCCCCCTGAGAGAGCTCATCCCTGGCCTTCCAGTCCCTGATGGGGCAGTATGTCCGGCGTGGCAATAGCCCCTCTTCCTGGCAGGGCGCAATGCCAGGGAACATGGTTTCTCATTGGAACTGTCAGACCTGCCTAAGGACAGTCCAGTAGGGCATGACACCAGGCAGTGAGGGGTTGACAGCAGGCAGGGCCAGGGAGAAGGACAGGGATCACCCAGGTGGGCAGAGAGAATATGGGAGAGAGTTGGAAATGGGTGGGCCAGGAGGAAGTCAGCGAGAGTCCTCTTGGGTGAGGCCAGGGTGTAGTTCCATAGAGAAAAGGAAGCAGTTAGCTGAGAAGGCCTAACAAGGCTTGTCTGCTCTGCATTAAGAGATTGTACCCAGCATCTCTGTGCCCCCTTGGTCCCAGACAAAGCCTCTGGGTGAGCAGTGTCTCCATCAAAGGGAAGCCCCTCATGGTCCTGGGGGGCCTAATGATGACACGTGTGGTCCCAGCAGCCTGCTTTCCCCTGACTCCTGTAAAACACAGGGCACTGTCTTTATCAGTGTCAGACAATTAATGAGCCCGTCCACACAGAATTGCTCAGGCTACCTAGCTTGATTTCTTCATCATATTAATGATCATAATCACCACAGAATGTTTCCCAAAAGATGACTTAGCTGAACCCAGGAAGGGGGAAGAGCGTGTGTGAAGGCTGAGGTTAAGACAATCTGGGGACCAGCACACCATCCTGGGAACAACAGGGTATACTCAGGGGTTTGGAGAGCCACTCCCCACCCCATGTACACCCAGCAGACCCAACAGGATGAGAAAGCGGAGGAAGCACGGTGAGAGTGTCTAGAGAAGAGGGTGAGGTCATCAGGATTGTGGGGGCTCCAAAGGAGAATGGACGTCAGGAAGTCCCACTGTCATGGCTGAACTGTACTCCCCAAAATTCGCAGTTGAAATGCTAACTCCAGAACGTCCTTATTTGGAAATTGGGCCATCCCAGATGTAATTAGGTAAGACGAGGTCATACTGAAATAGGGTGTGTACCTAACCCAATAGGACTGATGTCCTTCAAAAAACAGCCATGTGAACAGACAGACATGCACAAGGAGGACACGAAGTGAACATGAGGGCAGAGATTGGGGAACACCCAAGACTGCCAGTAAGCCACCAGAAGCTGGGGGAGACGCCTGGAGCAGATTCTCCCGCATACCCTCGGAAACAACCTGAATCTGGAACTTCCAGCCCCAGAATGCTAAGGCAACAAATGTGTGTTGCTTGAGTCTCTTAGTTTCAGTACTTTGTTATGGCAACTCTAGCAGACACATAAACCCGCCCATATAGGGACAACTTTCCCTGTCCCCCAACTCCTGGGAGGCTCTGCATTAGTATCCTCCTCAGTCTGATGGGGACAGACTCCTTGGGAGGCATCTGCAAGAGCAGTGACCATGCAGATTCCTGTGGCTGTCAGCCAGGTGGCCCCTGGTCTCCCTGCCCAGCCCTTCTCAGGCCTGCACAAAAGGAAAGGGCTCCAAGCACATGGGCTATATAGGACTCTCACTCTACACTCTGACACCTGGGCAGGGGAGTTCCTTGTTGTGGGGGCCTGTCCTGGGGCATCATCTACATATGTGTCCTCTGGGGGACAGGCTGGGTGGGAAGCCCTGCCCTGAGTCAGTGCCACATCCCACCCAGGCTGCCCCCTCTCTGGGAGCTACAGGACAGGGTTTTCCTGTATCCACAGCCCACTCTCCCAACAAGGGCTGCTCTCACCAGCAGGCCTGTCCTTCAGGACCTGGTGTGGTCATCTGTACTCATTTCTCTCAATGCAAATGACATCTGAACACATTCTCCTTCTGACACCCCCCCCCCACATTCCCAAAGAAGCTGAGTGCCCTTGAACACAACCCACAGGGATGTGAGGTCCCTGCTGGTGGATCCCAGAGGCCCCACATTGTAAGGGGCACAGGGTAGGTGGGAATGCTTGCTGGGTGCTGACCACACTGGGCCTCTGGTGCACATTTGGTGATTTTAGAGGGCATTCGTCAGTGTGCTTCCCTCACACGAGTTTCTCCTGGAGCTGTTCCACGTGGTCCTCATAGCTCTCACTGTCCCATGCCTTCGCACAGCCACACGCCATGCCCTGGTTAGGAGGCCGCAGAGTTCAGCATGGGTTGTGCAGGGGTTTGCTGTCAAGGCCCCAGAACAGCTTCTGTGAGTGCTCTTGGGTTTGTCTCCTTGAGCACCTGTGCCAGTGAGTCACCATAGTTGTGCCTGTGGCAGGGTACATTTGGAGACTGAAAAGTCACTGCCAAGTTGCCTTTCACAAAGGTGGACCCTCTGCTTCTCCCACCCCCCACAAACAGCGTGAGGAGACTTCTCTCTCCCTAGGCCTTGGGACCATCTGATGGTGAGGCATAGCCCCTCACGTCTGGGTTTAACATCATTTCCCCAATTCCTAGTGTTTTCTATGTTGATTAGGCAGGTGCCTGTCTACTGTTGAGCACTAGTTCCCATCCTTTGTCTATTTCTCTATTATTTTTACACTGCTCCTTGGTGCCCTGTAGTTCTTAATTTTATGCATATTCATTATTATAATCTTTGCACATAAAATTTTTCAGGTGTGCCCTCTGTTTCCCACTATGTCGCTGACTGATACACGGCTATTGTGGGGCTTAAGTAAAATTATACTTATAAGGTCATTGAAACAGTGCTTGGCACGGAGCAGGTACTTTAAATGTGAAAGCTGTCTTATTTGCTAGGATATAAGTCCCCCGAGGGCAGGCAATGCCATCAGTTTTAGTCATCGTTGTATATCCTGCGCCTGAAATGTATGGCATTTAGTAATCGGTGAATAAATAGTGTTTGATAGATGCGTAAAAAGGGGATGAACACTCACACTACAAATTGCGCAAAAAGTGCCTAGTGTGTGGTGAGTCTTTGCCTGGCGCTGTGATTCACCCAATAGGCTCCTTCCTGGTCAAGGCCAGGTTGTGGCTTGCTCTGGCCTGATTGATGGGGATGGTGGAGTCCTGGAAGAAGCAAGGGGAGTCACTGGTAGGGGGCTCCATTGTTTCTTTCCCCTTTCCCCCTGGGCAGCCAGACTGTGCTTGGGGCTCAGAAAGGAACAGGGTCTTGTCTCCATCCCGAAATCTCCGTGACCGAGACAGGTAGGAGACCCAAACCTTCCAGACTGGGAATGACAGAGGTATCTGAGGACTTCAGGTCCAGGTGGAGAAGGCAGCCATGAGGGGCAAGGTGCCTCCTGCACTGAGCCTGGCAAAATCCTCAGACAAGAAGCTGGTCTGGGTACAGGTAAGGTCTCTGGTTTTGAAACTGGTGCAGAGAAGGGAGGAGTTGGGGGGCCAAACTGTCTCTGGAGGCTGTGCTGGCCCAGGAGGCCCCAGCTGGGGGTTGGCTCCAGCCAAGAGTGATGCAGCAGCAGAAGGAGAAACAGATGTTAGGCCTGCCATAATACATGCACCTCTCAGCCCCATGGAGAGGATAAGAGGCATGGAGCCCATTCTGGCAGACCCCAGTGAACTTGTTGGTGATGGATATCTCTGGGGAAGGGTTGACCCATCCCTGCCTCTGGTGGGAAAACCTCTGAAAATGGCTCCCAAGGTCACATCCTGATGCCTAGTATCCAGGAGCTGTGGGCCACCCCTTCCGCAAAGATGCAGAATGGCACAGTTGACCTTAGGATAGGGAGGCGATGCAGATAACCCCAGCATGGCCTCAGGAGCCTCCATAAAGTCAGTTTTCTCCAGTTTAAGAGACTCAGAAGGACGCCAAACCTGAGAAAGGCAAGAGGACTGGGGGGCCAGAGCGAGGCCAGAGCAGGGCCTGCAATAGCCTCGGCCAGCAGCCAGCAAGGACCTGGACCTTCAGTCCTACCACAACAGGAGCTGATTTCTGCCAACACCTGAACAGGCCTACAGGCAGGGTTTCCCCAGACCTCCAGATAAAGCCCAGCCTGGTTATACCTTGACACTGACCTTGTGAAATCCTGGCATGGAACCTAGCCAAGCCTGCCTGAATTTCCCATCTGCAGAAATGAGAGCTGATGGGTTGTTTTAAACCAATACACTGGGGTCATCTGTTATGCAGCATGTAGGCTAACACACTGCCCTAGTTTCCTGCTGACCCCAGCCTGCCTGTGTGAGCTCTCACTTGGTGGGCAAGAGCTTCAGTCCCACGTGAATTTTGTCACACCAGCAAGCAAAGTAGTGGAAGGTCTGGATGGACATGACCAGGTGGGTCTTCAGGGCAGGTGTGTAGGCAGCATCTGCATCCAGAGCCTTGATGGTGGCCAGCTCTTCCTTATGCTCTTCCATGAGGTCCGCCAATGAGGTCAAGGGGTGGGGGAAGGGAGGGAGATTGGCTCAGGATGCGACCAGCCTTGCCTATTCTTTCAGGGTCCTTCGTCAATGAACAAGGGGCTCTGGCCTGCACAGCTAGCTCTGCCACACTCAGATGTGCTGACCTCAGTTTCCTGATCTATGAAATGGGACAGTAAGGTTTACTTTGCTGGATGGCTATGACGATGATGCCCTTCTGTCCCTCTCTCCTCTCCTCTCTTTTCCTTTCTTCCTTTGTAAAATATGGATGGAGTAACTCTTTTATAACACACGTGATTCTGCAAAGCAGTCCCTCTGCCTCTATAATAAGGAGGTCGCCATCCAAAAAGGCCACCCTCTCTGTCTCTGGACAGCCTTGACCAGGGGACAGCATGTCCAGCTCAAGCGCCAGCAGATCCAGTGGAGTGAGCCCCCAAGGATGGCATCTGTCGGGAGGTAGAGGGGGGATGATGGGAGAGATTCAAGGGAAGGTTCGTCTACACAGGCCTCCTGAAGTGTGAGCTCTATGAAATCCAGTTGCCCTCCTGTGATTCCGGTGGGTGTGCTTCTGTGGACAGCCTAGGAATTAGGACTGTGCCCCCTTCTCTGATATAACGGAGCCCAAAAAGCAGAGTGCCCAGGGGACAGGGTGTCCAGAGGAAGGTGGAGGCCACAGACCCAGAGCAGCTCTCAAACTTGTGCACGGGGGAGCTCTGGCCCAGAGATAAGTCTGGGACAAAAGACTGCTGACCAGCTCCTCTCTGCATTCAGCCATGGCATGGCATAAACACCCCAAGTACACACTCACACTCCCTGGGAAGCCAACCCTAATTCCTGCCCACTCCTCACCAATAACATATCCCTCCAGTGTCCTGATAGCATCCTCGACCTTTCTTCAAACCTTGCATGACTGTTACAGATATTCACTTAGTTGAGCATTCCAGTACTATTTGCTTCTCCCTGAGGCCTGGGACAGGATTTGGTCCCCTGTTCCCTACTGGACCTGCTACACCCACGGGGCACACAGTCAGTATGTAGCATAAGGCTTGTGAGTGAAACTGTGGGCTGGACAGACACAAGCAATCTAGTGGCGTAGCCACACGGTTACCTCAGACACAGTGACACACCCAGGTAATTTTCTAGTTAAGAATAGCAAAGGTGTAAATCACTTTTTGAGAAGCTTGATAGACCAAATAAGAAAAACACCATGTTGTGGCACTTCAAAGACCAGGGTTCTATCAACTAGAAAAACAGATGTGTCACAGGTATAAATCTGTATTATAAACAAGCCAAAGTTGGTCTTTGTGTATTGGCCTCTAGTTGTTCAAGTCTTCACTGCAGGGTGAGACCTGTCAGCTTAAATGCTTGCTGGATACCCATTTATGTCTCCAATTATTTTAAATGTAGTCCACACGAGCAGACTTTAGCTGTTTGAAGTCTTCTTGCTTTGCATCACCCACTTGACAGCTATTATCGTTGGAGAGATGGACTATGCATTTACAGCTGCTGCCTTCCCAGACCTCTGACCCAAAGATCCCTGCTCTGCTGCTGAATAACTTTGCCAGGACTCGGGAGCCCGCCCTGTCTGATCACCCAACCTCCAAAAGTTCCTTTGCACCCTTCCCATTTTGAGTAGAGACCACCCCACTACCGTCTCTGGATGGTCTCCCACTAAGGGGATGTCGCATCCTGAAGCCTGTTGCATGTTTCTACTTCTCATAGTCCTATCTTTTCCCTCGATCAGCCCCAAGTACCTCCAATTCTTCCAGACAATGTCACTTGCACGTGATGTGGCCATCTCATAAAGCCCTGAAGTAACTATCACCTGAGCACACCATTTGGGAGGCTCAACGAGAACTGAGTAGGATTGTTCACTGTCAACTTTGTTGAGCTGTACCTTTGCCTCCAGCATCCTGTCTACAGAAAGCACCAGGGGGGAAGGCATTGAAGCAACCACCATCATCCCAGAGGTCCTCAGGACAGTCATGAGGAATGGTAAGTGTGGGCTGCCACACAGGCTCAGCCTCACTCCCATCAACCTGGGCCACCACCAGATTCTTGTCTGTGAACCTAAGGAAGTGTCTAAACAAAAGGTGACAGCTTCCTACAGACTCTGCCACCAGCTCTTGGTGGCCCCACTCTGGCAGCTGTGGACACTGGCCTCTAGGTTCCTGAGAGGCTCTATCTTCTCCCTCAATGGTTCTTGGGGCCTGTCTAGTGACTTTCTCTAACCACTTTTCTGGGTTTTTCTTCCTAGTATCTCTCACAATTGCATAATGTCTCAACCCTCTAATGTATTCTGTATTCCATAATATGTATCCATGGTGGTCTAGTTTCCTCATTGAACCAGGGGCTGCTCCCTTCTGAGCCAGCAATGGGCGAACCTCCACCATGGGGACTGGGAGGTTGAATGAGGCAGCAAGGCCAGCACCCTGCTTGTTACCACAGGCACGGTACACCCTCCCTGCCCAAGGGCCCAGCACCCAGGCAACCCTGTCCAGACAGCTTCCCTTCAGGGATTCCCCAAACAGGCTTCAAAGTGGTAGCAGCTCATGTTTCTGCCTGAGGATCCCCTTGTTTGTATCCCCACACCCGGTCTACCCCTTTGTCAATTATTTTCTTTAAACTCCCTTCTTTAAGGAGGAGTTTCTTTAAACTCCCTTCAACTGACCCATTTGAGCATGCTGTTTTTTGCAGCCCCTGAGGGATGCTATAGGTAGGGCAAAACGGAAAACTGAGTATGCACCTGTAGGAGTAAGTGTTGTTTCAGGTAGGTGTGTGTTTGTGTGTGTGTGCGTGCGTGCGTGTGCGTGAATATGATATGCGCATACTGGGTCATGACATAAAAAGGTCAAGGTCCAGAAAATCTGACAAACATGGGATTCAAGGAAGAGTTCCCAACAGTGGGGTGTCACATATTCAAGAAGGGAACGCCCATGCTGAGATTATTGTTGACACGTGGAGGGGGAAGGAATGGCTTCATTTCTTGCATGGGGATGTTAGCTCTGGTCCCAGTCTCTGAAGCAGGCTCCAGACCTTTGGAATCCTCCCTCCTCCCAGCTCCAGCTCCCCTCTGGGCCATTCCTGTGGAGGGAGTGTAAACTGACTGCAACCATTCTGTGTGCAAGTAGAGGCTCCCTAAGCCAGGATCCCAGACAACAAGTGGAGTAGATGAGAGAGGAGGCCTTGGAGGGGGAAGGTGGAGGGAGAGCAGGAGGGAGTGCAGGAAGTGTACTCACACATCCATCTGTTGGGTTGACGGTCTCCTAGGTCTTGGCACCCCAAACACATCCCCAGTGAAGAGCTGTGGGCATCTGGAGGGTCAGCTTTTTCACCACCTTTTCCACCTGGGAAGGGAATTTTTGCACAGATTCAGTGCAGTGTGGAGTCTTCACAAGGTGCATTAGTGACAGATATGAACCAACAGAGACACATAGGAAACACAGACAGATAGATATCCACTCATGCACACACGTGCACGCGCGCGCACACACACACACACACACACACACACACATACACACACACACAGAGCCAAGGGGCCAGGGCTCACGGCCCCTTGGCCTTGTCAGGTCTCTTTAGCCAAATCCAGTCCTGCTGCCCTCCTTATCCCAGGGAGCTATTATGTAGGCAGCGGTGGCAGCTGAGCAATAAGAAGCGATGATGAGCATGGAATCTGAGGTCAGGCTGCTTGGGCTGCAACCCCTGTCCTGCCACTTACCTGCTGTGTGATCTCAGACTGGTTGCTAGGCATCTGCAAGTAGGAAGTGCCAGTTGGCAGACAGACACTTGTGAGTCACCAGACATGACACCAACTCCATCGCTCACTTCCCTGTAGACCTGAAATTCCAGACGGAATGGCATCCTCTGAAACACCATCTGTCTCCTGAAATCTGTTCATCAGTCATCTGACCACAATCCTAAGGCCAACCTGGTATCCATCCTGGCCACCTACACTTTCTTCATCAGCTTTTGATCCAAACAAACTATCCCAAATTTAATTCCTATAGCAGCTCGTAGCCTGCCAAGACACCTCAGGATGATTTTTCAAGAGTTTCTTTTAAAAATATGCTTGCAGGGGTGCTTGGGTGATCTCAAGATTCGGGAGTTCGTACCCTGCATTGGGCTCTCCACGGTCCACACAGAATCTACTTCAGATACTCTGCCACCTGCCTCTTTGTCCCTCCCCACATACTCTCTCTCTAAAAATTGAATACAACATTTAAAAATTAAAAATAAGTTTGTAATTATACCATCACACTTCCATATATGCAAGTTGAATGTATAAGATCACTTGTTTCCCTTATTGGGAAAATGTTCTCAATTACTCATTCTCTCTTTCTCTCCTTCTCTTTCCATATAGCTACCTCCCTCTCTCCCTTTCTCTCTTTCTTTTGACATTTCAACAAAAAGAATTTAATGCATGCAGTTGGTTGCACAGGTGATGAAAGAGCTGAGAAGCTATGAGTCAAACCAGAGATTAATAACAGCAGGAAGCCCCTGCCATTACTAGACTAAAAGGACAAATGGAGGAAGTGGTGGTCCCAGAACTAGGGTTTAGGGTCCGCCAGCAAAACTAGAATACTGGAAGGGTGATCTGGTGGAGGCTGGAGCCACAGCAGCAAGGAGGAAACTGCTTGGAAAAAACACCATAGGACACAGAGGGTAGGAAGTACTCTGTAAATGCCACTTCTTAATATCCTACTCTCATATCTTTGGGGGTCAGACTTTGTCCCATAGACAACAATTTCCTCTGTTGCATTTGCTAACTGTGCTGGCAGCCTCAGGCTATCAGAGTTACCAGGGAGAGTTTGGGATATTGAAGGTGGGCTCTTGAGTGCCCTGGATTCTGGGATGCTGTTTTTCCCCATGTGTCATTGAGATCACGGATGTGAGTGTTTGAGAGGTCTGCAGGGCCAAGCCCACGTGGAGGGGCCCAGGACTCACAGAGTCAATGATGCACTCGCTCTCTTTGTTGTCCCCTTGTAGCTTCCTCACTAATAGTTGGATGAAGTCCCCAAAGGTTGTTGCCACATAAACATCCTCATTTTCTAATTCCAGTTCATAACACATCTCCTTCATTTCCTCAACCAGTCTGGAGAAAAGAAGATGGGAAAGTGGGTGCATGGAAGAGGCTTGGCAGACCTGCATCATTCTAGCGGCAGAGGTTATGGTGCCAAACATTTATCCAGAAGGAAACTTCATCTCAACAACCAAACTGTCGGTGTTAATCTTGAACTGGGGTTAAGAGCCCAGTCCATGGATTCACAAGGCCCTAGTTTCAACCTATGGCTCCACTACTTACTAATACCTGACCTTGAACAAGTGGAAAACTCCGAGCTTTAGTTTCTTCACCTGCAAAACTGCAATAATAGCTCCTCTACTATTTTCTGATAAGTAAATGAGATCATCTACATTTTGAGAATAATCAATAGGAGATTAAGAATAGTCACTGAAAGATATGTTAAAAGAATGAAAAGGTTGACACTCCTCAGCGGCTCAGGAGGTTAAGAGTTCAACTCTTGATTTAGGCTCAGGTCATGATCCCAGGGTCATGGCATAGAGCTCCACACTGAGTTCTGCACTGAGCGTGGAGCCTGCTTAAAATTCTGTTTCTCCCCCTCCGCCCCTCTCCTCCAATCTCTCATTCTCTCACTCTCTAAAAAATAATAATAATAAAAAGAATGAAAAGGCAAACCACAGATTGGGGGAAAATATTTCCAAATAAAATATCTAATAAAGGAGTTTTACTCAGAATATATAAAGATGTCTCAATTTTCAATACTAAGAAAAAAACAAACAATCCAAGTGAAAATGGGCAAAAGATTGAACAGATCCTTCGCCAAAGAAGAAATGCAGATGGAAAAAGCATATGAAAATATGTTCAACATCACAAGTTATTAGGGAAATGCAAATTAAAATGACAATGGGATATGTCTACACAATTACCAGAATATCTAAAATTAAAGTCTGACTATATGTATCGCTGGTAAAGATACAGAGCAACTGATCTCTCACACACTTCTGGTGGGATTGTTTAAAATGGTACTTTGGGGGGCGCCTGGGTGGCTCAGTCGGTTAAGCCTCCGACTTCAGCTCAGGACACGATCTCACTGTCCGTGAGTTCGAGCCCCGCGTCGGGCTCTGGGCTGATGGCTCAGAGCCTGGAGCCTGCTTCCGATTCTGTGTCTCCCTCTCTCTCTGCCCCTCCCCCGTTCATGCTCTGTCTCTCTCTGTCTCAAAAATAAATCAACCTTAAAAAAAAAATTTAAAATGGTACTTTGGAAACCATGCTGGAGAGCAGTTTGGCAGTTTCCTAAAAATTAAACATGTACTTCCCATTTCACTCCCAGATATCTACTCAAGAGAAGTAAAAACCTACCTACAGAAAGAAAATGGTAGAGTAGGAAGCTCCAAAGATCCATTCCTCCACATCCACAGGTATTGAACTGGCATAATTGTCTGAATCAAATGTTCTGGAACTCTACGAGTGAGTCAAACATTTGAAACACCCAGGGAAGAAGATGATGAAGAGGCTGGTAAATGTTAGCAAATTTCAGCATTTGGTGGGGTGTTACTCCCCATCCTCCTGGTAGGAGGCATTGGGGGAAGCTGAGCTTGCTCCTGGTACAGCTTTCTGGAGCCAGGGTGGGCAGTAAGGACCTTCCCCTCCCTACATCTAGATTGTGTGTTCTTCGGGCCGATGCTCCTTTTGATCACTGAGGGGCCAGCACAAAAACTGGCAGCCACAGTTTTAACCCTCAAAGACTGAAGAAGCTCCCAGGAGATTTAAAAAGGCTGTACTTTCCCCCTGCTCTTTTGGGAGTCTGACATTTAAGAAAACTGTTTTTAGGCCACTGGCTGATCACAGAGATAACAGAAAGTAAACTTCAATTACTACATACAATGAGGAATAGACACTTTACAAAAAAAGAAAAGAAAAGAAAAGAAAAGAAAAGAAAAGAAAAGAAAGAACAAGTTTGGAAAAGTCACAAATGGATAAATTCAACCCTTCACAAGCAAGACTTAGCAATCACTGAAGGCTGAGAGGATTACTTTTTCAGAATTACACGACACTCAAAATGTCCAGTTTTGAACAAAAAATAGTAAAACACACAAAGAAACAGGCAAATACAGCTCATTTGCAGGAAAAATATAAGAATTTAGAAATAATCATCCTCTAGGAAGACTAAATATTAGACTTATTTGTCAAAGATGCTAAATCAACTCTCTTAAAGATGTACAATGAATTTAAAGGAAACCTTGGACAAAGAACTAAAGGGAATAAGGAAAATAATGTAAGAAAAACATGAGAATATCAATAAAGACATAGGAAATTTAATAATAAACCAAACAAATTCTCAAGCTGAGTACAATAGCTACAACTAAACACTCAGTAGAGAGGTTCAGTATCAGATTTGAGCAAGCAGAAGAAAGGATTGGTGAACTTGAAATTATCCAGTCTGAAGAGAAGAAGGAAAAAAAGGATGAATAAAAATGAACAGTCTGTGGGACATCATCAAAGTCATCAACATTCTCATTTTAGGAGTTCCAAAGAAGAGGAGAGATAGAAAGGGCAGATAAAATATTTGAAGAAATCACGTTCCAAAAGTTCTCAAGTCTGAGGAAATACATGAATGTATACATCCAAGAAGATCAATCAATTCCAAGGAGGATAAACTCGAAGAGATTTACACCATGACACATTTTACAGTCAACTTGTTGAAACCCAAAGAAGGAATTTAGAAAGCAGGAAGAGAAAACTAATTCATCACCTACAAAGGATCCTCCCTAAAATGAAGAGCTGATTTCCCTTGGGGTGCCTGGGTGGCTCAGACGCTTGAGCACTGAGTCTGGCCCAGGTCAGGATCTCATGGCTGTGGATTTGAGCCCCATATCAGGCTCTGCATTGACAGTGTAGAGCCTGCTTGAGATTCTGTCTCTTTCTCTCTCTCTCTGCCCCTCTCCCACTACCAGTTTCTCTCAAAAATAAAATTTTAAGAACATTTAAAAAGTTATTAATACAAAAAAAAAAGGAGCACTAAAGAGAATTTCTTGGGCTAAAATGAAAGGACACTAAAGAGTATAACTCCAAGTCATAAGAAAAAAGGTAAGGTTACCATAAGAACACTGGTAAAGGTAACCACAGGGGTAAATATGAAAGCCAGTATTAGTGTACTTTTGGTATCGTTTGCAACTTCTCTCTTTTTCTATATAATAGCCAAATGCAGAACACAATTATTTTAAATCAATATTAATGGCTATGAAATGCATAAAGATTAATCTGTGACAACACTAGTTGGGGTAGGAATAGAGACATACAGGATCAGAGTATACACTATTGAAACTAAATCAGCATTATGTAAATTACACTCTTATATGTTAATTGTAATAACTTTTAAAAAAGGAATCAAAGTGGTATAGTACCCAGAAAAGGGAGGGCAGTAATAAAGAAACTGAGGAACAGAAAGCATAAAAGATGTACTAAAAACAAACAGGTAAAGAGAAGTAAATCCTTCTTTATTACCAAACTTGTTAAATGAAAATAACCCTCTTATTAAAACATAAATTGAAATGTGGGATAAAATACATCCTCCATCCAGATGCTAGACATTCACTTTAGATGTAAGTACACACAACAAATTAAAAGTAAAAAGATGGAAAATGTATCTCATGCAAAGAGTAACCAAAAGACAGCTGGGTTTCTATATTACTATCAGAAAAAAATAGACTTTAGGGGCGCCTGGGTGGCTCAGTCGGTTGAGCATCTGACTTCGACTCACATCATGCTCTCGGGATCCATGAGTTCGAGTCCCACTCGGGCTCTGTGCTGACAGCTCGGAGACTGGAGCCTGGAGCCTGGAGCCTGCTTCAGATTCTGTGTGTGTCTCTCTGCGCCCCTCCCCCACTCATGCTCGTGCTCTCTCTCTCTTTCTGTCAAAAATAAGTAAATATTAAACATATTTTTAAAAAGGAAAAAGAAAAAAATAGACTCTAAATCAAAACAGGTTATGAGAAACAGAGACTATTAATAAAATGTTCAACACAACAAGAGGATATAACAATTATAAACATACAGGCACCAACAACACAGCCCCCAATATATATATAGCAAAACCTGAAGGAGAGATAGACTTTTCTACAATAGTAGTTGGAGACTAAATTGCCTAACTTTCAATAATGGATGCAACAACCAGAGAGATGAGAAATAAAGAAACAGAGGAATTAAACAATGCTATAAACCAATTGTATACATACAGAACCAACATATACAGAATACTCTACCCAAGAAGAGAAGAATTCACATTCTTCTCAAGAAAACATGGAATATTCTCCGGGATACTATTTGTTAGGCTATACAAGAAGTCTTTTTGCTGTGGTTTTTTATTTGTTTGTTTATTTTTCTGAGAGAGAGAGTGCGAGCAGGGAAGGAGCAGAGAGAGAGACACACACAGAATCTGTAAAAGGCTCCAGGCTCTGAGCTGTCAGCACAGAGCCCGACATGGTGCTCAAAGCCACCAATCGAGTGATCATGACCTGAGCCAAAGTGACATGCCTAACCAACTGAACCACCCAGGTTCCCCAGGCTACACAATAAGTCTTAATACATTTTGAAAGCTTCCAAACTTATACAACATCTTTTCTGATCTCAGTGGAACACAGCTAGAAATCAGTTGCCAAAGAAAAATTGGAAAATTCACAAATAGGTAGACATTGAATGGCACACGCTTAAACAACCAATGGGTGAAAGAAGAAATCACAAGGAAAATGAAAATGCCTTTAGTCAAAGACAAACAAAAACACAACATACCAAAACTCATGGGCTTAACAAAGGTAGTGCAGGGAAATCTGTATCTGTAAATGCATACACTGAAAAAGATCTCAAGTCAATACCGTAATTGTACATCTTAAGGAATTTTTTAAAAGGGTAACCTAAACTCAAAACCAGTAGAAGGAAGGAAATAATAAAGATTAGAGCAGATACAGATAAAAGAGAGAATAAAAGGACAATACAGAAAATCACTGAAACCAAAGTTGGTTCCTTGAAAAAAAAATCAACAAAACTGACAAACAGGACTGACCAAAAAAAGAAAAACAGAAAAATACTTAAATTACTAGAATCAGAAATGAAAGTGATTATACCAATTATACACAAATAAAAAGGATAAGAGAATACTGTGATAAATTATACACCAAAAATTTGATTACCTAGGTGAAATGGACAAATTGCTAGAAACATGCAATCAACATAAACTAACTCATGAAGAAGTAAAAAATCTGAATAGACCCATAAATAGTAAAGAGATTAAATCAATAATCACAAAACCCCCAACAAAGAAAAGCCTGGGGCTGAATGACTTCACCAATCCTTCTCAAAATCATCCCTCCCATAAAAACTGAAGAAGAATGAATATGTCCCGATTAATTCGATGAGGCCCAAAATACCCTGATACCAATGCCAGAAAAAGACACTACAAGGAAAGAAAACTCCAGGCCAATATTCCTGATGAATAAAAATGCAAAAAACCTCCATAAAATACTAGCAAGCTGAATTCACTGTGAACAAGTGGAATTCTCAGTTGCAAGGATGGTTTACCTTATGGTCAACAGGGCAAGGTTTCAGTTATACACGATGAACAAGTTCTGGAGGTCTAATGTACATCAGATTGACTACAGTTAATAATATTGTATTGCGTACTAGAAATTTGCCATAAGAGTAGCTCTCAGGAGCCCCTGGGTGGCTAAGTCGATTAAGTGTCCGACTTCAGCTCAAGTCATGTTCTCTCAGTTCATGAGTTCGAGTCCCACATCGGGCTCAGAGCCTAGAGCTTGCTTCAGATTCATTTCCCTCTTTCTCTACCCCTCTCTTGCTTATGCTCTGTCTCTCTTTGTGTCTCAAAAATAAATAAATGGTAAAAAAATTTAAAAAAGAGTAGTTCTCAGATGCTCTCACTGCCAAAAAATAAAAGTAACTATGTGAGATGGACATGTTAATTGGTTTGATTGTAATAATCATTTAACTATATATATATGTATATATATATATATATATGTATATATATATATAACTATATATATAACTATATATATAGCTATATATAGTTATATATATATAACATAACTATGTATGTATGTAAATATATCTCAAAGTATACTATTTTATACCTTAAATATTTACATTTTATTAAATAAAGTAAAAATAATAAAATGACTTTTAAGCTATGAAGCAAGAAAAGGCAGTAATGGAGGAAGAAAGGCTTATTTGCTTACATAAGAAGCACAACTGGGTTCTGTCCTCAGTGCCTCTTGCATGATCAGATAAAATTATCCCCAGGTTTTTGATTTAAGGTAGAAATCAGTTAGCTACAGCCTATTTTTATAAATAAAGTTTGATTGGAACACACACATGCAAAGATTTAACATCCTCCCCACTGCCCCCCCTCAAAAAAAAACCCCAGCATATTATATATTTAAAAAAGAAAAAACCTTGACATATTATTGGTGCTAAAAAGCAAACACCACAGTGTTTCAGGGTATAAAAGCAATATGTGAAAATCAGTAGCATTTCTATACAGTAGAAATGAACACTACAAAAATGGAATTAAGGAAACAATTTCACTTACAATCGCATCAAAAGGAATAAAATAGCAATAAAGTACCAAGGAGACAACAGAGTTGTGCACTGAGAACTGTAATGTATTGCTGAAGGAAATTTTAAAAGGCCTGAATAAAATGAAAAAAAAAATCTTCATTTCCCTCAATTAGAAGATTTAATATTGTTCGGACGAACCACTACGCAAAGTGATCTTCAGTTTCAACGATACCTCTATTAAAATCTGAACATGTTTGCTGGTTTTCTTTTGTTTTCCTTTGTTTTGTTTTTACGTACCCAGGCCCCCACTGATCCCCCAAGACAGCTCACAGAACTCATGAAATAGTCATAGTTGTCGCTAAGATTTATTACACGGAAAGGAAATAAGGGAAAAATAGCAAAAGAAGTAGGCATAAGATCAAAGCCAGGAGGAAGCCAGGTGCAAGGTGCCAAGGACTGTCTCCCAGTGGAGTCACAAAGGCCATGCTTACTTCTTCCAGCAATGAATTGTGACAACACAGGTCTTTACACCGTGTCCCCAGAGACTCAGCACCTTGAGGTGCCTTCTAGCCATCTAGACACCCGCTGCCTTGTACTTACCAAAACGACTCCCCAATGCAAGGCAAGTGCTCAGCATAAGCCATGTTGATTGCGTGATTTAGAGGCGATTGATTGTAGACTTCCAAATTTTGGTCCAGCATGTAAAGAGTTTGGAGGTCATCACTCCCATTCTCACAAGAAGAAAAAAAAAACAACAATAAAAACTTGAAATCAAAACTCTTCTAGGATCCACAAGAGAATTGAGGTCACAGGGAAGAGTGCTGCCCCCAACACTGGAGTGGCACACAGAGAGAAACACAGCTTACTTGAGCAGAAAGACACAAGTAGGAGTTGCTGACAGGACCACTTTAAACCGTAATTCAAGAGTTGCTGGAGGCACCATGTGAACTAATTGGGAATTAAAATTATTGAGAACCAAATAAAAGTAAGTTGAGAACTAGTTGAGAATTAAAAACTCCCCTGGAGATCTGGTCTTATGGGGGACCCACACTTTTGTGAGTTTTACCTCCAGTAGTCGCAAATCAGGTTCTCATGTGAAAGATGGGAGGAAAATCCCTTACTGCTTCTGGCAGGAAGAGGGGAAAGTAACCATTCTGAAATACCCCCCCAACAGCGTTATGCTCTTAACAAAGCCTGCCCTCAAGAGAAACTATTTTATTGGAAGTTAACAAACCTGAGGGAAGGGTAATACCTATCTGTGGCCCTCTCCACATTTCCTGAAACCCCAGAATAGAGAACTGAAATAAAGATACTTGTGAAGGTCATATCCCAGGGGTACAGGCTAACTAAAAGACTGAGACCTAATCCTACAACTATCCAAGGTTTCCTTTCCCATCACATCTTAACACTGTATCAAGAGCACTCCTGCAAAATAATAGGGGGTTATTGTGAAAAGAAGGAAGCTTCTCTTTAATTAGTCTCTAGGAAGACCCAAAGACAACAGGGAACACAAAAACAAAGATGCCCCCACAGCATTCTGCTCTTAACAAGGCCTGCCCTCAAGAGAAACTTTTTTTTTTGGAAGGCAACAAATGTGAGCGAAGGGTAATACCCACCTCTGGCCCTCTATACCTTCCCTGCAATACCAGAATAGAGAACTGAAAGACACTTGTGAAGGTCATATCCCAGGGGTACAGGCTCACTGAAAGACTGAGACCTAATCATACAACCACCCAAGGTTTCCTTTCCCACCACATCTTAACACTGTATGAAGAGCACTCATGCAAAATAATAGGTGGTTATTGTGAAAAGAAGGCAGCTTCTCTTTAATTCGTCTCTAGGAAAACCCAAAGACAACAGAGAACACCAAAACAAAGATGCTGACAACAGAGAACACCAAAACAAAGATGCTAGAAGTTTTATTCTTTGACACCTACAGCTATAACACAGCCTAACCCCTAACCAGATAAACATAAAACTTCACACTAAAGGCCTATGTACTCTAGTTTCTATTACTCAATATTGTACATCCACCTTTCAACAGAAAAATACAAGCCATGCTAAAAGTAAAAATAAACAGTCAGAAGGGACCAAGAAAGGATAAGACCCAGACTCAGATATGGCACATTTTGGGAATATTATATGGGGGAGTTAAAGATTAATATATGCAATATGATAAGGGCTTTAATGGGAAAAGTAGACAATGTGCAAGAAAGCAGTAGCAATGTAAGCAGGGAGATGGAAACTTTAAGAAAGAATGAAAAGGAAATGCTAGAAATAAAAAGTATAGTAACAAATGAGGAATGTCTTTAAGGGTTCATCAGTAGACTGGACAGAAGGAAGAAAAGAATCAGTAAGTGTGAAGGCAAGTCAACAGGAACTTCTAAACCCAAAACACAAAATGAAGAATGAATGAAAAAGAGCAGAATGTCCAAAACTGTAAGACAATTACTAAAGGAATAACATAAATATAATTAGGATATTGGAAGGAAAGGCGAGACAGGAATCACAGAAATATTTGAAGTAATAATTTCTGAGACTTTTCCAAAATCAAAGAGAGACACTAAATCACAGATACATGAAGCTCAAGAAACACCAAATACTATTAAAAAAAAAAAAACTCCATATATACATAAGCACATCATATTCAAAGTGTAGAAAATCAAAGATAAAGAGAAACCCTGGTAAGAAATGAGAGGAAGAAGTGTCTTACTTATAGAAGAACAGGGTGATATTTACATTGGACTTCTCTTCAGAAACCATGCCAGTAAGAAGAGAATGGAGTGAACTATCTAGCGTATTGAAAGAAGTTAACATAGAATTCTGTATCCGGAAAAAAAATATTCTTTTTTTTTAGATGTTTATTCATTTATTTTGAGACAAAGAGTTCACACATATGAGCAGGGGAGATGCAGAGAGAGAGAGGGAGAGAGAGAATCCCAAGCAGTCTCTGGACTATCAGTGTGAAGGCAGACATGGGGCTAAGTCTCATGAAACCATGAGATCATGATCTGAATCAAAATCAAGAGTCACACGCTGAACCAAATGAGTCACCAGGCACCCTGACAGCAAAATTATTCTTAAAAAGAGAAAGAAGGGGTGAGTGGCTCAGTCAGTTAAGGTTCTGACTCTTGGTTTTGGCTCAGGTCATGATCTCATACTTAGGAAGACTGAGCCCTGCAATGGGCTCTCTGCTCTCAGCATGGAGCCTGCTTTGGGATATTCTCTCTCTCTCTCTCTCTCTCTCTCTCTCTCTCTCTCTCTCTCTGTCCCTGGCCAGTTATTGCTCTGTCTCTCTCTCTCAAAGTAAAAATTAAAAACAAAACTTTAAAAAATGCTTTTCAGGGGCGCCTGGGTGGCTCAGTCGGTTAAGCGGCCTACTTCGGCTCAGGTCATGATATCACGGTCCGTGAGTTCGAGACCCGCGTCAGTCTCTGTGCTGACAGCTCAGAGCCTGGAGCCTGTTTCAGATTCTGTGTCTCCCTGTCTCTGACCCTCCCCCATTCATGCTCTGTCTATGTCTCCAAAATAAATAAACGTTAAAAAATTTTAAAAAAAGAAAAAAAATGCTTTTAAGTGAAATAAAAATAAAGACTTTCTCAGAAAAACAAAAATTGAGGAAATTTGTTGACATTACTTGCTTTGTCTCGGAGCCCCTCACACCCTCACGACGATACACACAGATATACTAGATATAGAGGGGGGAATAAATATACATAATTGTGTGTGTGTGTATGTATATATATATATATATGTATATATAAATATATGGATAGATAGATAGATACACATGGGTATATATACAGAGTGATAACTATAGATCTATTTTCTTCTCTGTCATCTGGGAGAGCCAAGAAACAAAAATACATGAGTAGAGAGGAGCACACTTTTCACCCATATCTTGGTTTCTAATTCCATTCTTTAATAAAAGGAAGCAAGGGTCCTAGGAGAAATGCCTGATTCCAGGGCTATGGCAGGGAATATACAAGAACATCTTGTAGTGTCACAAAGAAAGAAGAGCTTGGAAAAGGATGGGGGACATGTCAAAGGTATACAACACACAACTGAAAGAGCTTTCACTAGACAAAGCTTAAACAATCTGAGGGGGGAAATCCGTAAATTAGTATTGGATTTAAGCCAAGAATAAGACATATTTAGAGCTCCATACTGATATAAATAAATGACTTAATAAATAAATAAATGGGAGAAAAGAGACAACTCTCCATGTAGGAAATTTTTAAATAATTTAGGTAAATACTCTGTTTTCAGGAGCCTTGAACATGGGCTGCAGAGAGTAGCTTCCTTCCAAAGAATACAGTATGGAAATGTGAGGAAAAGAGTCAGTTCACAGTAGAGACACCTTCCAAAGAATACAGTATGGAAATGTGAGGAAAAGAGTCAGTTCACAGTAGAGACACCGACAAGCATGAACTCAGCCAGGTGATTATGGTCACTATCAACAGGGATACATCGTGTTGATAGCATGCTCCCTTGATATGTGAGGAGAATGACACTTCATCTCTGTTATTTCCTCAAACCCATACCCCTTTCTAATTATGAGGGAACACATCAGATAAATCTCCACTGAGGGATAGTTTTAAAAGGGGCCAAGATGGCTGAACAGCATGGATGTTCTCAGCTTCTGAAACGCAGCTACATCATCTCCAAACCATTTTGCATACCCAGGAAATTGATCTGAGGATTGACATTAACAATCTGCATAACTTGGCCTCAGAATTCAGCAGGAATGTGCTCTGGAGAGGTGAACTGGGAGAGAGAAGCCATGGAGGGTAAGGAGCTGTTTTTGCAGCAAGAGGACAGAGAAGGGGGGGGAGGGTGTGGTACAAAGGGAGAGTACAGGAAAAGCACTCCCAACAAAAGTAGCTGGACAGAAAGAGAAAGAGTAGAAACAGTCACAATGGACTGAACAAGAAATCTGTTCCCCAAAACCACTGACAGTGATAAAGGAGATGGTTTCAATACCGTTAGGACTCTATAAACAGGGGAGTGCAAAGTCAGAAATTCTGGAGCTCAATACCAGGTGGTTCTCTGGTGAGGAAGCAAGGCAAATCCTCAGAAGCATGCAGTGAGATCCAAGGGGTCCATAGGTCACATGGGGAGAAACCCTTCCCCTGCATGGAGGTCATTTTTTATTTTATTTTTTGAAGGTTTGATTTTTTATTTTTTTTAATATTTATTAATTCATTGTCAAATTGGTTTCCATACTACACCCAGTGCTCATCCCAGCAAGTGCCCTCCTCCCTGCCCATCACCCACTTTCCCCTCTCTCCCACACCCCCATCTACCCTTAGTATGTTCTCAGTCCTTAAGAGTCTCTTATGGTCTTCCTCCCTTCCTCTCTGTAACTTTTTTTCCACTTCCCCTCCCCCATGTTCTTCTGTGAAGTTTCTCAAGATCCATATAGGAGTGAAAACATATGGTATCTGTCTCTCTTTACCTGGCTTATTTCACTTAGCAAAATACCCTCTAGTTTCATCCGCATTGCTGCAAATGGCCAGATTTAATTCTTTCTCACTTCCAAGTCATATTCCATTGTATATATAAACCATATCTTCTTTGTCCATTCACCAGTGGTTGGACTAGGATCTTTCCATAATGTGGCTATTGTTGAAAGTGCTGCTATAAACATTGGGGTACAAGTGCCCCTATGCATTAGCACTCCTGTATCCTTTGGGCAGATTCCTAGCAGTGTCATTGCTGGGCGATGGGGTAGTTCTATTTTTAATTTTTGGACTCAACTCCACACTGTTTTCCAGAGTGACTGCACCAGTCTGCATTCCCACCAACAGTGCAAGACAGTTCCCTTTTCTCCACGTCCTCACCAGTACCTATAGTGTACTGATCTGTCCCTTTTAGCCACCCTAACCGGCGTGAGATAACATCTCATTGTAGTTTTGATTTGTATTTCCCTGATGATGAGTGACGTTGAGATCTTTTCGTGTGTCTGATGGTCATCAGTGTGTCTTCGTTGAAAAAGTGTCCATTCATGTCTTCTGCCCATTTCTTCATTGGATTCTTTGTTTTTTGGGTGTGGAGTTTGGTGAGTTCTTTGGAGATACCAGATACTAGTCCTTTATCCAATATGTCATTTGCAAATATCTTTTCCCATTCCATCCTTTGCTTTTTAGTTTTGTTGATTGCTTCCTTTGTAGTGCAGAAGCTACTCATCTGGATGTGGTCCCAATAGTTCATTTTTGCTTTTCATCCCCTTGCCTTTGGAGATGTGTCAAGTAAGAAATTGCTATGGCTGAGGTCAAAGAGGGTTTTTTTTCCTGCCTTCTCCTCTAGAGTTTTGATGGTTTCCTGTCCCACATTCGGGTCCTTCATCCTTTTGGAGTTTATTTTTGTGAGTGGTGTAAGAAAGTGGTCTAATTTCATTCTTCTGCATGTTCCTCTCCAGTTCTCCCAGCACCATTTGTTAAAGAGACTGTCTTACTCATTGCTCCTCTTTCCTGCTTTGTCAAAGATTAGTTGGCATACATTTGTGGGTCCAATTTTGGGGTCTGTATTCTATTCTATTGGTCTATGTGTCTGTTTATGTGCCAATACCATACTGTCTTGATGATTATAGCTTTGTAATAGAGGCTAAAGTCTGGGATTGTGATGCCTCCCACTTTGGTTTTCTTCTTCAATATTACTTTGGCTATTCGGGGTCTTTTGTGGTTACATACAAATATTAGGATTGTTTGTTCTAGCTTTGAGAAGAAATCTGGTGCGGCAAGGTCAGCAATGCAGTGTGCAGGAGGAAAAGGTGGTCCTTTAGATCACCAGGTTTAGAAAGAACGCGTGGCCTGGCAACTTGAGGGACAATAAGAAATGAAAATGAAATAGGTCAGCTTGTGTTCACAGCTTAGCATTGCATTTTAATTAAAACACAAAATCATAATCTTTTTTTTCCCCCTTGTGGTTCAGCATGTTAACTGGTGGATTACTCCAGCTCACCCAGGGGATGGATTTGGGGGATGAGGTCAGCATGTGATACATTCCGCCTCCTTTTTAGGTTCACTGAGAGCCAGTGCAGTCCTTCCAACCGTGGTCATTCCTTAGCTCCTGAGGAAGGAACAGTCCAGAGTCATTTCCTCCATCCAAATCTGGCTGCAATGCCTGATCCCGCACAACCACTGCAGGCTTCTTCCGAGGGGTCTGAATTGAGAAAACTCTCCAGAATGCATGGAAGTTGTGAGTTTGGGTCCAGAACACTGCAAAAAAAAAATGAATGCCACCACAAAGCGGCTCAAATGAATCTTTTGGTTTCCTAATGGGTATGAAAGTCATGACTAGACTGGAGTCTATCATGCACAATAGCATTATGTTGAAAAAATAATGTACATACCATAATTAAAAAGCACTTTACACTTGTTAACATTTTTAATATATTCATTTTACTCTTGAAAGAGAGATGGAGCATGAGTGGGGAAGTGACACAGAGAGAGGGAGACACAGAATCCGAAGCAGGCTCCTGGCTCTGAGCCATCAGCACAGAGCCCAACACTGGGCTCGAACCCAGGAGCTGTGAGATTATAACCCGAGCTGAAGTACATGCTTAACCACCTGAGCCAACCAGGTGCCCCTTAAAAAACACGTACTTTTTAGAAAAAAATGCTAACCTTCACCTGAGCTTTCAGCAATAGGTAATCACTGATTGTAGATCACCAGAGCAGATATAATAATGAAAAGAATATAATAAGGGGCAAAAGTTAGCAGAGACCTGGAGGCAGCAAATGCTCTAGGAAAAGTGGCCCCCATAGACTTGCTCTACTCACGGTTCCTACAAACCCTCAATTTGCACAAAACGTAGTGTCTTCAAAGATCAAGAAAGCAAAGCACAATAAAATGAGGTAGGTGTTTCCTGGGTAAATTGGAGGGGGAGGAGTTGTCTACTTCCTTGTTTGGTTACTTCAGGCCCAATAAGGTGGAGGCACATCTCTGCCGACGTCTCCTGCATCTGCTCTCAGGGTATGGGGTCACCATGGGAAAGAGAGAAAGTGGGGGGAGATGAGTGGGGTTATTCTGGAGCTGGGGTGCAGGGAGAGGAAGAATTCCCAGTAGGTAACTACATACTTGACCACTGGCTATCCTTCTGGCCCATTTTTGCTTGTGTCATGTCCTCCTCATTTATATGGGTCCTATGAAGACACTTCTTTCAGATCGTGAGTGGCCAGCACAGATGCATGGGCACTCTGAGGGACAAGGGATTTTGCAAGTGTTTCTTTTGTAAGCTCCCAGTCTAAGCTTGGATCGGCCGAGACAAGTGAGACATTAGGTGCCTTCTTAAGGTGAGATCCTTAGTTGCAGGCAGGGCACAGCTGAGATCCCCTCTTCTGTGAACTGAGTTGTGTTGCCCACAAGCACCTGTGTTGGAGCCCTAGCCCCCACTGGGAAGGTATTAGGAGGCAGGGCCTTGGAGAGGTGGTCAGGGTGGAGCCCATGGGATCAGCAGCCTTATGAAGTCAGTACACAGCTTGCTCTTTTGATTTCTCTTTCTCAGCTGTGTGAGCTTTCCCCAGAACCCAAGCATGCCAGCATGCTGGCATCCTGGTCTCAGACTCTCAATATCCAGACAGTAGGACACCTTTGCCCCAAAACCAGAGGACCCTACCTCTGTCAGGTCCTAGAGAAATAATTTAGCTAAAGGACAAGTGAGGTGAGACCACAGACCACACAGAAGCTGCATGGGTGGGCAGGAAATTGCTTCTGCCTGACCTCTTCCTCCAGCTTTTGTGGGATGAGGACTGTCTGACATCTTGTGTGGGCTACCATGGGGAGCATTTCTGCTGCCTGCTGAGTCAGCAAGAAATCTTGCAGCAGGACAGGGTGTGCACTGCTTCAGAGACTAGCCCCTTCACTGTCTGATGATCCCACAAATTAGAAAGGTCTTCCTTGTTCCAAGTCTTAGGTTCCAGGCACTCACCTGATGCACAAAGATCAGAATCACACTTTGGCAATTCCAAGTGTCAGGTGATATCTCGAATCCCCAAAACCCTATGGCTCACATGATTACCCCTTACAGCCCTTGGTACAGATGACATATCCAAAGCATGTAATAGGTTAAAATTGATCCCAAGCTGTGTGGCTTGTAAGTGACTGCCAGGCAGCCAGGCTTCTGGTGGTGCTCCCATTTTGGACTGGGGTGAGTACCAGATGACCAAGGACTCTTAGCTGCTTCCTCCCAGCAGGCCCATTTGGTTTTACTTCCCTCCTCTGCATAAGATACAAAAGGGGCAACAGTAAAAAGTGACCGTTAAACAAGAGGAGATATGTCAATTCTAGGCATGAAAACATATCCAGGGGAACATGGGTGGCTCAGTCAGTTAAGTATCCGACTTCGGCTCAAGTCATGATCTCATGGTTCATGGGTTTGAGCCCCACATTGGGCTCTGTACTGACAGCACTGAGCCTGATTTGAATCATCTGTCTTCCCTTCTCTCTGCCCCTCCCTCTCCCTCTACCTTCCCCTCCCCCCCCCCCTCTCTCTCTCTCTCTCTCTCTCTGAAAACTAAACACGCCAAAAATAAAAACACACCTAGCATTAGGAATCATGCATGTGCTGGCAAAGGAAAGTCACATGTGTTGGGATCTGTGTGCTGTATGGAGACAGGACTCAAAGAGAACTCCAGATGGGTCACAGACCTGTATAGGAGAAATCACACCAGGCCAGCTGAACAGGCAAGTGAGACTTTATTCAAGACTCCTGCAACAGGGAAGAGAGAGAGAACTTTACTCTGAATACAAGATGAGTCTTACAGCCACAGGCAGGGAAAGGGAGTGGATGGAATATTACCCAAGACTGGGCCTCCTGGGTGGCTTCTGACATCGGCTCAGGTCATGATCTCACAGTTCGTGGATTCAAGCCCTGTGTCGGCTGTGTGCTGACAGCTCAGAGCCTGGAGCCTGCTTCGGATTCTGACTCTCTCTCCCTCTGCCCCTCTCCAGGTCATGCTCTAACTCTCTTTCAATAAATAAATAAATAAATAAGTATTTGAAAAGTTAAAAGGAAAATGATCCAGGTCAACCTGAGGGGCACTTCCGTCACTGGCCCGTGTGTCAACTGGACCAAATACATCATCTTCATGTCCAAGGACCCTGCCCCTGGGAAGGGATTTTATTCCAATATTCCCATTTCACCATCAAGGAGCTCTTTAAAGAACAAAGAAGCTGTGGAAGCAGAGGGTAGTCTTCATTCTGTACGTCATCAAAGGCGGTCTAGGGTAGATAACTGTCACCACACACACCCTTGCTGTGTGCCTGGATTTTCCCATGTCATTTATGGGGCATCACTCAGCTGTGCACTTCAGTGTTCATTGTATGGAGTGAATGAGCCGAGATGCTGCTTCTTTCTCTCTAAGCAATTTGCCTTCAGGAACTCCAGAGAAACAGAACAAATAGGAAATCGTCTATCTATCTATCTATCTGTCATCTATCTATCTATCTATCTATCTATCCATCCATCCATCTATCCGTCCATCATCTATCTATTATCTATAACCTATCTTATCTAGCTTCCTATCACCTTTCTATCACATATCTATCAATCTAGCTAGCTAGCTCTCATCCTCCTGTCACCTATCTTTCTTATTCTTCTATCATCAAACATCTATCATCTTATCTATATATCTAGTATCTATCTATGTATATATTATCTATCTATCTATCTATCTATCTATCTATCTATCTATCATCTATCTATTGGAGAGATTCCTTTAAAATAATGTACTCTTAGGGCTGTGGAAGTTTGGTGAGTCCTACGGTTGAAGGGGAAGGCTTGCTGGCTAAGGACTCAAGAGAAAGTTGAAGTTCAAATTGGAAGGCTTTCCACCATGGAACTGGGAAGAGCCAGTGTTACAGATGGAACCCAAAGGTACTCTGCTAGAGAGAGCCTCATGGCCTGTGAGAGTTTGGCCTTTTACACAGGCCTTCAACTGATTAGATGGGGTCCACCCACACTGGGAAGAACAGTGTGCTTGACTCAATGTCCACTGATTTCACTGATAATCTCATCTAAGTAACATTCGCAGTGAAACATTCACAATGATGTTTGAACAATTATCTGGCCACTTGGCCCAGACAAATTAAAAGCAATCAACCACACTGTTTCCTAGAGCATGACTGTTCCAATTGGAGTGACTTCTCCTTTGCTCCCTCTTGGCTTGGCATCCCTCTGGATCCATTTACTTTGGGGACCTTGTGAGCACGCTGCATTATTGATATATTCTTCTGATTTTCCTCTCCTTGATTTAGCTCCCATGCAATGAGTCCCCACAGCAGAGAATGGATTTTGCAAAAATGCAATCATGTAGAATGAAATCTGTTCCTCTGGCATGCAAGTATTCTCTTTATGGCCTGTCTCTGAGGCCACTGAAACTCTGGCCACATTTGGGATTTCCATGCCTCCCTCTCCCACCTCCTTGTCTGATGCACACAGTGACTTTCGTGCCTCGGTGACCCAACTTTTCTTGGCAGATTGACAATATTTTACTCATCGTTCTGCACTCTGAATGTCTGTGTTCCCACAAATTCATCCATTGAGATGATAAGCCCCAAGGAGATGATGTTAGGAGGAAGGGGCTTTGAGAAATTAGTAGGTCATGAAAGTGAAGCCCTCATCAATGAGATTAGTGCCCACTTCAGAGAGGTTCCTGAGAGATCCCTTGTCCCTTCCACCGTGTGAAGACACAGCACGTAGACAGTCATCAGTGCCTTGAAAGAGGGCTCTCAGAAGAACCTGACCATACCACAACCGGATGTCACATTTCCAGCCTCCAGAACTCTAAGAAATAAGCTGATTTTGTTCCTAAGCCATGCAGTCTGTGGGCCAGGAACTGAACTGGTGCTCATGGCCACCTGAGATTTTTTCAGGGAGGAAGCCAGAAGTTTGTCCTGACAAATACAAGGCTGTATGGCTCTGCAGAAGTTCATCATGAGCCCAGACCTCAGCCTTTCAGAAACGCTTGGCCACACCCTGGAACCAAATGCTATGCCTGACCAGAACACTAACACACACCCTCAACTCACTCCTCTGGGAAGGTTAATCCCTACATGGCTGTTATTTCTGAGGCTATGTCCTCCAGTGGCTTGATCCTAACCCCACCCATGGTTTTGGCCCTCAGGGGCACACCCACTAGGTCTCCTCAAAGAACTGAATCAGGACCCATGCCAGGCACACAATGATTCAGTGAGAAGCCCAGAAGTTCTTCATGTCACGTGCAAGGCAATGATGGGCTAGTAAATCTTTACTAGACATTGCAGAGGAGATACCAAAATAATACCAACACAATATTCATGAATCACAGTCAACCGAAGGGTGCTTGGGTGGCCCAGTTGGTTAAGTGTAGGACTCTTGATCTTGGCTCAGGTCATGACATCAGGGTGTGTGAGATTCAGTCTCGTGTGGGGACAGCACAGAACCTGCATGGGATTCTGTGTCTCTGCCCCTCCCCTGCTCTCTCTCTCTCTTTCTCTCTCTCAGGTGTGACCAGACAGTTTGAAGGAATGAAGCCCCAGGAAACAGCAGCCAGATACCTTGCTTGCAAGATTCCCAGCAGCCCATTCAGGTGAGTGAAAGACCCACTTCTGGGAAAGTGCCAGAACCTGGGGATATTTTGGAGACCTTGAGAAGAAAAGAGTTAACCCAAGTCAGTGGCAACTGCAGGCAACGTCTGATGGCAAATATCTGGCTTGGCCTCTGCCCTTGAGGAGCTGTTAGAAATTAATCTGAGATTTCATAGGATAAGTTCCAGCAAAGTGGGTTGAAAATAGCCTACATGATCGAGGGCTATCCTTGCTGCACTTATGTAAAGAACCAGGACAAGAATCGTGAAAATACACTTACTTTGCAAACAAATTAGTCTCACTTGCACCACAGTTGGAAGTAAGGGGAATAATTTAGGTTTTCGTAGTTGTGATTTCAGCATTTACCATGACCTGAGTAGTTGCAAATAGAGTTTCTTGTGTACAGACCTTCCTACAGTTGCTGTAAAGAAAACCTTCAATTGACAGAGACAGACAGGATGAGTGGACACAGTACCATGGTCCTCAGTCCCCACAGGCAGGACGGGGATCACAGAAAATGGAATTCAAGTCATGACAGAGTGAGTTTGGAGACCATTAGCATGCATATTTGGGGGGGTTAACTTAAGAGAACAATGAAGATTCACCACACAGTTGTGTGGACGTTGGATTCTAAACCTGTTCGCTGTGACCTGTTTGCTAGAAACTATGTGAGGGCTGGATCCTTCCAGGCTCTTGCAACTTCTCACAAAAAGTCTCCAAACCCACGTGTGCAATTTTCTCCTATTTCTGATTTGGAATCACTGAGGACTAAACTGGCCTTTTCCCAAAGCCATGCAGGCTGAGGTGGAACAACAAGAGGCTTCCAAACCAACATCTAGTAATTTCCACCTGCTGCCTTCAGAACTCAGAACTGGGGTTATAATCTGCCCCAATCTTTAACCTTTGTCCTTTTGTTTCCACGGAAACACCCCTTAACATCCTGATACAAACACGTACACCCCAACTTTGGTGCACCTGAACCCCCACCTCCTGAAATGAGACACAACCACAGGGCGCCGACCTCTTTGTAGGACTAAATAACCTGACTTGATGACAAACGAAACACCACGACTGCAGGGCATGTCCAACCCTGTTTACACCACATCTCCCAGGGCCTGTGAGCCTCGGGTCACTGACCTCACCTCCAGTTTCTCAACTGGGACAGGAAGGCTGGGCCACAGGGGAGAAAGAGCCAGGCTCTGCGCTGAAGGAGGACGCTCCAGATGCCGTCGTGCGTTGTCCCTGCACTGCGGGATCCAAGATGGCCCCTGGGGGAAGAAGGGAGGAGGGTCAGGTGAGAGCCACCAGGTGATTGGACACCTGGTTAAGAGCAATATGAGAGGCTCTTGGTGACTGGGCAAGTGAGCAAGATACGTTGAGAACTTCCTCTTGATTGGATACCGGAGTGACACCAAGATAAGAGCCACCTGGTGAGATTGGACACAGCAGCGAGCCCATCCTGAGAGAGTAGGAGATAGAAACGGGAGGTCCACTGTAAGTGGGGAAGCGCTTATAGAAGAACTTGAACAAAGAGTCTGGGTCTTCTTAAGAATGTATATGAGGGGGAGTCAAGCTCCTTCTTCCCCCGCCTTGCCAGAAATTGTTCTCTGGGACTGCACGGAGGCGGGGACGGGGGGCGGGGGGAGGGGTGGGCGGTCCCTGCTCTGCTCCCTGTCACTGCTCCTCAGCAAGCCAGGTCCAGGCTGCTCTGCCTGCTGAGGAGCCTGACACCCTTGCAGGTTGAGGCCTGGTCAGGCCGCTGCGCCCCACCCGCAGTCTTGGCGCTGCTGTGGGTGGGGGCTGCTGGTTCTAGCGGCCCCTGGTAAAACAGCCCTAAGGAGCCCAGGGAGGTGCTGAACACAGCACCGGGCATGCGTGCAACTTCATGTACAACCTGTACTCCACTGAGAGGAGCTGGCTGCTCGAGGAGCTACACCCCCTCCATTCCATTACCACCGCCCAGGAAAAATTGGAAGCCCCATCACCCACAACAGGATAACTGAGATAGGTATTCATCCACATTGCAATATCTTTCATAGTGCTTGGCTTCTTGGATAATGCGAATACGATTGTTGCAGGCATATTGAGATGTCTATTGGAATTTTGGGGGAATATCAACTATGGCAGCTGCTGCTTTGGGAAATCTTGTGTCAGATTTATCTGGACTAGAATTTGCAGGCCCAGTTGAAGCTTTTGCTTTCAGATTAGGCTTGTCAGTTCCTGATTTTACAACAAAACAAGTGGACACGTGGCAAATACGTGTTTGTAGAAACATGGCAAAGCTGTTGGTGTGAGTATTCTAGGAATGTTTCCTTTGTTTTTCTTTGGAAGAGGTGAAGAAGATTAAAAACTGGAAAAGAAAAATTAACCCTCTTAGATTATCTATAAAAAGATGTAAACTAATGTACCCTAGTTGCTAAGCATGCTGTCACAACAGTTAGGATTTAACACAGTAAAAGTGTATGGATATGGGATCAAATAATTCAGCATGTTTAATGGAAAACAGTAACTTATTGTGGCTTGGTTTTCACAGGACATCTTTTAAAAAAATGCGCACGACCGCCCGTGTCCCTGCCTGCACGTTTGTTACAGTGAGCCGACCTCTTGCAAATGGTCTCATACAACCCTTGGTTAAAACAGAGTCCTGGGAGGTGGGCCCTGTTGTGACTCCCACTGGCTTGCCTGGGGTGGTGACAGGCCGAGCTTCCAGGCCAGGCAGGGGGACGCGGATGCCTATGTACCTAGGGTCCCTGCTTCACTACCTGCCCCACCTGCCCCCTTGCCAGGAGGCGGGGAGGGTGGGGGATGAAGCAGCGTCTGGGAGGAAGGAGGGCGACTTGACTTGGGTTGCCCAGGGTGGGTTTGCCTGGGGAGCAAGAGGTAATGGTAGAGTGGTTAGTAATTCAGGGTTTGGAGCCAAACCCCGAAGGGTGTGCCACTCATTCTCAGAGTTGCCTTTTATTTGTTCCTTTTCTTCCCTGGGACTCTGCTTCCTCACCCTTTATATAGGGACAACAGCTCCCATCTCATTGGGATATTTAAGGATCAGGTGAGAACTTGGCTCTGCAAGGAGCCTTGCAAGCCGAATGGCTCTGGAACATTTTGGAGGTTGTAACTGGCGTTCCTATGAAACCCAGGTGGGGGCAGCCTTCCTCTTGGAGGGGCTCGGTGGGGCAGGGAGGAGGTAGCAAGGATTTGGAAAGGTGAGGCCAAGAGAGGAAGGAGAGAGCAGCCTGGCTGGGGGAGGGCTCTAGGGCGGGGTGTCTTGACCTTGGCACTCCTGACCTTTGGGGCCAGATCCTTCCTTCTTGAGGGCTGTCCTGTGCATTAGAGGGTGTTAGGCAGCATCCCTGACCTCTACCCACTAGATGCCTGTTGCACCCCCACCCAGCTATAAAAATCAAAAATGCTTTCAGATATCGCCAAGGCCTCCTTGAAAGGGCAAACCGGTCCCCCCTAAAGGACCACGGGGTGGACTAAGACACCAGGTTGGACGAGCCTATGAAGCATCTTGACCGCTGCACAGCAGTAGTTAGTGACTTGCCCCCCTCCATCGCCAGGATGCCGGGAGCCCTTCCGAAGGCAGTCAGCCAGGTTCAGGGTGCACCGCATGGTCAAGAGTGGCTGTGTCCAGGCCTGGGCTTGGCCACGACATCTGACTTTTGCTTCTCGCAGGTTCCAGTCTCCAGCCACCGCAACCCCCTGCTGGACCTGGCCGCCTACGACCAGCAGGGCCACAGATTCGACAACTTCAGCTCTCTGAACATCCAGTGGGAGTCGACCAGGCCGTCGCTGGCCAGTATCAACCTCAACCTTGGTCTGCCCATGCAGCTGGTGGCCCGGGACGATGGGAGCGGCCAGAAGAAGTTGCACGGTGAGCTGGGTGGTGAGCCCAACGACCCAGGTCAGAAGGACAGGGTGTCGTGAAACCCCAGACAGACGAGAGGGGTGCTGAGGAGGGCTGGCGGTTGCTGGGGGCTTTCGTTGGGGACTCCCCTTTATCCAGAACGGAAAGGAAGCAAGTTCACTCCTCTGCTTTGATCCTGCACAGACGTTCTGTGAGGCAGGACCTGGAATCTCTATTTCAGGGATGGGGACACGGGCTCAGGGTGCACAGCAGGTGTGTCTCCCATCCCCGGTTGTACGGATCAGCCAGCCTCTGGGACCCGTGCTGCTCTGAGTCATGCTGCCTTCACAGACCCCTCGGCAGCAACACATGGAGTCCTGTGCAGCTCCCCGAAGCTGCACCGTGGGCCTTTTGCTCAGGGCCCGCTAACTCTTATGGTGCATGCAGTTTAAACAGACTCAGTGATGTATGTTTAGGACTATGGAGATTTAAGACTGCAAATCACAGGGAGGCAGGGGGCAAAACCCGACACCCGTTTTCCTCTCCCTGGACTCGGGTTTGCAGGCCATCTCGGTGCACGAGGCGTCGGGAACCACAGCCATCTCCGCCACCGCGACTGGCTACCAGCAGTCCCACCTCAGCACGGCCAGAGTGGTGCAGCCGGTACGTCCCCAGGCCCGCCGGTGGCGGGGAGGCCCCCGCGTCTGCCTGCATCCTGTCCGGCCTCCCAGTGTCCTGAGTCCCTTTGCTGGGTCGCACCCTCTGTCCACTAACCCATCCCTGAATCGAGCGCCTTCCCTCTGGCTTCTGGCCGCCAGTACCCCTGCCCCACACGCCTGGCATTCAGGCAGTCTGGCCCTGTCACCTCGAGGCCCCGGCGCACAGCTTTGGGAGCCCTCAGCCTCGTCTGTCCAGCCTGTTTCCCCCAGCCCCCCACTCGTGGCCCTGACCTCAGACCCCGCCTGAGGTTGTGCCCAGGTGGCTCGGGCTTCTGTGCCTTTGCAGCTCCAGTCCCCGCTGCCTGGAATGCTGTCCCCTCACTCCCTTACTTCCTGTTTGTTAGGCTCAGCCACAGTGTCAGCCTCTGGGAAGCAGTCCCTGAACCCTGGGCACACAGTAGCTGCCCAAGGCCTCAGATCCCCCTGTGCGCCCCCTGGTATGGTACAGACATCCCTGCACATACAGACTGTTGCCATCATCTGCATACGCTTGGGTCAAGGCCCGCTGACCCGAGCCTCCCCAGCCCAGCATCTCATGGGCCCCCCGCAGAGGCACTGCTCCTGGATGGCAAATGGGTGCATGGAAGGGCTCCCCAAGAGCGGTCCTGCTGAATGATACCCACACCAACGTGGGTTTTGAGTAGGGTGAAGGCAGCAGATAATGGCTGGAAGGAGAGGGTGGGATGGGGTTCCAAGGGACCCTAAGTTCCAGCAGACGGGGCTTGAAATTGTCTCCCGGGTGGGGGGGGGGAGCAAGGGGGTGGAGACCCCAGTGGGAGCGGCACTGAGGCTGGCCCTGAAGGAGCACACCTGTACGCCCCTGGTGGCTTCAGCCCGAGGTCATCTGTCCCCACCTGCACAGGGAGTCCCTTGGCTGTGGGTGGCCTCGCGGGCCTCCCCCTCCAGGGCATCTGCACTTAGCCTTGTTGGCCTGTGAGCTTTTCTCTAGCAGTACTGCTCACGCCTTCACTTCTGGGTGTCTGCTCATTTGAAAGTCCCCCCCCACCCCCCTCGCGCCTACCTGGCCCTTCGTCGCCTTCACAACCTGTCCTACGCGCTGACACAGGCCATTCGTTTACTGTCCCTTATAATGTAATCCTGACATTGGATTAAATCTGCATCATTGCCTGAGGACCGCTGTCGAACCCCCAGGGCTAGCACAGGGCTGGGCGGGGACGGGTGCTGAAGCAGGTGAGTACAGGGCCGGTTGGGTCCAGCAGTCTCCCTGGAAGGACAGGCAGCAGCTTCGCATACAGATACAGGCAGCACCCAGGGGAGTGAGGGCTGTGCTGCATCCCCCATGAGCCCCCCGTGAGGACGCCTCCACGCCCCCTCCTCTCAGCACCTATATGCTGTTTGCCCGTGTCCCCGTCCCTCACACAGGGCACTGCAGCAGGTCATCTGCTGTGCACCCCCTCTTTCCTGGAGTGCGTGGGAATCACCACTCTCATGGGGCCGGGCCACCTGGGGTGGGGCACCGGCCTTGGCAGAATTCTGGTTGCCTCAAAGGAATGTGTCCTCTAAGCTGGGCTTGAAACATGATGGTTTTACTGGGGCTTATGTCCCCAACATAATGAGTGCCCTGGGGTGACCCCAGGACCTGGGGTCTCTATGCTCCTTCAGGGCAGGGGTCGGTGGGGGGGGCGACCCGCAGACTGGCCAGGGTTGGGCCATTGCCTATGGATCTAATAGCACTGCCTCACCCCTTCAGCACGACCCTCTCACGCCTGTGTCGGCCTCCATGGAACTCATCCTGGTGGAGGACGTGAGGGTGAGCCTGGAAGAGGGGACCATCTACAACCACCCCGATGTGCAGGTACGGTCCCTTCCACCTGCCACCTGGGCGTGACCCACGGGGGGGCCTCGTCTTCGACACCCAGGCCCACCCTTCCTTGCAGGCTGAGCTGCACATCAGAGAAGGCTCTGGCTACTTCTTCCTCAACACCAGCACCACAGACGTCATCAAGGTGACCTACCAGGAGGCCAGGGGCGTGGCCACGGTGGCCATCTCCACCGTCCTTGTCATCCCTCGTCCGGTGGCCTTGTGGTTATCAGATTGGTTGTGTCAGAAGCAGGTGCTCAATCGCAGCAGATGCGACTTGTAACGTCTTTAGAGTCTCTGATTCATTGTTTGCGAAACTTCCATCATTTGTGACTTTTGTTCCTTCTCTGCAAACTACCCACACTCTTAGTTAGCTAATGGTTTCCTGTCAATCAGTCTGTGAATTAAAACATTATCATATAAACACAAGTCTGACCACCGTAAGGAAGATTGCTTTTTTTAAAACAAAGTTTACTGATTTATTTTGAAAGAGGCAGAGAGAAGAGAGAGTGGGAAACAGGCTCTGTACTGTTAGCACAGAGGCCAACACGGGGCTCGATCCCACGAACTGTGAGATCGTGACCTGAGCCGAAATTAAGAGTTGGACGCTGAACGGACTGAGCCGCCCCAGGCCCCCCAGGAAGATTGCTTTTGAAAGATGTATCTGCTTTTTGTGTTTTCCCATATTCCTTTCTTGACCTTCTTCCTATTCTTGCAAATATTGACTTAGCTGTGCCTGTGATATGGAAGAATTTAGTATTCTGCTTTGGTCAGTGGTTACACCCTTAGTTTTTTCTCCCCCCCCCCCCCCCGTGTTGCTCTGTAGGCTGGCTGATTATTTCTATGCTGTCATTTGTACTTAGCCATTCTCTCTTTGTAGAGCATTTCGGTTGTTTAAATCTCTCTCTCTCTCTCTTTTTAAATAGCCGTATAGTTGTAGCAAAGGGTAAAAACAAACACCAGTATCCTAAATGTCTGCATATCTGCACAATGAGTTATTTTTGCAGTTACGAAAACCGAACTTCCTTTAAAATAAACTCACTACGGAATGTGTCAGAGAACGTATCAGATCACTACCAGAAGTCATAAATGTAGCCGGCCAAGAACAAAGACATGACACCTAAGTCGTGTCATTAAATTGCCACTGTGCTGTTGCCTTTGGGCGGCTCCAGAGGTCCTTTTCTCGGTTTGCATTCACTGACCATCTTGACACGGGTGTCACGAAATTATTTGCCTCTGGAGTGGGATAGGTGGAAAGTAAATGAGGGACATGAGCAGGGTTTCCCATGAGGAACGTACCTGGAAGTGTGGGAGAGGCTTAGTTTCAGTGTCAGAGAGTAGTAGGGGGTGGTGGGGACTGTGGCAGAGTGGAAAGCAGAGACTGTGTCTAAGGGACAGCTGCGGTGTGCCTCTAGTGGCCTTTTGTTATTTTTAAAAAGGTTTTTATTTTTGTTTTTGAGAGAGAGAGAAAGCACACAAGGGGGGGTGAGGGGCAGAGGAGGAGAGAGAGAGAGAATGAATGAATGAATGAATGAATCCCAAGCAGGCTCCATGATCAGTGCAGAGCCCAGGGCAGGGCTCCATCCCACAACCCCGGGATTATGAGCTGAGCTGAAATCAAGAGTCCAACGCTCAACCGCCTGAGCCACCCAGGCATCCCTTTCTGTTGGTTTTTCACAACAGCTTAATATTGTGGTATAATTCCTATGCCATACCGTCCACCTATTTAAAGTGTGCGATTCAGTGGTGTCTAATACATTCCTAGGCAGGTGCAGCCATGACCACAGTCAGTTCTGGGGCGTTTTCATCACCTCAAACAGAAACCCTGGACGGTTGAGCCATCTCCTCCCTGCTTTTACACACACACACACACACACACACACACACACACACACACATGAGTGTTGGACTTTGTCAAATGCTCTGTGTCTCTTGAAATATTGATGTGGTTTTTTGTTTCTTATTCTGTTGATATGATGAATGGTGTTAGTTGCCTTTCAGATGTTAAACCAACCTTGCATTCTTGGGACAAGCGCTACTTGATCGTGACATATAGTTCTTTTTATATGGAACTGGGCTAATATTTTGGCGTGCTACTATTTTGGCGGGTTTGTGTCGTTAAGAGTCGTAAGAGATGCTGGTCCGTGCTTTTCTCTTCTGTGATTTCTTTGTCCAGTTTGGGTATCAGGGTGACATTGGCCTCACAGAATGGCTTAGAAGTGTTCCTTCTTATTTTTGGAACAGTTTATGTAGACTTGGTAATAATTACTCTTTTAAAAAAAAATAAATGTTTATCCATTTTAGAAAGAGAGAGCAGGGGAGGCGCAGAGCAAGAGAGGGACAGGGGATCTGAAGCGGGCTCTGAGCTGACAGCAAGTGAGCCCGATGTGGGACTCAAACTCATGAACTGTGAAGTCATGACCTGAGCCAAAGTCGGCCGCTCAGCTGACTGAACCACCCAGGCGCCCAGCTAATAATTACTCTTAAATGTCTGGTAGGATTAACCGGTGAAGCCACTGGGCCATCATCTTTCCTTCGTGGGTAGTTTTTTGATTATAAATTCAGTCTCTTTGTTTGTTATCAGCCTATTCACATTGTTTCTTTCTGAGTCAGTTTTGGTGGCTTGGGTCTTTTGAGGACAGTTGAGGTTTTTCTTTGTTTTTGTTATTTGTTTTTACATTTTTTTACATTCTTCCAGTGGTCGGCCTTGGTCTTTACCTGTCTGTGGAAAGGACGCTTTTCCCTGGTATGGCCCTTCGGTGAAGGGTGAGGAAACACGTCATAATGTTCCTGTTCCTCTCAGAGGCACAGTCTCACATGGCAGGACCTGTGAGGTGTGTGGCCGTAAATCAGAACAAGAAAACACGATCTCTCAGCACCTGGGAATAAATGTGTGCTGCTAGAAGCCCAAGATCATAGGAAGCTGTCCCCTGAGCATTTTTGTTCCCTTTATGAAAGAAAGAATAATTCCCTGGCCATCCCTCCTGCCATGTAAATGAGTGTTTGCTGTCACATCCTTCATATTAAAAGGAAAAGCTCAAATCGTAAATAATTCTGACTGCTTGAGATATGCCTTGCTTTGCTTTACTTCTGGAAATTAAAAATAACTCCCCTGTTATCAGGAAGAGGGAAGTTTCAGGGCCCCTGGGTGGCTCAGTCAGTTGAGTGTCCAACTTTGGCTCAAGTGTCGTAGTTCACTAGTTCGAGCCCCACGTCGGGCTCTGTGCTGGCACTTCAGAGCCTGGAGCCTGCTTCAGATTCTGTGTCTCCCTCTCTATCTCTGCCCCTCCCCCACTCGTGCTCGCTCGCTCTCTTTCTCAAAAATAAACATTAAAAAAAATAAAGAAGAGGGAAGTTGCAGTTCAGAAAAATGTACACAGTGCCAACAATACTTGGGGACCCCTTTACTCATATTTACCTCGCACCATACGTTTTGAGTAAGCCCTGAGGATAAACCTACAGCCAGAGAGAGAACTTTCCTCCAAGAACAAATGCTTTGAAGAGCCCGTGTTGGACTGGGCTGCCTCTGTAGGTAGTGAGTGCCCCGTCTCTGGAGGCAACCAAATGGGAGCTGGGACCCTTGTCTGGAAAACTAGAGATGGGATTTCAGCATCAGAGGCAAGTTTCCCCAGGCGACCTGTGAGCCCCTGTTCAGTCCTACAATTCTGCAGTTCCCTGTGCAGTCCCCCTCAGCAACAGATGCTAGGATTCTCCAATCAAGACAAATATTAATGTCCCCATTTTACAGATGGTTCTAGTAAAGCTATAGCCCTTCTCTCTTGCCTGTGGACTGGCCCTTTGCTCGCATGTCTCATTGCTTCGTGGCCCTTATGGAATGGGACACGGTGCCCAGTGCAGACATCCCACAGGACAAGCCTAGCACACTATGGACGTACCAGCAGCAGCCCGTGTGACAGGCCCTACAAGAGTCGCTCTTGCCCCAGAAGGTGTCCTGAAGGCACCTTGAGCCCTGGTGTCTCTGCTTCCCATCACCTGTGCAGAGACCTCTGCACCTCGAGGTGGAGATTGGGATCTGGTTCCCCCTTGCCTCTTCTGTAACCTGCCAGGGAAGTTTTTCATGGAGCGTTGACAATCTGTGACAGATCCTAGCAGCTTCTCTCAGACGGTTGTTTCTGAAGGACGTTTACACATTTCTTTGGCATTTTCCAGCTGCTAATTAGCAACATTCTCATTTCCCTTAATCACAGAGACAAGAAAGCCCACAGGAGTTTTTCAATTAGCTCATAGAAAATGTTTCTTTCTTTCCTATTGATACACATTCGGGATGCAAGAATGGCTTCTTGGTGTTTCGGCTTCTGAGCATCTGTCTCTGGAAGGCAGCCGCGGAGCTCACGCACCGGGCCCATTGTGGAGGCTATCATGTCCCCACAATGCATGGAGGGCTGTGCGGAATTCTGCTCACACCCCCTAAAACTCTGCAAGGGGCCTTCGTTTCAGTTTTGGCTGGGTTGCCCCTAGGAGTGTTTACCCGAGTTAAACTTAGGGTTTCTTTCTTCTCACCGATTCTTTATGTTTCAAACCAAGTCGTTCCAACAGAAGGATCTTATAATCATGCGATTCTAAGAGCAGCGGGGAAGGCCCTACTGTGCGCCAAGCACTTTGTACCTGTAACTAACGCATTCATCTCGCAAAGATCGGTGCCTGTCATGTGCCTGGTCCCGGTCCAGGCACTGGGAGTCCGTGGGGAACACCTCATGAGCCACAGTGTTTCTGCCCATTTCCTTCGTCCCGTGATGCATAGCCGATCATGGTGACATTGTACGTCTGTGGAAGCGCGTCAGGAAGGAAGATGAGGTGGGTAGCAGGTGCGAGCCTCAGGGTTTGAACTTGGGTGTGTCCTGCTTTCCCCCTGAGTGTGACCCATGGACAGAGGTACCCGTCCCAGTCCTGGCCCTGCAGGAAGGCATAGGGCTGGCTGGGGTCCCTGGCTGGATTTCCACCCAGCATCCAAGCCAGGGTTCTTCTCGGTGTCTGTGATCTTCATGGGCTCGTGGTCACCCCCTCGGGGTCTCGATGGCATCCAGTCGGGGGCACAGACCCCAGTGCTTGCGTGGCACAGCCTGACCCACCGCACAACATTGACAAGCACGCTATATAATAGGAAGCGGGAGCTGATGGCTCCTGTGACGTGTGGAAATATTTATACGGTCCTTACTCTTCTATGAATGCTACCTATCAAGGGACAAGTCTGAAGTGTGTGGGGGCCCAGGGAAGCGAGGCACCGGGATGATGCGGGCAGACACTCGGGGCCTGACGGGGGCCAGTAGACGTCACGGCTGCAGCCCACTCACGAGCTGCCTCCGGTGCCACTGACAGTGTCTTAATGAGCAGTAATGCATTCATCGCCTCTGAAGAGATGACAGGACTTTCCTCTGGGCTCAGTGTTCGCTGAAGTTCTCAGGTGGCACCTTCAACACTTGGAAATTAGAATTCGCTCTGGGCTTGGATTTTTCTCCTCCTCCTCTCCTTCATACTCGTGCCTCAATGTCGGTCAAGAAGCAAGTGGACCCGGAATGCCTGCAGAAACAGACGTGCACAGTCTAGAGTTTGCAGTGAGGCAGGCCCCCACTCTGCCTCCAGCTGCCTGGCAGGTCCCCCCGCTTCCCCCAGAGCAGCTTCTTCGTCTCCCAAGGGGCCTGGTGAACTCTCTCCCTTAGAGCTTTGTTCAGGGGGGGTGAGGCGAGCTGATGGGTGCCAGCAGGCAGGCCGGCCAGGCAGGCCACGCAGCGTCTCCGTGTCTGTCACCCGGAAGGTGGCCGGACCTCCAGCCTCTGGGAAATCAAGCGGAAGACGAATTGATTTCCCCTCGCCACTTTCCGTCTTTGTTTAAAATGTGCAAAATGGTCCTTTTGAAGGAGAGAAAAAAAGAAAACGAGAAAGCTTTCCATGCATTCCCCTGTGCGGGTCTTTCAGCAGCCAGTGCAACGTGTAATTTCTTCGCGCTGTGAAGGACACGCCAGGTCCTGACAGCAATAACTTCTGTAGGAGGATTAGATCGGAGCCTCGCGTTAGGCTTTCAAAGAAAGCTCTCATTTCTCTCTCAAGTTTTTAAATGAGTTTCCGTTGAGGGAAAGAGAATAAGCCAGGATGAATCGTCTTCGGCAAAACTGGAGGCCCCTGGTTTCAGACCCCACTCCTCGGCCTGTATTTCATTCCGGACTCGTGTGGCAATGGCTCAAATTGCACAGGCATCGCTTTGGAAGGCGAGTGTGATTTCCGCCATGGGATCTTTGTTAATCGACTCTAAGTCATCGTGTGGAATAACTCAGGCACGCCTCATCCGGGTTGATGTGCCCTTGAGCTCAATGACACCGGCAGGGTTTCCAGCTTGGCCGAGCTTGCTAATGGGGCTGGGGCCTGCCTCAGCTCTGGCCTTTTCCGGCCGGCCCCGCCCTCCTCCCCTGCCCACAGTTCCATTTTGGTTGCTCTGGCAGAGTGTGGCAGAAGGAGCCCTGAGCTGGGAGCTTGGGCACCTGGGTTCTCTCCCCAGTGCTGCCCCTCCAAGGCTGGGTTCCCGTCCTGAGTGGGCCTCAGTTTCCCCATATGTGCATTGAAGGAGTTGGATCACAGCACTTCCCAAAGAGATGAGGGTACATGGGGTTTGCAGACTTTTTTTTTTTTTCCCCTAGAATTTCTAGGTTTTAGCAAAGCTAAAAGTAAAGCTAAGGAAGCAAGCTGGAAAGTCAGGTTTCTTTGGCGTAACTGCAGTGACCTAGAGCTGTGATCCTGGATCTTGACCTGATTGGTACATGTTTATTGGTACTGTGCTGGGTGCCAGGCTCAGCCCTGAGGCTACAGCTGGCGAGAAGACAGCCTGAGGGAGGATGGACACTAGACCACGGTCTCCATCATGGCCACATTATATGCAGTAAAGCTGCACTAGGAGAAGTGAACAGAGGTAGCTCTTAGCTGTCTGGTCAGGGAAGACTTTTCTGAGGAAGGATGCTTGAACAGGGGCCTGAAGGATGAGCAGGAGCCAGCAGGTGAAGACAGGGTGCAGGGGAAGAACCCCAGATCATTAAGATGGACTGTGTGGTCTGCAGGCAGGCAGGCAGGCAGGCAGGTGCTAGCTGGCTTTGGAGAACAGAGCAGAACTGTGGCTGGAGCCTGACAGTGGTGAGGGATCATGGTTTACAGTGACATTAGAGCCATGGGCAAGGGCCCGCTCATGCCAGGTTCTTCCAGGATGGGCTAAGGATTTGGACTCACTCTCTGGGCAGTCTTTGAAGGATTTAGAAAAAAAATTTTGAGTGCTTATTTATTTTTTGAGAGAGACAGAGAGAGACAGAGTGTGAGCAGGGGAGGGGCAGAGAGAGAGGAAGACACAGAATCCGAAACAGGCTCCAGGCTCCGATCTGTCAGCACAGAGCCTGACGTGGGGCTCAACCCCACAAACCGTGAGATCATGACCTGAGCTGAAGTCAGACACGTAACCAGCTGAGCCGCCCAGGTGCCCCATTTTTTGAAGGATTTTAACCTGGATACGATGTGATCATTTTTGGCTCTCTCATTAGGGTCAGAAATCTGCTTTTTATTTCCCCCACTGGTTCTTGATATTGAAATCCTAGCTTTGCAAGCACTGAACCATTCACTGTCAACATCCCCTGCCCCCCATGACTGTAACACCACAAGCTGCAGGCAGCAAAGCCAGGGTTAGAGACAGGAAGCGCCGCTCTGGATTCACCCACCAGCTCTGTGGCGTACCCCACTTGCCCAGCCCCCAGAACACGTAGTTGAGATACATGCCTTAACAATACAACACGTCACTGCAAGGCGGCGAAGCCCCGGCGAGGCCAATGTCTACGTCTCGGACATTCAGGAGCCGTACGTCCGTGTGGTTGACAAGGTCAGTAGCCACTCCCTAAAAGGCCCCTCGCTGCTGATTCACAGAGGCTGGGAGAGCGGTGTTTCTGTGGGAGTTATCTTCCTCGTGCCCTGTTTCTGAGTCCCTGTACCCAGCTCCGCCTGCCCCCCCACCCCCACCCCGCCAAGTTGCTTTGAGCTTATGATGTTGTCTCACCTCTGTCACTCCGCGTGTGTGATGTCAAGCAACCTCTGAGGTTATACTTCTTCCTGCCAGTTGACATCGGTAAAGCTCAATTGCGAATCCCGCCCGACGTCGTCTCCTCGTGAGCCCCGACTTGGGGATTCTCGGTCTCTAGCTGGTGTAGTTACTAACTGGCCAGGCATACCCCTTGCTGATGGTGAATTTTCTCCCTAGTGTGAGGGTTTTGGAATCTCATCAGCAAATGAGTAAACTGAGCTATGCCAAGTGCTTTTGCAAAAGGAATGCGTAATAGGTCTAGGCTTTTCTTTAACGTAAACAGGGAATTTTTATTACTGCAAATACCTGAAGGAGCTGCACCCAGGCTTATAGAGGGTTGCTGTCAGGTTCCTATCTTCCTGACTGGAGAGAATGGTTAGTAATTAAAAGGGGAATGTTCGAGCAGCTTAGAGTGCTTGAAAAGCCAATATTCTCTCACACCGCCTCAAATGTTCCTTCTGTGGTTTTACTTCCACTGGTCATTTGCTGATCAGAGTTCTTCTTCACTAAGCATTTCTGACTCTTGGTATCTTAAAGTTCTTACTGTACGTATTATATGGTGCCAGATGTGAGCTGTTCAGTCAGTGAGCACTTATGGAACTCCTACTGTATGCCATTCTGGCTGTGTCTTTTCACTCTAACTAGATTCTTAATTCTTTAAGAGCGGAGAGCGTCATTTTTGCATTTAAGGATCCCCAAAGTCTCCAAAGGATTAGGAGACTAATCCTGATGCACAAAGCAGCCCCTCGGCCTACCGACCGCCACACTCGTTCACTGCACAGGCTCTTCTGTGCTCCTGCCGGGCGGGCACTGCGGGGGGTGCAGGACAATGGTGTTGGGCTTCTTTGTGCTGCAGAGACCAGGACATCCTTGTCCTTGACCCCCCACACCCCTCTTTCTTCATCTGAGAAGTTTTGAGGGCATCGAAGTAGAGCACTATTCTCAGGCAATTTATCAGTAGAAATTGGAGAAGTTCAGTGAAATGGAACATCTTGAAGGCACTGGAATGTAAACCTTGACGTCCATCGGAATCCCCTGGAGGACTTGTTAACATATAGATTTCAGGACTCCCTCCCCCCGCCCCCCCCCACCCCACCGCCCTGCCTCATTCTGGTTTCATAGACCGGGGTGGGCTGGAGAATGTGTATTTCTAACGATTGCCCGGTGACCCTGGTGCTGCTGGTCAGGGGACGGTGCCGTGAGAACCACTGCTCTACGCAGGGGTCTCACATGAATAAAATTGTCTTTCTTTTCATGGGGGTTCACATCTGGTGAAATGAAGCATCGTTGTAAACAACAGAACATGCCCCTGAGAACCACAGATCCTCAGGCCCATGGGCGGGCTGAAATCCTGGGGGGGGGGGGGCGCTCAGCCCCCCCCCCCCCCCCCAGAGCTGGTCAGGACCCCAGGCCCTCGCCAGTCCCTTCTAACAGAGGAGGGATGTCCAGGCACCGTGCCTCCCTGAAAATATTCAGGGGTGAATTCTGCCCAGCTGCGTGAGCTTGGAACACGATGGCCCCCTTCTCTCTTGTGTCTCCACACGCAGGTCTTTCCCCCGTTTAGGTTGATACCCAGGAAGGTGACGCTGATCATCGGGGCTATGATGCAGGTAGGAACCAAAGGCCGCGTGCTCGCCCACCCCCACCCATGGCCCCTGCCTAGCTCCAGGCTGGCCTGCCCTCCTGGGCGCCAGAGGGCTAAGATGGGGCGCTCCGGGCCCTGAGCTCTGAGGATGAGGCGGGGGCTGATGGGCACTGCTATTTCTCCCTACGCCAGATCACCTCGGAGGGTGGCCCCCAGCCCCAGTCCACCGTCCTCTTCTCTATCAGCAATGAGACCGTTGCCGTGGTAAACAGTGCCGGGCTGGTGCGGGGGCTGGCCGTCGGCAATGGCACCGTGTCTGGGGTCGTGCAGGCCGTGGATGCTGAGACCAGCAAGCTTGTCATCGTGTCTCAGGTAACGAGCGTGGGCTCCACTGGACGTGGGTGCTTCCGAAGCCTCCCTGGGCATGAGCCCTCTAAGTGCTGGGGTGCACTGCGCCCCTCAAGAGCTGGGGTGCTGGTCAGCTGGGATGGGGAGGAAGTCTGTTAACTGGGTTCTGGCTCTGCTCATGAGGACCACCCCTCTCTGAGGGTCCTGCTTCTGCCCTCTGAGTCCACAGCCCCTGTCTGCCACCTGACCACCCACCAGGGCCAGCCTAGCCAACTTGGGGGCCCCCAAGATCGCTCAGAATTCTCCAGACTGAGTCTCCCCAAGTGCTCTTTTTTTTTTTTAATGTTTGTTTTTGAGAGAGAGAGCACATAAGTGGTGGAGGGGGAGAGAGAGAGAGAGAGACAGAGAGAGAGGATCCAAAGCAGGCTCTGTGCTGACAGCATAGAGCCCAACATGGGATTTGAACTCACAAACCATGAGACCATAACCTGAGCTGAAGTCGGACGCTTAACTGACTGAGCCACCCAGGCGCCCCTCCCCAGCTGCTCCTTAAGGGACAGAGCCTGGTCTTCAACCCCGTCCCTGCCCTGGGGACATTCCAGTGCATGATGGTCACGCAGCCTGCAGCCCTCTAGTTCTCTCAGCACCCCTGCCCCAGGGTGTCTACGGCTACCCTGTTTCCAGACGACGGTCCTGAGGCACAGCTAGTGGGCCAGGGCTTGGGGACATTCTGATGGAAAAGGGGTTCCTGTTAGTTCCGACACGCTTCGTGGATCGCAGTGTGTGTTTTCAGGGGCGTGCGTAGCCAGGCTGCTCTAAGCACGTGGACGATCGGACATCAGTAGGTTTCAGACGCAGAGTTCTATTTCCAGGAGAAAAGGAGACCCTGAATCACGCAGCAATGAACTTAAGTTATCCCCTAAGCCTCTCGGCTGGACTCGGGGACTTTTGCTAAGCGCTTTTCTGGATCAGCGGAGACAATGGAAGGCCGAGCTAGGGGAGTCCTCCCCCCAGGAGGGTCTTCCTGCCCCTCATTAGTGGCACTGACACTAGGCGGGTGAAAGTCGGTTTCTAAGTCCGATAGTTTCCCTTGTTTCCCAGGGGGTAGAGACCTCACCGGGGTCCGGAAGGGAGACGAGAGATGGTTTCCACCTCCTGAGCAGGGCTTAGAGTGCTCGGATTCTCCCTGACGGTGCCCTGTGGAAGTGTCTCAGGGGAGACTGCAGCGTGGACATGACCGTGCCAGAAATCTGGGCTCTAAGAAGAGCATTGTTCTGTGTAACGTGACTGTGGACAGCCTTTTCAGAACCCTGTCACCCTGCTCCTTGTCCAGCCTGCAGGGCCCCCTGGAAGGAGTCCATGAGCTCCCATGAGCTCATAGCATCTGAACACAGGGCACCCAAGGGAGCTGGCTCTGTGCACTGCCCTGGAGATGTGCCCTTCTTCCCTGCAGCTGACTTTGATCTGACATTGAGTTCATTGATTTACTCCTGTTTGCCCGAGTTTCAGTGTCTCTGCAAGTAACCGGTTAAGCCACAAAGTCCTTTTGCATCGTGGAGGTAGATGCCCTGATTGTACCTATTGATTTTTATAAAGACAAAGTGTCGGGAATGTGAAATCTGCCCTGTGGCATACAGCAGGATTCAGATAGACGTCTTGCAGGAGAAGATGAAGGACCAGATGAAGGACAGGCTCCCCACTGTCTGTATGGAGCCCAATGTGGGGCTTGAACCCATCAACCGTGAGATCATGACCCGAGCCGAAACCAAGAGTCGGACGCTCAATTGACTGAGCCACCCAGGCATCCCACTTCTCTTTGTGGTCTGACCTCGCTGGGCCACCTCTCTCCGTGTGTCTCCCATCGGGTGGGGTGGGAGAGGAACTGGGGGAGGGTCTGGCACCCCTGGGCAGGTGGAGTGACTTTGCCAGCAGTTCCATCTGAAATCCATCTCCTAGAGCCCAGGCAGGCAGTGGTTCAGCCTGAGGCCCACATGTCCACAAAGTGTAGGGGGTTCTGCTCAGAAGCTCCCAGTTCATCTGTCTAAACCAGATCATAGAATCAGCACCCATGGCCAAAGCATGGGCCAGGACTGGCAGAAGGAGACTGGGCAGTGAAAGGGACAAAGGCAAGGAAGAGAAGGAAGAGAATGGATGTTTATTGAGTACCTACTATATGCCAGGCATTAGCCCGGATCACAAGACACAGGGTGGGCTCAGTATATAAAAAAGGCTTAAGGGTTTTAGTAGCCTGGGTTCAACAGAGTCAATAGCACTATAAAGAAGCCTGATAAGGTTAATCTTTGACCAGATTAACAAGAGTATAGACTTCAGAATGAAGGAGAATATACAGTCTGCTCTAACGAGACTCTATCTGTATCCCGCATTTGTCCCAACACCCTGATCATTGACGGAGAGTAACACATTAGATTTAGGGTCGGGAGCATCTGGACTCCTGTCTTGTGAGGGCCACCCAACCTAGAGAAGAACAGTGTCCGGTCACTGCCCCCTGGTCTCTCTGGTGCTGACCCTGAACAACTCCATCTAATAGGTCTGCAGGCTCAGAGGACAAGGCTGGGAGCCCCAAGGGAACGGGAGGAACAGTGGCCAGATCTGTGTGGGGTGAGCCACCCACAAAACCAGGCTGCCTTGGGAAGAGGAGGGTGGTGCTGGACATCCGTGAGCACCTTCCAGCCATGCAGCTCCCAAGCTGGCCTTGGCAAGAGCCTCCCTGTTTGGAGGGGTCCCTTGGTGAAACACCTGTTGTTGGCTGATAGTACCCCCCTGCCCCAGCCAGCCTGAGCCCAAAGCCCTTTCCCTAGGACCTCGTGGAGGTGGAGGTGCTGCTTCTCCAGGCGGTGAGGATCCGTGCCCCCATCACTCGGATGAGGACGGGAACCCAGGTGAGACGGGGACCCCTCCAGCACCTGCTGCCGGTGTCGCTGTCTGAGTAGCCCCCTGGCGGGTCTCAGGCTCCGAGTTCTGGTTCAGGCTGAGCTTGTGGGGAGTGGAAGTCGCTGCTAGGTCGCTGTTTCCTCTCCTGCTCAACCCCTGCTTATCTCTGGGGTCAGACTGAGCTTTAGGACGGAGCCCTACCGTTTCCTGCTCTAGGCCTCGCAGGCATTCTGTGTGTTCTCGCTCCCGGTGCAAAGCCCTCGTGGGCATAGCATTTACCCCTCTCCAGTTCTGGGTCCCCCTCCCTCAGCACAGTTATTGAGTGATGCCTGTGTCTCCCTCCCCCGAGTCTGTCACCCTTCCACACCTGGAATAGCACCTGGCAGGGAACAGGAGCCAACACTTGGATAGCAGGACCTCAGGGCTTTCTGTGTGGTGACTCATTTGACACTCATCAACAAGCTGTGAGGTGGCTCCTGGTGTCAGTCTGTATGTTACGGGTGGGGAAATGAAAGCCTAGAAGGCTTATGGCCTCTGCCCAAGGTCGCATGGCTAGTAAGTGCCAGAACTGGAAGTTGACCCAGGCGGCCTGGCATGGAGTCCGTTCTTCCCGTTAGCGGTATTGCCTCCCCTGGTGGGCACTCAGGAAGCACGGGTTGAGGGAGCCCGTGAACCCCACCTGTGCCCATTCCATGTGAGCAGGGAGCCCCTGCTAGATTGAGAGAGGAGCAGAGGCACGAATGGCAGGGTGGCCAGGGCTGAGCTGCCCGGGGGGCTGCAGGCCTCCTGGAGCTGTAGGGGGCCACGTCACCAAGGGGGTCTGTCAGCCAAGGTGAGACGCCGTGCACAGCTCAAGAAGGACCACGTGCGGAGGGGCTGGCTCTGTCTCTTGTTTGCTCATTTGCTATTTCACCAGAGCTTCTCGCCCCTGTGCCAGGCCCTTCTCTGGTTAGGGAAGAAGGGCCCCCATTGCACAAAGGAGACAGGATAGCGCCCGGGCTGCTGGAGGTGCCCAGGGCTTGGGGGGGGCACTCTTGGCGGTGGGACTCTGCTGGTCACGGGCCTGGCTTCTCTCCTGCAGATGCCTGTTTACATCACTGGGATCACCAACAGCCAGAACCCTTTCTCCTTTGGCAATGCTGTGCCGGGCCTGACCTTCCACTGGTCTGTCACCAAGCGGGACATCCTGGACATCCGAGGGCGGCACCAGGAGGTAACCACCCCCCCCCCCGGGTCCCCTGCCCCCTGCATGCACCGGCATCCGGAGCCGGGAGGGTTCTCCCCACGTTTCTGCACGTGAGCTCTGCCCCCTCCCTCCCAGGCTGGTCCTGGCTCTGTCCTGCTCTCTCTCAGGGCTCGTTGGGACACCTTCTCCCAGATCCTGCCACCGCACTGTCCACCCCCCACCCCCAGTGACCTGCCTCCGTTCCCAGTCCTCTCGTGACCAGGAATATGGGCTCCTAGCTCTCCCTCCTTCCCGGTCCCGGACTGCCTGCAACCCTTTCGCCTTTAAGCACATTCTTGCTAAGTGCCAGAGAGGGGCGTCGCGGGTAACCCGCTTCAGAAGGCAGCCTTGTGGGGAAGTCACAAAAGTTCCAGGCCGTCACAGGGTCTTGGTCAGCGCCCCTACTCTGTACTTCTGACCTTCTTTCTGAGGCCATGCCTCACAGCCCTGGGGCTTTTTCCAGATTTACCCCAGAGGGCAACCACCCCCACCCCCCTCCCCTTAGCCCTTCTTAGAGGGACCCTGGCCTCTCCTCAGACCTCAGAGCTGGACGAGTAGTTATAACCCCCTCGTTGTGTTGACGAGCCCATACGGAAGGGACATGCCTGTGTGGCCCAGGGAGCCAGTGGGGAAATGGGACAATGGGACCAGGTTCCAGCCCTGGTGACTCTAGTCTGCCCTCCCTGGGTCATACAGGACTCGAGTGTGGGGTGGTTTTGAGAGGTTTCTTCTTGCCTTGTCTGTGCATGGTGGGGAGGGTCCTGTCTCCAGTGCCAGGGGCTTCCTCAGACTGTTCCCATAACACGGACATCCCAGACTAGAGGGTCCCTTCGCGGAAAACTGCCAGGTCAAGCAAATACCTCTCGGTTCATCACCCACCCCACATGCTAAGGGCTCTGAGAAGCTCTGCCCGCCTGGGTTGGGCCAACATCCCCCACATGCACCCGTGAACCTCGTGAAACTCTGCCTCCCCCACCCGTGACAGGTTAGCGGGCCCTGGCTGGAGCGGTGAGGCGACGGCCTTTGAGAACAGGCAGGTGGATGTTGGGGGGACTGGAGCCCCTGGCCCTCCCTGAGAACCTATTTGGTGTCCATCCCAGGCTTCGCTCCGGCTCCCGTCACAGTACAACTTTGCCATGAACGTGCACGGCCGGGTGAAAGGCCGGACCGGGCTGAGGGTGGTGGTCAAGGCTCTGGACCCCGCTGCTGGACAGCTGCACGGCCTCGCCAGAGAGCTCACTGACGAGATCCAAATCCAGGTGAAGGACAGGTGGGCAGAAGCCGCCGTCAGAGGGAGAGGAGGTGCCAACCCAGCAGCCTCTCCCCCTGGGGACCATTCGGGGGCACATCAGCTCTTCTGCCACCCCACACCTGAGGAGTTCTCGGGCTGCAGGGGAGCCCGCAGATGGGGCTGCCTGAGGGCATAGGGTGGGGGTGGGTGGCTGGCAGTCCAGGAGGTCCGAAATAGCTTGATGTATTCCCTAAAGAGCGGGTAATCCTGAGCTGGGAGTCTGAGGCACCTTCATGGTAGAAAGAAGCCAGAGAACTGTCTGAGTGGGGCATTAATTGAATTGTCTGTGTTTATTTCGCAAACACTCACAGACCACTTACCAGAGGCGGACTTGCCATTCCCCAGTCCCCAGTGTTGCCTCACCCGTGAAGTGCCTCCCGAAGCCTGTGGGGCAGGCGCTGTGGGCGTTGCTGCTTGATGATGAGCCCGAGGCCTTAGGGGGGAGGGGTCAGAGTGTGCCCCCAGGTTGCAGTGAGTGGGTGGTGGGTCCTGAAAGGCCTGGAGGGCTGTGCTGTGTGTACGGCCTGGGAGACGGTGTGACCCATCGATTCACAGATGGAAACCGAGCCTCAGAGAGGGAGGGGGCCTGCTCCAAGCCCCCAGAGGAGCCCCACTGAGTCAGGACCAGGAGCTCAGCAGTTTTTCTCCCACCCAGGCCTCAGTGCCTGCATCTCTCTCTCCAGTCTGCCCTCCTCCCTCCCCTGACTATCGGAGCCCCTCAGTGAAACTAAGGCTCTGGGACCCAATAACTTCTGGGATACCTTAAATGGCAAAGAAAAATTGGGGGTACTTGGGTGGCTCAGTCAGTTAAGCGTCCGACTTCAGCTCAGGTCATGATCTCACGGTTTGTGGGTTCAAGCCCTGCGTCAGGCTCTGAGCTAACAGCCCAGAGCCTGGAGCCTGCTTCGTATTCTGTGTCTCCCGCTCTGTCTGCCCCTCTCCCACTCATGCTCTGTCTCTCTCTCTCTCTCTCAAAAATAAACGTTAAAAAAAATTGCAAGAAAAAATTGAAAGCAGCTCCTGAACGTGAGAAAAGAAACAGATCAGGTCCCCTCTTCAAGAAGAAATAAAGCATTTTCTAACCTAGGCGCCTACCTAGTCAGGGGTAAAGATTTTCAAAGAAAGAAACTGTCATTTACCAACCCCCCTCACCTCGGGCTGCACATGTGTGCATGCACACACACACACAGACACAAACACACACAGACACGTAACATACATATGCATGCAGAGACACAGACACGTATGTATACACAGATAAATACAAACACAGACACGTGCAAATATATGTTCTTCCCAGTTAAAAATGAAAGCATGTCTGGCACCTCCTCATTGGATAAAGACGGGGCTTTGCAGCCTTCGAATTCTGTGACCTTGCATGAGTCACTGAGCATCTTTGTGCCTCAGTTTCCCTAGCTGATAGCAGTTGGAGGTTTGGGTATGTCAGAGACTTAGCGATGCTGGATCCAGCCCACAGATGTATTTGATTTGGCTCATTCTGTGCTCTGAAACCATTTTTATTTGTTGCGAACATTGAAAAATAGGAAGATGTATAAAAATCCAAGAGGCAGCTTGTCCTGAAGATACATGGCATTTTTCCACATGTGCCCAAATCAGCAGGAGATGGGAAGCAGCCCCTCCTGGCCCCATTGCCCCCCGCTTCTCCCCGATGGTGAGACCACCTGTCAGTTGCCATTGACCCTGGTGCTTGCATTATTCCTTTTCTTAAACTTGAGTTAACAGGAAAGTAATATCTCTCTTGCACCTTAATTTACCTCTAAAGAGGGACAATAGGGGCGCCTGGGTGGCTCAGTCACTTAAGCATCTGACTTCGGCTCAGGTCATGATCTTGCAGTTCGTGAGTTCAAGCCCTGCGTCGGGCTCTGTGCCGACAGCTCGGAGCCTGGAGCCTGCTTCGGATTCTGTCTCCCTCTCTCTCTGCCCCTCCCCTGCTCATGCTTTGTCCCTCTCTGTCTTTCCCTGAAAAATAAACATTAAAAAAAATAAAATAAAGAGGGACAATAAAGAATATGCATTTAAGACAAATAGGAGTTAGGAGGAGACATTTTTGCATGTACTTCCTGTGCAGTGCATGCATCCGAGTCAAAATCAGGCTGCTCCACTCTGGGTGCCACCTGCCTAGTGCAAGGACTCCCCTGATGCCAGAACCCCATCTAGCTCCAAAGGTCATTTATCATTCACCATTTCGGAAGTGTTGCCACGCACATTGCTACTGGAATCCTGCGGCTCTTTGAGACAGACATGGCAAGGATTATTAGTTTTAGACCCATTTTACAGATGAAGAAATCTAGACTTACATATACGATCAGAACATAGCAGTGCCGGGAGGGAGGGAGTTTTCTTGGAAAACCGAGCCCCTGGGATCCAGCCAGTCTGATCAGATCGGAAGCCAGTGGGGAGCTCAGAGCTGTGCTCAGCATCCAGACCCGGATGCCAAGGAAGGTCCTTCCAAGGGTTCCTAGAGAAAGGGACTTGGAAGGGTGGTGGGCAGTTAGGGTGCATGTAGGGAGGGGTCTGGAGTTACCATAAGTGCAGCAACCATGGGCTGGGGAGCCGTCGAGGGCCCCGGGGCTCCTGGGGAGCGATGATCAGATTCACTCGGACATTACCAGGTTTATCATCTGCCCTGGTTCGCCAACATGCCCCGTACCCACACTGTGCGGATCCCGCAGGACCGTGGCAGGAGGGAGTGAGATGGGGGTTATTCTGAGATGGGCACATTGAGGAGCAGCTGAGCAAGACCCTGGGTCCTGTAACTCTCTACGCTGCCTTCCGTGCCCAGAGAGACGTCCCCACCACCGGGAATCTGGGGAGGGGCCCGTGCTTCCTGGCTCCGTGAAGCAGATGCCGTCGGGGCCTCTCTTAAAAGTCAGCCCTCCCCGTCCCATCCCCAGCCACCTGACAGGTGCTGGCAACAGTGATCCTCCTGTTCCACCCCGTTGGTCTCCCTCCCTGGAGGGGAGCTGGTGCCTGGCCGTGACTCCAGTCGCATGACAGGAAACAAAACTCCCTCCATTCTAGGTATTCGAAAAGCTGCTGCTGCTGAGCCCTGAAACAGAAGCAGAGCAAATATTAATGTCGCCCGACTCGTTTATAAAGCTTCAGACAAACAGGTACGTGACTCAGCGCTTGTTTGCAGCTGGGCTGAGACGCTGCGCTCGGCACCCGACGGCTCATTTGTCAAAGTTGTCAGGAGCCGCGGGTGCTTCAAGCGAACGGCATCTTCCTGGGCTTGAAGTGGGTGCGGCTTCTGCATTTACCCCTCCCTCCGCCATGGATGTCGTCTTCTGCTGTTCCGCATCACGTGTTCCCAAGGGTCCTTCTTATCTTCCCCGTAGCCTCGAAAGGTTTGAATGCCCACTGCTCAAACCCGCTACCTTAAAGGGAAAGAAGTGCTACCTTGGAAGAGTTAAATTTTCAAATGCCCCTTTGTCTTCAAGGCTTGCTGTTCAGTGTGAATAATTCCTGACCCAGCAGCATGGGCATCACCTGGGAGCCGGTTAAAATGCAGACCCCGGGCCCCACCCCAGACCTGCACGTAACAAGACCCCCACTCGATGGGGATGCACATCGTTGTCTACAAGGCACAGGTGTAAAACACGTCTGCCAATGTCGTTCCCACCTTGCATTCAAATGGGGCGCCTTTGGTGGCAATGACTTGCACGTGACCTACAGCTGCACGGTGGGGGAGGGGCTGTAAGGACCACAGGAGTGCTCGCGTGTTCCGTGGAGCGCATACATGTGGTGGTCATTCGTGCACGTGTCTAGATGCCAGGCTGTGTGCTAGGCTCTTGGAACAGGTGCATGACGTGCTGGTGGGGAAGCGAGAAGTACGGCACGAGAAGGGGACAACGAAACAAGGTATAACGGTTAAGCCAAGGCCCAAAGAAGGGCCTTCTGTGCAAGGATTTAGGGGAGGCCTGTCCGAGATAGTGAGGCTTGAGCTATTAAAGGATGAAGAGGAATTCTGCAGGTTCCCAGCAAGGGGTTACTGATGGGGGAGAAAGTTGAAGCAGAAGCAGTAACATTTACTTTAAGGTCATCTGAGGAGGGTCTGTCGGCCTGCATGCAAAGAGCACAGGGAGGGGGACAGGCCCTGGGGGCTGAACACCTTTGCTCCCTGCTGTTTCTTTGTTCTGTAGTAAGCCTAAAAGAGAGTATGAAACACTGAGATGTGTCTCCCACCCAGCCCAAACCACTTTCTGAGCCAGCAGCCCATTTTCATCCCGTTCCCTGCCCTTGGAAACAGGACAGGGCAACACCATTGCTTCCCTTTCACAGCTGGGGAGACGGAGGCCAAGAGAGGAGGCATGCAGCTGTTTGCGGGGCATTGGGACTGCACTCAGCCTCTGCCTGGCGATGGTCTTTCACTGTGCCAGGCTGTCTTATGGCAGCAAATGGGGAAGTTTGCCCCAGAAACGATCTTTGACAGCATATGTCCCATGCAGCTGATGAGAGGAGCTCAGGCCTCAGCCTCTTCTCCCAGAAGCAGCGCCCTCTTTGGAACCATCGGTTTTGCAAATTAAGTTTCCCGTGGGTGACTGATGAGGCTGAAGTTGAGCTGAGCACCCAGGTCCTAATGCACAGTGGGGCTAAGATCAGGCCTTTTCCTTCTCCCAGGAGCCATCGGGAAGCCCAGATGGCTGGACCTCAGGGCAGGGATTTCGGGCCCCTTGCTGTGACCCGCTCCCACACTCTGAGAAACCGAGTCTGCTTTTTTTCCAAAGGGACGGAGCAGCATCTCTGAGCTACCGCGTCCTGGACGGGCCGGAGAAGGTTCCTGTCGTGCATGTTGACGAGAAAGGCTGCCTGACGTCAGGGTCCGTGATTGGGATGTCCACAATCCAAGTGACTGCCCAAGAGCCTTTTGGGGCCAACCAGACCATCCTCTTTGCTGTAAAGGTAGGTTCATGCTTTCCTGCTTTTTGGAGTAATAAAAGCAATCGTGTCGAGGTAAAAAAAAAAAATCTCCCCTCGCAGGTATAAAATAGATCTATCACCTTCCAGCTGAGAAATTGTAGGTAAGAATTTATTGAAGAATAACTTGGGAGCAGAGGTCCTAGCTGAAAAGTTCTAGCATCTTCTAGATGTCAGAGCGGAAGATCCTTGGAGATGGATTGCAGTGGCCTCATCTCATAGATGGGGAAACTGAGGCCCAGCGAGGCCCGTGATTTGCTGGGACCAGCACCCGTGTCCTGACTGGGCAGCCGGCACCTGGAACGTGATAGGTGCCTATGCACATTGACTGCATGTGCTGGGCACCCGACACAGAAATGGTTGCATTATACATGTGGCAGCATGTGCAGTTCAGTGACCCATTTTACAGGCAAGGACACTGGGACTCACCATGGAAATGACTCGCTCAGTGAGTCACTTCAGTGGTGGAGAGTCAGGGTCTGGTCATCCGGCCGCATCACGGCGCTTCCCATGTCCCTCTGCCCTCCGTGCTCCGTGGTGACGGGGACTTTCTCCTCCTCGAGCATCCTCGGGTCGGGTCCCCGGAATTTCCTTCCACTATCTCGTCATAGCCACTTTCTGAATCCTGGGTGACAGACAAGATACATGACTTCACGTTCGAGATTTTGCCGTGGTCACAGATCTGTTTCCTTAATTAATGTCTTTTTGTTTCCGTAATTAATGCCTGGCAGGGAACCTTCAGCCTGGTTTTTGAGTCGGTGAAAGCAGCTTCCTGCTCATCCTACCTCAGCAAGTATGTACTGAGGACCAGCTGAGTAGAGGTCGCTGCACCCGCCGATCTTTATCCAAGAAATTGGGTCTTCTGAGCGGAGCTAACTTTCTGGCCAGGATAGATTTTACCCGGAGTTGGAGGGCCAGGGCTGCTCTCCCTGGAGCTTGGGTTTCTGGGCTCTGGGATTCTTTCCCTGGAGCACCTGTCAGCACGTCGTGGCTCCTGGTTAATACTTCCTCTGCCGTCCAAGTGGGCATTACTTCCACTTTAAACACCCAGAGAGCCAGGTTTTCGAAGGAAACCGAACATCGAAAGCCCAGGGGGAATTTTTGCCAATGTGAATAACGATCTAATTTTTCAAAGTCATGGGTTTTGACTCTTGTAGATTGGGGGGCTTTCTTCTAGTGAGGCCAGCCCACTGTGTGGGAAGGTGGGATTCTTGTCGCTAGGTTGGGACGCTTAGCGGACCAAGGCCTTTTCTCTTTCCATGACCCCTGAGTCGATCAGCCTCCCGATCCCTCCCGAGGCGGGCCCCACTGGGGGCAAGTGACTCCTCCCTGGGAGGCTGGTCCCCAGGGCAGTCATCACCACACCTGCTCACTGTCCCCAGGTATCTCCTGTGTCTTACCTGAGGCTCTCCATGAGCCCCACCCTGCACACCCAGAACAAGGAGGCTCTGGCAGCCCTGCCTTTGGGAATGACCGTGACCTTCACCGTCCACTTCCACGACAACTCCGGAGATAGCTTCCATGCTCACAATTCGGTCCTCAGCTTTGTGACCAACAGGTAGGGTGTGGGTGAGGCTCTTCTCCCCCGTGAAGATGTGTGTCAGTTGTACTTGGATTTGATGTATGGGGGTGGCTGAGTCCACTAGACCCTCCGTGCCACTGGAAGGAGAGCTTTGTTCCCTGCAGTCTTGAGGAGGGAGCGTGTCGTGCTTGCAGGACCACAGGGGGAGCACTGGGCTTGGGCAGGAGGCAGCGGTGAGGGGAAGGCAGGGCACAGAGCCTGTACTACCGCGTGGCGGGAAGCTGTTGGCGATGTCCCGTGGCGGGCCGGAGGTGAGACACAGGTGTCGGGGTTTGTGATAAACTTTGGTGTACCCGTGAAAGCCGACTGCAGGGGAGACGTAGCCACCCTGGCCATTGCACTGGCCCTGTGATCAGCGGATGCAAATCAGTGATCACAGACTTTATAAAAGTTGGTCAGAGTAAGGCACACACATTCCAATGCTCTGGTGCCGGGGAGGAAGGGGTCTGACCTTCACTGCATCCCCTTGTGGGTGTACAGGCCTTTCCACGTGACATCTCGCTGACTCCTCACTGCCGCCTGTTTGTAGAGGCCCAGAGAGGTCAAGCCACTTGCTCAGGGTCACGCGGGCTTTGAACACCAGGCTCCACATGAGGTTCATTTGGCTGGCCCTGTAAATACCCCAACAACCTGGGGTTTCTTTTTAATGTCTAGAACAAGCAATCCTAAAATTCATATGGAACCACAAAAGGCCCCGAATAGCCAAAGTAATTTTGAAGAAGAAGAACAAAGCAGGAGGCATCACAATCCCAGACTTTAGCCTCTACGACAAAGCTGTAATCACCAAGACAGCATGGTATTGGCACAAAAACAGACACATAGACCAATGGAATAGAATAGATACCCCACAACTAGACCCACAAATGTATGGCCAACTAATCTTTGACAAAGCAGGACAGAACACCCAAAGGAAAAAAGACAGTCTCTTTAACAAATGGTGCTGGGAGAACTGGACAGCAACATGCAGAAGGTTGAAACTAGACCACTTTCTCACACCATTCACAAAAATAAACTCAAAATGGATTATGGACCCGAATGTGAGACAAGAAACCATCAAAACCCTAGAGGAGAAAGCAGGAAAAGACCTCTCTGACCTCAGTCGTAGAAATTACTTACTTGACACATCCCCAAAGGCAAGGGAATTAAAAGCAAAAATGAACTACTGGGACCTTATGAAGATAAAAAAGCTTCTGCACAGCAAAGGAAGCAACCAACAAAACTAAAAGACAACCAACGGAATGGGAAAAGATGTTTGAAAATGGCATATCGGACAAAGGGCTAGTATCCAAAATCTATAAAGAACTCACCAAACTCCACACCCGAAAAACAAATAACCCAGTGAAGAAATGGGCAGAAAACATGAATAGACACTTCTCTAAAGAAGACATCCAGATGGCCAACAGGCACGTGAAAAGATGCTCAATGTCGTTCCTCATCAGGGAAATACAAATCAAAACCACACTGAGATACCACCTCACGCCAGTCAGAGTGGCAAAAATGAACAAATCAGGAAACTATAGATGCTGGAGAGGATGTGGAGAAACGGGAACCCTCTTGCACTGTTGGTGGGAATGCAAATTGGTGCAGCCACTCTGGAAAACAGTGTGGAGGTTCCTCAAAAAATTAAAAATAGACCTACCCTATGACCCAGCAATAGCACTGCTAGGAATTTACCCAAGGGATACAGGAGTACTGAAGTATAGGGGCACTTGTACCCCAATGTTTATAGCAGCACTCTCAACAATAGCCAAATTATGGATAGAACCTAAATGTCCATCAACTGATGAATGGATAAAGAAATTGTGGTTTATATACACAATGGAGTACTACGTGGCAATGAGACGGAATGAAATACGGCCCTGTGTAGCAACATGGATGGAATTGGAGAGTGTGATGCTAAGTGAAATAAGCCATACAGAGAAAGACAGATACCGTATGTTTTCACTCTTATGTGGATCCTGAGAAACTTAATAGGTAACCCATGGGGGAGGGGAAGGAAAACAAAAAACAAAAAAAAAGAGGTTAGAGTGGGAGAGATCCAAAGCATAAGAGACTCTTAAAAACTGAGAACAAACTGAGGGTTGATGGGGGGTGGGTGGGAGGGGAGGGTGGGCGATGGGTATTGAGGAGGGCATCTTTTGGGATGAGCACTGGGTGTTGTATGGGAACCAATTTGACAATAAATTTCAAAAAAAATTTTTAAAATTGGGTGCATTGTGTTGCCACTGTATGTTTTTACAAAGGATTGAACAAAACATCTTTGAGGAAATTTGAAGAAAAAAATAAAAGAATGTATATCAAGGGTTGGTGATGGGTGTTTTTTTTTCCCCCCAGGGATGTTGAAACCAAGCAAAAGAAACAAATTTTATGTGTTTGTCATCAAAGTTACATGTACACAAACCTTAAAATACCAGTCAGCAGTCTACAACAGTCAACAGTATGTTTTCCTACAGGCAGCCACTTTCAACCTTTGCTGCTTCGTGAGTTATTTCGTCATTTCTCAAAACAACTTCTCATGCTACCTTGCAACTTTTTAGTCTTGGGTGTTACCTTTGACCACAGTGTTTTTAAAACAATCTGTTTATGTATCTGCCTCTCCCACTATATGGGCCCTTCGATAGTTCAGATATTAAATTTCTTTATATCTCCAACTCATGGTGGTGTTCTGTAGCCTCAGTCGATGAGAAATGAGGGCACTTTGTCTTAAGCTGTTTTCAGTGATGAAGTTCCAGACATGTGTTTCCCAGTACACCATGGCCACAAGCTTCATGACCGCTTTACCTGGACCGAAAGTGCAAAGCCAGGATGCAGTATAGGACACCAGCTTCTCAGTATAAACTGACCCTGCTAATATTAATTGGATCATTTTAGGAAATGCCCTACAAATATGGGACAGCTTCTCAGTATAAACCAGCTTCTCAGTATAAACTGACCCTGCTAATATTAATTGGATCATTTTAGGAAATGCCCTACAAATATGGGACAGCATCTTACAACATTCTCAGTTCCTTAGGTACATCTTTTAACTAAGGGAATTGATTCTGGAACTGGATTTGTATCATGTTTTAGAGTAAGAGGTCAGAAGAGTTCTTTCCTTCTCCTACTATGTCCATGCTGTGATTTTTTTCTGAGCACTCAACTCATCCTGTATTCTGGCTATTGCACCTATTTCTTCTCTAGACCAGCAGTGAAACAGGGGACCATGTCTGGAGGACATCTCTTTTTGAACTTACGCATACAGGTTATGGATTGCCAACTTGCTGATGTTAAGAACATTGAAAATATAGGGGATTAAAGTGAAATATAAAAGGACATTTTTTTTCAATCATTATTTCCCAAAGTGACCAGTTTATGCCTGGTTACAGAATTAGGTTTGACTATCCAGTTTCCTTTCATGCAGTGCCTATAAGCACTAATTTATGGTGTCTTTAATTATCAATGTATTTTTCAACTGGTTATCAAAATTTTGCATTTTTTTGAAATCTAAAGCTCATTTTACATAAATGGTAAGGGAAAGAGTTGAGTAAGAAATAAATTCATGAACATAGACAAAAGGAATCTAGAATTTATCTTTTACTGCTTAAAGCTCTTTCTGAAAAGAAATTTTCTGAAAGTCATTTCTGGGTTAAATTCTGAATAGATCTCATAAGTTTGACTTTTGCTCTATGGTAATAGAAGCTCCTTAGTAAGAATGGAGGATCTGAAAGAAGTGTTTAGTTCACATTTACATGGGATGAAATAATGACCTTTGTCTTTCTCTTCCTATCTGCAGGAGCATGTGCAGTGGCATCATGGGGTTAGGGTTCGGTTCCCGGAGGTGGCAAGGGGAAAACAGCCAGCTGTGCAGTGATCTCCAGGGCAGGGTGAGTTGGGGGCAATGTGAGGGTGCCGGTCAGCCTTAGGATTTGGGTTCAGGCGTTGGTGGATCCTGTGGGAAAGGCTTATGCTTTAGCTGGGGATCCCTTTCTGGAGCTCCATCCCATACATGAAAATGTCATGGTGATCTTCCCCCTTCTTCCCTGACAAGATTTGCGAGGTCACGGGCCTCAATTCCATTGATTCCTCAGAGCTAGGACGAGGGACACTTAAGGCCAGAGGCAAGGCTATGGTTAGGGTAGGTCCTGGGCGGAGACATGATCCAAAGCAACAGCAGGCAGTGGTTCCCCAGGATGCCTGAGATGAGGGGAGGTTCAGGTTGCAGTTCAGGCTGAGAGCTTGGGCTCGGGGGCCGGCCAAGTATGTGGGCAGTGTGTAGGACTGAGTTGAAACTCCCCTTCTGTAGCCCCATCATTGCCTTGGAGGCAGCATGGGGAACGTCTTGGCTTCTCACTAAATCATTCTGTGCCAGGCTTGGGCCCTGATTCCGTTCTTTTCATAGATCTAGCGCGTGGGAACCCTGAGGGAAAAATACATTGTTAGGGTAGGTGTATTTCTGGGACACAGCACACCTCAGGGTTCCCCTTGGCATACCTGCCTTCTTGAATATATGGAATCAGAGTGTGACCCAGTGGGTGGATGAGAATTCCCCTCCCTGTACTTACATGAGCACAGAAGGTGATTGTGAAAGACAAGTGCCTTGATCACTGCAGTGTAACCCCTGTACTTCCCAGTGTTATAATTAAAGACTCTCAGTCTTAGTGACATACACTTCAAAGTTTTCCCAACATAGAAAGGGTTAAGGGCATTTCTGGTTTTACCAGGCCCCTTACCCAAATTAGTATTAATTGGATTCAAAAACAAAGAAAGATGGATTGAAATCCAAATAGAATTAATTTAAAACACTTTGACTTCAGTGGTCTTTTGGAAACAGAACTATTATTTTAACATGTTTATTGAATATATTTGGCTTACACTTGTGAAAACAGACAAACAACAACAATAAAACAGCAAACAAAGTTTTCCTGGGCTAGGTTTAAATAAGGAAGGGATGTATCAATATAACAGGTGTCCCTGGTGGAGAACCTCATCATTGATTACTTAAACGTGTATCTATGGGTGCCTATCATTTACAACAAAATAGTATTATATACAGAGAAAAAGAAATCTGTCTAAAACTATTTTTTTATTCTTTAATTTTTCTCTGTTCTCTGTTAGTAACTAATTTCCCCCTTCCTGTCCCCAAAGGTTTTCTGTTAAGTTTCTCAAGATCCACATATGAGTGAAAACATATGATATCGGTCCTTCTCTGCCTGACTTATTTCACTGAGCATAATGCCCTTCAGTTACATCCATCTTGCTGCAGATGGCATGGTTTGGCTTCTAGAAGCACATTCAGCAATAGCCAAATTATGGAAAGAGCCTAAATGTCCATCCACTAATGAATGGGTAAAATAGATTTGGTTTGTATATACACTGGAATGCTACTTGGCAATAAGAAAGGCTGAAAGCAACCATTTCATGTGTACAGGGTTAAGGAGTTTCTCCTCATGCTTAGGGGAAACAGCATCAGTGCATGCGTGCTGGGGGTAAGGAGTTTCTCCTCAGACTTGAGGGAAACAGCACCAGATCATGTGTGCTGGGCATCAGGAGTTTCTCCTTAGACTCAGCGGAAAGATCATCAGTTCATGCGTGCTGAGGGCATCTTCTCCTCAGGCTTTGGGGAAACAGAATCAGTTCATGTGTGCCGTGAGTAAAGAGTTTCTCCTCAGATTTAAGAAGCCTAGGAGCTATAGATGTAGGAAGAATGGAAGTTCCTGTGGTTAGACTTGACTTAACTTCTTGCCCTGAGAAATGGTTTGATTTTGAATAGATAAATTCTCTCCATGGTTTGTGATGTATAGGTATAAAGACTCCAACTAATAATATATTGCCTGTATGAGCTGAGGCACCAGGAAGGCACGTGACCCATTTCCCCTTAACGTTTACCTATATATTTTTAAATGCTTGATATTTTACCTTCAGAACTTTCATGTGTTGCTGGTTTAACCTCTTGATACTTATGGAATATCTAACTATTCCTTTGTTAAAAAAAAAGAAGTAAGGAAAGGAATAAATAGAGGAGTAAAGAGAGAAATAAAAGGAAAGAAGTAAAGAAAGAAACAAGGAAATAAAGAAATAAAAGGAAAGAAAAGACCAATCCTTACAGAAAGATGAAATCCTAAGTATCTCTTGAATTTCCTCATGCTCAGAGAACCAACAGCTATGTTTGTAGGTAGGTCCTTAAATTTGTACACACTTCTAAAAAGGTGTCTGGAGGTGAAAATAGTGAAAGTTTGAATAACTGAGTTAATGTTGTAATGGGAGATTACATTGCAGAGAGTTAAAATATTTACTGTTGCACCATAAAGAATAAAATACCTAGGAATTATCTTAACCAGGAAATAATAGCTCTGTACTCTGAAAACTGTAAACACTGATGAGAGAAATTGAACACAACACAAACAAACGCAAAAATATTCCATGCTCATGGGTTGGAAGAATTAATACAGTTAAAATATCCACACTACTGGAGCACCTGGGTGGCTCAGCTGGTTGAGAGTCTGACTTCTGCTCAGGTCATGATCTTGCAGTTCATGAGTTTGAGCCCCGTGTCAGGCTCTGTGCTGACAGCTCAGAGCCTGGAGTCTGCCTTGGATTCTCTGTATCCCTCCCTCTCTGCCTGTCCCCCATTTCTCTCTCTCTCTCTCTCTCAAAAATAAATAAACATTAAAAAAAATGTCCACACTACCTAAAGTAATCTTCAGGTTCAGTGCAATCCCTATAAGATGCCAACAGCATTTTTCACAGAATCAGAACCAATAATCCTAAATTTTGTATGAAACCACAGCAGACCCTGAGTAGCCAAAGCAATCTTGAGAAAGAACAAAGCTGGAGGTATCACAATCCTGGATATCAAGATACATTACAAAGCTGTAGTAATCAAAATAATATGGAGCTGGCACAAAAAACAGACATGGAGATCAATGGAACAGAGTAGAGAGCCCATAAACAAACTCACATGTTTATGGCCAACTAATCTATGATGAAGGTAGTGGGGAAAAGAGTCTTTTCAATATCATTTATTGAATGATATTGGGAAAACTGGACAGCTACATGCAGGAGAAACTCGACCATTTTCTTATACCATGCACAACACTAAACTCCAAATGGATTAAAGACCTAAATGTTGAGACCTAAAACCATAAATCTATTAGAACAAAGTATAGGCAGTAATTTATTTTGACGTGGTCTGTAGCAGCATTTTTCTACGTATGTCAGAGAACAAAAATATATTATAAAATGGCTCTCATGGTGTCTTGTTGTTTAGATACTGTCTTTAATCCTATTTGCAGCATTCTTCCCCACTTGGTCATTTGGGCAACCTGTCGACCTGTTTACAGGCTGGGAGGGTCCAGCTGAGGCTAACTAGGGGCCTTTGCAGCCCCCTGAGGACCCTTTGCTGATTTGCTATATTAGAATCTATTCTCTGAAGTAGAAAAGATGTATCTTATCACAAAGGCCAATATCCTCATTTTTTCTTACTATTATTTTCATTTAACAACAAAAAAAGCAGGAAACAGCAAAATATTAAGATAATTGCAAAATCACTTTCTTTAGACTCTAAGTTCTATGGAGGCCGAGACGATGTCTGTTTTGTTCTCTGCTCTACCTTCATGGCCTCACACAGCACCAGAGTCCAGGCATACTTAGGAAATGTTTGTTGCATGAATTAATGAGTGACGGTTGTCCAGGAAAGGATGGTGAAGGCTTGAAGGTGGCACAGTGGCTTGGCAGGCAGAGAACACCACTGTGAAACGCGATTTCCAGCTGTCAGCCGAGCATCCATGTGTGTTGTCAGAATGCGAAATGTATGGATGCCGAGAACTGCCTGTCATAGGTGGGTTTGGGGTCAGCAGGGTTGTCGGCCAAGCACCTGGAGCCTGTAAGGCAGACTTCACCTGCCTAATTACAGATGTCCGTCTAGCCACTGGACTTCTCCCTGGCTGCAATTATGGCCTTTGAAGCCACTATACTGCCAGGCGAACTAGAAAGACCTAGCTTGCACTGCAGAAGGACCTATTTTGTTTTTATTTTTAATTTTTTTAGAACATAAATCAAACCAGAGTACTTTCAATTTCCTTCCCATACTGCCCGAGGCCCTCACCAGACTGTCTTGCCTTAGAACATGAAAAATGATAATTTCTTGGTTTGACTGGAGGAAATAAGACCCTCTTGTGATCTGTTTCCCTTGTATCAATCTCTCCTTTGAGGTTAATTTAAATCAGCCTTACACTCTCTCTCTCCTTTACTCTCTTCCCACTATTTTTATTTGGAAATTATATATTATATATCATGGGTCATATGTACCTATGATCCAGATAGAGAAAAAGCACATTTCTGGTGCCTTTGTAGTCCCCTGTGACCCTTTGCTGATCTTGTCTTCACCATTTATCCCCAAAGGTAACTACTGTCCTGAATTGTGTGTTGTTTTCTCCCATTTCTTTATGATTTGACCACCTGTATGTATGTTTCCTTAAATAATACATTGTGTGGTTTTTTTTTACCTACTTAAATTTCTTTTTTTTTTCTTTTTTTTTTTACTGTTTATTTATTTTTGAGACAGAGAGACAGAGCGTGAGTGGTGGGGGAAGAGTAGAGAGAGAGAGGGAGACACAGAATCCGAAGCAGGCTCCAGGCTGTGAGTTGCCAGCACAGAGCCCGACGTGGGGCTCAAACTCATGAGCCGTGAAATCATGACCTGAGCTGAAGTCAGACGCCTAACCAACTGAGCCACCCAGGCACCCCTGTTTTTACTTACTTTTGAAGGTTTATTTAAGTGGTAACATCCTATGTAAATTCTTTTGTGGTTCATGCAGTGTTATATTTTTGAGATTCATCCATATTGATGTGGGTGGCTGTAGTTCATTCATTTTTTATTCTATTACATTAATATATTAAAATTCATTTAGGTGTTCTATTCAGGATACCTGGGTCGTTTTTAAGTTTTTGCTATCAGGGACAATACTGTGTTCTGGGGCATACTTGCTTCTACAGTTTCTTTAGGTTTCTTTTCGTGTGGAAATGATGGCTCAATATTTTTGTGTATGTTCAACTTTACTAGGTAATGATAAATTGTTGTTCAAACTATCATGCCAGTTGCTGCTACCACCAGATATGTTTACGGTTTCCAATCGCTTTATAGCTTCATAGTTGGTATTATCAGACTTTTACATTTCTGTTAGCATGGTGGGGAATGCTTCCTCGGAGTTTTAATTTGTATTTCTCTGATTATTAGTGATATTGAGAAACTTTTTATGTATCTACAGGTTTTTGATCACTCCTGAAAGATAGTTGTTCGTTACTTTTTAAACTTTTACATAGCTTTTTTCTAAATCTTATAGCTTCAGAGTCAGTTACATTTGTTGTCAATATCTTCCCCTAATGTTTATATGAGGCTGATATTTACATTCTCTCTATGGCCATCTGGTAAATAGAGATCCTAGGAGTGACACGTGTGGACCTAGAACATGTCATTTCACACGGTTGGGCTTCTGTTTCTATTCAATCAAGTGAGCGTCCTGATGCATTCCCATCCTACTCACTAACAGAGAGTGATGGCGGGAGGGGTTTATATGCATGAAAACCCACTTTGAAAGTAAAGCACCATACACATAGATGGAAAGTGTACTTTTTTCTACATTGTCATACAGTCTTCATTTCTATACCATAACATCTTCTCTGGAAATCTTTTTTGTTGTTGAGTTGCTTTTTTTTTTTTTACTTGCACTGGGTGCCTTTTGAAATTATTATTGACATTTTTTTTCACTTGTTATCTATTTGCTTTTCTAGCATAAAGGCTGTAGAGGGCAAATATTTTATCTTGCTGGGTTGTCATTGCATTCCTGGCAATCTGGATTAGTGCCTGGCACAAACTACATGCTCAAAAATGTGCAGTGAGTTTGAGCCAGTGGTATTCGTAGCAGTCACGGTATCATCGCAGTGTGATTGTCCCAATGCTGTATTTAGGATTTTTTCCCTGTTCAGATAACTTTCCAACTTGTGTAGGGCATTATTCAGTGTATTCTCTGGCCCTCTTCTTCCAGGGAGGGTAGGTGGAGCCAAAGGAAGGGAATTGCACCCTTGGGAGCAGAGAGCTCAGTTTTTAGATTTGTAGCTCTGGCCCCTGGTGGGCTGGCACTCCTCTGAGGGCCGATTGCTAGGAAGAGGCCAGAGTTTCCCAGGATTTTTTCTCTGCCCATCTGCATGGTTGCCATCAAGTGTGCTGCTTTTTCAAACCCTGTTGGCTTTTGCTTTGTTGCTATAGAAACCAGAGCTGGTAGTTTGGGGGAAATGTTTGTGCATGTGAATGCTGGGGGAGGGGTGTCATGGAAGTGGCAGAGCTCCAGAGCTGGGTGGTGGCCCAGGACACGGAGTGAGGACCCTGCAGACCTCTCTATGAAGGCCCTGCCTGCTTTGGAGGGCGCTCTCCTCAGAGAGCTTGTGATTTAGAATGGCGCACACTTGGGGAACAGGCGTCCCTTTGTAGGTCTGCAGGGCTTTCCTGGAGCTGGTCCAGCCATTCCGTGGAACATCTGGAAAGTCTTGGCCCCTCTTGGTGCCAAAGCCACTGAGCCCTGGAGACAGAGATCAATGAACTCTTCTTGGCTGCTCCTTAAGCCGTGTCCCAGACAAGTGCTTTTCTGGGAACCAGTGAGTAACACGGATCTTTGAGGCCAAGGCTTGTGTGCTGTGGCAGTGACTTTCACTTTTGATCAAAGGGTGGGTGCAGAGAAAGGGTCTGCGCGGGGAGAGCAATGAAAATTTGGCTTTGTAGGAAATCAGAACCCAAGTGCGGAGCCCTGCTTCCTACTCACTGGTTTTCCAGCTGGAAAATCAGCAAGCTGAACTATTGCCTGATGTTAATGTTCCTTCATGCTGGGGTGGTATGAGGGGTGGGAGTGGGTTTGAGGCTACAGACTAATTTGGTTCTCACCCACAGGCAATTCTTGCAACCCCTGGGAGAGAATTCTAAAAAAGTGAAGGTTAAAATTTTTTTTTGCACATAATTTAATCTCACACTGGGTTGTGCTGAAGACAGTGAAAAGAATTTATGATGTGTACTAGATTCGGGTAAATATGCCATGTAATTACCTGATACGCACTGATGTTTCATAACTCACATGTTAGAATGCACATTTAATATTTATAATAAAATATATATGTGCATGCAATAGAAAAATATATACAAAGAATAGAAAGGCCCTGAACTCATCCCTCAATAAATGGTCTCCTCCTTGTTGGGGTCAGTAGCTCAGGATCAGTTCACTTTCAGTGCCATTAAAATAAAAGCCGTTTTATTTTACCACTTGTGTACACATGGTAAATGCTCAGTAAGTGCCATTTGAACTGTTGGTAGGAATGTACTTGGAGTTGCCCCTGACCCAGAAATTCTTCTGTAGGGTTATCCCACTGGCAAAGACAAGTTGCTGGATTTGAAATAGCAGAATATTGGAAACAAACAAAAATCCTACAGCTAAGGGGCATTCCATACCCTCCTGTAATGGAATAAGCAACCATTACAAGCTTTCAGGCTGATTTTTGTATATTAACAGGGAGAGATGTTCAAAACTAATGGTTGAGTAAAGTAAGTAAGTTGAAATCATAGATATGGTATGATCGTGCAAAAAGAAACACACACACATATATGTGCTGGACATGTGTACACACACAAAATTTTACCTCTGACAAGTTGGAATGGGAGCAAAGGACTCTTTCCTGCCCCCATGGCCTTTTTATCTTGAGAATATATTTGTAATCTGCTCATCTGCACTCCTCACCATGTTGTCTCCTAGCATACATGACTACTACCTCCTCCGTCACATTTGCAAGTTTCACCCCCCCCCCCCCGCCATAGCACCCCGGGACCCCTCTGCAAGGTGCAGCTTGGCCTCATTTCTAAAGCCCCACAGAACTCTCTGACTGCACAGCTTACCAATACATTAGGCCTCTCTTAGGTTGTTCTCTGCCTTATTTCACGGTTATCACTGCTCTTCAAATAGACTGTCAGGAGAGAAAGTGACACTGTACGAGGAGACATCAAGTTGTAGCCTGAGGGGCAAGGATCTCTTTGCCTGGTGCTTTGGGCTGTCTGTGCTCCTGGAGCTGAACTTGAGTCACAATCTCTGAGTCCCATTCCCAAGGGCCGCTGTGCTGGGAAACGTATACTACCTCATCCCCTTACAGGTGATAGGAATAAGGGCGCAATACCCAGGGCTTTGCTTGCTGCTAGGACTCAGGGCAGGCAGCCAGTTACTAAAGTCAACTGTGTTCCAGCTCCCAAGACTTGTGCTTGTACACGCTTGTGCACATTCACGTACACACACATTCACATGCATTCACAGTCACCTGTGTGGTGTGCCCCTGGGCTCCAAGCTTGCCAGATGCCATGTCCTCCGCAAGCTCTTCAGAAGCGACATTGGTGCTGGAAACACAGGCACCCTCCCACCCCTGGTCAGAGCGTGATGGATGAGAACAGTTTTGCAAAGAGCAGCCTGCTGGGGCTCTGCTGGAGGAGAAGAGAGAAGTTGGGGACAGTGTGTGTGGTTTGAGGAGCTGTGAGGCTGTGGGAGAGGGCGGCCGGACCTGCAGTTTGTCCCATTAATGTGTGTTTGGGGTTCCTGAAAGGCGGGTGTGTAGGATTAGGCTCCCCATTTCCTGATATCTCGTTAGCATTCAGCCTAGACCCTATGGCTACTTTGTTTGGAAGAACTTGACTCTTCAGGAAAATGGAGGGTCTTAAGGCCACCCGCTCCATATATAACACCTATACAACATGGCCCTTGGTACTTCTCACATAAAGATAGGAAACTCACCTGCGTCCTCAGGGGATTAAAGTTTAGTCCTGGAGGCAGCCTTGTCTGCAAACACAATACCAGGGTAAACTAACACTTGCAAAGGCCTGAAGTCTTCTCCATTATTCATCTCCACAGTCTGGAGTGGTGTCTGGCCTCCCTGCCTCATCGGTTTGTGGAGTGCTCACTGGCCAACTCTGGGGATGCAGAGATGAGGCACATGACTCTACTCGCAAGGATCTCATGCTTTTAGTTGTGGGAAAAGGCATTACAACAGTCAGCGCCAGAGTGTCATTGATTTAAGACTTCTTCCTGTTCAGGATTCATTGAGGCTTCAAGGATGGGCTGGCCAACCTTACCCAGCTTGGAATAGAGGCTTGGAGGCAGAAATGGGCTTTCCCTGGTCAGGAGGGGACAAAGGGTAATGGATGGCAGGCTGTGACTGTGTGGGAGATGGGCTCTAAAAGGTGGGCAGTAAAGAGAGAGAGACCGGTGTGCCTGGCAGTCCTGGAGCTGTGAGGAAGGCAGAGTTCATGCATCCTAGTATGCAGGAGATGGGCCAGTGGAAAGCCCGAGTTTGACTGTCACTGGCCCACCTAGACTAGCCTCTCACTGTTCTGGATTTCAGTTTCCCTACTCGTAGATGGCAGCAGTAAAACCGGCCTTCCTGCACCCACTTTTTCAGTGGAATATGAATCTCTGATTGTTGTTTAGCTGGTGAGAGAATAAGCTAGGATTTGGCAGGGGTCTGATGGTTCTCCCCTGGAGACAGCTGCATTCTCTTCTCTCTGCCTGCTTTCTGTACCGGAATAGGCATCCTCAGCATCATACCCATTGGCCTAGGGGCCTTGACTCCTCTGACACTGCGTGAAAAATTTTATGTACATTCTGGACACGCATTTTAAAGGCAGAAGGTCTTTGCTCCGGTTCTCAGAAGAATTCAAGACCTCAAAAAGCTTAACAGGAGCTTCTCCGGAGAGTGGTGTTGGGTCCTCCCATGCCATCCTAGAAGGACTTTTCTTCTTATGCCCCTCCCCACCTCTCCATTTTAGGAATGAACTATGTGACACAATAGACTATTCTAAGCAATTCTTTTTTGCTTGGAAGAAATGTACAACATTGTAATAGAACTATTTCTAAAATGTAAACTTGGGTGCCTTCTCAAGGAGAATGTATGGAACATCACCGGCATGTTTAGTATCTTGGATGCTTTTAGGAACATCAGTTATTGGCCTATACTTTCCTAAGGATCCCAGGTTGCTTTGTTTTTAATTGCACTCCTTGTTTTCATAGGTCAAAGAGTTAAAAAGAGATATCTTAATTTATGTAGAATTGTTTGTGTAGAAGCCCAAGGATGGCTCCAGCTTCTCTTTTGAAGTGAAGTGTTGTTTTTGTAAGCAGTACTTGCTGCTTGGGCAATACAGCCAAGTTCTAGACTCCAGAGCAGTGGGTCTTGAACTAGAATGTGCATCAGCATCACCAGGAGGGCTGGTGAAAGTACAAATAAAGCTTGCTCTGCCTGACCCCCAGCGTTTCTGATTCTGTAGGCTTGGGATGAGGCTCCAGAACTTATACCGTTAACAAGTTTGCAGCCCAAGGGTCCTGGTCAGGGGACCACACTCTGAGAACCACTGCTTTAGAGTAGTACTCCTTAAACTTCAGTGTGCATGTTCAGTGTGCCCCTGGGGAAGCTTGTGAAAATGTAAATTCTGATTCAGAAGGTCTGGGTTTGGCCCCGAGATTCTGCTGTTTTCAACCAGCTTCCAGGTGAGGCTGGTCTGTGGAAGATGCTTTATATAGAAAGACTTTTAAGCAGTGCTTCTCAATTCAGACTGAACATTAGAATCACATAACGAGCTTGTACAAGGAAAAATGGGGAAGGAGCAAGAGGAGGAGGGAGAGAAAAAGTTATCTCCCCAAATCCAGATCTCTGGGAGTGGAGTCTGGGCTCATCAGGTGATTGGATACGCACTCAAGGTTAGAACCAGGTTGTCAAGGTTGTGAAGTTGCTGAAAGTCCCCTAATTAAACGAAGTGTTACAGTTTTGAGTATTTGATAGACTAGTGATTGGTTTCCAACCGTGGTTTCACAGTTAAATCATCTGGAAAGCTTTAAAAGATATTGGTACATGGATTAAATAATATGCTTGGGATTTGCTTTAAATCAACATGGTAGTATGTTAACTAACTGGAATTTCAATAAAAACTTAAAAATGAAAAACATGGTGGTGGGGAGAAATGGGTGAGATTATTGATCTGTGGTATTCAATCCATAGCCACCAGCTGCCTGTGACTTTTTGATTGAAATCAACTAAACATTTTTAAAGACTAAAAAAGCAGTTCCTCCACGAAGTGTTTTAGTTTTTTTTTTTTTTTTTAATGTTTATTTATTTTTGAGGGAGAGAGACAGAGCATGAGCAGGGGAGAGGCAGAGAGAGAGGGAGACACAGAATCCGAAGCAGGCTCTAGGCTGTCAGCACAGAGCCCGATGCAGGGCTCCAATCCACGAACTGTGAGATCATAACCTGAGCCAAACTCAGACGTTCAAGGGACTGAGCCATGCAGGTACCCCTATCATGAAGTTTTTTTAAAAGATCCCCAGGCATTAGGAGTGGGGCCCAAGCCTCAGGGGCTTTTGGCAGCTCGCCAGGTGATCCCACGTTTCAACCACTGGACTAATTGAACAGGTGGGCTAAGGCATAATGAGAGCCAGCTGTGTTCTTGACTCTCACAGTCTTGGCTCCATTGCTTGGTGCTTGTCTTCCCCCTCGCCTCTGGTTAATGAGGGTGGAGATTGTTGTCTTGTTTTCCTCTCAGACATGTAGCAAATCTGGAGAAACAGAGTTGAAAAAGCTTTGAAAAATAGGAAGCACTGGGTACAATAACAGGTTTGTTACTTTGCCTTGTCTTCTTTCCTCCCACCCCCAGTCTGGCTTCAGTGAGGCCTTGGAGTAGGGTTGCAAGATACTGCAAATAAACATACGGGAGCCCCAGGTAAATTTTAAATTTAACTTTGGTACAAGTTACTGTTAGGATGTCCCTGGAGGGGGACGGCCCTCTCACCTGCGCACCGGAAGAAACTGAAGGTCAACCAATTACCGAGCAACAGCACAACCTGGCAGGAGAGAAAGACCCACTGGAGCCTAAACCCAGAACTGCTACAGTTTAAAAACCCTACCCCACCATACCTGGGTGAGACTTCCCTGACTCCCTCCTTGAGTCATGGAACCTCGCCTGGAACCTTAGTTCCCAATAAGGCCTTATACTGCAAAAATTGTTTTTGACTCTCACTCCTATCTTTACCCCGCACAACGCCTGACACTAAGAGTTACCTTCTAATTTTTTAGTGTCAATATGTTCCATGCAATGTTTGGGACGTATACATACTAAGCACTTATTTGTATTTTATATGCCTTCCCCGTTGGGCACCTCTTTCCCTGCCACAGCCCACAGTAGGCAGAGGGCCTGAACTTTGTAGCAGCACATCCATGGGGCTACCTCTGCTTGGAGATTTTGTCTGTTAACTATTGCTACAATTTGAGATCGGGGTAACAGAGGGGATTGGAGGATTTGCTCTTCAAGTTCAATGAAGGAATAGCCATTGATGTAAATCTTTGATTTCTTTCATCAGAGGCTTATAGTTTTCCTCCTATGCATCATGTTAATATTTTGTTAGCTTCATATCTGTTTATACCTGAGCATTTTTTTGGTTTTTGTTTGTTTGTTGCTAATGTGTTTTTAATTTCAAATTCCAATCGTTCATGGCTAGGATATAGGAAAGCAATTGCTTGTATTAGGCAACCTTGCTCTAATTGCTTATTAGTTCTAGGGTTTCTTGTCCTTTGGGATCAGCGGTTCCCAGAGGGTGGAGTTGTGGAGGGGGGTGGTAGGGAGGAATGAGCAGGTAGAGCACAGGGGATTTTTAGGGCGGTGGACTATTTTGTATACAGTAATGATGGACACGTGTCATTATATTTGTCCAAACCCATAGAACATAATACAGAGTGACCCCTAAAGGAAGCTGTAGATGCTAATGTATCAATATCGGTTCATCAGTTATAACAAATGTACCACACTAAGACAAGATGTAAATAAGAGAGGAAACTGTATTTCTGGGGACAGGGGGTATTTCGGAACTTTGTACTTCCTGTTTAATTTTCCCATAAAACTAAAACTACTCTAAAAGCTATTTCAAAGATGATAGAGGGCCTTTGGTGAAATTAAGGTGCACAGGGTCAGCATCTAATTTTGAGTCATATCAGCTGAGAGGCTGACCTGCCACATTATTTGATATTGTGATGAACCTGAGTTTCTTCAGATTCTTTCCTGGTGTTTGGGCTAAGCATGCTGTGTTGTTGTTGTTGTTGTTGTTTTTTCTCCCTGTCTTTGAAGACTTTAGTGTGTTTACAAGTGCTAGCCTGTGTTTCTAGAATAAGAGGTAAAGAGATTACAGTCATGGTTGCAGCGTTCCTGAAATAAAATGCCGCATTAGAACCCGTGTCACAAGGAGAGTGGCTAGGAAGGGATGGAAGTAGTGGAAGCCTCCGTTTCCCCATCTGAAAATGGGGATGGCAATTCTCTCCTCAGACTAGAGTAATTAAATGAGGTAACTTATGTAAAGTGCTGGGCACAGTGTGAACACTCAGTGATTACAAAGACCCAGGATCTTTGAAAAGAGTCACCCCAGGGGACCAATGGCACTTAGGAAGAACAGGCTTTCCAGAAGACGGAGAGTGAATGCCCTATCCCCAGAAGCATTTGGGAAAACAGTGGACCTGGGGTCCCGGTTGTCTGGGACGTTGTGCAAGGGACTTCTCAGAGAGTAGAGTGCCTCAGGGCCTTCCAGGTGCTTCTTGTCTTGAGATCCTCTGGGGTGTCCTGCTCCTCTCAGAGAGAATGCCATTGGATGTGGACTGAGACAGCAGACATCCCATGAACCACGAAGATGGAAGAGACCCTCTCTGCCCCCCACCTCCTACCCCAAAAGAGAAAGTTCTCATTTGTGAATGGCTCTGCCTTTGAGAGTATTTCATGACCTCCATGATGAGGTCAAATGGAAGGTCCAGCAGGTTCACACACAAGCCTGCAAGTGGGGCTCGAGATCTTTGTCTGAAGGTCCATTTGCCTTTACCTGTTGGAGATTAAATGCTTTGAGACCCCTGGTTAGATAATCCAGCACTGAGGAAAAATATGAATAATTGCTCTATTGCTTTGTACTTCTCTTGATGGAAATTAAATCCTGTTTTCTCAGCAGCAGGGTGATAAAAACATTTTCTGAGGAGGAGTTGGTGTTCCCCACCCCCTGTGAGTCCTTGAGAGCTGGTTATTTAGTGGCATCTCTATAGGAGATTAAAAGGAATTCAGGTAAACAGCTGAAGGGTTTACATGGGACTTGGTTTTGAAAGACATCCCAGGGGGTGTTTTCCTTTGCAGAGATGAGGGTGCACAGCAGCAGCTGTGGAAGCTGGGGCATTTGTGAGGAGCGGACGTCTGTGCAGTCCCCTCCCAAGACCGTGCCCAAGCTATGGGGATGGGCCTTTATCATGCCTTGCTGGAATTGTCCCCTTAGGCCTGAGATGTTTGCTGTCTGGGTCTGGTGACCAAGTGGAGAAGGGGCCACCAGAAGACCTTGGACCAGCTAGACCAGTGACCCGCAGAACTCCTTCCCTTGTTACACAGATGTGTTGACCACCTACCTTGTTCCAGGCACTGTAGTAGACCCTGGGGCTGGACCCTGGACAAAACACAAAATCACTGCCCTCGAGCGCTTACATTGTGGTGGGGGAGACGGACCGCGAACAAGATGAGGGATCATTACCTAATTGTAACTGCTAAGGAGAAAACATTAAGAAAGTGGGATATGAATTTTAGGGGGTGGCGGACCCTGAGATGTTAGGGGACTAGGGAGATCTTTGGGTACATTCCTGAAGGAAATCAGGGGATGAGTTCTGCGGAAATGGAAGAAGAACATTCTGGGCAGAGAGAACAGCAAGTGAAAGACTGTAAGGGAGCCTGTGTGACTGGAGCAGAGAGAATAAAGAGGCAAAGGATAAAAAGCAAGGTCAGAGGGCAGCAGAGAGTCCGCTTACATAGGGCTTTGCAGATCACAGTTGGGACTCTTGCCTTTGCCCTGAAGAAAGGTGGGGGGAGCGTGGGGAGCCTGGAATGTTCTGAGCAGAGGAGAGGTGATCTGGGTTTTAACAGGATCCTTCTGGCTGCCGTGCACGAGTGGAAAGCAGAGGAGCAAAGGCAGAACCAGAGTCATGAGTCAGGCCAGCAGTGGAATGGTGTGGCCTGGATCATGGTGGTGAGGATGATAAGGAGTTGCATTTGGGATACATGTGAGCATGTAAGTTGAAAATTTTATTTACATGTTGGAAGTTGCAAGATAAAAGGAGAAATCAAGGATGATTCCAAGATTTTTGGTGTGAGCAATTGCGTGGATGGAGTTGGCCATTAACTGATATGGGAGAGACCGAGAGGGGTGGTGGGTATTTTGGAGCTCTGCCTTTGTTATGTTTTAGTTTGAGATGTCTGGGAGATCTTGAGGGTAGGCATCAAGTAGGCCACAGGATATATGGCTCTGGTGCTCAGGGGAGAAGTCCAGGCTGGAGATATGAACTGAGGAGTCAAGAGCAGGTAGGCAGTCTATGGAACTGTAAGTCTGGAGGAGAGCTGGAGGAGAGCATGACACCAGGGAGCTTTTTTTTTTTAATACTTACTTATTTTTGGAAGAGTACAGCAGGGGAGGGGCCGAGAGTGTGGCGGGGACAGAGAATCCGAAGCAGGTTCTATGCTGACAGTAGTGACCCTGATGCAGGGTTTGAACTCCAGAACCTCGAGATAATGACCTACAGGGGGTTTGGGCAATGCCTGGAAGGTCGAACTTAATGAGTTGTCAAACGCCTCACAGCCATTATGGAAAGCGAATGACATAACATCTCTTCGCAGTTAAAAGTGCTAAGTCTTTTGTATTTCCCACCATGTTAGCAGATACCTAGTCCTCAGAAAATGCTAAATTAATGTTTGGTAATTAATAGTACAGTGGGTAGATTTTATAATTTCAAAATTAAGCAATTTTCTACAGTTTGGTACCATGGTGGGAATAATCTATGGGTGCTTGAAAATCCATTTCTGCTTCTCTGATTTTGGTCCCTCTAGGGAATGTGAGATAATAATGCATGCTTCTTGGGGTGCCTGGGTGGCTCAGTCAGTTAAGCACCAGACTCGATTTTGGCTCAAGTCATGATCTTAAGGCTCTTGATTTTGAGCCCCCCATTGGGCTATGCTCTGACAGTGCAGAGCCTGCTTGAGATATTCCCTCTCTCTCTCTTTCTCTCTTTCTCTCTCTCTCCCTCTCTCCCTATCTCCCCCCTTCCCTAGTTTCTCCCTCTCTCAAAACATATAAATACATAAACTTAAAGAGTGCTTGTTGCTCTGTACAATGCTGAGTATGAGAGGTAGTAAGAAACAATGACAGTGGCTCTGAAGTCATGAGTGGTCTAACTCGTCTCCCTACTTCCATTCCCCCTCTTATTTCATCTTCCACAGTCATGCCTGATTAGTTTTAAATGCACTTCTCATCAAATTACTCTACAGCTTAAAATCCTTCAACAGTCTCCTATCACCTGCAAGGTACAAATCTACATTCCCTTATCAGAATACAAGCCCTCCATCATCCCTGTGGTTCTTCCCAGGTCACTTTCAGCTTATCCTCACCTCAGAATTCATAGTTGAACCACACCATTTCACAAATGGACCAAGGTGCCCTTAGAAGCACTAGCTCTTTTATTATTTGTGCTTAAGTTGATTGCATTGCAGCTTGAGATCCTAGATTGTGTCTTGTGTACTTCTTCCAATACTTTTCAGCCATTTAGGATAAATTTTGTTGTTCTTTTCTGCCTGCACCTGTGTGGAGTGACTAAGCCTACACCTCCAGCTCAGTTAAGACTGTATTTCTTTTTAACCGCTACACCTTTCCACACTGACCTCCTATCAGTTGGGCTTTCCTACTGCTGGTCTTTTGCATATGTTATTCTTTCTGCCTGGAAAACTATTGTTGGCCAGATCAACTTCTGATTCTTTATATTATACGTTGTCTCTTGTGAATATCATACTGCGGAATTTTTTAAAAAATCCAGTCTGATAGTTCTTGCCTTTTAACTAGAATATCTCTGTCTACTCACATTTAATGTAATTGCTGATATATTTAGATTTAAACCTAACATTTTATTCTTTCTACATGTACCCTGGTATTTTAACCTCCTTTCTTGATTTTTTTTACCATTTTACTTTTGCCATTTACTAGTTTGGAAAATGTCTTTTTCTCTTAGTAATTACCTTGGAAATTAACACTTAATTTTTCAAACTTTCAAACTTTCAAGTTTAATCAAACTTTTACCCTCTTTTCAGATAATACGAGGCTCTTAGAATAATTACATTTATTTTCCCCATGCTCATCTTACATGCTATTTATTGATGATAAAAATTTTAATTAAAGGAGACTATAAAACATTATTGTTATTGTTTTACATAGCCAATATTTTGTTGATAGTACCACATATTTACCACTTTCTTTGCCATTTGTTCTTTCTTATACTTCAAGTCTATCATTTAGGATACTTCTGCCTAAAGTACATCCTTTATAATTGCCCTTACAATTCACATTTCAGTATGCTGATGGCAAACACTCTTGGTTTTTAAAAAAATATTTTGATTACCTTTATCCTTGGATGATTTTGTTGCTTTCGTTGGTATAGAATTCTAGGTAGGGAGTTATTTTCTTTTGGCACATTAAAGGAAAAATTCCACTATCGTGCATTGTTCTCACTGAGAGGATACCCGTCAGGCTGTCACTATTGAAGGTAATATGTTTGGCGTTATTTCAGGATGCCTTTAAGATTTTTCTCCTTATCTTTAGTGGTGTACATTTTAATCGTATTATGTTAAGGTTTGGCTTTTTTTTTTTTTTAATTTTTTTTTTTCAACGTTTTTTATTTATTTTTGGGACAGAGAGAGACAGAGCATGAACGGGGGAGGGGCAGAGAGAGAGGGAGACACAGAATCGGAAACAGGCTCCAGGCTCCGAGCCATCAGCCCAGAGCCCGACGCGGGGCTCGAACTCACGGACCGCGAGATCGTGACCTGGCTTAAAGTCGGACGCTTAACCGACTGCGCCACCCAGGCGCCCCAAGGTTTGGCTTTTCATTTTTCCTTCTTAGAACTGAATGAGGTTTTAAAGTTACATATTAATGTCTTTCAAAAGTTCTGGAGGGGCACCTGGGTGGCTCAGTCTGCTGGGCATCTGACTTTGGCTCAGGTCATGATCTCAAGTTTCGAGCTCTGTGTCAGGCTCTGTGCTGACAGCTCTTTGGATTCTGTGTCTCCCTCTCTCTCTGCCCCTCCCCTGCTCATGCTCTGACACTCAAAAATAAATAAGAGACTCTAAATGCCGAGAAAAAACTGAGGGTTGATTGGATGGGGGTGGTGGTGGAGAGGGGAAAATGGGTTATGGGCATTGAGGAGAGCACTTGTTGGGATGAGCATTGGGTGTTGTATGTAAGCGATGAACTGCAGGAATCTACCCTAATAGCCAAGAGCACACTTTACACGCTGTATGTTATCCAATTTGACAATAATTATATTAAAAAGCAAACATTAAAAAAATTTAAGAGGGGCACGTGGGTGCCTCAGTGGCTTAAGTGTCCAACTTCGGCTCAGATCATGATCTCACGGTTTGTGAGTTCAAGCCCTACGTCGGGCTCTTTGCTGATGGCTCGGAGCCTGGGGCCTGCTTCGTATTCTGTGTCTGCTTCTCTCTCTACCCCTCCCCGACTTGTGCTCTGACTCTCAAAAGTAAATGTAAAAAAAATTTTTGTGATTAAAAAACAGAAACAAAAATTCTGGAAAATGTCAGCCTTTATCTCTTCACGTATTACCTCTACGGCATCCCCTTTTCTCTTTCTGAGGTCTTGATTACAGAACACTTCATTTTCTCTTCCTCTGCATTCTCTATCCTGTCTTCTGTATTTTCCATCCTTTCTGTCTTTAAATGGTATACTCTGGATAATTTAGTCTGATTTTTCAAATCTCTCCCCAACTGTATCTATTTTGGTATTAAAATCTTGAGTTTTGAATTGTTGGTACTATATTAATTTCTAGATTTCTATTCGGTTCTTCTTTAAATCTTTTAGGTCACTGGTTTTCCTATTCCTGGTACATATTTTCCAAGTGGTCTTTTTAAAATCTTCCCATGTTGTAAGCAGAGTTTATGGTCTGACAGTTCCAATACTTGAAGTTTTTGTAGTTCTGTTTTTATTATTATTATTTTCAACTAGTTCTTACTCATGGTGCTTCTTTCCTTATGGACTTAGTTATCTTTGGTTTTTGTGCTGATTTGTATTTGGGACCTGTTACGAAGGTGCCTTCCTCTCGTATTTGTTTCTGCTTAATGCCTCGTATCCAGAGCCAAATTAAGCCAAGTTTAGGGCTGGAGTCTCTGTCTTATCCCATCCAGGCTGCTATTTCTGTCTTAGATTCTTTGGGCTGCTATAACAAAATACCATAGTTTGAGTGGCTTGTAAACAACAAATTTTTCAGAATTGGCAAATACCCTCAGGGCAAAAGTGGCTCCTTGTGTTCCTATTTCTCTGAAATTTCCCTAGTTCTTCACTACTATCTCATCTACACTTTGATGCTTTATTTATTTATTTTTTGTCTCAAATATTTATTTATTTTGAGAGAGAGACAGAGAGAGAGAGAGAGAGAGAGAGAGCGCGCTTGCTCACACAAGCAGGGTAGGGGCAAAGAGAGAGGGAGAGACAGAATCCCAAGCAGGCTCCATGCTGTCAGCACAGTGCCGGACGATGCAGGCTCAATCTCATGGACCACGAGATCATGACCTGAGGGAAAATCAAGAGTTAGATGCTTACCTGATTGAGCTGCCCAGGCACCCCTATGCTTTTCAGTGGTTTAAAGAATAATTTTATCTGACATTTTTTTTTAATCTGCTCATTATTTTTGGTGGTACAGTTGGCCCAACTACCATTACCTAGTCTACCATTACCAGAAACTGGAGGTCTCACTTTGGATGTCACCTCTCCAGCAGAGAATTGGCTAAGGCCAGTGTCCATTATGTCTCTTCCATATACACTTTCATAACCCTGTTTTTATCTTCATACATTTATCTCAATTTATACTTTTATGTGTATTTTCATGATTAAAAAAATCGGCCTGGATGGCTATGTGGGGGCAGAGAGTGTACGTATATCAATGTCTAGCACAGCGTCTCATTCATAGTAGGTGCACAGTAAATATCTGGTCTCTAAGAAAATGAATGCAGAGGAGTATTTGTTGGGTATGTAGGTTCTGGCTAGATGCAAAGGACTATGGTGGTTTGAATACAGTTCTATCAAGAAGCACAATTTGTCACATTCTCATGGATCAGTAAGTGAGAGCTAGATCCTAAGGGCTTGGAACAGGCCTTTCAAGATTTCAGAGACTGCAGCTGGCATTTGAACATGCCCACCTTCTCTATGCAGCATCTGCCAGAAGAGACCAAACCACAGAATCAAGCCAATCCACATATAAGACATGCTGTGTTTGAATTTTGTCCCGTACATCCTGAAAAACAAAGGGTGAGCACATCTGGAAGTCTAGGTGTACACCTTTAAAAATATCTAGGTGTACACATTTCGAATCGACAGAATTTGCAGGCCTCACTAGTATATTTTGATAATGCATAGCACCAATAACCTTCAAGTACCCGAGTCAGAAATTTATGAATAGAGTTATTATTGCAATTTAGAAGCTTTTGTATTCACAGTCCTTAGTAGGCCCTCAGTACATTAAGCAATTCTAGCTAATAATGGCCAGTGCTTAGGGCACCTGGGTGGCTCAGTCTGTTGAGCGTCTGACTTCGGCTCAGGTCATGATCTCATGGTTTGGGATTTCAAACCACACATCAGGCTCTGTGCTGACAGCTCAGAGACTGTGGCCTATTTCGGATTCTGTGTCTCCCGCTCTTTCTCTGCCCCCTCTCCCCCAACTCATGCTCTGCCTCTCTCTCTCTCAAAAGTAAATAAACATTAATTTAAAAAAAATAATAAGCAACACTTACATCATGCTTGCTATATCTCAAGAAGTATATTAACTATGTTCTATAAATTTATCTAATCATTTCAATATTGTGGGGTAGATGCTCTTATCATCCCCATTTCTATAGTTGAGGAAACTGAGGCCCAGTGTGTTGGAGTAACTAGATCACAGAGTAAGAGGCAGCATCAAGATCTGAACAGAGCCCTTCCCTCTGGCTCTGATGTGTGTCTTCTTAATCGCCCACTCTAGTGTTGCAAGGAACAAGATTGAATCCTAAGTGGCTTTTCTGAGTCTATCCAGGGCTGCGTGGCGCTGTGCATGTGAACCAAAGACTAAGATGCTTAGTGGTAGCTCCAGGACCTCTGGAGCTCTGTGCATCTTTATGCCATAGCCTCTGCAGGGGCATTTTCCTGCCTTCCATTGGATTTTTGAGTTATTTAAAAAAAAAAAAACTGTGTCAGGTCTGGCTGGCTTAGGGAAATGGCGTTTTTCTGTGGAAAGAAAAAAAAAACAAAAATAAGTATTTTTTTTAACGTGTAAAGAATAAATGGCTATGTTAGAAGGGGTTCTCTTCTTTGGTGACATGTCTCGCGTACTTCCTTTGTATTTTGTGGGGATGCAGTTACTCCTCTGTGGAGAGCAGGTTCCAGCTTTCATGGTGTGGCTGTCACGTTGTACATGACTATGTAGAAGCTGGGAAGGGACATGTGGGAGTTAATGCAACAGCTTTGCCCTGACAGTGTAAGTCACACAGCGATCTGAGGCTGTGGGATTCTGGGGATTTCTTCGTTGGGAGGGCTACTCTGTGGTGTTGGGTCCTCCTAAAACAGCTGGGCTCCAAGAATACAAAGACGTCTTGGGGATTTGCATTCAATGATGTGGGGAAATGATGCTTGGAAAATTTCTGTTGTGGGATAAAAAGTCATTGATCGCCTTTTCCCAAATGCCTTTCCTCACCTTGATATTTTGGTGGGCATTTTTCTTTTCCTGCATTACCCCCAAAACCAGCCTAATTCTCAGCAACTCTCTGACCCTGGGGACCTATCCACAAATGGAGGAAAATGATGAGGAAAGTGAATGGAAAGTGCCTGGTGAGTTAGAATTCAAGATTCCACCTGGCCCTTTGGAGCCTGCACTGCACTTTCTTCTGAAGTCTTCATGTGGCACCTCTGAGTTCACGGGTTCCTGGGTATCTCTGGCTTCTGTCGCTGGCCCTGGCAGGGCCAACCTGTGTGGAGGAAAGCAGGCTTCCTTCAGAAGGACTTGGATATTGTTAATAAAGCTGGCCACCATTTGGAAATCTAAAGGTTTGCCATTTGCTACTCCAGACCTGGACAGAAACCACATGCCACAGCAATGTGTAGCAATGACCAGTCTCCACAAAACTATTTGGCTATCTGGGCTTTAAATCTTAGTGGGGGGACAACAAAACGAAATGAAACAAAACAACTCACATATACAAGTGAATGTCTTAGTCCCAGTCTTAGGTATTCACTGTCACTGGTGTAGCCAGACAATGTGCGTGGTCATTGTGTGTGTTCACAGCATTTCAGCTGGCCATGTGGGGGCTTCCCTACAAGATTGCTCATGAATAGAGCCAAGTAGAGATTTTGATTTTGTAGAGATTAACTGGACATTGAGTTTGCGTTGATTGGAAACTGTAGAGCAATTGCAGGGCACTTGGGAGAGGACTCTGAGGGCCCTGCAGGGATGACCCTCGGCTGGCCCCAGGGTGTGGGTGAGGGCCCCAGGCCCACTACAGGCTCCTGAGCTGTGGCCAGTGGCTGATGCCCCAAGGGAGCTAGGCCTCAAGTGTGAAAGGTTCCTGGGGTGAGCTCCCTGTGTGTTAGGGTTACAGATGGAGCTACTTCCCTCTGCATTGGCCATTCTGTTGGACTCCTCCTCCCGGCTCTTCTGGATGGGGTTTTGCTTTTCCTGGGCAGGAGGAATTAAATTTATACTGTATTTTTCACACATTGATAGCTGTTCTCATGGCATGTGCTAAAAGTGAGCCCGTACGACTGTAGTGCCTGTCTCTCAACCCTGAGCGGATCATGTCTAGTCCATATCTTAGGAGGGACTTCTCTTCTCTCCCTGTCACACTGTGGGGAAGGGCAGGTAGGGCTGGCAAGTCTGTTTCTGCACAGCTGGAGTGGGCACTGGAGATCAGGGCATAGCTCAGGCAGGGGAATGGGGGAGACCATCATCCTCCCAGCATCTCCTGGGGGAATGTGCAGGCTCCAACTTTTGGGAAAAGTCCTGAGAATCTTTCCTTGGAAGTTTCTGCCCTAATTGTCAGTGTTATGCAGAGCTGAAGTTTATTTTTCCCTTTCCTGCAGAGCAGCTTGGAATCCTTGAGATTGCTTGAGGTCTTCTGGGGCACGGAGCAGATTTTAGGCAAATGCTTTAACAGTGCGTGACTCTGTGGATGGGTTATCAGCACTTGTCCCTGCCATGAACATTCTAGGACACGTATTTTTGAAAATCAAGACTGTTGTGAACATCTGGGCACCTGAAACCAGCCCTGTTTTAGGTGGAAGGGACATTTGGGAGAGATGTCTGGAATAGCAGCCAGGAAATGGAGTGAGAGGGCTTCTGGGTTCAAGTGCTGTCTGTCCCTGGACAAGAAGTTACTTGACCTGAGTTCAGTTTGTCTTTAGTAAAATAAGCTACTGTTTACTTATTTGTTGAAAGGATGCCTATGATAATGTCTCCATTTTATTGATGGGTGGTCCAAGACCCAGACGTGACCTGCACAAGGTTTCCAGAATGAAGGCAGGATGGCAATGAGGCAGTCGGCCTGGGTTCAAGTGCAGCTTCCCCAACTGTAGCCCCTGTGGCCCCGGGCAGGACATTTAGTCTTCAGAACCTCCATTTCTTTATGCATGAAATCAGAGTAGTGTCTTGACACCTATGACAGTGTTACAGGAATAAAGGGAGGCAGTGTAGGCCCTGGAAACTGTAGGGAGTGTTACAGCTGTAGAGCATTTCTAGCTTTATAGCTTCCTGGTGACTGAGCAGGGCTGAGACTGAGCTTTCTGGGATTCCTGGCCTCTGGGCTCTTAAAGTGATTTTTAAACATATGTTCATGGCTATTTTTTCTACTATAAAAGTAATACTTAGCATAAAATTTCAGCTAGGACAAAAGGGTGTAAACTGGAGAGGGAAAGACACTCCTCCCCCAATCTGTTCTATTCTCCAGAGATGACTTCTGTTTACTTCTTCTGTAACCTTCCAGAAACTGGACACATGGACACACACAGACATTAATTTCTATAAGTTGTGTAAACAGATAATCTCTTCTATATGGGCTATGATTTTTTTCCACCAGGAGCCCAAATGATGAAAACCCAGGTCACTCCCCGGATTTGGTTATTAAGAAGCAGTGCCATAATGAGTAGAGATTTTTTATCTTGGTACCTCTAGATTTTAAAAAAATGCTGAAAGCAGTTCTTAGCAGCTCACTGCTTTCAGAATTATCTCCTTTGCACTTGGCAGAAAGAATCTCTCCTCAAAAAATTATGTTGTTACTGCTATGGTTTTCCACTGGTCCACCCAGTTAAATTTAATCACACGATGTGACATCCAAATAAAATGATGTGTGTGTGTGGAGGGAAGGACCTGACAAAGCTTCCCTTTTTGGATCCGAGAGAATATAGCAAAGCTGTCTTCAGGCAGCCCTGTTTGCAGAGCCCTCCTTCTTGGGACATTTATATTTGCAGCTAACTCTTCAGTGTCCTTGGATAAAGCTGTTGCCATTAATTGGATCGTAGAAGATGGCTGCATGTATTTTTAAAACGTGTCTCCCTACACACAAATCTAGCCAACTTTGTTTTAAAAATCAGTTAATCTACGTGAATTCATGAATCCATTTGATTGTATTGGACCTGCCTGCTCTTTGAGCACTACACAATCATCCCCTAGTCTGACTTCTTTGCCTGTCATTGGCAACAAATTTGGTTTTGTTCCATGGTTAAAGCAAACACTTCACACATCCTAAAGTGAATATTTTAGGGTTAGAGCACCTCCTAGGATTTCATTTTGCACTGTGAAATGTTTTCTCTTATGGCTCAAAAAAAAAAAATCCATAGATTTACAGGGTTTTGGTGCTTTGATTTTTATGTTATTTTCCAAAAATGTTACATGTAAGACCATTTAAAAAAGCTAAATCCTATTTTAAATGCACTAGGGAACCTTAAAGGAATCCTGTTGAGTTATGTGTTTTGCTTTGTCTCACTGAAGTCTTTTTGGTAACATAAGTGCAAGAATCAGGTGTGGAGAGACTGTTGGGCCCACCCCCTCTTTAGGGTCTGGATCCTTTCCTCAGGGCTCCCTGATCAGAGACCTCCCCAGGGGCCTCCCTTGGCCTCTTGTGATGGACCCAGCTCTTGCTGGCAGGTAGAACCCTTACCTGCCATAGCCCATGGGCTCTGGGCCCCACTCTGTGGCTGACTTCTGTTCTGGGTCCTGGAATGCATGGTGAGTTGATTTCAGAACTGTCCTCAGCCCAGGGAGTTCTGGCTACACGACTCTCGGTCCCCTTCTGTCACTTGTCCCAATTCCTACCCTGCTGCTCTGCTGCACACTGACAGCACTGACCTCCTTCCCCTTGGTCTGGCCACTGCCTGCTTTCCGGCCTGTTAGTCTAATTCTTCCCAAGAACTCCTTGCCTTGTGGCTCTCTGTTATCTTAGAGCAGCACTTTGAGATTGTGTCAAGAGCATTTGCTTCAAGGGGTCATGGCATTTTAAGGCTAGCAGTGATACAAACCTGCCATATTGATTTCCTGTTGTGTCAAAAACAAGAAACAAGAATGATTCTTGCTGAAAAACAAAAACAATAGCAACAACAACAAAACACAAACAGAGCCATGGAGGTACAGGAAATATTCCAGCTATCTTGTGGCACAGCACAAAAGGATAACTGACCTGAAAATAGTAACCCTGCGATGGGTCTTGATAGTACTGTTGAAATAAGATGATTTTTGAGAAAAAACAAACAAACACACAAAAAAAACCTTTCCAATGCTTGGCTGTAATCTAAAGGAAGCATTGCACTTTATTGCTCTGATTTTCTTTTTATGAGGCTCATAAAACTTTGTCTCTAAATTCCAATGTGCTGAAAAGTTATGAGTATTAAAGATTTAGCCAGTATATTTCAAAGTATGGAAAATATACTTTTCTTGGTTATGATTTCTGGATCCTAATAATAATTAGTAGTAATAAATACCACCCTTCAATAATAATAATAATAATAATAATAATAATAATAATAATAATACTCTTCCTCGTCTCCCACCAACACCCTTCCCCCTACCCCACCCCTGCTGCCCAAAGACCTTTCAGGGTACTCTTCTTTTCTGTCTCCCTTTGAGGTGGATGATGTCACTGCCCCCACTGGGCAGAACAGGGGGTCTGCAACTCACAGTTTAAATGGCATGGGTTGCAGTTAGAACCCAGGTATATTTCTTCTTCTGGTAAACTCTGCTGCCTGGGATTTACATGGTTTCAACTTCTGGTGGCATGCAACATATAGTTGCCACTCCAGCAGTTTTGGCATCATTACTTACTTGAGAGGCAGGCATCTATGTCGACCTGACCCAGGATGCACGCTTGGTTTCAGAAGGCCAGGTTTTCATCATTTTTCCCACAGTCAGCCATACAGGAGTCTTCCTGCCTGGATGGAATGTAGACTATGACTGTTCAGAATTCCAGTCATTACAGTGCGACTGAGAGGTTAGGTCATCCTTGCAGGAACACAGACAGAGCTGGAGTATGGATCAAGGTTCAGTTTCAGGAAGCAGAATCCACTATAGCAAACTGCAGGAGGAAGGGATTTGTTGCAGGGAATTGACTGGCTTGAATTATTAAGAGTTCTGATGACGCTGTTCTCCAGATGGAGGTTTCACAACTGAGTGTCCGAAAGCCATACTAGAGAGCTGGACCACCAAAGAAGCTACTACCTCTTCTACAGTGATGGAGCAGCATCCCCAGGACCACGTTGGCACTGCCATGCTTAAGAGGCTGCCTCAATCAAAACCAGCCACACTGCTGTGATCTATACCCACACATGGGTGTTTTAGTCCTGCTCCTGGCACCCATGAAGCTGGCATCTGCATGCTGGAACCTTGGCTAAAACCATCATAGAAGAACTGAGTGCCTCTTGGACTTGGCTTGCTGTGGAAGGAGTGACAACAGAACTATGACCTCTGCCTCACTTTTGCTTTCCAAATTTCCCAACAGTACGTCTACATGGCCCCACTGAACTCACATCTGGAACCTTAGCCCTGAGAGATCTGGGAAATGTGGTTCTGGGTTTGCATCCCCTGCAGAACAGGTGGGAACACTGGGAGGAGAATAGCATGTGTGCTGAAAGCCAACCCTTTGTGTCCTCCATGCTTGATGGTCAGTAGAAATGGGCCTTGATTTTTGAGTCAGCTGACATGGACAGAAGTGAAGTTATAGCCATAGCATGGAATCATCATAAATCTTTCGGGGTTTATGTGTTAATGACTCCAGATAACAGACGGCAAGGAGTTAAAAGCAGCAAAGGCCACAGGTTTGCCCTCTGGTTTCTGCTTAGCTTCTTTGGGACTATTAAGCTGTAGCTGCAACATCCCTTGGGGGAGTTCTAGAAAATTCTAATCTCACTGGATGCTATTAGGGGAAATGATCCATTACAGCCCTAGTTGTAGTCTTTACTATACTAATATGCATGTGAATCTCTCCTCAGCGAGAATACAGAATGCAAGTTTCTCCCAACTTGGTCACAGGAAAGCCCTGCTTTTAAGAGACATAGAAGTAGTGTTCCCTAACATATGTGGGGGAACACACATTCCTTCTAATTCAAAGAGGAAGCAAGGGAGTTCCTTGGAGGAGGGGTTTATTTTATTTCCAAGGAACTGAACCTTTTCTGTAGCCTCAATCAGGAACATTTACCATCGAAATGATAGGGTTTCCTAAAGGGAGGGTGACGCTGTGTCCTTCAAGGAGAACCAGAAAGGAGGGGACATTCACCTGCCTAGTGAAATGAGCCTGTGTGGACAGAGGGGGTTCCCTTAGGCACCCAGATGGCACATTTAGGGGCCTCTAAGGAAGTAGGCTTGTAATCACTAGAAGTTACAACCATAATAAAGTGTTAATGAGCGATAGGCCACATCTCATGTGTGTTGATCTGTTACAGAAGCAGGTGGTGCTGCAGGGAAGGAATTGCATTTAGCTCAAGGAAAATAAAGTCAGCAGGAGAGGGAGCTCAGAGTCACTGCTGAGTGTCCTGGGTAGAGAGGGGGAGGCAGGGATGAGTGCAGGGGACCTCTGTGAGTGACAGCTGCAGCTGAGGGCAGGGGAAGACAGACCCCCGCTTAGAAGAATTTGCAGCCAGGATGGCGGCAAAATCCCAGCGATGGAGATGAGGACTGGACCGGTAGTAAATGTAGTCAGTAAGCACCTTCTGAAACTCCAGTGATGCAGAAGAGGGTAAGAGGAGAACCCTTCAGAGATGGACTTCTCTCTTATAGCTCATCTTCCATTGATTTTAATTTTCTGCCTTTACCATCTGACACAGAGGTCATCTGTGGCAAGGGTGTGTCATTCTCAAGCCAGCCCTTTAGGAAGTTTTGGTCAAAGCACTGAAATGATGCACCAGGTTTTTGAAAAAATCTCAGTGTACACCTCTGTTTCTGAACACCAGGTGGGTTCCCATAGGAGGTCAGTCCGCCATGCCTTAAGTAGATTTATAGGCAGCTTTCCCAGGAAGGGGGACATGGGATTTACACGATCAAAAGGTGGAAGTTACGTCTCTGTGGTCGTGAGCATGTTTCTGACTCCTTGTATCTTTATGTGCTCTGGTTCACTGACCCTGAGATTATGGGATGGATGGCAGTTTCTTATGTATACAAAGGTAAATCATGGGTATCAGTCATTCTCCTCCAAGTCACCCTGAGGAGCAGATGGGGCAGGGAACTGTATGCACTACACAGTGGGTATTATCACCACTGCTTCCCCTTGGTGTGCTCTTTGGGCTGAAATCCCTCCATGCTGATTCTGTTACTGAAGCACTATCTCCCACCTCCCACCCCTGTAAGCTCTTTAATAAATGGAAGTTTTTGCATTATGACTAAATGCAAGCTTTTCCTAAATGCATGGAGCTCACTGCTTACTATCCATCCTGAGCAATTATCACACGGTCATGGGAGATTTCAATCCCTTCTCCATTCATGCTTAGACTCTCAAGACAGCCATTCAATTTTGATATCTTGAATCTTTTAAGGTTTTTCTTGTGGAAATTTTCAACATCAAAACTAAAGAGAATAGTAAAATAAATCCCATGTTGAATCTATACTTGTACGCAGTTCTTCTTTCGCCTGGATTATTTTGAGGACAAAATTATCATTAAATATATTTTGATGTTACTCTACCAGCCCTCTTCTTTCTCTACCTTATCTCTCAATATTTTTACAAAAAAATTTTCCAAACATTGCATCATTGTGGACTTTTAACTCCTGTGAGAGGCTTTTCAGATTTTTCCCAGAGTGACCAAATGAAATTCAGATCCTTCTGTAGGTGTATCCAGAGTGCCTGCCCTACCCACAGTGTTGTGCTAGTGTGGGAGTGGGCCAGGTTTTGATGGGTGGGGTAGAGAAAGGCAACGGAGGTAAGTTTAAGAGAAGATGTGGGGGTGCCTGTGGGGCTCAGTGGGACTCTTGATTTCGGCTTAGGTCACGATCCAGGGATGCAGGATCGAGCTGCATGTTGGGCTCTGCCCTGAACATGGAGCCTGCTTAAAATTCTGTCTCCCTCTGCCCCTCCCTACCCTGAAAAAATGTGGGTTCTGTCCTGGCGGCACCTAAAGCCTAGTCAGTGTATCTCTGGCTAATAGAAGTGAGTACAAAGGGGGTACCTAGTGAGCATATGTTCAGAGGAGCTAGAAGGGTTCAACTGACAAGAGGCTGTGCCATCTGGGTGTTTGGGGACAAAGGCTTTGAGGAGAGGCACAGAGCATGGATTGGATTTGATTGATTTTATTTTTTGTATTTTTTAAAGTTTACATCCAAATTAGCATATAGTGCAACAAGGATTTCAGGGGTAGATTTAATATTTTTACCAGTATGATTCTGACTAAAGGAATCTGTTGGGGGCCTATTGAGTAACTCAGGAATCTCCAGGCTGAAGCAGGGCTGGAGAACCACAGTCTGTCAGACTACAGGAAACCCGGCCCAAGTCAAACCACAGAAGCTCTCTGGCTTGATTACGGCCCCAGGTCCAGCCCTGATCGCTGCTGGATGCCTCCCCTGGGACTGAATCCTAAACTGTCCCTATGTCCTTGTCACCCCTTGAGTTTTGCATTCAGGTGGGACCATCTGGGGGAGGTCACACCTCTGAACAGAGGCTGCCAAGGGGAGGGGGAGAGGACAGTCTGTCTCCTTCAACTACTCTAGAAGATATGGGCTCTGCCTTCCATCAAGAAGCATGCGATGGGGTGGGGGATGTTCTTCCGAGATAGAAAAGGGTTTCGATGCTAAGCCCCTCAAAACAGAAGTGTCCACTCTGAGCATCACTGTCTTCGTGGACTGTTCTCTCTCCACTGCTCTCAGCAGAGTCACAACATCTTCGTTTTCCTTAAGAAAGCCATTTACATTCGTCATTCCTGGTTTTCTGTTCCCATGGCAACCTCAAGAGCCCAGGGTCCCCCCACCAGCAGGTGTCTCAGAGCATCTGAGCAGGTTCCTTCTGGTGGCTCCCACCTGCAGGCCTCCCACTCGGGGCCGCTGCTGCACCCATCCCCACGAAACAGCACGGTGGCTCGAAAATTCTTTGCTATCCTCCTGTTGCCTGGAGGATGAAGACTGACTCCTTCCATTAGCCCTGCCTTCCACAGTCGACATCTGGTCTCCATTTGCAGCCTTGTCTGTCATTCTGGAGACTCTTCTCCCTGATTAAGCAGGTCCCCAGGTACACCCTGTGCCTTGCTGGCTTTGTGCTTTACCACTGACTGTTCTGTTGTCCAGAAGACCTTAGTTGCTGCTGCCTACACAGCAAAGTTCTCTTCCACTCAGGTTCCGTGTACATCCCCAGAGAGAGGGGACTGCCTGCATTCAGCCTGTGGCACGTGTATGCATTTACTGGGCCCCTTCATGCCCCACGTGTGTTCATGTAGACTGATGAGCTCATCGGACAACATGCTGCAGCTCCTCGTATTTCTCTTACATGCCAGCACTGTGCTGAGCACATGGGAGATCCCCGGACATTTGATGCTTTATTTTTTCAAAGAAGGAATGAAGAGTGGCGGGGGGGGGGGGGAACATTAGACGCAGGGAAGGTCAAATGTAAAACGCAGAGGTAGAAAACCATGAGCCTAAGTTGAGGTCAGGCAAGCTGGCATGGAAGGTGAGTTTGGGAAGATAGGGTGGTTGTGTATCTGCTCTGTTTGTGGAGTACACTTGGGTTGTGTGCTCCGGGCGTACTCTGAGCACCACCTGGTTTGAAACGATGTTCCGAAGGAGGCCGAGAGTCCAGCAGCGAGGCTTTCTGGAGATTTCAGCATGTTTTTCTTTAGATAGAGGCAAGAGTGGCATGTGCTCGAGCACCAGTGGGGAACTCTGAGATAGATCATTGTGGTCTTTGCAGCAGGAGGGTTCAGAGAGCTCAGAAATGCATAGGTGTCACTAATTCACCTTCCCACCCTGCTGGCTGGGCTTGCTGATGACAGGTGACTTCTCATGGGCAGCATCCTCAGGCATTCAGGAAATCACCTTGATGCAGTCCAGGGCCTTCTGCCCACTTTCCCATAAGTCTCGTTCATCTGTCCAGAAAAGTGTTCAAAGGGGGCCCTCAGTTTAGGCTGACAATTTACATCCCTCACAGAACCCTCAGGGCCATGTCCACAGCAAAGATCAAGTAGGGAGGAATGAGAAGGAAGAGTAGGGGCACCAAGAGAGTGTCAGGCTGGGCAATTGGTGGAAGCAGAGGAGTGACCCGTGCCTCCTGAGGCCTGTGGTGAGTGGGCAGTGGAAGGAAAGGCCCATGAGAATGACTTCCATCCGGTGGGGTCGATGTGGTGGGGCACTGAAGTGAGGTTGTCCTTCAAGATCAGCCTCTATCTCCCTCATCACAGCTGGCTCGTGTCTTTTCTGCTCAGGGCCTCCCCAGAAGCCCATCTTCTCCTGCCTCAGGGGCAGGTCCCTTCTTTTCAGACAGCCATTCATCCCTATGCAAACACTCACTTGAATTATGGGCCCTCTTTTTGTTCAACAGCCAGGCTGGTGCTTGGAGCCTGGAACTGGCTTGTTCTGTGTATGCCCTAGGGTACTTAGCACTGTGCCAAACAGCATGGGGGGAAGGGGGAGGGCCCAGCTCTAGGGCCATAATCCTGCCTCTCTGCTTCCAGGTGAAGAAGTCTTTACCTTCAGTGTGTTCATTTGTAAAAAGGACACAAATGTATCTAATTAAAGAGGTCAACCTATAGTGGGCATTCAGCACATGCTGTCCAAATGAGCACCCCCTCCCCTCCCCTGCAGCCCATACATGTTACCACACAGGTTCCGTGCATAATAGTTGTTCTCTCGATACATGCTGGTGGATGGTGATGAGAGTTTAATGGCATCTGTTTTTGAAGGTTTCTTTTAGGGCTCTGACTTCATCCTGCTAGCATTTGGATCTAGAATCACTGGGGGGACCTGGAACTTATGCTGAGGGATTAAGGATGCAGGTTTGATGATAAAGGAAGATTAAGGTAACTAATTGCTTTGCTGAGGAATGAATATCTGGTGAATGCCAGGTAGAGGCCTCTTAAGAGAGAGGAAGTTAATCATTCAGTAAAGGGAAAGATAAAAATTAATAGGATAAACCTAAGAGGAAGAGTAGCTGGGATGCATGAGGCAGCCTGGCAGGGTGTCAGGGAGGAAGCTTTCTCACCTTCTTCAGTGTGCCAGCTGCTTTTCTTAACCCTGGGGTGGGGGTAATGCCAGTGCTCAGAGTTGATGTGAATACAGACTCGGCTGTGTATGTGAGACATTCTCCCCACTGCCTGGCACACAGATGACGTGACCACTTCCCTCTGAAGGGGAAATACCTGACCATTTTCAAAGTGGGTCCAATCCTGTTACCCATGCTCCTTTCTGGGCCTGGGTAGACTCAAGAACTTAGATGGACAGGAGTGCCCGTTGATGGAATTAAGTTGTAAGGGTTTGGCTGCATGCTGAGAAGAATGTCTGCCAAGAAATGTAACTTTTGTAGCATAAAGGGTGTAGATTGGGTGTGTTTTCACAAGTTGATTTCTGTTCTGGTTCATTTTCACTCGTGGTCACACGATAGGGTGTTGGTGTGTTCCTCCAGAACACAGACAGCTGTGACGGTAGCTCCCCAGCGGCGGTGAGAGTAGGCCTGGCTGTCTCCGGGTACTCTAATGGCATTTGACTGCCCTCAGACTGTGTGGGTAAATGGTGCATGGGACCAAGAAAGACAGCCATGTGGTGATTTTAAAAAGAGTAACTGTAGGACACGAGGAAGGCCTAATTCATTCTTTACTTCTTCAGTTTGGTTAGGAGAAAAATGCTTCTCTGAATTTATGCAAAGTGATCATGTTTTATTCATTATTTGGTAGAAGTTACTCTTAAGGCATGTAGGGCGGGTGATGTAAGCTTTGCCATCTCAGCCGAGTCACATGTTACAGAGCCCTTCTGCTCTTTTAAGGGCTGGGGAGCCCAAGTGGAGGAGGGCACGCTTCCCATCCCAGTGTGTCAGGGAACCAGGAGTTGTCTTGGCAAGATGAGATAGGTACAGGGGTACAGAAGTGCTGTGGGGCACGGAGGATGGAGCCAGTATTATGGAAAGGTGGGGGCATGAGCAAGGGTTCCAGAGGAGCCGGTGCGTGGGCCATGGCCAAGGCTCTCGGCATGAATATGTGTCCATGAGGAAGGCCTCAGGTGTCAAAGGCACTTAACAGAGAGTCACAGCACTTTAGGATGGCTGTCCTGGACAGGCCTGAGCCGGGGCAGTCTGCCACAAAGGTGTGTTTATTACATGGATGTTGCCCCTGCATGGTGCCCAGCACCGTTACCTCATCTGAGTCATGGTAACCTCTTTCAAATACATGTAGCTCTGCCTACAGGTGGTCTACACAGGCTCAAGCACCTCTTTGCTCCATTCTGTCTCCTGGGAGTCTCACCTTCTTATCCTGCTTCAAGGATAGTGTGACCAACCATCTGAATGCTTGTTTTTCCCCTTCAGCTTCTTTTCTGTATTCCCCTTCCCTGGCTTTGGATATATATCGGGTTTATACTTTTGAATCAAGACATTGGCTTTTTTAAACTGGCAAACAGCACAATATATATATTTTCCATATAAGTGTATATCAACTCAAAATTGCCTCTTATCAAAGGAGTAAAATACACACACATTTTTATTTGAATGGATTATGGAGAAAATATACACACTTGGTAAATAATCCTGAGATAAATATAAACGTGTTTGTAGGTGACCAGCAGTGACCCACTGTGGCCCATAGCTTCATGTGCTGCAGGGGTATACGAGAGAAAAATAATGACCATTAACTGGATTGGTAGTATCATTACATGTAATATTATGTCCTTTGAAATAGCTAAAATTATATTAAACATACACTTAAATAATTTAGCAAGTTCTTTAGTTCCATAACTAATATAGGCATTTCTATTGGTTTCATCTATCCATCCATCCAACCATCCATCCATCCATCCATCCATCCATGTAATGTGAGCATCCCCCAGATTCTTATCTCCTGCCTTTAGACCTCTTGTAGGATTTTCCACAGAACCCTGCCTGATAAATACTGTTCAAGGCTGCATGTCCATGGGTCTGAGGAATCAAAGCTCTTCCTTTTGGTCTGCCTACCCATCTTGGTCCATGCCAAGAGAAATAAGTCATTTGGTGGCTTTTATTTTAAATTTTTATTTTACAAATCAGAGAATGAGTTTGTGTAGGTTAAAAGGATGAATGAATAACTAGTGTTAGAGAATAGCATGCAGTTGACGATCTTCAGAAGAAAAAGGTGCATTTTGCCCAAGATAACTGCTGTCTGTCTGGAGGGGCACCAGAAGATGGTGCCACGTTTTCTACAACTGCATTTGGGGACTTTCATGGCAGAGATTACCTCTGCCTCCTCCCCTGGTCTGTGTAGCTGAAGTAAGAGGAGTCAAGGGGAAGCTTAGAGGGACATAGATAAGAGGGAATATTGCAGTATGGTGTATGATTGGAGAGAAATCCTTTCTCAGCCGCCCAGATATCTTTTTGTTAGTCTTCTATAAATTCCACCACTAAGGATTCAGTTCATTTAGAATTGGCCGTTAATGATTCTGATGAGCACTGCTGTTAGCCGGGGTATGGTGGGAGAAACACCCTGATAAATTGCTAGAAGGATCTAAATTTGCCCAATATTTTATGTAATTTGGCAATATGTATGTCAATATGTATGTATGTCAATCATTTAAGAAGTATGTGTGTTTTCTTACCCAGCAGTTGTACTTCTATCAATCACTGCTAAGGACATACCTGGGAAAGCACATAAGAGCCACATGGATGGCTAGCCACTGGTGATAGCCTAAATCTCCTTAAAAAATTAAGTATATTTTGTGTTCCTATCCAATAAAATACTATGCACATAGTATGCACTATTCCACATATTATTCTAATTTTCTTTGACTTGAGATATTATTCAGTATTGTTGAATGATCAAGCAGATTCCAAGTAATATGAGTTCATTTTTGTAAGAAAAACATACACAAATAGAAAGCATGAAACACTATATATTAAAATGATAAAATTAGTTATCTTTGAAGGAGAATATGGATATTTTTTAAATGTGTCTTTTTTCTCGTGTATACTTAAAATTCTAATATAAGCATACATTAATGGTATAAATATAATTTTTTATGGACAACCTTTCTTAAAGTATAGTCCCAAAGTGGTAGAAAACTGTCTTAGGTACCTATTGCTGTACAAAAAAACTACCCTCAAACTTAGCTACTTTACACAAAAGACATTATCTTACAATTTCTGTGGGTCAGGAATTCAGGAGAAGCTTAGTTTTTCTGGTTCTCACTCAGGGACTCTCATGAGGTAGTCAGTGTTCTGGCTGGGACTGCAGTCATCTGAAGGCTTGAGTGGAGCTGTTGGATCCACTTTGCAAACACTCTTTCATGGATGTTGGGAGGAGATCTCAGGTTTTGCCATGTGACCATGTCCATAGAGCTGTTTGAATGTTGTCACAATATGGCTGTTGGCTTCCCCCACCGAGAGTGAGCTGAGAGAGAGCAAGGAGGAAGCCACAGGGGCTTTTATGACTTAGTCTCTGAAATCACACATCATTTCAATTTATTTATTCATTAGAGGCAAGTCCATGGACTTGAGTCCATCCATCCCACACTGAAAGGTAGGGTAGTGAACTCCCCCTTTGGAAGAGAGGGGTATGAATTTGTGGACAGATTTTTAAAACAACCATGAACATGTGAGATCATTCACAGTCATTAGTTAGTATGGTTAGGATCTCTTCACTGGGAGCCATCTTTCCTCTCAGAGGGTAATTGAAGACATTCCTAAAGAATGAGAGTTTTGGTCTTGAGATTAGTATGAGCTTGGGTAGTATTTCAGGAATAGGAAGCCACTAACAAGAAAGAGGAGTGAGTGTTTGGTATCTAGAAACTTGGTTCTACCATATATTCCTCACTTACCATTGGTAAATCCAGGTCCTCTTTGGTTTTCCTGTCAGGTTATGCCGTGGATCAAATAAAGTAATGCCGTTGAAGGCCCTGTGTAAACCATAAAGTAATAAAGGAAGCTGATTGTTGCTATCATTATCACCATGACCATTGTTGTTGTTGGAAGGAGGTACTTCTGTGAGATGAAGGAGTGGGGCATAAAAATGGACTGGGGATTGAAAACTACTCTAACCAGATTAGTATTCCCTAGGGCTGGCTCCAAGGCAGGAATGGAGAAGGCCTGTCTTGACCATAAACTCATGTGAGACTGTGACAGTTATTAGGGATTTCTGTGAAGGACTGCTGTCTTGGTCTTTACGCAACACTGAGGCTTAGTGTTTGAGAAAGGCAACAGTTGGGGTAGAAAGTACCAAGAAGGCAACATTCTCTCACCTTTGGAACCAGAAAGTCCCCAGTTTTCTTAGACTTGTTATCCATACATTTACTGCTTCAGGAAATATGTATTTATTCCCAGCTGGGTATCAGACCCTCTACTAAGGGATGTGGCAACATGTTTAGGTAGGCAGGAAAGACTGATATGCAGTCATTTCGAGTAGAAGACTGAGCCTTGGCGGGTGGCCTCACCCCTGAATCCTAGGTTTGAGTTGCAGGAAATAGTTTTCTCAGATGGCCATATACTCTCAGAGTTCACATAGCCCTAAAAATTTTATGTCTTTAGAAATTAAATCTTTTTCCCTCTGCTGTTTTTTATAGGCTCTCATAGTGTCGGGCAAAGATAAAGCCAGGCAGTTGGATTCAGATGGCCATAATTTCACTCCTTTTTCTTTCCAAGTCTTAATGGCCCATACCACACCATTTCCAGAGGCCTTTTCATGCTCGTCCACAAGTGACAGGCCTGAAGTTAATGCTGCACAGAGCAGCTACTGCCTGAGGTCCCTCTTGCTGTTTGCTGGGGCTGTTTGACACTAGTATGAGGAGAAAGCTATCCAGCAAGTGGTTCTCTTTACTTTCACTTGCTGGCAGGTATAGTGTAAGGTGAGTCTAAATATTCAGAAGTAATCCTGTGCTAATTAGCTCAGGCTGAACCGTGGAAGTTAAATTATTTTTGTTTAGTGGCTTGGGACTGCTGACTATGCACTAGGTGGTACGCCAAATAACGTGCAAAGGTTGTTCTCATTAGATCCATTAATCTACAACAGACATAAGGAGGAACAATTGGTGCAAGTAAAATGCAATTCATAACCCAAAATATGAAAAACCAAAACAAAGAAACAAAACGATGGAAAACAACAAGTTTTGATGATGAGAAATTAGAAGCAGGTGGAAAACAGAATGATGTTTCCTCAGAAAGTTAAACCTAGAACCTACTGTAAGATTCAGCAGTTCTGCCGCCGAATGGACACCCCAGGGAATTGAAAGCAGGGGATTGAGCAGATACCTGTACACTACTGTTGATAGCAGCATTATTCACCATAGCCAAAAGGTGAAAACAATTCAAATGTCCATTGATAAATGGATGACTTGACAGGGTGTGGCATATGTCTGTAATGGGATTGTCTTCAGCCTCTAAAGAAAGGAAATTCTGGCACAGGCTACAGTGGGGATGAAGCTTGAGGACATAATGCAAAGTGAAACAAGCCAGACACAAAGGGACAGATCTTGTATCTTTCCACTAATATGAGGTACCTAGAGTGGTCACATTCATAAAGACATAAAGTAGAATGGTGGGGGGTGGGGGGAGGGATGGAGAATAAGTGTTTAATGGGTACAGATTCAGTCTGGGAAGATGAGAAGGTTCTGGAGATAGACAGTGGTGATGCCTTGCACAATAAAGTGAACGTACTTAATGCTTCTGAACTGTATACTTAAAATGATTAAATTAATACATGCTATGTAATATATATTTTGTCACAATAAAGTTAAACGTTTTTTAATGCAAGTGGTTTACAAATTGATGCTGCTAGGCCCAGACCTAGGCACTGGAGACACAGCATTGGACCAAACATTGGGCTGTGGGTCCCATAATTGTTGGGAATTTTGACATATAAACTAACTGGAAAGTCATTGGAAAGCTGATGAAAATCAAGTATTTCTCATCCCGGGGATTTGGGTCAGAGTTGGGGCTTCTGCCAGGGGAGTAGTGACTGATGTGAGGGGTACACTGTGCATGGCTCAGGAAACAAGTCTGAGATTGATCTTTGATCATTCATGGTGCAGGAGAGAAGCCATCTCATGGCTCTTCTAGGGAAACCGTCCATCCCCTGCCCCCCCCCTGAAATTTACAACAATTAGAATATGGGTGCATGAATAGACATAATTCTGTCAACAAACATTTACCAAGGCCCATTGGATGCCCAATCCATTTTGCACTAAGTGGCTGTAGTTAAGCAGGATGAGTCTTGCCCCCAAGTAGCTTCAAGTCTGGTTGGAGAGCCAAAATATATAGAAATGAAAGAATCAGGAAATAATAGCTAAAAAATCAGGATATGTGGATCATATCAAGGCAAGCTATCATATAAAGGCAAAGCAGGATATGTGGATCCCTCAAGGCAAGCTATATGTGTCAACAATAGGTGCTGATTGAAAGATCAGATAAGCATGGAATGGTCACTTTGGGCTGAAGAGGTATGAGGTCAGGGACCTTTTCAGAGCATGTAGAGCTTGGAGAAGGCCTTGACAGAGGGCCATAACTGAACAGGTCTGTAAGCGAGGCTAGGAAATGACTTTGGAAGAACCCAGAAGAACCCCGGATCCAAGTAAGGAATAGAAATACTAACTCCAGGGTTAGTTGTTAGTTAATGCAAGCATTCATCTGTTTCTAATATCCAAAGTTTTATCTGTAGGGCTCATAAGTATTAAAAGGGGGAATTGGAGGCCAGTGGGCTCTGTGGTCAAATAAGTTTGGATAGTGCTAGAATAAGCAAATGAGATTTTCCTTGCTGCAATACTCCTCAGGCCTTTTATATGATGACATTCACAGTGACTTTCCCAGATGGGCATACATAACATGCAGTTTTCTGTTTATTTGACCACAAACCATGTATTTTCTCCAGGAGGTTCCTGCAGGAATAGGGTTGCAAAGAATGTAATTGAGTTGGGGAAATGCTAACCTAAATGATTTTACTTCCATGTGTTTTTTTCAGTGCAAGTCACTAGCAATAAAGTCATGTTTTCAGTGGTCTGAATGCCCATATTGGATTCATTGGAAGGATTTTAGAGGGACTTCATTTAAAGAAACCAGCAAATAAGTGGCCCTTCAAGGATGGAGCTTGGATTTAAATACTATCTTTGTTCATGGGGCGCCTGGGTGGCGCAGTCGGTTAAGCGTCCGACTTCAGCCAGGTCACGATCTCGCGGCCCGTGAGTTCGAGCCCCGCGTCAGGCTCTGGGCTGATAGGCTCGGAGCCTGGAGCCTGTTTCCGATTCTGTGTCTCCCTCTCTCTCTGCCCCTCCCCCGTTCATGCTCTGTCTCTCTCTGTCCCAAAAATAAATAAAAAACGTTGGAAAAAAAAATTAAAAAAAAAAAATAAATACTATCTTTGTTCAGAAGTTATTCCCCAGGATATGAATACACACATAACAAAGGCTTTACAAAATATTGTCTCTGTTACTGTTATGCCCTTGCTTCTCTTAAAATATGGGGAAGAATGTTGTATCCACAGCATAGCCTCACTATAGAGACAGAGCCTCGGAGGTTCGCTGGCACAGAGGACTTGCCAGATAAAATACAGGATGCCAGCTACATTTGAATTTCAGGTCAACTCTGCATAATTTTTCAGTATAACTGTGTCCCCAGTACTGCATGGGACATAATTGCACACAAAAATTATTCATTGTTACCTGAAATTGAAAGTTCACAAGGCATCTGGTATTTTTTATTTTCTAAATCTTACACTTTTTTCTGAGATGCTCAGGGAGCCTAGCCACTCTAGGACCAGAAAGTGACTAACAGTGTAAAGGCAAGGTAAAGTGGATGTATGCCAAGTTCCTGAGAGCCTAGGCCCTCCCTCCAAAGAGATGTGTGACTACAGCCTCAAGCCCCCTCCCTGCGCTCACCCCCATTCTTCTGGGCATGGGAGAGTTTGTATGTGAGAGGTCATAGCCTTTATTTGGTTCACACAATTTTGCAAACAAATATCACAATCAAAAGTTTACTCCCCAAAGCACAGATCTGAAAATGAAAAAAGCCAATAGTTTTGTAGGAAGAAGCCAGTTGTGTCTGAACCTAAAAGTCTTGAAACCAAAAGAACTGTAAATGGAGGTTGGCCAGGGAGGGCTATCCTTGGTTGGGATACACAGACTCTGGTGTCCCTTTCCCTGCTGAGAAGTGGAATATCTCTGTTCCATGTTTAGTGATGGGATGGTTGTTACTAAAAGGTCAGGCCTTATCAGCGGTCTCTGCTCAGGGATATCATCAGGAGGAGAAAGAATCAAACCAAATTCTTTGTGGGAAAGGTCTCCCCATGACCTGCTGGGTAGCTGGACTGCCCACCACAGCTATCCTCCTCTTCCTGATGACTTACCCCCCCCCACTTCATCTCTGCCCCAGGAGCCCACCTTTCCCCAGCTGTGTGTGGGACATGCTCCTGACAGCAGGGACTTAGGAGGTTGTGGGAAGCTCCTGTGCAGTGAATGGGTGTTGGTGGCCCTGGGTGAGGAGTCAGGGAACACTGGGAAACTAGGCTTTGGGGGCCATATATGAGGGTCGGGGCATGGAGCTTCTGTTGATCATTGAACAGGCACTGGCATGGACTCCAAGTCGCCTCTGCAGGCATTGTGACACACTGGTGCCACCCATGTTAATCACACCACTGGTGCTTGCTGTATCCTAGGGCAATGGCAGCTGCTTGTTAATTCAGTGAATCTGGGGCCAAGCAGTGATATAGGCCACTTCATGTGGGCTTGGGGGAAAACCCTGGATTACGAGCATCCTTGACTTATGGTCAAGCCCCAGGAAATTCTTTGCTTGTCCTTCAACATCCCTGCTGCCCCACAGGGATTCCACCCGTTTTGGAATTTGGTAGTGGAAAGAGAGGGGAGCTCCAAAAAAGTTTATTCCAGAGGTCAAGCTGAATTCTAAATAATGAGTCCATTAAATTCCACAATCAATATCCCAGCTTCTTTTTTTTTTATTTTTTTAAATGTTTTTTATTTATTTTTGAGACAGAGCATGAACGGGGGAGGGGCAGAGAGAGAGGGAGACACAGAATCGGAAGCAGGCTCCAGGCTCTGAGCCATCAGCCCAGAGCCCGACGCGGGGCTCAAACTCACGGACCGCGAGATCGTGACCTGAGCTGAAGTCGGACGCTTAACCGACTGAGCCACCCAGGCGCCCCACAATATCCCAGCTTCTACACATGATGTATATTGATGAGCTGACTGCTAGGAGACTAGTACTAAGGGAATTGGAATCCATTTTAGTGGGGCCAAATTGGTTGTTGATGGGCCACAGTAGACCATGACTTTATAGTCAGCTAAATATATCCTGAAATCTAGCAAAACACAGCTTCCACACATCGGAGCCCTTTGTGGTTTCCTGAAAGCCTGCAAGAGCAGGCTAAGCTGAGCCCTGTATCATGGCCCTGTGGGCTCTTCCTAAAAGACAGAGGTGTTGGCTTGGGCCCCAGCTGAAGCCTCTGCAGGTACTGGGGTAAACAGGAGCCTGACATGAGGGTGGAGGCTGGGGGCAAAGCCTCTCAACTGTGATGTGAAGGCAGGATGTGTATTGAAGGGCTCATGGGGACTGGCTCTTGCCCCTTGCAGTCCAGAAGCACATGTCTTTCCCTGAACTGCTTCCCCAGCTCTGTTCTCAGGATCCCAAGCTGGGTGAGACATGGCATCTACACTGGAAAGGCATTTCCTTTAAGGCCATTATTCCAAGAATCTCAGTGGGAGGAGGGCAGTTTGTGCATAGCATGATGTGTGTGCATGTGTGTGTCTGTGTGCGAGTGTGCATGGGCTGAGGGGAGTCTGGAGGAGGGCTGCCTTCAGTGGAGCTCCTCCCACCTGCATGTCCCTAGGTCTGGAGAGGGATGTGCTTTGTGGTAGTACGTGGGAATCTCATATGGATTCTCCTAATTAGCTGTGCCATGGACACTTGAACAGTCTTGGCCCCTGGACTATTGGGCATCTCCTGCCCATCGGGGTCACTGCTAGGCATGACGATGCTGAGTCTGAGAGTCTAGCCCAGCTCACAGGGTACAGGCAGCCCTGCCTGGGCCAAGACCGCAGGGCCAGGTCACTGCCAACGTTTACAGAACAGGTTTCTGGAGGCAGGAAGTTGAAGGTAATTAGGCTAATTAAACCCCTATAGGTCACCAGCTGCAAAATTGCTCTGAGAGACTCTGAAGATTTAAAATTGTGTGTTTACTAAAAGAAAGCCCAAACTCCCACAGTTAAACCAAGGTGAGCCCTTTCTATCTGTGGGGCTACGCACGCCTTGGTTTAACCCAGGTGGGAAGGAGGGTGCAGGGTGCGTGCTTTCCCTGATTGTCTTTCACTTGGTTCTGAACACAGGCCTGGATGGTGTTTATCTCTGGGTCACCCCTCGATCTTACTGCTGGGAAGTGTGGGGGGGGGGGGGCGGGTGTCTCTGCCTTGACAGGGTGGTGTGCTCCTCCCCATGTCCCTTGATTAAGGGGCAGCAGGAGCAAATACCATGATGTGTTGCTGCCTCTGCCCATGGGTGTCAGTATTCCAGCAGCTTCCAAGATGCCTGGCTGAGCATGCAAGCCTGGTGGAGGGGCCCAAACCAGGACTTACTGAAACTCCTGTTGGAGACTGTACCACCATTGGCTGGGGCAGGGTTTTGCAAGGTGTCTGCCTATTGTCCTCCATGCAGGCCACACTGGATTCTGCTGGTCAGTCCAGATCCAGAGAACCTGGTGGGGGGCCCCTGGTGAGTTGTAGGGGGCACATAGGGGGAAATCTCTCATGGCCCCCCACAGGCACCATGTGGGGAAGCCTCCTTGGTCAGCTCCAGAACAAGACAGGGGAGGTATGTGGTAAGAGACAAATGAAAGGAGTCCAGGGGGCATCTGGTAAGTTAAATTGCTCAAGAGCAAATGTCAAATGATGGGCTCTAGAAGTGACTGGATCAGCAATGGAGGAGAAAGCCTGAGAAAGAAGAAAGTCAAGGCTTACATATCACAGAGCATCAGACTTGGAGTAATAGGGTTTTAATTGGATTGGCAGTTGGCAAAGGGAGAAATAAATCAACCCCCTGTTGAGCAACTTTCATGAGTCAGAGGCAAGACCAATTAGATACTGAGGAAACATTTGAATGCTCCAGATTGTATTTGGGTTCAGAGGTCAAGAACTTCTTTGAGGCTGTTGTGTGTTTTCTAAAGAGCTCCTGGGGGTCACTCTCCTGTGCATTTAGAAAAACAAACAAACAAACAAACTAAACTTGCCTGGATTTGTCCCTGACCAGGTGGTAGCCAAGGATGGAGCACATTTCTCTGAGGGCTTCCTGGTGGAGGAGGATGAAGAGGGTGTGGCTGACCTTTATCATGCATCTTGTGTATTCCCCCAGCCTGAGAGCCAGTCTAGACAACTGTCAAGGCAGGACTCCTCTCTGAGTCCCTGTGGAACACCATCCTGGAGCTCCACCTGGAATCACAGCACCCCTCTGCCAGTTTCCACAGGGGTGACCATGGGCAAACTCCTTGACTCTGGGTCTCCGGGTCTCATCCTAAACCAGGCCCTGCTGTGCCAACTCAGGTTCAGTATGCTTAAGGTGCTGAGAGCTGTGCCCTCAGCCTATCTTAATGAATAAAACACCTTGTCCAGAATGATCTTTTCATCCAAGTTTTCATTTCCTGTAATTCTGTTTCATCTTCTACAAACCTCTAAGGTGTAGAGGGACTTTCACCCCATTTTAGAGATGGGGAAAACACAAGGGGACTTTGGAGAACTTGCCAGAGTGTCCATGGCTGGTTAGTGGCTGGGCAGGGTGGAAACCAAGGAGCCGAGCCATCGACCATACCACCTTCAGAGGGGAAGGAATTGCATCCGAATTTCTCCACTTTCCCTCAGTTTCCCAGTCTCGTCATCCACTGTAGGGACCCAACCCCTGGGCATGGGATGAATACAAACTAACAGATGACAAAGTCAGTTCTAATCACCTGGAGGAAGTAAGTGCCCAGGAAGCAGCCAAGCCCCTGATGGGGGAGGGGACTGCACTGCAGGCCAGGCACTGCACAGCCTGCAGAGGGGACCAACCCCACAGTCTAGGCTTAAAGGCCCAGCGTGCAGCCTGCTCCCAACTGCTAAGGAAGTGTGACTGGAAGTGACCGCTCCAGCCTCTCAAGTTCTTTGGACAGAGGCTTAGTGGACAGGAAAGGTGAATTTCCCACAGCACTGAAGAGGCTGAGGTCACCTGTTATTCCTGGGTGGAGAGGAGGAGAAAGCTGATCTGGCCTATGGGCTTCTTGCCGAAAAGTGGCACACTCCGGGTGGTGGTCCTGCTCTGTACCAAGTGATCAGGAGGCAGGGGCTGCCAGAACTCATCAGAATCAAAGCAGGTGGGAGAAGCTCACCAAACACGAGGCAAGGAGTGCTCACCCCATCTCCTACCCCTTGGGTACAAGAGCAGAGCTGCTTGGACTTGAATTGTACCAGGGGAGCCCGGGCATCACATTACAATGCAGGTTCTGACTCAGTGGGTCCAAGTACAGGCACAGGTTCTGCATTTCTCCCCAGCTCCCAGTCTTGCCCAGGCACTGTTCATGAACCTGGTCCAGTGGTGAGGGTGTAGAGGGTGCATGGGCATGGGCCAGGTATCTTTCCCATCAGTGTGCACTGCTTCTATTTATGTTGTGCATGGGTTTTATTTTCCTTCTTGGGCTCACAGGTTTCTCAACACCAGCCGGATGGGAACAACTCACTCAGGCTGGTGAGGTCCTACTGGGGAAAAGTGGAAGACCTCTCTGAGAGCGTATTGCTCTGCTCTTCCCGAGAGGGAAGTGTTATCCTCCAGGGTGGGTGCATCCCTAGAGAGAGGGGAGTGGCCTGGCTGTGCAGCTGGCAGATTGGTACCTCCTGCTCCATCCTCTGAGCCCTGCAGTCAGATGACTATCTGTTCAGGTAGCTTTCTACTTAGCGCCCTGATTTCTGTGTTCGATTGGCCACCCTTTGTGCCACAAAAAATGCATGCCTGAGTTTTGACCTTGAAGCCAGCCAGCCAGCCATGCAGGTTTCTGTCTTTCACTGTCTCTTTGAACTCTGAAGAAGGTTAGGGAGGAAAAACAGCAAGTTGTTTGACTAAAATAACGTCATTAGTAATGCAACCTAATTGCATTAAACCCTGCATTTATTAATAATACGATAATAGCACTCTTTTCCATTTGTCGGTTATATTCTATTTTACAAAGCACGTTCACCACCATTATCTTATCTGATACTCAAAAAGCCATTATGAGATAAAAGATTATCATCTTCAGGAAACTGGCTCAGATTGGTTGATGAGCTTGCCAGGATCACAGGGAGCTGGGGGAGACAGAATTGGGATGTGGGTGCATATTCATATGGAGTGGAATTAGTTGAAGCAGTTGCTGATCCCCTGGGTCATAATTCACCCCAGCCCAGGCATTGTGATGCCATACCAGAGACGACACTCATAGTGTGGCCTTCCTGCAGCTGTGTTAAGAGTCTTCTTGAAATGACAGTGGTCACATTGTTGCCTAAGTGTGTAGCTCAGAATGCTCTGAAGTTTAAAGAAGTGTTTTTAGAAAAAGTGAATAGAGTGAACAAAGTCAGAGAAAACCAAGCCATAGAGAAATAAGCTAGAAAATGTGTTGTAGGTTAGTTGTTCTCTCACTTTCTCTCAATTTCACATGTGCGCACACACACTTTGCCTGGTTTTCCTGGCAAGGTTGACATCCCTCAGGGAAGCATTTAGAAAAGCCAGGCAGGGGGTCATTTGTGTGGTGCATGTTGGACTCCTTTCTGGAATGGTTCCTCCAGGTCACCACACCTTTCTTTTGCCTTCAGGCAGGCATTTCAAGCCACTGGCCTTGACAAGGTGGGATGGACAGGTGGCCAGCCACAACTGAATTTTCCCCAAACCTTGTTTAGGCTATTTCACATACTGCTTCCAGTTGCCATAGAGACCGTCTACTGCCTTCTCCCTCAAATAGAGCTGGAATGACACTTGTGAGTATGTGCAAAGTGGAAGTGACAGAGCTGCATGTCTGTGAGCAGCCCCTGCTGGTAAACTTGCCCCCATCTAAGTGCCCAGGAATGTGTGAGCAGGGCCCTGAAACTCACCCCACAGGGTACTTACAGTAACCAAGACACCTGAAAATAATCCCTTCTAAGCTTCTTTTGTAGTTAATGATTGCAGAAAAGTACTGCTAAGTTGCTGTGAAAAAAAAAAAAAAAAGGGACCAAGCACAAGGAGAGCCTCACCATAAAATGGGCTCTGAAGGCCAGTGTTACTGGGACCCAGTTCTCTTGGAGTCCCTACAACTGCCTGCACTGTTCCAGGTGGGGTAACTGGGAAATGAGAGGAGGTGGTGGTGGGGAATCTAGAGAGTACTCAGACAGGAATCCTGCTCCGAAAGGATTTGCCATCTGGAAGGAAGACCATAATGTACCCATTCTCTGGCACTGCATATGGGTTCCAGCTGTGCAGTGGAAAGAAAACTGGGAGCACCTCTTCTAGAGGCAGGCTGTGGATCAGATCATAAATCTTCCACTCAGGAGCTCAGGGACTTTGTTGGCTTCTTGGTACCTGGGCGCCTTGACTTCTCAGTCAGGTGGCTACCAGTGCAAAGTGAAATGGTGCACGTTGAAGAGCCTAGGATGGTCTTGCATGTAGCAGGCCCTCCCTGAACACTCCTAGTTCCATCCTTCTTTTCCTTCCCACCTATCAGAGGAGGGCAGAGCAGTGGCAGAGGGGGAGGAAGGGTGTAAGGGCAGGGGAGAGTTGGGAGTGGGGAAGGTGTTGGAGTGGATCACTGTTTTCCACATTAGCTGCACCAATTGCTGTAGGTGGCCCACAGCAGTGCACTGTTCCTCAAACCTAAGCAAAGGCCTGTGTCTTCTGCCTTTACCAAAGAGATATGCACCTTCAGCGCTGTCAGCCTGAAGGGATTTTCCTTACAAATTTCCTCTGACTGGAATCTAGGGAAAAGGCTTATGAATCAACGTTAGGAAGTGATGCATTCTTTAAATAACAAACAAACAAACAAACAAAAACCATGTGTCTTTTTTTCTGTAAGCACCTTCCCCAGCCCTACTGCTATACAACCTTCCCCAACATTTCTCAAAACAAACAAAAACAAAAACAAAACCAATGAATCACTGAGGAAACAGGCCCTCGGAGTAGATCACGCCTGCAGAGGGCTAAGTGATGAGTGTGCTGCTGGTTCAGAAGTGCATTATGGATGCAGAGCATGATGGTCCCTTGGGACAATGGGTCACCAAATCCTAAGTGTGACTAGAAGCAGCTGTGACTCCAGTCCCGGCAAGGGATGCATGCTCCTGGGCTGTATGTGGTTTCGTTTCTGCTAAACCCTGGAGGCCAGATGAGAAATTGATTTTAAGGAGTATTCTTTGTAAGCCCTACCCAAAGGCAGAGGATGGATTGGTTAGATGACCACTCAGAGCCTCTGTGCATTTTCGGAGACTTTGGGAATCTGAACTGCTAATGGTATCTGGCTTCAAGAACTGGAGGCAGTGTGGCTCAGCAGTCACAGGAATGCACATTGACAAAGAAAGTAGAGAAAAATAGGGAATGTTTAGTTTGCTATGGAGCCAGGAGAATATTGCCTAAATCTATTGGTAACTGAATTTAAGGAAGAACCCTGAGAGTGGCTTCTCACTAGTGGGGCATATTGGTCATAGCAATACGGAAAACACCTGGATGAAAGCAAGTGTTTCCCAAATGTACTCCTAATCTCACTGGATCCTTACAACACTCTGAAAGGCAGGAAAGGTGTTATCTTGCATGATAGATGAGATGCAGGGTACTTGTTCTGGCTGAAGCCATCAGGCTTGTCAGTGACAGATGGAGGCCCGATGATCCATGCCACCCTAGCTGCAGGTCAGTGGCACTGCCCTCTGAGAATGCTCCAGGTGCAATGAAGGTCAGAGAGGAAGGAAATCACAAACAGCTATCACCCCCACCACCTTGCATCTGCTTTGCCTTCAGTTGAGGGAGGGAGGCACTTTGCCTTGGAACCTTAGCTTCCTGCGGGGTGGGTGGGGGCCAGGTTCTGCCATACACTACAGAGCCTGACTACAGAGGGGTTGAGACTCCTAGCCCAAGCCTTTGTCAGAGAAGAAGGCATCTGACAGCTCCTGGTGGGGGTGATCATTCAGGAGGCTGGAAAGAGCCTCCATGGGGGCATTTGAGAGACAGGCTTTTCAGGTGGCCTGGAGTGGCCTCAGAGACCCATCTTAGAAGCATATCTCACCATAAATGCCACTGGAGGAGCCAGGACCCATTCTTGGCCCCTGGCTTCAGCCAGGTGAGGGCTTCTAATACAGAATAGCTTTCAAAGGAAAAGCTTTAGAAAGTCTGTGACGTGGAAGGTTTGGAAATGACAAAACAGACTGAGTTAGCTCAGGTGTTGGGAAAGGACCCACCTGTACATTTGTAGTGTACTGCCTGGGAGCCTCCTGGGGGCTGCCAGCTGACTCCCACCAGAGCTGGAGTGAACATCTTGATGAAGTTCAAACCAATAACTCACTGGGCCACTCGAGATAGGACAATAGCAGTGATGTTGCTGCACTGTATGGAATCAGCACTCAGGAGCAAGTTAATGAGGGAGCTAGACAAGTACCCCATGATATATGTACTCTCTAACCCCTGGATTTATGGAGAAGACAGAGCCTGTGTTTGCTTTGTGTAAGGAGAGATCATGGTCGGACACAAAGAGGATCATTGGGTTCTGGCATTCATTGAATTAGATGATCTCATCTGAGAGCTTCTTGAAGTGTGAGGCCAGTTCTAATCTCTCCAGCCCATTTTTAGGACTTAAGGTGGAAAGGCCTACTTAAGAATTCAGTAGACCAGTTTTTTGTCTACTTGTCCATCTACTCAGTCAGGCAACTCTAATACATTGAGCACAGGTCTGGGCTTCTGGGACTGTAACCTGTTGTCTACCTAGTATATAGTCAGGGAAAGAAGCCAGGTGTATAAATAGACATGTGATTGTGCAATACACTGTGTACCCCTCATCTGTGATAATTCCAGGACTATAGTGATAATGCCGCAGCCAAAACTCGAGTGTTTATTCAAGTCCTAGGAAAACAAGGATCCCATGCTCCCCACTTTTTTATTTCTGAGATTTTATTTGTGACCTACAAATTTAATGGAACCTAGTACTTTTCTTCCAAGTAGAAACATCAAAAAAGCCAAGAGCTACTAGTGGATGCAGTTTCCTCTGCGTTTGCAGGAAAGTGTGATTCACACGCTGGTTTCTGAAGTAACTTATTGGTGACTTAAATTAGAAGTATGGGTATAGTTTAAGTGTTCTGAAGGCATTAGGGAGTTTTACTACATAACTGTTAGGGAGATAATAAATCCATGTGTGAATTCAACAAGTAATGATACAGGCCGGTGTAGGGTAAATGCCACAGCCCCTCAGATAGCTAAGGTGGGTGGATTGCAGGTCCAGGGACTGAATATGGGGACACAAGAGACAAATTATGTTCAGTCGTGTGAAGTTGGGGGTGTCGAGGACAAAGAGCTGGTGGCTCTCTGGGTCTGGAGCTTTGAGGAGTGTTCCATGCTGTCGATCTAGATTTGGGAATTGCCAACATTTGGAGAATCCCAGTGCCAGATGGTCAAGGAAGTGTGTGGAGAAGAATCTGACAAAAAGCAGGAGTCTAAGGAATCTCCAGATGCTTGGACAGGGAGAGGAAGAAGAATCTCCAAAGGAGGAGGGCTGACCAGAGAATATCAGAAAATCTAAAGAAATGACCAAAAAAATTAATAAGATGATACTAAATACATATCTATTAATAATTGCTTTGAATGTAAATGGACAAAATGTTCTAATCAAAACACATAGGATGTCAGAATGGATTAAAAAAGCCAAACCCATCTATATGCTGCCTACAAAAACTGATTTTAGACTGAAAGACACCTGAAGATTGAAAGAGACAGGGTGGAGAAATATTTATCATGCAAATGGATGTCAAAAATAAGCTACTGTAGCAATACTTATATTGGGCAAACTGGACTTAAAAAAAACACTCGGTAGCAAGTGATAAGAAAAGGCACAATATCATAATAAAGGGGACAATACAATATGATCTGACAATTCTAAATTTTCACCCAACATGGGAGCACCCAAGTACATAAAATAATAAAAAACTAAAGGAAATGATTTATAATAATACAATAATAGTAGGATACTTTAATACCCCACTCACATAAATGTAAATATTATGTAAACAGAAAATTTAAAGGGAAACGATGATTATGATTAGCACACAGGAAGGAGACTTTATATTCAAACTATATATATATATTATAATTATTATTATAATTATTATAATTATATATATATATATATTCAAACAGATATATTCCATCCTCAAACAGCAGAATACATATTAATTTTCAAATGTACATGGAAGATTTATCAAAGTAGATCACAAATTTTTCCACAAAACAGAACTCAACAAATACAAAGAAATTGAGGTAACAAAACACTCAACTTTTCTGACCACAGCGCTAAGACACTATAGGTCAACCACAAGAAAAAAAAATTGGAATACAGCAAATACATGGAGGTATGGAACATGCTACTAAGCAATGAATGAGTCAACAAGGAAATCCAAGAAGAAATAAAACAAATACAGGGAAACAAGTGAAAATGAAAACACAAGGCTACAAAATCATTAAGATGCAGATACAGTGGTGCTAAGAGGGAAGTATATGGCAACACAGGCCTACATTAAAAGCAAGAAAAATTAAAATAAACAATCTAAACTTACACCTAAAGAAGGTAGAGAAAGAACAACAAATGAAGCCAAAGTCAACAAGCTGGATGAAATAATAAAGACTAGAGGAGAAATAAATTATATAGAAACTAAAAAAAAAAAAAACACACAAAAAAAACCCAGTAAAATATAACAGATCAATGAAACTAAGAGCTGGCTCTTAGAAAAAATTAATAAAATTGATTCTGGAGTGTTGAAACTCTAGCCAGACTTATGAAAACACAAAGAGAAGGGAACCAAATAAATGAAATAAAATAACCAATACCACAAAAATACAACCAATTTGAGAGAATATTATGAAAAACTATCTCCCAATAAATTGGACAACCTGAAGAAATGGATACATTTCTAGGGACATAAACTACTAAAACTGAAATAAGAAGAAATAGAAAATTTGAACAGACTGATTACCAACAAATAAATTGAATAATAGATTTTAAAACTCCCAACAGGGGGCCTGGGTGGCTCAGTCAGTTAAGTGTTCAACTTTTGATTTTGGTTCATGTCCCGATTTCAGGGTTCATAGGGTGGAGCCCTGCATCAGGGTCTGCACTCTGCATCAGACTCTGTGTCATTCTCCCTTTCTTTTTGTCCCTCCCCTGCACACACTCTTTCTCTATCAAAATAAATAAAGTGAAATAAATAAATCCATAAATAAAGAAATATTAAAACTTCCAACAAACAAAATCCCAGGGCCAGATGACTTCATATGCAAATTCTAACAAACATTTAAAGAAGAGTTGGAAGAATTAAGATGTCAGAAGAGTAGGGAAACCCTAAGCTTGTCTCATTCCTTGAACACAGTTTGATAATTATATAATCATTCTGAATACCCAAGAAATCAATCGGAGTCCTGCCAGAACAAAACCGCAAGTCTACAAGTAGAAAACTGATCACATTTTGGAAGGTAGGAGGTATGGAAAAATGACTTGAGGGAGACAGCTGTGGATGTAGTAGTGGGTAGTAGTAGTGGGAGCCTGCTTATGGAGGCTACCACAAGAATTATAAACAGTAGGGTATAAAATATGAACTTTTGGAAGTCTGCTACCATGGGGGATGTGCCTGGCTTAAAGATGCTCAGAGAGCAAAGTGGAGCAGAATTCTAGTAATGAAAAAGGTGGTCTGAGGATCCCCTGTGTCACATGAAGATCACGTGCCACCAATGTCCTGCTCCGTTCCCAGGCATAGGTTCTGGGAATCCAATTTAGAGCAATATGTCTTGGTGCCAGATTTCTGCTCTATTTTGTCATAAAATGTGAACCACTGTGCAGTCATGCAACGACTCTCCAGAACCTTCAAGAAAATGTCAAATGTGCAGCAAGACATTCCACCAAAGGAACAGCATGGGTCCGCAGTGAGAGAAGCCCAAATTTTACATGTAGGGAACCCCACATTTTATATGGAGTTTTGAAACTCAGTCGTGTGTGTGAGATAAAAAAGTTCAGACATAGGTAAGATGAAAACAGTCCTCAGAATGAAACTGAGGACTCAAAAGTGGTGACTGACAACTCTACTGTGAGGGCTCACTGAAGAGTGGGCAGCATGAATTTTCAGCACAAGGGCTAGAGGGCTGGGCTTTGCCATATTCATCCTGCCCATCAACACTGAAAGACTTCAGGGAGCAAATTAGCGCCACATAGTGGAGGCCTGATCTGCTTACATCAAGCACCGCCCCCTTGCACCCTGGAGGTGCATTTCCACTGAAGTCAAGGTGAGAATCAGCACAGCAGGCTTCTGCCCCAAAAGACCAGGATAAACATCAGATCTAAGGGAAATACGATCTAGCTTCCATCTTACTTTTACTCTTTATATTTTTATTACTTTTTCATTTATGTTCTTATTTTTTCAATCTCTGTCTTTATTATTATCAATATTATAATTTATATACATAATTTTATATTTTATATTTTTATTGATTCATTTTTATTTTGGGATTGAGATTTTCTTTTTTTTAATTTAAATCTAGTTAACATATAGTGTAATAACGATTTCAGGAATACAATTTAGTGATTCATAACTTACATATAACACCAAGTGTTCATTCCAACAAGTGCCCTCCTTAATGCCCATTGCCCATTTAGCCCATTCCCTCACTCAACACCACACCAGCAACCCTAAGTTTGTTCTATTTATGGTTTGCCTCCTTCTCTGCTTTTATCTTATTTTTGCTTCCCTTCCCCCATGTTAATCTGTTTTGTTTAAATTCCACACATGAGTGAAATCATACGATATTTGTATTTCTCTGACTGACTTATTTTGTGTAATGCAGTCTAGTTCCTTCCACGTTGTTGCAAATGGAAAAATTTTATTTTTTATCTTCAAGTAATATTACATTGTATTTGTACATACTACATCTTCTCTACCCATTCATCAGTTGATGGACATTTGAGTTCTTTCCATACTTTGGCTATAATGCTGCTATAAACATTGAGGTGCATGTGCCCCTTCAAATTAGAATTTTAGTTTCCTTTGGGTAAATACCTAGTAATGCAATTGTTTGGTCATAGTATAGTTCTGTTTTTAATTTTTTGAGGAGCCTCCATACTGTTTTCCAGAGTGGCTACACCAGTTTGCATTCCTACCAGCAGTACAAAAGTGTTTCTCTTTCTCTGCATCCTCGGCATCATGACGTTGCCTGAATTATTAATTTTAATCATTCTGACAGGTGTGAAGTGGTATCTCATATTTTTTATTTGCATTGCCCTAATGTTGAATGATGCTGAGCATATTTTCAGGTGTCTGTTAACAATATTGATGTCTTTTTTGGGGGAAAAAGTGTCAATTCATGTCATGTCTTTTGTCCATTTCATGACTGGATTGTTTTTTGGTGTGGAGTTTGATAAGTTTTTCTACAGATTTTGGGTATTAAACTTTTATCTGATATGTAATTTGCAAATATTTTCCCATTACATTGGTTGAATTTTAGTTTTGCTGATTGTTTTCTTCGCTGTGAAGAAACTTTTTATCTTGATGACATCCTAATAGTTCATTTTTACTTTTGTTTCACTTGCCTCCAGAGACATATCAAGTAAGAAGTTGCTGCAGCTAAGGTAAAAGTGATTGTTGCCTCTTTTCTCCTCTAGGATTTTTATGGCTTCCTTTCTTATGTTTAGGTCTTTCATCCACTCTGAATTTATTTTTGTGTATGGTATAAGAGGGTGGTCTAGTTTCATTCTTGTGCATGACACTGTCCAGTTTTCCCAACACCATTTGCTGAAGAGACTATCTTTTTTACATTGGATGTTCTTTCCTGCTTTGTCGAAGATTAGTTGTTCCTACCTTTGTGGGTGCATTGATGGGTTATCTATTCTTTTCCATTGATCTATGTGTCTGTTTTTGTGGCAGTATCATACTATCTTGATGGTTAGAGCTTTGTAATACAGATTGAAGTCCAGAATTGTGATGCCTCCAGTGTTGGTTTTCTTTTTCAACATTACTTTGGCTATCCATGGTCTTTTCTGGTTCCATACAAATTTTAGAATTCTTTATTCTAGCTCTGTTAAAAATGATGGCATTATTTAGATAGGGATTGCATTACATGCGTAGATTGCTTTGGGTAGACATCTTAACAATATTTCTTCTTCAAATCCATGAGCATGGATTTTTTTTTCATTCTTTTGTATTCTATTCAATTTCTTTCATAAGCATTCTAAAGTTTTCAGTGCATAGACTTTTCACCTCCATGGTTAGGTTTATTCCTAGGTATTTGAAGGTTTTTGGTGCAATCATGAATGACATAGATTCCTTGATTTCTCTTTCTGCTACTTCTTTATTGGCGTATAGCAATGCAACCTATTTTTGCACATTGATTTTATATACTGAAACCTTGCTGAATTCATGTATCAGTGATAGAAGTTCTTTGGTGGCGTATTTTGGGTTTTCCACATAGAGTATCATGTCATCAGCAAATAGTGAAAGTTTGACTTTGTTCTTGCTGATTTGAATGACTTTTATTTCTTTGTGTTGTTTGACTGCTGAGGCTAGGACTTCCAACACGATGCTGAATAACAGTGGTGAGAGTGGACATCCCTGTCATGTTCCTGACCATAGGGGGAAAACAATCAGTGTTTAATCATTGAGGATTATATTCACTGTGGGTCTTTCATATATGGCCTTTAAATCTTGATCTTTCTATCCCTACATTCATGAGGGTTTTTATCAAGAAAGGATGCTATATTTTGTCAAATGGTTTTTCTGCATCTATTGAGAGGATAATGTGGTTCTTATCCCTTCTTTTATTAATGTGATGTATAATATTAGTTGATTTGCAGATATTGAACAAACCCCTGCACCCCAGGAATAAACCCCACTTGATCGTGGTGAATAATTCTTTTAATGTATTGTTGGATCCCACTTGCTAGTATCTTATTGAGAATTTTTGCATCATGTTCATCAGGGAAATTGGTCTGTAGCTCTCCTTTTTAGTGGAGTCTTTTCCTGGTTTGGAATAAAAGTAATGCTGGCTAGTATAATGTTTTTGGAAGTTTTTATTCCATTTCTACTCTTTGGAACAGTTTGAAAGAATAGGTGTTAACTCTTCTTTAAATGTTTGGTAGAATACCCCTGGGAAGCCATCTGTCCCTGGACTTCTATTTTTTGAGAAATTAGTTATTACTGATTCAATTTCCTTTCTGGTTATGTGTGGGTTCAAATTTTGTATTTCTTCCTGTTTCAGTTTTGGTAATTTATATGTTTCTAAGAATTTTCCATTTCTTCCAGCTTTCTCAATTTGTTGGCTTGTAATTTTTCATATTTTCTTATTATTGTTTGTATGTCTGTGTGATTGTGACCTCTCTGCTTTCATTTGTGATATTATTTATTTGGTTATTTTCCTTTTTCTTTTTAATCAACCTCGATTGGGGTTTATAAATTTTAATTGTTTGAAAGAACCAGCTCTGGTTTCATTGATATGTTCTACTGTTTTTTGTTTGTTTGTTTGTTTGTTTGTTTGTATTGTTTCAATATCAATGTTTTCTACTCTAATCTTTATTATGTACTTTCTTCTGCTAGTTTGGGGCATTATTTGCTGTTGTTTTTCCAGCTCTTTTAGGTGCAATGTTAGCTTGTGTAATTGAGGCCTTTATTCCTTTTTTAGGAAGGCCTGGATTGTTATACCTCCATCTTATTACCACCTTTGCTGGATCCCAGAAATTTTGGGCTGTCATGATTTAATTTTCATTTACTTCCATTAACTTTTTAATTTCCCCTTTAATACCATTTAACCCATTCCTTTCTAGTAGGATGCCCCTTAATCTCCAAGTATTTCCAAAATTTTCTTGTGATTGCTTTTGTTTCATAACACTGTGGTCTCAAAATATGCGAGGTATGACCTCGATCTTTTTGTACTTGTGGAGGGCTGATTTTTGTACCAGTAAGTGATATATTTTGGAGATTATTCCATGTGCACTAGGAAGAATGAGTGTTCTGCTACTGTAGGATGAAATGTTCTGAATATATCTGTCAAGTCCATCTGGTCAAGTGTTTCATTCAAAGCCTGTGGGAGGTGCAGGAGAGAAGCATCAAAGGAAAAGACTTCAAAAGGGAAAGGCTGGAGACAGGGAGATGGCAGCATAGGAGGAAGCTGGGCTCACCGTGCATCCTGCTAATCACTTAGATTCCACCTACACCTGCCTAAATAACCCAGAAAACCGCCAGAGGATTAGCAGAATGGAGTCTCCCGAGCCAAGCGCAGACGAGAGGCCCACGGAAGAGGGTAGGAAGGAAGGCGAGGCAGTGCGCACTCCACGGACTGGTGGGAGGGAGCTGGGGTGGAGGGGCAGCCTGCCGGCCAGACAGAGCCCCCGAGTCTGGCTGGCAAAAGCAGAGGGGCCGGATGGAGTGTGTTCCAACAGCAAGCGGGACTTAGCGTCTGGGAGGTCATAAGTTAACAGCTCTGCTCAGAAAGCGGGAAGGCTGGAGGACAAAGCAAGGGAGAGCTGCTGAGCCCCTGGATGACAGAGCTCAGTTTGGTGGGGAACAAATTCGCTCGCCAGAGCCATCTCCCTCGCCCATCCCCCAGCCCAAATCCCAAAGGGAACCAGTTCCTGCCAGGGAACTTGCTTGCTCCCTGCAAACACCCAACTCTGTGCTTCTGTGGAGCCAAACCTCCGCAGCAGATCTGACTCCCTCCCGCTGCCACAGGGCCCCTCCTGAAGTGGATCACCTAAGGAGAAGCAAGCTAAGCCTGCCCCTCCAGCCCCCATGCACCTTGCCTACCCACCCCAGCTAATACGCCAGATCCCCAGCACCACAAGCCTGGCAGTGTGCAAGTAGCCCAGATGGGCCACACCACCCCACAGTGAATCCCACCCCTAGGAGAGGGGACAAGAAGGCACACACCAGTCTGACTGTGGCCCCAGCAGTGGGCTGGGGGCAGACATCAGGTCTGACTGCGGCCCCACACACCAACTCCAGTTATACACCACAGCACAGGGGAAGTGCCCTGCAGGTCCTCACCACTCCAGGGACTATCCAAAATGACCAAACGGAAGAATTCCCCTCAGAAGAATCTCCAGGAAATAACAACAGCTAATGAACTGATCAAAAAGGATTTAAACAATATAACACAAAGTGAATTTAAATAATAGTCATAAAATTAATCGCTGGGCTTGAAAACAGTATAGAGGACAGCAGAGAATCTCTTGCTACAGAGATCAAGGGACGAAGGAAAAGTCAGGAAGAGCTGAAAAACGCTTTAAACGAAATGCAAAACAAAATGGAAAAGACGACGGCTCATATTGAAGAGGCAGAGGAGAGAATAGGTGAAGTAGAAGATAAAGTTATGGAAAATGAGGAAGCTGAGAAAAAGAGAGATAAAAAAATCCAGGAGTATGAGGGGAAAATTAGAGAACTAAGTGATACACTAAAAAGAAATAATATACACATAATTGGTATCCCAGAGGAGGAAGAGAGAGGCAAAGGTGCTGAAGGGGTACTTGAAGAAATAATAGCTGAGAACTTCCCTGAACTGGGGAAGGAAAAAGGCATTGAAATCCAAGAGGCACAGAAAACTCCCTTCAGACCTAACTTGAATCGATCTTCTGCACGACATATCATAGTGAAACTGGCAAAGTAGAAGGATAAAGAGAAAATTCTGAAAGCAGCAAGGGATAAACGTGCCCTCACATATAAAGGGAGACCTATAAGATTCGTGACTGATCTCGTTTGAAACTTGGCAGGCCAGAAAGGATTGGCACGATATCTTCAGTGTGCTAAAAAGAAAAAATATGCAGCCGAGAATCCTTTATCCAGCAAGTCTGTCATTTACAATAGAAGGAGAGATAAAGGTCTTCCCAAACAAACAAAAACTGAAGGAATTTTTCAGAACTAAACCAGGCCTACAAGCGATCCTAAGGGGGATCCTGTGAGACAAAGTACCAGAGACATCGCTACAAGCATAAAACATACAGACATCACAATGACTCTAAACCCGTATCTTTCTATAATAACACTGAATGTAAATGGATTAAATGCGCCAACCAAAAGACATAGGGTATCAGAATGGATAAAAAAACAAGACCCATCTATTTGCTGTCTACAAGAGACTCATTTTAGATCTGAGGACACCTTTAGATTGAGAGTGAGGGGATGGAGAACTATTTATCATGCTACTGGAAGTCAAAAGAAAGCTGGAGTAGCCATACTTATATCGGACAAACTAGACTTTAAATTGAAGGCTGTAACAAGAGATGAATAAGGGCATTCTATAATAATTACAGGGTCTATCCATCAGGAAGAGCTAACAATTATAAATGTCTAGGCGCCGAATACCGGAGCCCCCAAATATATAAAACAATTACTCATAAACATAAGCAACCTTATTGATAAGAATGTGGTAATTGCAGGGGACTTTAACACTCCACTCACAGAAATGGATAGATCATCTAGACACACGGTCAATAAAGAAACAAGGGCCCTGAATGATACATTGGATCTGATGGACTTGACAGATATAGTTAGAACTCTGCATCCCAAAGCAACAGAATATACTTTCTTCTCGAGTGCACATGGAACATTCTCCAAGATAGATCATATACTGGGTCACAAAACAGCCCTTCATAAGTTTACAAGAATTGAAATTATACCATGCATACTTTCAGACCACAATGCTGTGAAGCTTGAAATCAACCACAGGAAAAAGTCTGGAAAACCTCCAAAAGCATGAAGGTTAAAGAACACCCTACTAAAGAATGAGTGGGTCAACCAGACAATTAGAGAAGAAATCAAAAAATATATGGAAACAAACGAAAATGAAAATAAAACAATCCAGACGCTTTGGGATGCAGCAAAGACAGTCCTGAGAGGAAAATACATTGCAATCCAGGCCTATCTCAAGAAACAAGAAAAAATCCCAAATACAAAATCTAACAGCACACCTAAAGGAAATAGAAGCAGAACAGCAAAGGCAGCCTAAACCCAGCAGAAGAAGAGAAATTATAAAGATCAGAGCAGAAATAAACAATATAGAATCTAAAAAAAAACGGTAGAGCAGATCAACGAAACCAAGAGTTGGTTTTTAGAAAAAATAAACAAAATTGACAAACCTCTAGCCAGGTTTCTCAAAAAGAAAAGGGAGATAACCCAAATAGATAAAGTCATGAATGAAGATGGAATTATTACAACCAATCCCTCAGAGATACAAACAATTGTCAGGGGATACTATGAAAAATTATATGCCAACAAATTGGACAACCTGGAAGGAATGGACAAATTCCTAAACACCCACACTCTTCCAAAACTCAATCAGGAGGAAATAGAAAGCTTGAACAGACCCATAACCAGCGAAGAAATTGAATCAGTTATCAAAAATCTCCCAACAAATAAGAGTCCAGGACCAGATGGCTTCCCAGGGGAGTTCTACCAGACTTGTTTAAAGCAGAGATAATACCTATCCTTCTCAAGCTATTCCAAGAAATAGAAAGGGAAGGAAAACTTCCAGACTCATTCTATGAAGCCAGTATTATTACTTTGCTTCCTAAACCAGACAGAGACCCAGTAAAAAAAGAGAACTACAGGCCAATATCCCTGATGAACGTGGATGCAAAAATTCTTAGTAAGATACTAGCAAATCGTATTCAACAGCATATAAAAAGAATTATTCACCATGATCAAGTGGGATTCATTCCTGGGATGCAGGGCTGGTTCAACATTCACAAATCAATCAACGTGATACATCACATTAATAAAAAAAAAAGAGAGAAGAACCATATGATCCTGGCAATTGATGCAGTAAAGGCCTTTGACAAAATCCAGCACACTTTCTTAATAAAAACCCTTGAGAAAGTCGGGATTGAAGGAACATACTTACACATCATAAAAGCCATTTATGAAAAGCCCACAGCTAACATCATCCTCATTGGGGAAAAACTGAGAGCTTTTTCCCTGAGATCAGGAACACGACAGGGATGCCCACTCTCACCGCTGTTGTTTAACATAGTGTTGGATGTTCTAGCATCAGCAGACAACAAAAGGAAATCAAAGGCATCAAAATTGGCAAAGATGAAGTCAAGCTTTCACTTTTTTCAGATGACATGATACTATACATGGAAAATCGGATAGACTCCACCAAAAGTCTGCTAGAACTGATACATGAATTCAGCAAAGTTGCAGGATACAAAATCAATGTACAGAAATCAGTTGCATTCTTATACACTAACAATGAACCAACAGAAAGACAAATAAAGAAACTGATCCCATTCACAATTTCACCAAGAAGCATAAAATACCTAGGAATAAATCTAACCAAAGATGTAAAAGATCTGTACACTGAAAAGTATAGAAAGCTTATGAAGGTAATTGAAGAAGATATAAAGAAATGGAAAGACATTCCCTGCTCATGGATTGGAAGAATAAATATTGTCAAAATGTCAATACTACCCAAAGGTATCTACACACTCAATGCAATCCCAATCAAAATTGCACCAGCATTCTTCTCAAAACTAGAACAAGCCATCCTAAAATTCATATGGAACCACAAAAGGCCCCGAATAGCCAAAGTAATTTTGAAGAAGAAGACCAAAGCAGGAGTCATCACAATCCCAGACTTTAGCCTCTACTACAAAGCTGTAATCATCAAGACAGCATGGTATTGGCACAAAAACAGACACATAGACCAATGGAATAGAATAGAAACCCCAAAACTAGACCCACAAACGTATGGCCAACTCATCTTTTACGAAGCAGGAAAGAACATCCAATGGGAAAAAGACAGTCTCTTTAACAAATGGTGCTGGGAGAACTGGACAGCAACATGCAGAAGGTTGAAACTAGACCACTTTCTCACGCCATTCACAAAAATAAACTCAAAATGGATAAAGGACCTGAATGTGAGACAGGAAACCATCAAAACCCTAGAGGAGAAAGCAGGAAAAGACCTCTCTGACCTCAGCCGTAGCAATCTCTTACTCGACACATCCCCAAAGGCAAGGGAATTAAAAGCAAAAATCAATTACTGGGACCTTATGAAGATAAAAACCTTCTGCACAGCAAAGGAAACAACCAACAAAACTAAAAGGCAACCAACGGAATGGGAAAATATATTTGCAAATCACGTATCGGACAAAGGGCTAGTATCCAAAATCTATAAAGAGCTCACCAAACTCCACACCCGAAAAACAAATAACCCAGTGAAGAAATGGGCAGAATACATGAATAGACACTTCTCTAAAGAAGACATCCGGATGGCCAACAGGCACATGAAAAGATGTTCAACGTCGCTCCTTATCAGGGAAATACAAATCAAAACCACACTCAGATATCACCTCACGCCAGTCAGAGTGGCCAAAATGAACAAATCAGGAGACTATAGATGCTGGAGGGGATGTGGAGAAATGGGAACCCTTTTGCACTGTTGGTGGGAATGCAAATTGGTGCAGCCACTCTGGAAAGCAGTGTGGAGTTTCCTCAGAAAATTAAAAATAGACCTACCCTATGACCCAGCAATAGCACTGCTAGGAATGTACCCAAGGGATACAGGAGTACTGATGCATGGGGGTACTTGTACCCCAATGTTTATAGCAGCACTCTCAACAATAGCCAAATTATGGAAAGAGCCTAAATGTCCATCAACTGATGAATGGATAAAGAAATTGTGGTTTATATACACAATGGAATACTATGTGGCAATGAGAAAGAATGAAATATGGCCTTTTGTAGCAACGTGGATGGAACTGGAGAGTGTGATGCTAAGTGAAATAAGCCATACAGAGAAAGACAGATACCATATGGTTTCACTCTTATGTGGATCCTAAGAAACTTAACAGAAACCCATGGGGGAGGGGAAGAAAAAAAAAAGAGGTTAGAGTGGGAGAGAGCCAAAGTATAAGAGACTGTTAAAAACTGAGAACAAACTGAGGGTTGATGGGGGGTGGGAGGGAGGGGAGGGTGGGTGATGGGTATTGAGGAGGGCACCTTTTGGGATGAGCACTGGGTGTTGTATGGAAACCAATTTGACAATAAATTTCATATATTGAAAAAAAATTTAAAAATTAAAAAAAAAGGGAAAGGCTGGAGAAGGTACAAGGCCTTAATACATGTTTACACAGCTGAACGTGGCTGCGGCTCATAAGGAACACCTGGATCCATTAACATTGTCCAAGGCCAGATTCTCCTTCACACCTGACCCTTCCTAGTGTTACAAAAAAACAATTAATTCGAAATTCAACCTTGAAAATCTAAACCATTAAATTAATTAACACACTTGCTTAGCTGACTTTATGCACATAGTCTTTAGCAATTATCCTAATAAAAAAGAAGTTTCATTCTGGAATTAGGGCCTCATTCTGAGTCGAGTATGAGCAACCTTCACTTAACTTCATTTTGTTTGCTGACTCATCTTTTGCAACTCCGGCCACACTCCCTGAAACAAAAGCCATTGTGATCTGTCCATTGCTGTAAGGGGGGTGGGGAGGTTGGTGAAGCCCCTTACTATTATGGTGTTATTATCAGTGAGGTTTTTTTATGTTTTTGATTAATTGATTTATATATTTGGGTGCCTCCACCTTGGGGTCATAAATATTTATATTTGTTTAATTATCTTGGTAGTTATAAACATTAATTATGATATAATGTCCTTCTTCATCTCTTCTTACATTTTTTTATTTAAAAATTTAGTCTGTCTGATATACGTATGGCTACTCCAACTTTTGACAACATTAGCATGACAGATGTTTCTCTATCCCATTACTTTCAATCTGCAGGTGTGTTTAGGTCTAAAATGAGTGCCTTTTAAGCAGCATATAGATGGGTTTTATTTTCTTATCTATTGTGATACGGTATGTCTTTTTATTGGAGCATTTAGTTTATTTATTTATTATTTACTTATGTGTACTAAAAAATAGGAATTTAGTGCCATTGTGTTACCTGTAGAGTTGGTGTTTCTGGTGATGTTCTCTGCTCCTTTCTAGTCTTTGTTGCTTTTTGTATTAGTTTTGTTTTGCTGTTCTCCACTCAAAGAATCCCCTTTAAAATTTCTTGCAGGGTTGGTTTATTGGTCACCAACTCCTTTAGTTTTTGTCTGGGAAATCTTTCCTTCTAATTTGAATGCAGACTTGCCGGATAAAGAATTCTTGGCTGCATATTTTCTGATTCAGCACACTGAATATATACTGCCACTCCTTTTTAACCTGCCAAGTTTCTGTGGACAGATCTGCTACCAACCCTACCTGTCTTCCCTTGCAAATACTTTTTTTTCCGTTGCTACTTTCATAATTCTTTCCTTGTCCATGTATTTTGTGAATTTGACTATGATATGCCTTGGTGATGGTCTTTTTTGTTGAATCTAGTGGGAGTTCCCTGTGTTTCCTGGATTTTGATGGCTGTATCCTTCCCTAGATTAGGAAAATTTTCCACTATAATTTGCTCCCAGAAATTTTCTACCTCTTTTTCTCTTCCCTTATTTTCTGGAAATCCAATAATTTGGATGCTATTCATTTTCAATAAGTCACTGTATTCTCTAAGTCTTGTATTGTGATCTTTTGCCTTTATTTCCATTTTTGTTCTGCTTCATTATTTCCCATAATTTTATCTTCTATGTTGCTGAGTCACTTCTCTGTTTTGTCCATCCTGCCTTCATGGCATCAATTCAAGATTGCATCTTGGTTGTAACATTTTAAATTTTGGCCTGATGAAATTTTATTTCTTTTATCTCTGAAGAAGGGGATTTTCTGATGTTTTCTATGCTGTTTTCAACCTCAGCTAGTGTTCTTATTATTGTGGTTCTGAATTCTAGTTCAGACATCTTATTTATATCTGTGTTGATTAAGTCTCTGGCTCTCATTTCTTCCTTTTCTTTATTTTGGAGTAAATTCCTTTGTTTTATCATTTTGGAGGAAGAAAACATTAATAAAGTAAAAAATTAAAATTAACACAAAACAAAAGAACCAAATAAAGGAAGCTAGGTCTTAGGTGTGTTTCAGTCTGCTTGTTGAAAGAACCTTGATGGAATAGAGAGAAAAAAAAAGGGAAATAAAAGAAAAAAACCGAAAAGATAAGAAAAAATTTAAAATTTAAAAAATATTATATAATAAATACAATAAAATAAAAAAAATAAATAGAACATTAAAAAAATAAAAATAAATAAATAAATTCCTCTTTCTGTATCCTAGAAAGAGAAAGGAAAGAAAGAAAATAGGAAACAAGCAAAAACAGAGCAAAGAAAATGAACAAATGAATGATGAACAAACAGAATGAAACCCAAATGAAGTTATTTTCAGTGTTCCCTAGAACTGAAACTGTGGACCACTGTATAGTCCATACACTAAGCAGGTGGAGAGACTTGTGCCGGGCTTCTGGGGGTTGTGCTTGGAGGCTGCAGTTAGGTGCAGCTTAATGTAATGGTTCTTTTCTCCAGTAGGTGGCACTGCTTAGCTTACTGGAGTGGGTCAGTGTGTATTGTGGGCATGTACATGTGCAGGAGAGCTCAAAATGGCCTCATTAGTTTCTGGTGCAGAAAATTCAGATTCTCACTAACCCACAATCAAGCACCCCTCCCTTGTCTCAGGTTTCTGTCCAATCCCTTCCTCTACCCTGTCCGTGGTTAAACTGCCTGTCTGCCAGGCAGCACCTGCCTCCAGAGCCTTATCTCAGATAGGGTTGTATTCAAAATGCCACACTTCAGATATTCCCAGGTCTTGGACCCACACTGACTATCTGGGGGAGGGTCTTGCTGAGCAATGGCCAAGCACCAGCTTGCCACAGAAAACATTTGTGCAATTGTGCAGTGGCAGAGGTTCAGAGATTATGGCAAATCACAACACACAGCCATTGCCAGGTTTTCCAGCACTCTGGGCTTTTTGTCCCAATACCAGCAAACATGGCTGCTTTCCAGGATCTGCTGGGATCTTTGCCTATGGGAGGCTGAATGAACTCTACCAAATGCACTCCAAGCAAGGGAACTGCTTCTTCCTATGTGACTCACAGACCCCTCAGGACACCCTGCCTGCTGCTGTGGTTTTGCCCTACTTCGTCACCAGAGCGCCACTAGGCACTGAGTTCTGAAACTTGACTCTGTGCTCCAATGTTTATAGAATCCTGGTATTTTTGAAACCCTCTCCCTTCCCCCTGTCAGTGGCTTGGGGGAACAGATTTCTCATGCAATTCCCCACGAGTGTTTTTGCGCTCTCTTTCTAACTACTTTCTGATGGAGTGTTTTTCTTGCATGATCCTGATGTGCCACTCTTTCCCCTTTCTTTTTCTCTTTCTCTCCTTGTTTATGAAAATGGCTACTTACCCTCTGTGGCCTTTCTCTCCTCCAGTTCTCCTCTTCACACCACATACCTGCTGAGTTCTGTGGCTCAACTTATGCAGGTTGTTGTGTTAATCTCATCAATTTCCTGGGTGTTCAAAATGGCTTGTTGTGATCTTGCTGTGTTTAAGGGATGAGACAAGATCAGGGTCTCCATGCTCCTCTGCCATCTTAACTCCTCTTCCTGGATTGAGATTTTCTTAACACCACCAAAACCCACTTAGGATCTAGGTTTTTTGTTTGTTTTCTTTCTTTCTTTCTAACATTATTTCTTTCTCTTCATTTATTTATATTCTAAACAAAATGATAAGAGGGAGAAATTGACCCCAAAAGAAAGGAAAGGAAGTAGAACTCACAGCCAGAGATTTAATCAATACAGATATAAGTCTCATATGTGAACTAGAACTTAAAACAATGATAATAAGGATACTAGTTGGGCATGACAAAAACATAGAAGTCACAAGATAATCACTTACTTCAGAGGCAAAATAACCAATATTTAGTCAGGCTGAAATTAAAAATGCAATAACTGAAATGAAATACCAAATGGAGGCCATAAAAACGAGGATGGATAAAGCAGAGGAGTGAATTAGTGATATAGAAGATAAAATAATGAAGCTGAAAAGAAGAGGGAAATAAAGGTATTGGATAGTTGGCAGACATAGGGTGCTCAGCAACTTTTAAAATGGAATAACAAACATTCATATCACAGGACTATTAAAAGAAAAGAGAGGAAAAAAGGGGCAGGAGGTTTATTTGAACAAATTATAACTGAAAATTTCCCTAATCTGTGGAAGGATACAGACATCAAAATCCAAGAAGCACAGAGAACTTCCATTAAATTCAACAAAAGCCTACCATTGCCAAGACATATCAGTCAAATTCACAAAATACACAGATAAGGAAAGAATCCTGAAAGCAGCAAGGAAAAAAGTCCTTAACCTACAAGGTAAGACAGATCAGATTCACAGTAGATCTCTCCACAAAAACATGGCAGGCCAGAAAGAAGTGAAAGAAAATATTCAACATGCTGCATGGGAAAAATAGACAGCCAAGAATTCTTTATCCTGCCAGACTATCATTCAGAGTAGAAGGAGAGAGATAAAGAGTTTCCCAGACAAATAAAAACTAAAGGAATTCATGACCCCTAAACCTGACCTGCAAGAAATTTTAATGGAAACTCTTTGAGTAGAAGAAAAAAAAAGAAAATAGAAAGACCAGAGAACATCACCAGTAACACCAACTCTACAGCAACACAATGGCACAAAATCCATACCTTTCATTAATAACTCTGAATGTAAATAAACTAAATGATCCAATCAAAAGCATAGGGTAGCAGAATGGATAAAAAGACCAAGATCCATCTATATGCTGCTACAAGAGACTCATTTTAGACATAAAGATTGAAAGTGAGGGGATGACAAAACATCTATTATATTAAAAAAAAAGCAGAAGTAGCCATACTTATTTCAGAAAAACTAGATTTTCAAACAAAGACCGTAGAAGAGATGGAGAAGGGCATTAACCAGTAATTAACAGGTCAATCAATCAAGAAGATCTTACAATTGTAAATAATTATGCCCTTATTGTGAAGCACCAAAATTTATAAAGCAATTAATAACAGACACAAATAAACACAATGATAATGATACAATAATAATAGGAGACTTTAACACCCTACTTACAACAATGGACAGATAATCTAAATAGAAAATTAACAAGGAAAAAATGGCTTTTAATGACACACTGGACCAGATGTACAGTTGTATTCAGAGCCCTTCATCTTAAAGCAGCAGAATGCACGTTCTTCTTGAGTGCACATGGAACATTCTCTAGAATAGATCACATACTGGATCACAAATCAGCCCACAACAAATAAAAATAATAATAATAAGGCATACCATGCATATTTTAAGACCCCCATGCTATCAAACTTGAAATCAGCTACAAGAAAAAAAAATTGTTAAGTGTTAAAGAACACTGTAATAAAAAATGAATGGGTTAAGCATTAAAAATAATGAATAAAGTAAAAAATAAATGGAAGCAAATGAAAATGAAAACACAACAGTCCAAACCTTTAGGATTCAGCAAAGACAATCTTAAAGGGAAGTATATTGCATTACAGCCTACCACAAGAAGAAGAGAGGTCTCATACAACCTAAATTTACACACTAGGAGATAGAAAAGGAGCAGCAAAGAAGCCTAAAGTCAGCAGAGAAAGGGAAATAATAAAGATTAGGACAGAAATAAGTGATATAAAAACAAATAAATCAGTACAATGGATTAACAAAACTAAGAACTGGTTCCTCAAAAAATAAAATAAAATTGATAAACCCCTAGCCAGACTTAATACAAAGGAAAAAAAATGACCCAACTAGTTAAAATTATGAATGAAAGAGGAGAAATCACAACACCACAGAAATAAAAAAAAAAAAAAACTAAATGCCAACAAACTGGGCAATCTAGGAAATGGACAAATTCCTAGAAACCTAAAAACTACCAAAACTGAAACAAGAATAAATAGAAAATTTGAACGTGCCCACAACCAGTAAATAAATTGATTCATTAGTAGAATATCTCCCAAAAAACAAAAAAGTCCAGCACCAGATGGCTTCCCAGAGGATGTCCCTCAGACATTTAGAGAAGAGTTAATACTTATTCTTCTCAAATTGTTAAAAAAAATAGAAATGGAAGGAAAACATCCAAACACAGTCTAACAAGCAAGCATTACCTTGATTCCAAAACCAAAGAGTACAGTACAAAAAGAATTATAGGCCAATACTCTTGAGGAAGAGATGCAAAATTCTGTTTAATACTAGCAAATCATATCCAACAGTACATTTAAAGAATTATTCACCTTGATCAAGTGGGAATTACTCCTGAACTACAGGGCTGGTTCCATATTTATAAATCAAGCAATGTGATATATCACATTACTAAAAAAAAGGATAAGAATCATATGATCTCTTCATTTGAGACAGAAAAAATAGATGCATTAAAATCAGTTAACAAGATACAGCATCCGTTATTGACAAAAACCCTCAACAAAGTAGGGATAGACAGAACATACCTCAACATCATAAAGACCATATACAAAAGAACCCCAACTAATATCCTCAATGGGGAAAACCTGAGAAGTTTTCCTCTATCGTCAGGAACCAGGCAAGGATGGACACTCTCACTATTACTATTTAACATATTACCGGAAACCCTAGCCTGAGCCATCACAGAACAAAAAAATAAAATGCATTCAAACTGGCAAGGACGATGTAGAACTTTCATTATTTACAGATGACATGATACACTATGTAGAAAATCCAAACGACTCCACTAAAAAAATGCTAGAAATAATACATGAATTCAGCAAATTTGGAGGATATAAAATCAATGGGCAGGGTTCTTGGGCATCTCAGTCAGTTAAGCCTAGGATTCTGCATTTGGCTCAGGTCAGATTTTCACAGTCATGAGTTTGAGCTCCACATAGGGGCTCTACTGGGAATGCAGCCTGCTTAAGATTCTCTCTCAGCTCTTCTTCTGCCTCTCTCCTTCTTTCCCTGCTCCTGGTCTCACACCCCTCCCCCCAAAAAAATCAATGTGAAGATTTCGTTGCATTTATATACACCAATAATGAAGCAGTAGAAAGAGAAATCAAGGAGTCAATCCAATTTGCAATTACACCAAAAACAATAACATACATAGGAACAAACCTAACTAAATATGTAAAATATCCAGGAACACCTGAGTTGCTCAGTCGGTTGAGCATCAGACTTTGGCTCAGGTCATGATCCCATGGTTTGTGAGTTCGAGCCCCACGTTGGACTCTATGCTGACAGCTCAGAGCCTAGAGCCTGATTCAGATTCTGTGTCGACCTCTCTCTCTGTCCTCCCCTACTTGAATTCTTTCTTTCTCTCTCTCTTAAAAATAAATAAACATTAAATTTTAAAAAAAAGATATAAAATATCTGTACTTTGTATACTATAAAACCCTATGAAAGAAATTTAAGATGACACACAAAAAAATGAAAAAGCATTAATTACTCTTGGTTGGAAGATCAAATACTACCCAAAGAAATCTACACGTTTAAAGCAATCCTAATGAAAATACCATCAGCATTTTTCACAGAGCCAGAAAAAAAGAATCCTAAAATTTATATGAAAACACAAAAGACCCTGAATAACCAAAGCAAAGCTGAAAAAGAAAAACAAAACTAGAGGCATCATGATTCAGTATTTCAAGCTATATTACAATCTGTAGTCATCAAAAGAGTTTCGTACTGGCAAAACAAAACAAAACAGACATATAGATCAATGAAACCGAATAGAGAAGTTAGAAATGGACCCACAGTTATATGGTCAATAAACATCGACAAAGCGGGACAGAATATCCAATAGGAAAAAACGATAATTCTTCACAAATGGTGTTGAGAAAAGTGGACAGCAGAAGAATAAAAGTGGAACACTTTCTTACACCATACACACAAATACATTAAAAATGGATGAAATACCCAAATGTGAGACAGGAAAACATCAAAATTCTAGAGGATAACACAGGCAGCAACCTCACTGACAGCTGTAGCAATGTCTTACTAGACACTTCATTTGAGACACGGGAAAGCAAAAAATGAACTATTGGGACATCGTCAAGATGAAAATTTCTGTATACCAGAGGAAATATTCAACTAAACTAAAAGGCAGCTTACAAAATGGAAGAAGATATTTTCAAATGATACATCTGATAAAGGGTTAGAACCCAAAATCTAAAAACAACTTATCAAGCTTAACACACACACACACACACACACACCACAAATAATCAGTGAAAAAATGGGCAGAAAACAAGAATAGTTACTTTTCTAAAGAAGATATCCAGATGGATAACAGGCATGTGAAAAGATCCTCAACATCGTTTATCATTAGGGAAATATAAATCAAAACCACAATAAGATACCACCTCATACATCTCACAATGCCGAAACTTAACACAAGAGAGGACTCTGTTGGAAAGGATCCAGAGAAAGGGGAACACTCTTGAACAGTTTTTGGGAATGCAAACTTGTGCTGCCACTGTGGATAACAGTATGGAGTTACCTAAAAAAGTTAAAAATATAAATACCCTATGATTCAGCAATTACACTTATAGCTATTTACCAAAAGTATACAAAAATACAGATTTGAAGGAGTACATGCACCCGTATGTTTTTAGCAGCATTATCAACAATAGTCAAACTATGTAGAGAGCCCAAATGTTCATTGACTTACTAATGGATAAAAAAGACCTGGGGCGCCTGGGTGGCTCAGTCGGTTAAGCGGCCGACTTCGGCTCGGGTCATGATCTCATGGTCCATGAGTTCAAGCCCCGCGTCGGGCTCTGTGCTGACAGCTCGGAGCCTGGAGCCTGTTTCAGATTCTGTGTCTCCCTCTCTCTGACCCTCCCCTGTTCATGCTCTGTCTCTCCCTGTCTCAAAAATAAATAAAACGTTAAAACAAATTAAAAAAAAAAAGACGTGATGTGTGTTTGTGTGTGTGTGTGTGTGTGTGTACACATATATGAATATTATTCAGCCAACAAAAAAAAGAAAAGAAAAAGAAATGTTGCCATTTGCAAAAACATGGATGGAGCTAGAGTTCATTATGCTAAGTGAAATAAGTCAGTCCGAGAAAGACAAATACTATATGATCTCACTAATATGTGTAATTTAAGAAACAAAAAAGGGGAGCCTGGTGGTTCATTTGGTTGAGTGTCTAACTTCGTCTGAGGTCATGATCTCATGGTTTGTGAGTTCAAGCCCCACATTGGGCTCTGTGCTGACAGCTCAACGTCAGGAACCCACTTTGGATTCTGTGTCTCCTTATGTCTCTGCTCCTCCCCTCCTCACACTCTGTCTCTCTCTCAAAAATAAATAAATATTTTTTAAAAATCATAAATACATAGATAGATATAAAAGAAAAGAAATGAATATATGGGAAGGGGTAAAGAAAAAATGGAGACAGAGAAACAAGCCCTATGAGACTCTTAACGATAGAGAACAAACTGAGAGTTGATGGAGGGAAGTGGGTGGGGGATGGGGTATATGGGTGATGGGAAATAAAGATGGCACTTGTGATAAGCACTGGATGTTGTATGTAAGTGATGAATCACTGAATTCACTCCAGAAACTAATATTTCACAGTATGTTAATGAATAAAAATTTATTTAATGTATTGTTGCCTTCTACATTTTGCATCCTTGGATAAATACCTAGTAGTGCAATTTTTGGGTCGTGGAGTAAATTTTTAATTTTCAATTTTTTGAGAAACCTCCATACTGTTTTCCAGAGTGGCTGCACAAATTTGCATTCACACCAACAGTACAAAAGGGTTCCCCTTTCTCCACATCCTTGCCAACATCTGTTGTTTCCTGAGTTCTTCATTTTAGCCATTCTGAGGTGTGACATGATATCTCATTGTGGTTTTGATTTGTATTTCTCTGATGATGAGCGATGTTGAGCACTTTTTCATCTGTTAGCCATGTGGATGTCTTCTTTGGAAAACTGTCTATTCATGTCTTTTCCCATTTCTTCATTGAATTATGTGTTTTTTGGGGTGCTGAGTTTGATAAGTTCTTTATACATTTTGGATTCTAACCCTTTATCCCATATGTCATTTGCAAATATAATCTCCCATCTGTTGGCTGCCTTTTAGTTTTGTTGATTGTTTCCTTCACTGCGAAGAGGTTTTTTTTTGTTTTTTGTTTTGTTTTTTTTTTTTATCTTGATGAGATCCCAATAGTTCATTTTTGTTTTATTTCCCTCAACTCTGGAGATGCCTAGTAAGAAGTTGCTGTGGCTGAGGTCAAAAGCTGCTGCGTGATTTCTCCCTTAGAATTTTGATAGCTTTCTATCTCATATTTAGGTTTTTCATCAATTTTGAATTTATTTTTGTGTACGGTGTAAGAAAGTGGTCCAATTTCATTCTTTTCCATGTGTGGTCCAGTTTTCCCAGCACCATTTGTGGAAGAGACTTTCTTTTTTTCATTGGATACTCTTTCCTGTTTTGTTAAAGATTAGTTGGCAATATATTTACGGGTGCATTTCTGGGTTCTCTTTTCTGTGCCACTGACATATATGTCTGTTTTTGTGCTAGTACTATACTGTCTTGATGATTATAGATTTGTAATACAGCTTGAAATCTAGAATTGTGGTGCACCCAGCTTTGGTTTTCTTTTTCAACACTTCTTTGGCTATTCAGGGTCTTTTCTGGTTCCATACAAATTTAAGGATTGTTTGTTCTAGCTCTGTGAATAATGCTGGAATTATTTAGATACGGATTGCATTGAATATGTAGATTGCCTTAGGTAGTATCGACATATTAACAATACTTGTTCTTATAATCCATGAGCATTGACTGTTTTTTTTCACTTCTTTGTGTCTTCTTCAATTTCCCTCATATGTTTTCCACAGTTTTCAGTGTACAGACTTTTTACCTTTTTGGTTAGGACTAGTCACACATATTTTATAGTTAGGGCTCAGTCCTTAAGAGTCTCATATGGTTTGCCTCCCTCCTTCTCTGTAATTTTTATTTTTACCCTTCCCTTCCCCCATGGTCTTCTGTTAAATTTCTCAAGATCCACATATGAGTGAAAATGCATGATATCTGTCTTTCTCTGACTGACTTATTTCACTCACCATAATACCCTCCAGTTCCATCCATGTTGATGCAAATGGTAGGATTTCATTCTTTCTCATTGCCAAGTAGTATTCCATTGTATATATAAACCACATTTTCTTTATCCATTCATCAGCTGATGAACATTTAGGCTATTTCCATAATTTGGCTATTGTTGAAATCACTGCTATAAACATTGTGGTACACGTGCCCCTATGCATTAGCAAACTTGTATCCCTTGGGTAAATTCCTAGTAGTGCTATTTCTGGGTCGTAGGGTAGTTCTATTTTTAATTTTTTGAGGAACTTCCACCCTGTTTTCCAGAGCAGCTGCACCAGTTTGTATTCCCACCAACAGTGCAAGAAGGTTCCCATTTCTCCATATCCTCTTCAGCATTTGTAGTTTCCTGAGTTGTTCATTTTAGACACTGTGACCTGTGTGAGGTGGTATCGCAGTGTGGCTTTGATTTGTATTTCCCTGATGATGAGTGATGTTGAGCATCATTTCATGTGTCTGTTGGCCCTCTGGATGTCTTCTTTGGAAAGTGTCTATTCATGTCTTCTTCCTATTTTTTCACTGGATTATTTGTTTTTCGGGTGTGGAGTTTAGTGAGTTCTTTATAGGTTTTGATAATAGCCTTTTATCCGATATGTCATTTGCAAATATCTTTTCCCATTCTGTCCGTTGGATTTTAGTTTCATTGACTGTTTCCTTTGCAGTGCAGATTTTTATCTTGATGAGATCCCAAAAGTTCATTTTGCGTTCCCTTGCCTTTGGAGATGTGTCGAGTAAGAAATGGCTGCAGCTGAAGTCAAAGTGGTTGTTGTCTGCTTTCTCCTCTATGGTTTTGATGGTTTCCTATCTCCCATTCAGGTCTTTCATCCATTTTGAGTTTGTTTTTCTGTATGGTGTAAGAAAGTGGTCTAGTTTCACTTTTCGGCATGTTGCTGTCCAGTTCTCCAAGCACCATTTGCTAAATAGGCTGACTTTTTTCCATTGGATACTCTTTCTCACTTTGTCAAAAATTAGTTGTCCATACATTTGTGGGTCCAATTCTGGGGTCTGTATTCTATTCCATTTGCTTTATGTTTCTGTTTTTGTACCAATACCCTACTGTCTTGATTATTACAGGTTTGTAGTAGAGGCTAAAGTCTGAGATTGTGATGCCACCCGATTTGGTTTTCTTCTTAGTAGTTCTATTTTTAATTTTTGAAGAACCTCCACACTGTTTTCCAGAGCGGCTGCACAAGTTTGCATTTCCACCAACAGTGCAAAAGGGCTCCCGTTTCTCCACATCCTGTGCAGCATCTATAGTCTCACAATTTGTTCATTTTAGCCACTCTGACTGGCACCAGATGATATCTCATTGTAGTTTTGATTTGTATTCCCCTGATGATGAGTGACGTTGAACATCTTTTTATGAGTCTGTTAGCCATCTGGATGTCTTTTTTGGAAAATGTCTATTCATGTCTTCTGTCTATTTCTTCACTGGATTATTTGCTTATAGCGTGAGGATTTTGGTGAGTTCCTTATAGATTTTAGATAGTAGCCCTTTATCCGATATGTATTTGCCAATATCTTTTCGATTCCATCGGTTGCCTTTTATTTTTCTTGGTTGTTCCTCTTGCAGTGAAGAAGCTTTTTATCCTGATGGGGTCTCAATAATTCATTTTTGTTTTTAATTCCCTTGCCTTTGGAGATGTTTTGAGTAAGAAATTGCTGCAGCTGAGGTCAAAGAGTTTTTGTCCTGCTTTTTCCTCTAGGGTTTTGATGGTTTCCTGTCTCACATTCAGGTCCTTCATCCATTTGGAGTTTCTTTTTGTGTATTGTGTAAGAAAGTGGTCTAGTTTTATTCTTCTGCACATTGCTGTCCAGTTCTCTCAGCACCATTTGTTAAAGAGACTGTCTTTTTCCCTTGGATACTCTTTCCTCCTTTGTCAAAGATTAGTTGGCCATACATTTGTGGGTGCAATTCTGGGGTCTCTATTTTATTCCATTGGTCTATGTGGCTGTATTGTGCCAATACTATGGTGTCTTGATGATTACAGCTTTGTAGTAGAGGCTAAATCTGGGATTACCACACTTCCAGTTTTGGTTTTCTTCTTAGATATTACTTTTGCTATTTGGGGTCATTTAAGGTTCCATACAAATTTTGGGATTGTTTGTTCTAGCTTTGATAAGAATGCTGGTGCAATTTTCATTGGGATTGCATTGAATGCATAGATTGCTTTGGGGAGTAATGACATTTAACAATATTTATTCTTCCAATCCATGAGCATCGATTTTTTTTTCCATTTCTTTGTGTCTTCTTCAATTTCCTTCCTAAGAATTCTAGACTTTTCAGCATACAGATCTTTTACATCTTTGGTTAGGTTTATTCGTAGGTGTTTTTTGGTTCTTGGTGCAATTGGGAATGGGCTCAGTTTCTTCATTTCTCTTTCTGTTGCTTCATTATTGGTGTACAAAAATGCAACCGATTTCTGTACATTGATTTTGTACCCTCCGACTTTCCTGAATTCATGTATCAGTTCCAGGAGACTTTTGGTGGAGTCGGTCGGGTGTTCCATGTAGAGTATCATGTTGTCTGGGAAAAGTGAAAGTTTGACTTCATTTTTCCCAAATTCGATGCCTTTTATTTCATTTTGTTGTCTGATTGCTGATGCTACGACTTCCAACACTATGTTAAAAACCAGTGGTGACAGTGGACATCCCTGTCGTGTTCCTGATTTCAGGGGGAAAGCTCTCAGTTTTTCCCCATTGCAGATGATATTAGCTGTGTGTATTTCATAAATGGCTTCTACGACGTTTACATATTTCCTTCTATCCCGAATTTCTTGAAAGTTTTTATTTATCAAGAAAGGATGCTGTATTTTGTCAAATATTTTTTCTGCATCTATTAACAGCACCATATGGTTCTGATCTTTTATTTTATCAATGTGATATATTGCATTGATTGATTTATGAATATTGAATCAGCCCTGCAGCCCAAGAATGAATCCCACCTGATCACAGTGAATAATACTTTTTATATACTGCTGAATTGAAAATTCGCTAGTATCTTGTGGAGAACTTTTGTATCCATATTCATCATGGATATTGGCTTGTAGTTCTCTTTTTTGCTGGGTCTCTGTCTGGTTTGGAAAACAAATTAATGTTGGCTTCATAGAATGAGTTCGGAAGTTCTCCTTCCCTTTCTATTTTTTTGATCAGCTTGAGAAGGATAGGTATTAACTCTGCTTTAAATGTCTGGTAGAATTCCCCAGGGAAGCCATAAGGCCCAAGACTCTTATTTGTTGGGATATTTTTCGATAACTGATTCAATTTCTTCACTAGTTATGGGTCTGTTCAAATTTTCTATTTCTTCCTGTTTGAGTTTTGGTTGTGTGTGGGTGTTTAGGAATTTGTCCATTTCATTCAGGCTGTCCAATTTGTTGGCATATAATTTTTCATAGTATTCCCTGATAATTGCTTATATTTATGAGGGATTGGTTTTAATAAATCCATTTTCATTTGTGATTTTATCTATTTGAGTCCTCTCTCATTTCTTTTTGAGAAGCCTGGCTAGAGGTTTATCAATTTTGTTTATTTTTTCAAAAAAAAAAAAAACAAAACTCTTGGTTTCATTGATCTGTTCTACTGGTTTTTTTTTTTTTTTTGGATTCTATATTATTTATTTCTGTTCTGATCTTTGTTATTTCTCTTCTACCGGCCTTGGGGTTTCTTTTCTGTTCTTCTTCTATTTCCTTTAAGTGTGTTCTTAGATTTTGTATTTGGGATTTTTCTCATGTCTGGAGATAGGCCTGGATTGCAATGTATTTTCCTCTTAGGACTGCCTTTGCTGCACCCCAAGGATTTGGATTGTTGTATTTTCATTTTCATTTGTTTCCGTATACTTTCAATTTCTTCTCTAATTGCCTGGTTGACCCATTCATTCTTTAGTAAGATTTTCTTTAGCTGCCACCCTTTTGGAGGTTTCCCAGACTTTTTCCTGTGGTTGATTTCAAGTTTCATAGCATTATGTTCTGAAAGTGTGCATGGTATGATCTCATTTTTTAAATATTTATTGAGGGCTCTTTTCTGACCCAGTATGTGGTCTATCTTGGAGAATGTTCCATGTTCACTTGAGAAAAAATTATATTCTTCTGCCTTGTGATGTAGAGTTCTAAGTATATCTGTCAAATTCATCTAGTCCAATGTATCATTTAGGGCCATTGTTTCTTTACTGATAGTGAGTCTAGATGATCTGTCCATTGTTGTGTCTGGATTATTAAAGTCCCCTGTAATTACCACATTCTTATCAATAAGATTCCTGTGTTTGTGAACATTTTTTAAAACTATTTGGGTGCTCCCAAATTCAGTGCATAGACATTTATACTTGTTAGCTCTTCCTGATGAGTAGACCCTGTAATTATTATATGATTCCTTTTTTAATCTCTTGTTGTAGCCTTTAATTTAAAGCCTAATTTGTCTGACATAAGTATGGCTACTCCAGCTTTCTTTTGACTTCCAGTTGCGTGATAGATATTTCTCTATCCCCTCACTTTCAATCTGAAAGTGTCCTAAGGTCTGAAATGAGTCCCTTATAAACAGGAAATAGATGGGTCTTATTTTTTTTATCCATTCTGATACCCTATCAGAATGTCTTTTGATTGGAGCATATAGTCCATTTACATTCAGTGTTCTTACTGAAAGATATGGGTTTAGAGTCACTGTGTTATCTGTAGGTTTCATGCTTTCAGTTATGTCTCTGGTCCTTTGTGGTCTTTGCAACATTTCACTTACAGAATCCCCCTTAGCATCTCTTGTAGGGTGGGTTTAGTGGTGATGAATTCCTTCAGTTTTTGTTTGTTGGGAAAACTTTAATCTCTCCTTCTCTTCTGAATGACAGGATTGCTGGATATAGGATTCTTAGATGCATATTTTTCATGTTCATCACATTGAAGATATCCTTCCATTCCTTACCGGCCTGCCAAGTTTTGGTAGATAGGTCTTCTACTATCCTTATGTTTCTACTTTTGTATGTTAAGGCCTATTTATCCCTAGCTGCTTTCAGAATTCTCTCTTTATCCTTGTATTTTGCTACTTTCACAAATATGTCATGCAGAAGATCAATTCAAGTTACATCCTGAAGGGAGTTCTCTGTGCCTCTTGCATTTCAGTGTTTGTTTCCTTCTCCAGATTGGGGAAATTCTCAGCTATGATTTGTTCAAGTACACCTTCAACCCCTTTCTCTTTCTCTTCTTCTTGTTGAATTCCTATCATATGGATATTTTTCCATTTGATTGAATCACTTAGTTCTCTAGTTCTCTCCTCTTGATCCTGTTTTTTTTTATCTCTCTTTTTCTCAGCTTCCTCTGTTAATTTTACCTTCTAATTCACCTATTCTCCCCTCTGCCTCTTCAGTGGCACACTCCACATAGTGGCTGCCTCCATTTTATTTTTCATCTTATTATAGCATTGTTTAATTCATCATTACTATTTTTTAGTTCCTTGATATTTGCAGTAATGAATTCTCTGCTTCTTCTATGCCTTTTTAAAAAATGTTTTTATTTATTTTTGAAGGAGAGAGAGAGAGCATGAGAGGGGTAGGGGCAGAGAGAGAGGGAGACAGAATCTGACTCAGGCTCCAGACTGAGCTGTCAGCACAGAGCCCAATGTGGGGCTCAAACTCACAAACCTGAGATCATGACCTGAGCTGAAGTCAGACGCTTAACCAACTGAGACTCCCAGGCACCCCGTCTATGCCTTTTTCAAGCCCAATGATTAATAGTATGACTATCATTCTAAATTCTTGTTCAGTTATATTGCTTATATGTGTTTTGTTCAATTCTTTACTGTCACTTCTTCCTGGAATTTCTTTTGAGGGGAGTTTTTCTGTTTAATCATTTTGGCTAGATTTCTGTCCCTTATGAGTTTTAAAAGTTTGTTATGTGCTCTGCACCTGCAAGCACTGTTATATTAAAGGGGGGTAATACACTTTCCAGGGCATGGCCCTTCAGGAGGTGTTTTTTGTAGACTGTTACTTCCTCTCTGCTGTTGTGACTTTGTCTTCTTGTTATTTCTCTACTCATAGTGATGGTTCTAACCCTCCACGAGGTGTGCTTTGATTTGTTCCTTGAAGTAGCCCTGGAAAGGAGGAAAAAACAGACAAACAGGAAACAAAGAAACACAAACACACATACAATTAAAACAAACAAATGGACCAACACACACACAAACACACATACACACACACACACACATAAACAGTCTAAAAGCAAAAAAAAAACCAGAAACACTAGCTACAAATCAAGAACAAAGTGGAGGTGGTGCTGATGGAAGAGCACATACAAAGAGAGAAATGACAGGGGCGGGGACAAAAAGAAAATAAACATTGACTAGACAGAGAGACTAAATGGCTTAATCCAGAGAAAGAGAGAGGAAAATAAAGAAGGAGGCAAGGAAAAAATAAGTATAAAATTGTCCAGACAGAAATTATATGGCTTGATTATTCCAGACAGAGATAAAGGAAAGAAGAGTAGGAGATGTAGAACATGTATCAAGAGAATGGATTAAATATGTCTGCTTAAACAAGCCAACAACCAAAGTAACCAGCCTAGAGGAGGAAAGAGATAGGAAGGGAAAATATATGTAAATAACAAGAATTGTCCTGGAATTAATCCAGGCTATGCAGCATCACAGGTCTGGAGGATGGAGCCTTCTGGTTGCATAGCATCCATCTGGCTCCTGCTGATATGCAGTTACCCAGCATGGAGGGGTGTGGTTTGGTGTACGCTGTTTCCACCTCCCCTATGGGCCTCAGGACTGATCCCTGAGACCCTGCCTGGTGGTGGTGGGGGGGGGATGGCGACACCCCCAGTATCTTCTCCATGACCTGCTGGACTCCTTTCAAGTTGTCCTCACTATGTGGTAGGTGCAGACAGGCCAGTCCTTTTCACTCCACCAACTCCCTCGGCCCGCCAGGTGCTTGTCTACAATTCAAAGTCCCGCTGCATGCACTCTGGCTCTAGGGAAGTGCCTCTCTGTACAGCCTGATACGTGGTCCTGGCTGGCTTTGTCTGTTCTGCCACACTTCAGGGATGACCGCTTTTTCCTGCCACAGACAGTGCTGCTGACCTCACCACCAAACCCTAGGGTGGCGGATGCAGGCAAGCTTTGTTTTTTTCCCATAGTACTACAGGGAGGGCTTGCTTTCTCCTCCTGTAGTCTGTTCCCTTGCATTAACCACTAAGCCCAGGGGTGGTGGATGTATGCAGGCTCTGTTCTATTGGGCACCCCTCAAGGGAGGGGACTGCTTTCTCCTACTGCAGACTATGCCCTTATTCTACCAATGAACCCAAGGCTGGCTCCTCTCCTCCCCAGGTGCATGAACAGGGAGCCAGCTCCAATCTGAAGAAAGCCCCACAGTTAGAGATGGTTTCCTCTCAGTTCCTGACCTAGGTTTTTCTCTTCTCCAGATATAGTCATACACTTCCTCAGCAGCTCTTTCTCTTACCTTTATCTATCTGCAGAAGGGGATCCCTCTCCTCCATGCCTATTCGGCCATTTTTATCTCCCCCAGTTTGCTATTGCCCACTTACAGTTTCTCAAATTGTCTCTTTTTCTTCCCGGTGGATTCAGTCTCTTTTCCTCCCAGACTCTTGGAGTTCAAAGTCCTTTGGCTTCAGCACTTCTTTGTTTGAGAGATGCGGTAAGTCAGATGCCCCTACTTCTCCATGTTGACCTGACCTCCAGATTTACAGAGGTTTTAAAGAGACATTTCATGTGTCACATGAGGCAATCATCAGAAGGCTGCTAGTATTGATTATGTGGCTAAATGATACCAGGCGTGACAAATTGTGATTCTCATTATCTCTCTTTTTCCAGGTTGCATTATCACTTAACTTTGGATTTTGTGGGCTCTTTTCTCTAGAAAACAAAAAAAAATGAAATTATACTTTATGATTATGATGGTATAGCTTAATCTAGCAGAGCTCTATTATTATTCTGATTTTAAAAGGAATTCAAACATTTTCATGGCCCTTAAAAGTATTGTAGTTCTAAACACTGTGCTTCCTGCATCTAAGGGAGAAATCAGCTCTGATCCCCAGACTTTGAAAATGGCTGTCACTGTTCTATTGTCACATCCCAGTTTAACCCAGGGAACAAGGGATGGTGATACCCAGGAAAACCCTCTTCATCAGGAAGCCAGAAGCAAGTGGAGAGATCCCAGCTGACACCTACTTCCATGGGTTGTATCTGAGTCACATGGATCATCTGGAAAAACAAAGGTTTAGATGTTAGGTCTCCTTAATGGAGGCAGGGAAGGGAAAAGGGGGATGGGGATGGATGTAGAACACCTGAACATTGGAGTTTGCTGCACAGGCCTGCCTGTCCACACAACCCAGAGACCAGGTCAAAGATTTGTAAACCTGATGGCCATGTTACTGAGGAGAATAAAGAGAGAGAGGGGTGAAAACCCCATTCTTTCTTGAGCCTTATTGCACAGAAAATGTCAAGAAGTTTCCTTGCTTCCCCTGCCCTCCTACACACCTTCCAGATGAGCCCTGAGCATATCACCTTGTCAGGAGTCCATGAAATTAGTTCCTCATCCCTGGCTGAGCACCATCACCTCCTGAACATACCTGTAAGAATATAGAAACTATGTGCCAAACAGTATTGATTGTTTACTGAAGTTCAGTCCACAGACAGGCATGAGAATGACACAGCCAGATGTGAACCTGTGGTCATTTCTAGAATGGAAAGAGGATGATGGGTCAGGGAGAAGTGCAGGATCTTTAGCTATGTTTTGGCTGAGTGATATGTATGTACATTATGTTCTCTCCAATGTTTATTTCTGTCATAATGTCATTTTTTAAAAGTTGAGCATTCCATGCCTTAGATTTATATATGAAAGGCTCTAGAGGTGAAGTCTTGGTGGAAAGTCTCTGCTGCAGAGTCTCTGTTTATCTCAGCCCATGGTGGGCTGCACAGCACAGAAGCCTATTTCTCTGTCCATCCTCACTCCCTCCCTGGTTAGTTATAAGCCAGTTTTCAAACAGTATCTGTACCACCTTGCTCTGCAGACTTAGAGAGTATTCACATATGTGTGTGGGATCAGCCCTGTTATTCTGTACATGGAACACTGGTAAGATCCCCTGGCTGTCTGCTCAGTGAACCCTTCTCTGGGGTAAGCTTTCTTCAGTGATTACTTTAGTTCAGGTAGTAAGTGGTTTGCACGTATTAACGTTTAAATCTCACAACCACAATACAAGGTAGGTCCTATCATTATCTCTAGTTTACAAAAGAAAAAATTGAGGCACGAAGAAGGGGAGTTGCTTCCTCAAAGTCATACAGGGAATGAGTAGCAGATCTGCTATTCAAACCCAGGTAATCCTGCCCTAAATCCTCACTCTTAACCACCATGGTAACACTCAGAGACAGATCCTGTGTCTTTTATGGCCCAGCATAATTCAGAGCCTGAGTATTTGCATATGACAAGGCATGACCCAGAGGAAGACCTTGGAATGAATGCCTCAGGCTGCTCCCCATTGCATTTCTTCTACCACCTTAGTAGTGCCATTATATCTTAATCCGCTGACCAAAGCTGGACATGGGAGAGTCACCCAGGACCACATTCTCCTCTCCTGCTTGCCCATCTTAATCTGAGTCCCTGTACTGACCCACTATTATATCTAGTCAATTGTCAGGTCCTGTGGGTCCCACCACTGAAGACTCTGGACCCCTTCCCTCTCTCTACACAAGCCTCAGGGAGGCTTGTCTAGACTATCTTTATCTGCTTATAGACACTGCATGAACAGTGCACAGGACTCATTTGAATATTCATGAGTCTTAGCAAGACTCAATGTAAGTAGTTCCATAATTTTTAATGTCTCTTCCCCAAATACTCCTCATGTAATGCTGGCATGACGCTGTGATAACCTTGACATTCTCCTGCAATGTTGCCTAGAATCTTATAAGAGCCTTGTCCTGTGTTTCTTTCCTCCACATTCTGTCTGGGCCAGGACTTCTAGAATTAGTGTTCTAAATACCAAATTCGTTCATGACCCCTAACATCTTTAATTCTCGTATTTTCCATATTTAGTGCCCAACCTAACTCACCACCACCCTTCCCCTAGGAATGTATTTCCTCTCGTCCTTGATGCTGGGTCCCCAAACATGGATCCTTTCTTAAGTCCTCATACACATCCTACTCTCCACCTGCCATTGTTCTTGCTATTCTTGCTGCCTGACACGTCCTTTCTCACCCTTGTCACTGATAGACTACTTTTTGTCCTTCAGTGCCCCTAAAGATGCTCTAGACACCCATGGGCAGAGTTTATTGCTTCAAGCTATTTGCAGTAGTACTTATCTCATAGAATAGTTGTTCTGAGGATTAATGGAGTCAACACTGTGAATGCTCAGGTCCATGCCAGGAACCCATAAAACACACCATTAATTGCAATGTTATGATTTTCTACCTATGTCTACTGATTGTTTCTGTGATCATAAGCATGCATCTGCATACTTCAGAAGATAACAGCTCCTTGGAGGCAGGAACCATATTTTATTCCCTTACTGCCTTGTTCTTACTGTCCCTCCCCCTTTCCTCTTCAAGCCTGGCATGGTGCCTGGGGAGTATTAGGTTTCCTACGAATATTTATTAGCCTCATCAAGTTTCCTTAATGATTATTGTTCTTGGTCTTCTCAAGTCTAGAGCAGGGAAGCTAGTCTGTGTAATTGGCAGTCTGTGATTATTTGGTTATTAATCATCATCACAACTAAGGCTGTACAATTATTAATACCTTCTAGCCACTCTTGTATCATTGTATTGGCATAAAGCTTAAATATTGTTCCTTTTCTTTACCAACTACATTTTTAAGTTTTTTATTTAAATTCCATTTAGTAATGTACAGGATAATATTAGATTCAAGTGTACAATATAGTGTTTCAATACATACATACATACAGTATCCAGTGCTGATCACAAGTGCTCTCCTTAATACCCATCACCCATTTAACCTTTCCCTCAACCTCCCTTCTTGTAAGTCTGTTTGTTCTCCATAGTTAACAAGTCTGTTTCATAGTTTGCCTCTCTTTTTTTCTTCTCCCTATGATCTTTTGCTTTGATTTGTAGATTACACATATGAGTGAAATCATATGGTATTTGACTTTCTCTGACTGACTTATTCCTTTTAGCATAATACTCTCTAGTTCCATTAAGACCACTGCAAATGGCAACTTTTATTCTTTTTGATGCCTGGGTAATATGCTAGTGTACATATATCCTACATCTTCTTTATCCATTCATCAATCAATGGACCTTCGGGCGCTTTTTATAGTTTGGCTTTTGTTGATAATGTTGCCATAAACACCTGGGTGCATGTTTTCCTTCAAATCAGTATTTTTGTATCTTTTGGATAAATGCCTAGTATGCAATCACTGGATCATAGGGTAATACTATTTTGGATTTTTTGAGGAACCTCTGTACTTTGTTCTTGAGTAGTTGTACCAATTTGTATTCATGCAACAGTGTTAAGTGGGTTCCACTTTTTCCACATCCTCACCAACAACTTTTCTTTCTTGTGTTGTTAATTTTAGCCATTGTGATGGGTGTGAGGTTCTATCTTATTGTAGTTTTTATTTGTATTTCCTTGATGATGAGTGATGTTCAGCAAATTTTCATGTGTCTGTTACCCATTTGGATGTCTTCTTTGGAAGAATGTCCAAATGTCTTCCACCCATTTTTTTTTTTTTTACTGTATTATTGATTGGGTTTTTTTGTTGTTGAGTTTGATAAGTTTTTATATGTTTTGGATAATAACCCTTTACCAGATATGTTATTTGAAAATATTTTCTCCTGTTACATAGGTTGACTTTTATTTTCTTGTTTCCTTCTCTGTGAAGAAGATTTTTTATGAAGTTCCAATAGCTTATTTTTGCTTTTGCTTCCCATACCTCAGGAGTCATGTCTAGTAAAAGTTGTTATGGCTGGTGTCAAAGAGTTTACTACCTGTGTTCTCTTCTAGAATTTATTATTTTTTAATTTAATGTTTATTTATTTTTGAGAGAGACAGAAACAGGGTGTGAGTGGGGGAGAGGCAGAGAGAGAAGGAGACACAGAATCCGAAGCAGGCTCCAGGCTTCAATGTGTCAGCACAGAACCCATTAAAGAACTCAAACCCCCATACCATGAGATCATGTCCTGAGCTGAAGTTGGATGCTTAACTGACTGAGACACTCTTATAGAATTTTGATGACACCCTGTCTCAAATTTAAGCCTTTCATCCATTTTGAATTTATTTTTATGTATGGGGTAATAAAATGGTCTAGTTTCATTATTTTGCATGTTGCTTTCCAGTTTTCCAGACACCATTTTTTGAAGAGACATCTTTTTTATGCATTAGATATTGTTCCCTACTTTGATGACGATTAATTTACCATATACTTGTGGACTCATTTCTGGGTTTTCTGTTGGATCTCCCATTGATCTATTTGTCTGTTTTAGTTCCAATACCATGGTGTCTTGATCATGACAGCTTTGTAATATAGCTTGAAGTCCAAAATCGTGATACCTCCAGGTTTGCTTACATTTTTCACAGTTGATTTTCCTTTTAGGGGTCTTTTGTGGTTCCATACATATTTTAGGTTATTCTGTCTCTGAAAAATGTTGGTGTTATTTTGATAAGTATTAGATTCAGTTTGTAGATTGCTTTGGGAAATATAGACATTTTAACAATATTTGTTCTTCCAATCCATGACAGGAATGTTTTTCCATTTATTTGTGTTATCTTTAATCTCTTTCATAAGTGTTCTATAGTTTTCTGAGTACAGATCTTTATCTTTGTGGTTAGTTTTATTCCTGTGTATCTTATGGCTTGGTGCATTTAATAATGGGATTCATTCCTTATTTCTTTCTGGTGCTTCATTATTGACGTACGGACATACAATAGATCTGTCCATTGATTTTGTATCATGCAAATTTTCTGAATTCAGTTCTGAATTTCTGAAATGCCAGTTTTAGCAATTTTTTGGTGGAGCCTTTCATATTTTCTACATTCAGTATCATATCAGCTGCAAACAGTAAAAGTTTCACTTTTTCCTTGCTGATTGATGCCTTTTGTTTTTGGATTGTATGCTGTGGCTAAGAATTCCAGTACTAAGTTAAATAACAGTGGTGAGAGTGGGCATCCCTCTCTAGTACCTGACCATAGAGGAAAAGTTATAAGTTCTTCCCCATTAAGAATGTTATTAGGGGGGCGCCTGGGTGGCTCGGTCGGTTAGGCGTCCGACTTCAGCTCAGGTCACGATCTCGCAGTCCGTGGGTTCGAGCCCTGCATCAGGCTCTGGGCTGATGGCTCAGAGCCTGGAGCCCGCTTCCGATTCTGTGTCTCCCTCTCTCTCTGCCCCTCCCCCGTTCATGCTCTGTCTCTCTCTGTCTCAAAAATAAAAATAAACGTTAAAAAAAAAGAATGTTATTAGGTATGGGTTTTATATATATGGCCTTTATATATTTAGGTATGTTCCTTCTATCCCCACTTTTTGGAAGGTTTTTTATCATGAATAGATGTTGTACTTTGTCAAATCCCTTTTCTGCATCTATTGAAATGATAATATGGGTTTTATCCTTTCTTTTATTATTATGGTGTATGATGTTGATTGATTTGTGAACAATTGAAACATGCTTGAAGCCCAGGAATAAACCCCAATTGATCATGGTGAATGATTTTTTTAACGTAATGTTGGATTCAGACTGCTGATATTTTATTTTATTTTTTTATATATTTTTTAAGTTTGCTGTTTTTGTTTGAGAGACAGAGTGGGAGGGGAAGAGAGCAAGGGAAGTGTAGAGAGAGAAGGAAAGAGAGAGAATACAAAGCAGGTTTTGCACTGTCAGCACAGAGCCCAATGCAGGACTTGAACCCACGAACTGTGAGATCATGACCTGAGCTGAAACCAAGCATCAGATGCTTAAACAGTTGAGCGACCCAGGCATCAATTGCTGGTATTTTATTGAGAATTTTTGAATCCGTGTTCATCGAGTATTTCTTTTTAATGGAATCTTTATCTGGTTTTGACATCAGGATACTGCTGACCCCATAGGATCAGTTTGGAATTTTGCATTCCATTTCTGTTTTTTGTTTTTTGGTATTTTTTTTGTAACAGTTTCAGAAAAATAGGTATTAACTCTTCTAGAATGATTGTTACAATTCCCCTGTGAAGCCATCTGGTCCTGGATTTTTTCCCCCTTGGGAAATTTATAATTATATATTCAATTTTTTTGCTAGTTATTAGTCTGTTCAAGTTTTCTATTATTTCTTCTTTCAGCATGGTAGTTTATATGTTTCTGGGAATTTATCCATTTCTTACAGATTGCTTTATTTTTTACCACATAGTTTTTCATAATATTCTCTTATAATTGTTTTTGTATTGTTGTGGTATTGTTTGTTACTTCTCCTTTCTCATTTGTGATTTCATGTATTTGGGTTCTTTCTTTCTCTCTCTTTTTTTTTGATAAGTTGGGCTAGACATTTATCAATTTTGTTAATTTTTTTCAAAGAGTCATCTTCTGGTTTCATTGATGTTTTCTGGGTTTTTTTTTTAGTTTCTATATCACTTATTTCTGCTATAATCTTTATTTCCCTTCTTTTATTGTCTTTGAACTTATTTGTGGTTGTTTTTAGCTTTTTGTGTGTAAGGTTAGGTTGTTTGAGATTTTTCTTGCCTTTATGAATTAGGTCTGTATTGCTCTATACTTTCCTCTTAGTACAACCTTTGCTACATCACATGGTTTTGAACTGTCATGTTTCCATTTTCATTTTTTGCCTCTTTTCTTTTTTAATTTCTTTTTTGAATTCCTGATGACCATTCATTGTTTTGTAGCATGTTATTTACCCTCCCAGTATTTGTGGCCTTTCCAATTTTTTTCTTATGGTTGAATTAAAGTTTCATGTTGTGATTAGAAAGTGTGCATTGTGTAATCTCAATCTTTTTTGTATTTGTCAAGGCCTGATTTGTTACCTAGTATGTGGACTTTCCTGCTTAGATAATTTGCCCATTGCTTTAAGTGGGGCAATAAGTCCTCTATTTTTATTGTAGTATTTTCAGTATGTTCCTTTATTTTTGTTAATAATTGCTTTATATATTTGTGTGCTCTCAAGTTGGGGGTATGAATTGTTTCTTACTGTTGTATAGTCTCCTTCATTATGCTATAGATGCCTCTATATCTTGTGACAATCTTTGGTTTAACATCTGGTTTGTCTGATAAAAGTATTGACACTCCAATTTTTTTTTAATCTCCATTTGTATCTTAAATTTTCCTCCATCCTCTCTCTTTCAATTTGCAGGTGTCTTTAGGTCTAAAATGGGTCTTTTTTAGGCAGTATATAGATGGGCCTTGTTTTTATTCACTTTGACACCCTATGTCTTTTGATTATTCCATTTACATTCAGATTGATTGTTGATAGGTACGCATTTAGTGCCATTGTATTAATTGTTTTTGTTGTTTCTGGAGATTTTCTGGTTTTTTTTTTCCTAGTTTTTGTCACTTTTTTTCTTTCCTTCCCTCTAAAAGATTTTTTTTTTTTTAGTATCTCTTATAAGTCTAGTTTAATGGTGACAAACTCCTTTAGTTTTTGTTTGTTGGGAAACGCTTCCTCTCTCCTGTATTCTGAATGACAGACTTCCTGGGTCAACTATTCTTGCCTGCATACTTTTCCAATTCAGCATGTTGAATATATCATGCAACTGCTTCTGACCTGCCATGCTTCTTTGATAAGTCTGCTACTAATCTCATTTCCCTTCCCTTGCAATTTAATGTCTTCTTCTTTTTTCATTTGCTTCTCTCAGGGTATTTTTATCTCTGTATTTTGCAAATTTTACTGCTACTATATCTTTATGATGGCCAGTCTTCTTGATATCTGAGTAGCATGATGAAAATGGTTTTGACCTCTTGATATCTGAGTAGCATGATGAAAATGTGAAAGGGCCTCAGGGGCTCTCTGGGGTCCTTAGACTATACTCGGAAATCTGCTGAGCTACATGAAAAACAGAGTCAACTTTTAGAAATAAAAAGATGCTTCAGCAAAGGTTTTGGATATGAGATCCACATGCCCAACTCCCCTGGGCCCTACTCCCTGAAGCTCTTATTCCAGTAGCGAGGAACTGAAAAGCAGAATGAAAGTTAAAGCAGCAATTGGAATAGCAGCAATGTTTATATAAGGTATAAGAATTAACAAGGAAGATTTTTATGGAGAAAATTTTAAAATGCTAGTGAACGATTTAAAGGAAGATCTTTTGACATGGAGAGACATTCCATTCTCTGGACGCGGCAGCTTAACGTTAGAAAAAGGGTCATGTTTTTTACAAATCTGTAAATTGAATACAACTTTGCTTCAACTTCTAGTTGGAGTTTTTGAGGAACTTAACAAACATTTTCTAAAATGTACATGGGAGATTGGGGGGAAGATGGTGGCATAGGAGGATGCTGGGCTCACCGTGTGTCCTGCTGATCACTTAGATTCCACCTACACCTGGCTAAATAACCCAGAAAACCGCCAGGGGATTAGCAGAACGGAGTCTCCGGAGCCAAGTGCAGGTGAGAGGCCCACGGAAGAGGCTAGGAAGGGCGGAGAGGTGGTGCACGCTCCACCGACTGGTGGGAGGGAGCCGGGGCAAAGGGGGGGCCCGCCGGCCAAGCAGAGCCCCAAGTCTGGCTTGAAGAGTGGAGGGGCCGGAAGGAGTGTGTTCCAACAGCAAGCAGAACTTAGCATCTGGGAGGTCATAAGTTAACAGCTCTGCTCAGAAAGCGGGAAGGGTGGAGGACAAAGGGAGGGAGAGCTGCTGAGCCCCAGGACAACAGAGTTCAGTTTGGCAGAGAACAAAGGCGCTCCCCAGCGCCATCTCCCTCGCCCATCCCCCAGCCCAAATCCCAAAGGGAACCAGTTCCTGCCAGGGAACTTGCTTGCTCCGCGCGAAAAACCAAGGCTGTGCTTCTGCAGAGCCACCCCTCCGGCAGCGGGTCTGACTCCCTCCCGCTGCCACAGGGCCCCTCCTGAAGTGGATCACCTAAGGAGAAGTGAGCTAAGCCTGCCCCTCCTGCCCCCATGCACCTTGCCTACCCACCCCAGCTAATACACCAGATCCCCAGCACCACAAGCCTGGCAGTGTGCAAGTAGCCCAGATAGGCCACAGCACCCCACAGTGAATCCCGCCCCTAGGAGAAGGGAAGAGAAGGCACACACCAGTCTGACTGTGGCCCCAGGGGTGGGCTGGGGACAGACATCAGGTCTGACTGCGGCCCCGCACACCAACTCCAGTTATACACCACAGCACAGGGGAAGTGCCCTAGAGGACCGCACCACTACAGGGACTATCCAAAATGACCAAATGGAAGAATTCCCCTCAAAAGAATCTCCAGGAAAAACAACAGCTAATGAACTGATCAAAAAGGATTTAAATAATATAACGGAAAATGAATTTAGAATAATAGTCATAAAATTAATCACTGGGCTTGAAAACAGTATAGAGGACGGCAGAGAATCTCTTGCTGCAGAGATCAAGGGACTAAGGAACAGTCAGAAGGAGCTGAAAAACTCTTTAAACGACATGCAAAATAAAATGGAAACGACCATGGCTCAGATTGAAGAGGCAGAGGAGAGAATAGGTGGACTTGAAGATAAACTTATGGAAGAAGGGGAATCTGAGAAAAAGAGAGATAAAAAAATCCAGGAGTATGAGGGGAAAATTAGAGAACTAAGTGATACACTAAAAAGAAATAATATACACATAATTGGTATCCCAGAGGAGGAAGAGAGAGGCAAAGGTGCTGAAGGGGTACTTGAAGAAATAATAGCTGAGAACTTCCCTGAACTGGGGAAGGAAAAAGGCATTGAAATCCAAGAGGCACAGAGAACTCCCTTCAGACCTAACTTGAATCGATCTTCTGCACGACATATCATAGTGAGACTGGCAAAATACAAGGACAAAGAGAAAATTCTGAAAGCGGCAAGGGATAAACGCGCCCTCAAATATAAAGGGAGACCTATAAGACTCGTGACTGATCTCTCTTTTGAAACTTGGCAGGCCAGAAAGGATTGGCACGAGATCTTCAATGCGATGAAGAGAAAAAAATATGCAGCCGAGAATCCTTTATCCAGCAAGTCTGTCATTTAGAATAGAAGGAGAGATAAAGGTTTTCCCAAACAAACAAAAACTGAAGGAATTCGTCACCAATAAACCAACCTTACAAGAGATCCTAAGGGGAATCTTGTGAGACAAAGTACCAGAGATATCGCTACAAGCATAAAACATACAGACATCACAATGACTCTAAACCCGTATCTTTCTATAATAACACTGAATGTAAATGGATTAAATGCGCCAACCAAAAGACATAGGGTATCAGAATGGATAAAAAAACAAGACCCATCTATTTGCTGTCTACAAGAGACTCATTTTAGATCTGAGGACACCTTTAGATTGAGAGTGAGGGGATGGAGAACTATTTATCATGCTACTGGAAGTCAAAAGAAAGCTGGAGTAGCCATACTTATATCGGCAAACTAGACTTTAAATTGAAGGCTGTAACAAGAGATGAAGAAGGGCATTCTATAATAATTACAGGGTCTATCCATCAGGAAGAGCTAACAATTATAAATGTCTATGCGCCGAATACGGGGACCCCAAATATATAAAACAATTACTCATAAACATAAGCAACCTTATTGATAAGAATGTGGTAATTGCAGGAGACTTTAACAATCCACTTACAGAAATGGATAGATCATCTAGACACACGGTCAATAAAGAAACAAGGGCCCTGAATGATACATTGGATCAGATGGACTTGACAGATATATTTAGAACTTTGCATCCCAAAGCAACAGAATATACTTTCTTCTCGACTGCACATGGAACATTTTCCAAGATAAATCATATACTGGGTCACAAAACAGCCCTTCATAAGTTTACAAGTATTGAAATTATACCATGCATACTTTCAGACCACAATGCTATGAAGCTTGAAATCAATCACAGGAAAAAGTCTGGAAAACCTCCAAAAGCATGGAGGTTAAAGAACACCCTACTAAAGAATGAGTGGGTCAACCAGGCAATTAGAGAAGAAATCAAAATTATATGGAAACAAAAATCAAAATGCAACAATCCAAACGCTTTGGGATGCAGCGAAAGCAGTTCTGAGAGGAAAATACATTGCAATCCAGGCCTATCTCAAGAAACAAGAAAAATCCCAAATACAAAATCTAACAGCACACCTAAAGGAAATAGAAGCAGAACAGCAAAGGCAGCCTAAACCCAGCAGAAGAAGAGAAATAATAAATATCAGAGCAGAAATAAACAATATAGAATCTAAAAACACTGTAGAAAAAAAAAATAAAAAAAAATAAATAAATAAATAAAAACACTGTAGAGCAGATCAACGAAACCAAGAGTTGTTTTTTTGAGAAAATAAACAAAATTGACAAACCTCTATCCAGGCTTCTCAAAAAGAAAAGGGAGATGACCCAAATAGATAAAATCATGAAGGAAAGTGGAATTATGACAACCAATACCTCAGAGATACAACAATTATCAGGGAATACTATGAAAAATTATATGCCAACAAATTGGGCAACCTGGAAGAAATGGACAAATTCCTAAACACACACACTCTTCCAAAGGTCTGTTCACTGTTATGAACAGACCCATAACCAGTGAAGAAATTGAATCGGTTATCAAAATTCTCCCAACAAATAAGAGTCCAGGACCAGATGGCTTCCCAGGGGAGTTCTACCAGACGTTTAAGCAGAGATAATACCTATCCTTCTCAAGCTATTACAAAAAATTGAAAGGAAGGAAAACTTCCAGACTCATTCTATGAAGCCAGTATTACTTGGATTCCTAAACCAGACAGAGACCCAGTAAAAAAAGATAACTACAGGCCAATATCCCTGATGAATATGGATGCAAAAAATCTCAATAAGATACTAGCAAATAGAATTCAACAGCTTATAAAAAGAATCATTCACCACGTCAAGTGGGATTCATTCCTGGGATGCAGGGCTGGTTCAACATTCGCAAATCAATCAATGTGATACATCACATTAATAAAAGAAAAGATAAGAACCATATGATCCTGTCAATCGATGCAGAAAAGGCCTTTGACAAAATCCAGCACCCTTTCTTAATAAAAACGTTTGAGAAAGTCGGAATAGAAGGAACATACTTAAACATCATAAAAGCCATTTATGAAAAGCCCACAGCTAACATCATCCTCAATGGGGTAAAACTAAGAGCTTTTTCCCTGAGATCAGGAACACGACAGGGATGCCCACTCTCACCGCTGTTGTTTAACATAGTGTTGGAAGTTCTAGCATCAGCAATCAGACAACAAAAGGAAATCAAAGGCATCCAAATTTGCAAAGATGAAGTCAAGCTTTCACTTTTTGCAGATGACATGATACTATACATGGAAAATCCGATAGACTCTACCAAAAGTCTGCTAGAACTGATACATGAATTCAGCAAAGTGGCAGGATACAAAATCAATGTACAGAAATCAGTTGCATTCTTATACACTAACAATGAACCAACAGAAAGACAAATAAAGAAACTGATCCCATTCACAATTGCACCAAGAAGCATAAAATACCTAGGAATAAATCTAACCAAAGATGTAAAATATCTGTATGCTGAAAACTATAGAAAGCTTATGAAGGTAATTGAAGAAGATATAAAGAAATGGAAAGACATTTCCTGCTCATTGATTGGAAGAATAAATATTGTCAAAATGACAATACTACACAAAGCTATCTACACATTCAATGCAATCCCAATCAAAATTGCACCAGCATTCTTCTCAAAACTAGAACAAGCAATCCTAAATTTCATATGGAACCACAAAAGGCCCCGAATAGCCAAAGTAATTTTGAAGAAGAAGACCAAAGCAGGAGGCATCACAATCCCAGACTTTAGCCTCTACTACAAAGCTGTCATCATCAAGACAGCATGGTATTGGCACAAAAACAGACACATAGACCAATGGAATAGAATAGAAACCCCAGAACTAGACCCACAAATGTATGGCCAACTCATCTTTGACAAAGCAGGAAAGAACATCCAATGGAAAAAAGACAGTCTCTTTAACAAATGGTGCTGGAAGAACTGGACAGCAACATGCAGAAGGTTGAAACTAGACCACTTTCTCACGCCATTCACAAAAATAAACTCAAAATGGATAAAGGACCTGAATGTGAGACAGGAAACCTACAAAACCCTAGAAGAGAAAGCAGGAAAAGACCTCTCTGACCTCAGCCGTAGCAATCTCTTACTCGGCACATCCCCAAAGGCAAGGGAATTAAAAGCAAAAATCAATTACTGGGACCTTATGAAGATAAAAACCTTCTGCACAGCAAAGGAAACAACCAACAAAACTAAAAGGCAACCAACGGAATGGGAAAAGATATTTGCAAATGACATATCGGACAAAGGGCTAGTATCCAAAATCTATAAAGAGCTCACCAAACTCCACACCTGAAAAACAAATAACCCAGTGAAGAAATGGGCAGAATACATGAATAGACACTTCTCTAAAGAAGACATCCAGATGGCCAACAGGCACATGAAAAGATGCTCAACGTCGCTCCCCATCAGGGAAATACAAATCAAAACCACACTCAGATATCACCTCACGCCAGTCAGAGTGGCCAAAATGAACAAATCAGGAGACTATAGATGCTGGAGAGGATGTGGAGAAACGGGAACCCCCTTGCACTGTTGGTGGGAATGAAAATTGGTGCAGCCACTCTGGAAAACAGTGTGGAGTTTCCTCAGAAAATTAAAAATAGACCTACTCTTGACCCAGCAATAGCACTGCTAGGAATGTACCCAAGGGATACAGGAGTACTGATGCATAGGGGCACTTGTACCCCAATGTTTATAGCAGCACTCTCAACAATAGCCAAATTATGGAAAGAGCCTAAATGTCCATCAACTAATGAATGGATAAAGAAATTGTGGTTTAAATACACAATGGAGTACTACGGGGCAATGAGAAAGAACGAAATATGGCCCTTTGTAGCCATGTGGATGGAACTGGAGAGTGTGATGCTAAGTGAAATAAGCCGTACAGAGAAAGATGTTTTCACTCTTATGTGGATCCTGAGAAACTTAACAGAAACCCATGGGGGAGGGGAAGGAAAAAAAAAGAGGTTAGAGCGGGAGAGAGCCAAAGCATAAGAGACTCTTAAAAACTGAGAACAAACTGAGGGTTGATGGGGGGTGGGAGGGAGGGGAGGGTGGGTGATGGGTATTGAGGAGGGCACCTTTTGGGATGAGCACTGGGTGCTGTATGGAAACCAATTTGACAATAATTTTCATATATTGAAAAATAAAATAAAATAAAATGTACATAAAAGAAAAAGATCTGCAAATACCAAGTCCATATTGAAAAAGGAGAACAGAGAAGGCCTTGTACCAGCAGATCCCAGGGCATGCTCCAAGCTTCAGTCACAGGAATGGTGGGGGACACTGCCTTGCTTCCAAAGGAAGGTACCATGGATTGTCTGTGGAGGCCGTGGGTAAAGTAGTCTGAGTGGAGAAATCTGAATGTGCATTCCTGCCTGACCTGGAAAAAGCAGGCTCCAAATGGATGAAAGAGTTAAAAGGAAAAGGTCCTTGATGTTTGTTTAGTAGGAGAAGGCCATGAAGAATAATTTCATGGCCTTGGTAGCCTCGGGGTCATACATGGGCCCCAGAAAGCACAAACTTCAAGACTAAAATTTATGAACTCGAATGCGTTGCAAATAAAGCATTTCTGTTAAACAAATCCATTGTGGCAAAGGTCAAAACTATTTTCAGCAACACCACTGAGACGTGACTTGCCATTTTCACTCTCACTCATGTGACTTTGCCCAGGTTACTTGTGACAAATGACAAGATACTTGAAACAAAACTGCTAAGGGAAGAATCACTAAAACATCCTGGGAAGTCCAGCAAACCAACAAGAAAGACAGAGTAAGCCTGTAAAGACAGTGGATGAGTGATAGTGATTAGCAATTTTCATGGGGCAGGGGATAACAAACTTCTCGAAAGACCCTGAAGTTCATCAGCCATTGAAAATGCAGATGAGCGCAAGAGGTATTCTTCATTGGAGAAGAATTAGAAAGAAGGATAATGATAAGTGTTGGCAGAAATGCAGGACACAAGCCTCCCCTGTGTGCTGCAGGTGGGAATGTCAAGCAAGCACAGATATTCTGGAGTGCCTTCTAGCAATTCTTCCTCAAATAAAATATTTCATACCTACAACCCAACAGTTTCCCTTCCAAGTAAATAGCCAGGGCAGTTCTTGGCAGAACAGTGAGAAGCTATGTGTATGTGTGCTCTGTGGGGCCCTTCCTGTGGGGGAAGAGTGCTGGAGCCGGGTGCTGTGGTCAGAAGTAAGGATTAGATGTACACTACACAGACTGGAGGCATGTGGAAACATGGCACCAAGTGACACCGATGCCAAACAGAGCAAGGGCCTCGGTCCACATCTCTGTATTTAAATTAAAATCACACACCACACAGACTTGCTAGAAGATACTTCGGGAATCACCAGGGCACAGGTGCACAAGGACAGAAATAAATGACACCAAAGCAGCTGTCTTTTGGCGGGGGGGGGGGGGAGAGGGCGGGGTGAAGAATGGAATAGAACACTGCCTCCCACAGGCCCTCAGTGACAGCGTTTCATGGGCTTAGGGCTATGAGTCACCACACGTCCTGTGCAGTGGAGTCCCTACAGCCAGGAAGGAGTGAACGAATGTGTGCATGTCCCATTACTCTCTTGCCAGGTACCCTCTAATGTTTTATATCTCTAGGAAATAATATTCAAATTCCATCAGGTGTTATAAGATCTGCCCTGCCGGCTATCTGTCCTTCTCCTGAGTTCCCATCACTCCAGCCTCCTGCCTCTTTCTCAAGCCAGCCAAGTGCCTCAGGGCCTGTGTGCCAGCCCCCTATGCCTGCCTGCCTGGCCCATCTCATCCCCGTAGATTTCCTGTGACTTCTTCTCCCCTTTCAGTTCCTACCTGAAATAATGCCTGTCAGGGAGCCATTTTCTGAGCTGCCACCACAGTTGGCCCCTTGAGCCGCTTACTGGGTCAGCACTCCATCTCAAGCCTCTATAAGCACAGACCGCACCATGGTATTTTCTAGTTCCTTAGTTATCTATACACACTCTGCCCGCCCGTGTCCTCCACCAGAAGGGAGGACTCATAACATTGCAGTTGTCTCCTCTACAGGATTGGCCCAGTGGGTACATCAGGCTTTGCTGCTGAACAAAGGAAGGGGCCAGGCCAGGAAAGTTTGTGTCCATTTTCAAAACACAGAAAATAAGCAGTGCATGGGGGTCCTTCTCAGACCAGGACTTCCTGGTCTCCACGCTGGGGACATGTGGGGCAGGCACATTCTGCCTGGAGATACCTAGGAGATACCAGTAGCAACCACTCAGTTGTGATAATCAAACTGTGTGCAGACATTGCCAAATGTCCCCTTGGGATGACTGCAAGTGAGGGCCACTCTGGGAACTGGGATGGTCTTTTCTACTTTAAATGAAGCTAGCCCTGGCCTGCATACTACCAGACCCCTGCACACATTGCCCCACCTCACCTTTGTAGAGAGAGAGAGAGACCCTGATGCAGGCATCCCCTTCCCTGGCCAGGGGTATAACTCAAGGCTGGTGGGTGCCTTGAGTCCCATAGCCTGTGGGCTGGCCCCATGGAACTATCTCAGCTGCAGACTCTAAGCCATTTTGGGCATGGTTACCTGTCACCTGGTTGGAAGCCGGGAGGGCCCTCTCTCCTCCTGCAGTGGCACAGACTAGTGAGAGAGTGGCTCTCAGTGGACAGCAGATCTGGAAGGTCCACCACCCCTGAGCAAGCCAAGCAGGACAAGGGCAGGGAGAGCTTCTAACACCGTCCTTCCTTCCCTTGTGCCCCCTCTGGCCTTTGCCACATTCCTCCCTGCTGGCAGGCCCCAGAAGGACCGGGCCACTAACAGAAGCCTGGAGGAACCCATGTTCCCATCAGGTCAGCCAGGAGAGCTCACGGAGCCAAGCAGTTACCCATTCCTCAGCCATTTCATCTGTCAAACTGAAGCCTTTCTCTGGGAGCCTTTCCTTGGGCTGGGTGAGGCCCTTGTTTGCAATTTAAATGTGGCCTCATGTATGTGGCCTCATAACTGTGGCCTCAATCCTTGCTCCTCCAAAAAGGCTGGGGCTTGGGCTGGCCCTCCTCAGCAGCTGGGCCTCAGCCAGGAGAAGAAACTGATCTAATAGGCCTTTCTCCTGCTAATTGTAGCATTTAGTGTCACAGAATGGGGACTTCCTGTGGGGGGGGCAGTGCCTGGCACACAGGGCTATTCCCAGCTCCTCAGGCTGAAGTGCTGCCCCAGGAAGATGGGGGGGGGCACCACTAGCCCTCACCGCCCTCCTGGCCAAACTTCAAGGCGGGGGTGGGGTGGGAGAGTGGCCAGGCATGCTTCTCAGGGATGTAGTGGCAGGTGTGTGCTGGAGCAGTTGGGGCCAGAAGCCACACAGATGACCCTGGGCTGTGACATGTGCCCCCCCCCAAGAGGGGGACTGACTGGAGCCAGAGCCAGACCATGTTTCTGCCTGAGTGTGAGTGCATTCAGGAGGGCAGAGGCACGGAACATCTGATGGTATGACATGAAGTCATCTAGAAGCAAATTACCTCCAGACAGGAGGGAGTCATTTCCCAGTGTGGTTCCTCTTCTCCTTCATTCTTTGTGCTTCCAGAGCCCCCGTATGTGGTAACCCATCTGGGACCCTCACCAGTGCAGAGGCTGTGGACCCTCACCAAGTGCACCTGCTGGCGATACAGACCACAGCATAGCTAACTTTGAGCTTTCCCAGGCAGTGAACTATGTCTTAGAGGCAGGGCAGCGTCAGTGCCCCCTTTTACTGATTTGGTCCTTGAACAAATCTTTGTGAAAGCCTCCAGGAGGGCCTGACAGTCCAGAGGGGAGAGTCTCCCACCCACCCGTGTGAGAGCAAGTATTTTACTACACTTTCAGGGGGAGTGTTCTGCAGGCCAGCCCGTGCAGGAACCACCTGGAACAAGGTCTACACAGGGAATCAGCTTAGGGTCCTAGATGCTCCCTTGGGGAAGGTAGGGAGGAGGGCATCAGACATTGGCTATAGGCAAAGGGCCCTCTGGTGGAGGCAGTCCATGAGCCCAAGGGCTAGAAAGAGGCTGAAGAATAGGATAGGGAGAAGCTGTAGGCAGAGACCAGACCAGAGAGGCTGTGCTGTTGACTCTGACCTTGCTGAGAGCACCCAGAGCCACTGAAAGGTCCCACTCAGTGAGGGACCCCCTTGGATACCTATCAGTTTTGCTTTATGAAAGGATCTTCCTCTACCAAGTGGAGAATGGATGGGAGGTGGACACAGGAAACTGTGGTGTCCATGGTGTGGGGAGGGCTGTGAGCAGCCTGGCACTGTGACAGGCTGCTGTGAGGAGGGGACAGTGCTGGCAGTGATCCTGGGGCTTCCAGCTTGCATAGCTACAGGGACATTCATCTTTTAAGTGCCCATGGAGGTGTGCAATGACAGAGGCCATGGAGGGGGACTGTGGGGCAGGTAATGGGAATGTGGGTCTGGAGGGTGGAGGGCCCAGCTGGAGAGACATTTGGGAGACAGGGCTCCACACATGGTGCAAGAAGCCACAGGTGCTAGGGGAGCAGCTCAGAGAGAGGAGCCAGCCTCAAGATGGTTCCTGAGGAGATCAGTGTTAGGGCTGAGTCTGGAGGGACAGCCTGGGAAGGAGATGGCAATGGTGTGACAGCCAGGAGGCAGGTGACTACAGCACCTGGAACCAACACTCGGTTCCCTAACTTTGGGCAGCAGATGGCCACTGGCCTAACAGTGACTCCCCTGGTACGCACCTGCAGGATATCTCTTTACCAGCCACCTTTACCCAGGGCCAGCAGGGAGAGGCCCCTTTCCCACACTGCCTTCCCTCTACTTCCGTTTTGCCCTTGAAATTTGGGGCAGCAAAGAGGCGCTCCCTGCAGCATGTGCAGGAAGAAACCAGATCAACTCCCATGGGGAGGTCTTGTCCTTGCTATTTCATAACCTCACAAGGGTGGAAAATCTCCCCAATCTTAATGGAAAGCCAGTAAGCTTAAAAATAGCCTTGAATAGGCTGAGATGAGAAAACAAAGAGGCTGTCAACATGGGAGTTGTGGAGGAGGCAAGGTGCCTGGAGAACCCCATGCAGACAGCAGTTCTCTGCCGCCGTTTATTGGGCTCGGATGCCCAGCCTCAAGGAACTCAGCTCAGCCTTCCCGATTAGCAGTTCAAACAGGCCTCAAAGGCTCTAAAGGGGTTAACTGCAGGACCTCAGACTCCTCTGCTTGCTAATTTTTAAACACAGCTGAGCTGGGAACGCACTTCCCAGAAGGCCCTGAGAGGGACTCTGCACAGCCCCCAACCTCACTTTGCCAGGAATCCTCGAGCATCCAGAACAAAGCGTCCCATTCCCTTGGCCGGCTGCTTGTTCAGCCTGAGACAGGACTTCTTCCGCAAAGCTTCTGCCCTCCATCCACACCTGGTGGACTTTAATGCATGGCCCTGACTCACCAGTGAACCCCGGAGGGAGGAGTGGCTCAGACTCTTGTGTCCCCTGTAAGCTCCCAGTCGGAGGAGGGCTCTGGGACACATGCTCCAGCCTTAGCCACTGGGATGGGGTGGAAACCCCTTAGAAGTCTAACAGATCACCCCCTTGTACCCACATTCTTAACACACACCCATAACTTGTGCACTAAAATACACATTCAGGCCCACCCTGTGCCACCCACACACAGTGCCCACAGTTCTTTCCCCTCGTGTCACTTCTTGCTCAAACCCCAGCCCCTGCAGCACTTTCTTCATGATGGAGGTGGAGACGCTGCTGGGCCCCATAGCCATTCCTGGGGCCCCCATCCTGGCCTCTGCTCTCACACTGGTCCCACTACTGGCCGTGGGACATTCTCAAGTGTGGGAGACATGTCACCTGCAAAACAGTCAGCCCAGCAGCAACGGCACTCCTGGACTTCCTAGTGCCTCAACTTCCTCAAGTTCCACTAGTTATCCTCCAAACAGCCCTACAGGGAGGGAGTGCTGTCTGCATAAGTGGGCACAGCAAAGAGCAACCTGGCCACACAAAGCTGAGTGTGTCACCCAAGACCGCTGGGCAGTGACAGCGCAGGACTTAGCCCAGTCTCGGGGGACACCAGCTCACTGAGTCCTCTTGCTCTTGGGGTGGGCCACAGGGTCCCCTATCTTAACCTTGGAAGAGAGAAAAAGTCACTGCTGCAGAACCAAGAGAGGGAGGAGACACAGGGCTCACCCAGCTCTTCTCAGCCCTTGCACAGGCCATGGCTTCATAAGTAGCCTGTCTCCATGTGCCACATGGCCTGCCACAATCCCTGTCATTGAAGAAGGCGGCCTGGGAGCCCAAGAGGGATGCTTGAGGCCACAACTACACACATGGAGGGTCAGCTGCCACCCTGAATGGGATCCTTCCCACTGCATGGGCTGTTAGGGCACCAGATGCCACCCCCAGCTTCCCGTAAAACTACAAAGGGCAGCTGTCCCTGGAAGCCACTCGTCTGGCACTGCCCTCCCTGACTGGCTATTTGCCCTGCTGCCCCTCACATTCCAGCTTCTGGGGCCACAGGCCATTTGTTGGCTTATGTTTTGGTCCTGAAATGTTTGGATGTTTGAGAATCCAGAAGATAGCCCACTAACAGATTTCTGATTCATGGATTCATTAATCCTGCTGTCCCCCTGTGCAGGTCCAGTGCTGGGAAACCTGGACCATTGGATGAGCCCCTCTGTGAGCTCCAAGGCTGGCAGATGAGGCAAAGGAGTAAATCCAAGACTGAGGTGGGAAATGTGGGGCGGCATGCCAGCTGGCCGGGGCAAGGCACCAGGGCTCAGGAGAGCAGGTGGTTCTCCAGACACTTTCCACTTCTAGGGCTCTGCTGAGAAGCCTGGAGGGAGGAAGAGTAAGGGGCACAGGTCTCTGAAGGCATGTACCCTGACGGGCAGAGCTGCCCCCTCCTCTGCCCTCCACTTCCCAAGGTGGGACTCTTCCCAAGGCCACCAAAAAGGCCTCAGGCTCGAAGGTGTGGAGCACCCCAAGAGAAGCATTGAGTTCCAGGTTTATAGGAACATCCCCCAAGAACTGACTTCAAAGCTGCTCCCCCTGACCCCCTGCACGAAAGTCAGCAGACAGAGCTATTTGAACATTAAAAGGGGAGGCTTCTGGCTCTTCCCAGTCACCTGTGCCTCACAGCTTTTCTCCTCGGAGTCTCAAAGGCTCATCTGGACAGACAGGTGGGGGCCAAACTTCTCAGCTCGCACGCAGTCCACCACAATGGAAGGGGGTGGTGGTAACTGCTCCTCAAAATCCTGCAGAAGGTACCCCTGCCTCCCAGGCCTCCAGGGGTCCTCTTCTGGGTCCTGTGGCCCCCACTGTCCTGGTCATACTTTGCCATTTCCCAGGGCTCGTCCAAACAGAGCCAGCGTACCCTCCAGCCCCCACAGTTAGTTGGAGGGGTAAGCAGAGAACGCAGCCCCTCCCCCAGATCAGCTTCAGACTTGCTGCATGACCTTCAGCCTGTCATCTCACCCTTGGGCACCTCTGCAGAAGGGCTGAGCCTGGCTTTAATGGGGGTTGGCTGAGTCTGCAGGTGTGGCGTAGTGGAAGCCCACGGTGCTACAAAACAGCAGCTCCAGGCCACCCAGTTTGGATCCCAGCTCTAGTGCATATGGGGGGGGGGGGTGTCAGTGAGGTGGGCCACCTCCTCTCTCTGCCTCACTTTCCTCATCTCTACACTGAAATTAAAACCAGCAGGTACCTCTTGGGATTATTGGACCTGTTTTAAGGGGCCGACTTGGGCCCAGCATCCAAGAGAGCACCTGGCTTGGAGGCAGGGAGCATGTGGAAGGCCATAACCAGGGTCACCAGGCTTGGCTGCCCACATCCTGTGACTTGTGAGGGCACATGTGGGGGCTGGGACCCCATGCACACACTGAGGGCCAGTAAACAGCAACAGATGTTGCAACTTGGGAAGTTTTCCCTGCACAAGAGCAAGGCCTCCAGGAGTCCATTTGAGTAACCTGCTGGGCTGTCCAGAGGCCTCAGTTTCCACATCTAAGCAGAGGCTTATTATGGTGCCTCCCTCCCAGATCAGACAGCATAGGCAGGAGGGCCCCCACATAAGCTGATGTGCCACATGGAGCCTCTAGTGTCTGTGTGGGCCCTTGCCTCTACCCCACCAGGAGTGACTCTGTCCCACCTTGCAGCTACAAAATGTTATTCATGTAGGTAGCCACAGGGCCAGGGTCCCACACCTACGTGTGAGGAGCCTGCTGGTGTGCCCATCTGGTGGGAAGCACACTGATCTTGAGGGCTTCCCATTCAGGCTACAGTTCTGGGTTAATGAAGGCCCTCTGGCCCCTGTCCATCACCAGTGATACAGTGGGGCCCCATGTGACATGGCTGGGCCCCCAAAGTGGGAAACCCATGGTTATGAGTGTGACAGGTCATGCTGTGTATGCTGTAGGGGTTTGAGAACCCCCATTGGCAAGGAGACAGAACGCATGTTCCCATGAGTCAAGCTAGCCGCCCCACACAGGGGGTGTTCTGTCTAGATGGGGGACCTGTGCAGGCAACCCCTTCCCTGTCTGACCATCAGACCAGCTGCACCAGTAGAGAGCACTGTCACCCAACCTGTAATTCCCACAGGTTGTCCCAAGAGGCACACATTTTAAAGCCAGGAAGCAGGAGTACCTGAGGCAGAGTGGGGGAAGGAAGTTGTGAATGAATAGGGCAGGAGTTTAAAAACCAAAGCCAGTTCACTTTTTATTCCATCCCTTGGAGCAACCACAATGTCCTGGGTAGATTAGGAACACAAATCCACTTGCTGAAAGAGACAAACGTCTGTGCAAAGCCCTAATCTATGTCTTGGGAACCCTCTGGAGGAGGCTGGAGAGGGCAGCCCCCGCTGTGACCAGAGCAGCTTGCAAGAAGATAGTGAAGCAGATGTGCAAGGTAGCCATGGGGCTCCTCCTGGGTCCCTCTGCTGAAGCAAGTCCTTGGTCTCAGTCACCAGCTCCCAGCCAGGCCAGCAATCCTATCCTCCCCCTAGAAAACCCGAGCCTCAACTTTGGTGCCACAGACACCTCTGCGAGAGGTTTTCCTCTGCCAGAGAATCACTTCAGGGACACCAAGGAAGCAAATCTATTGCTTTTTGTAACACCTAACAGTGGAAATGAAGGAAAAGAGGAGAGGTCAGCCAGAAAGTTCTGGAACATAGTCTCTTTGCCAAAGGAGCATGTGTCCCAGTGAGAGAGGATGCTTTGGGAATCTGTGAGGACCGAGCCCCTGGGGACATCCTGGAGCCCGTCTTATGCTGGCAGCTCCAGGCCCTCACACACGCCTGGGCTGCCTCAGAGGAGAGGCCACAGAGATAGAAATGGGGCAGGTCACCCCAGCCACATCAGTTCCCCTTTTGTTAGGTTACTTAATCCAGTCAGTGGATATTGGGCACAGTGGATAAATGGACAGCTGCCTGTCTCCCAACCAAGACCAGACAGCCCCCACAGCTCTGCTCTCCACAGCCCAGTGTGCCTCCTTCTCTGGGGGAAGGCCTCTTGAAAGCCTGTGTGAAAGGGTTCCCAAGTTGCGAGACAAGTTAATGAGTTATTGCTCTAAACAATGTCTTGATAAAGGGGATAAATGAAATTAGCTGGTGTTGACTACGGAGAGATAGGGTTGCCAGGGAAATGCTTGTAAGTGGAAAGAAACAAAAGGCTCTCATAAGGTTTTGTCTCTCTCAGAAAAATGCAGTGGAGAGTGTATCTTGGTCATTCTTTTGTGTTTATGGTTTGGAAGACAGAGGCAGCTGTGAGCGTGGGGTCAGGGAGAGGACGTAAACAAAGCTGGTGTGTGAAGTGGAGGTTGAGGTCCAGGCGTGCTGAGTGGGTGCAGCTGTCCTGGAGCCCAGGACATCTGGGCCAACCTGGTGCTCAACCTGGGAGCAAGCCTGGAGGCCCCAAGGCCTGGGTCAGGCTCTGGGCCCTTCCAAGCTGTGAGTACCAAGACAGGAATGTGACTGAGGCTCCCAGGAGCAGAGATGAAGAGCAGATAGGATCAAGTAGTATTTCAGGGCAGAATTCACCATCTCAGTCAGTATATAGGGGGATTTTATTTCTTTAATTCTTGCTCTGTGTTATAAATCTCTGCATCTTGTCAGCAGTTAGAAATGTTTACTCAGACTAAGCTCTGTGTTTTAACAAGTCATGTTTTAATAAGAAAACCATCTTTGCTGGAATCATAATGCAATTCCTCCTTTTTCTCAGCCAGCCAGGGCCCCCAGGACCAGCCTTGCAGGTGGTGACAGGCACAGTGGACTAAAGGAAATACTGGCCTTCACATGGCTTATCTTGCAAACTAAATGCCACTTCCCATCCTCAGGCCAGCAGGGCAGTGCCAGGACCCCCCACCCTGTCCCTCCGTCCCTGTCCCTCTGCTCTCACACCCACAGCACTCCAGTTTTTTATAGAAGCCTTCAGTCAGGTGTTGGCCTCATTCCTAACACTGCATCATCCCCACACCTCCTGAGATGGTGAGCCTGGGAACAGGAAGATCTAATGGCTGACAGGAGGAGACTTGCCATTAAGAGGCAGGGGGCAGACTTCCTGCCTGGGGAGGACAGGACTCTGGCCACCAGGAACAGTCAGCATCCAGTCCAGTGGCAGGAAGACTCAGGGCTTCAGCATGTACAGCTCTCTGAGCACCTCCCCAGATGCCACCACTTTCTGTCCAGGAACATCTGCCTTCACCAAGCCTCGGTCTCTTGATTTATAAAAACCAAAATAGCCTCTCTGTACAAGGCCCCTGGAGGATCATCACACTTCATGCATTTGATTTGTCTGCACTTTTAGAATGGCAACAAAAGGGAGTGGGCCTTGGGTAAGAGATTCTTTGTGATTAGAGACCTTGGGTGGACACTGGACTCCCATCTGCTGTGGCCTGTAGAATGACATGAGCCCTGGAGGAAGAGCATGGCTCTCCAAAAATAGTTCTGAGGCCTCATAACTGCTCCAAGACTGCCACAGGCAATGTGGCTCCAGCAGGTCCTCCTGGATGATGGATCACAGCCAGGATCCTATACATGACAGACCTGGGCACAAATCTCCCTCGCTTGTTTATTTATTTATTCATCAAACATTCACAGAGGAGCCATGATGAGTTCCACATGGATTGAGCACTGAAGATAACAACACTGAACAGAAAGGCCAGTTTTTGCCCTCACCAACCTCTCAAATTTTCAGGAGACAGCTAGGAAACGAACACAAATAAACACTGGGTGACATTAATAATGGGAGACAGGGTATGGGGTTCTTGGTGGCCCAGTGTGAGGTGGGGACATTTCATCTAAGACCCATAGGGTGAGTCTCTCCCAGCCTGAGGAAGGGGAGAGGAGTGGGAGAGAGCTCAGCTTGCTTAAAGGAATACCAAGAGAATGTCTGAGGCACCACTGTGACTTCATTAGATCTACCACTCAAGGGTCACTATGAGCAATGTGACCCTGGGCCCTAGACTTAACCTTTCAAGCTTCAGATTGATTATGTATAAACCAAGAGTGATAATGTTCTTACTTCAAAAGCTTCTCTGATGTTGCAGATTAGTGAGATCATGTTTATAAAGTGTTTAGGGCAGTGCCTGACTAAGGGGAAGTAGGAGGAATCATCTCTGAAGATTGTTCTTTTTTTTATTAAAAAAATTGTTTTAATCTTTATTTTTGAGAGAGAGACAGCATGTGAGCAGGGGAGGAGCAGAGAGAGAGAGAGACACAGAATCTGAAGCAGGCTCCAGGCTCTGAGCTGTCAGCACGGAGCCTCACACAGGACTCAAACTCACGAACTGTGAGATCATGACCTGAGCCGAAGTCAGACATTCAACTAACTGAGCCACCCAGACTCCTTGTTCGAAGATTATTTTTTTTATCCCAGAGTGTGCAGAGCTGGGGAGTTTTTTTTTCACCTAAATTGACAGTGGCTGGCCTCTGAGAAGGCAGGGCTGCCCCTGGCTGGTCTCCTAGGCCTGCACAGGGCCTGGCACGCTCACTCACATCTCCCTTGTGGGAGAACACACACACAGGGAGAGGCAGAACCCTCTCTTCCATCTGCTTCAGGGTAGTGCAGAACCTTAGAGCCTGCAGCTCTAAGAGCCCAGACCCTGCATATATCCACCTTGGGGGAGCCCATGGGAGTTGCAGACCTGAGCTGCCCCTTTCCTGTCTTAGCTCAGGGTGTGTGGGTGGGGGTTGGGGGGTACAGTTTGAATCATCCAGAGAACTGGAAAGGTAAGTCCCGTTCAGGCTTCACAGGCAGGCCCAACCCAGACCAGGTGGGGGCCTTTATGAAGCCCCATTTCCTATCAAGGGAGCCTCAGGCCATGAAGGTTCACTGATTGCACCCCTCCTCTAGAACTCTCATGGGGATCTGTGCAGTAACCCTGGCTCCAAGAACCATCCTCTCCATTCAGGTGAGTAGGGAGCTTCAAGACAATTAGGGGTCACATGGCAAGAAGGACAGGGGCAGATGGAGTTGAGTGGGCTGGTGGTGAGATGAGGTACTAGGAGAGAGTGAGGCCCTCTCTGGGGGGAGCACTCAAGGCAGGAATGAACCCATCTCTGCCCCCACAAGATGGCCCCAGGGCTCCCCATCCCCCACATCTTTTCCACAGGGAGATGGCTTGCTTACTTCTAGCCCACTCTTCATCCAGCACCAGCGACATGGAAGGGCTTTCTTTCTGTGTCCTGCTAACACTCAGAAATAGAGCCATTGTCAAAAATTTTTTCACAAGAAAGAAATTGTACCATTTGTGACAGCAGGGGTGAACATGGAGGACAATGAAATAAACCAGATGCAGGACACATGCTTGGTGATGCCAGTTATGTGAGGGCTCCAGAACAACCAGACCCCTGGGAGCAGGGGGCTGAGTGGCAGTGGCAGGCGGGGCTAGGACCAGTCCCAGGGTGCAGGGCCCTCATTCAGCTACACTTCATGGTCTCCTTCACAACCTCCTAGGAGGGCGGTTTTTGTGTGGAGTGCCCTTCTGAAATAATAATAATACAGATGATAAAGCGGGCAAGAGCTGATGGAGAGTTTATGGCCTAGATCTCGGGGATGGTCTCATGGGCGTGTACCTCTCTCCAAACTCCTCATGCCTCCCTGTTCATCATTAACAGATTTGGTATGCCAGTCATACCTCAGTCAAGTGGCTAAAAAAAGGAGATTAAAAAAAACAAAAGAATTTTTCACTGGAAAATTTTTTTGAGTATCTATTTTTAAATAATCACATTCTTAATTAAATCATCCAGAGCCTCTCTAGTGGACCCCGGCCTCCACCAATGTCCAAATCTGGCAAGGCTGGATTACACAGGAACACACCCCTGTTTCATCCATAATAATGCAAGCCAACCTAAAGAAAATATTAGTGACTGGGGTTCACCATTTCTAAAAGTCCAAGCCTGGGTGGGGTCAGGTCAAGAATGCATGGAGACAGGGCAGCCTGAGTGAGTCTTCAAAGAATGATGTTGAGTGAAGCATCGATTTCACAAGGTCCCACGTTGTACAGTACCACTTACAAAGCATTCTTGTAAGGAAAGACTCAAAGAAGGACATAATGGATGGGCTGTTGCTGGCAGCTGAGGATATGGCAGGGTTGAGGGAGCATGTATGGCCCTGAGAGGTGACAGGAGGGACCCTGCAGGGGACAGGAGCTCCTCTGGATCAATGTCTGCATCCTACCAGTGATCATCCTACAGTTTACAAGATGTCACTGTGGGGGAGAACTGGGCAAAGGACACACGGAATTGATTGTAAGAACAACTGCATGTGAATCCATGATTCAGAATAAAAAGTTTAATTTAAAAAAAATCGTGATGCACATACTAAAAAAATCAATGATCCTAAGTATACCCAATAATGAATTTTAAAATGTACAAACTCTACCCTAAGTGCCAAGAAATACTGAGGGACATTACAGCTCCTTTGAACAGACAAACCTTTTCTATTTGTGGCTAGAAAGGCTGTTTTTGTGAAGAATATAATTCTGAGTTAATCTAAATATATCCCAGCTTCAGCAGAAAATGCCATCCCGACTACAGAGGGTTAACACACACACACACACACACACACACACACACACACACACACACTTTCCTAATCAGACAAGCTGATCCTGAAGTCTCTGTGAACACAGGGCACATGTCTGTGTGTGCTGCAAACTTCTGAGAAAACATCATCTGGAGCTCTTTGGCAGCAGCTGGCCCTGTGATCTAGAAAGGCAGTGGATTTTAGAGTGCTTGTTATCATAGTCTCTATGAGTGCACCTGAATTTTTTTCTGAGGCCAGTTTGACTCATCCAAACCCCCCTTTCCATGGCCTTGTCAGGTACCCACTACTGTAAAGGTGCTCATGGCCTGGCCCTCACTGTCATCTTCCTGCATGTAGGTGGCAGTCTCTAGGCTTCACACAGGAGTCTGTTCAACCCTCCCAGCAGCACTTTGGAAGGCATGCTTTCCTATTATCCCCATTTTACAGATGGGGAGACCAAGACCCTAGCTCCATGCCTTGATCAATGTCCACCCAGTAGGGGGTGGTGTGGTCAGGGTTTGAACTTGGGCTGTTGCTCCAGAATCTGCCTTTAACCATGACTTTTTGTTTCCAAGTCGGGAAAGTAGAACACAAAGCAAAAGGACAGGGGACCGGGGACCTGGGGAAGTGCTCTTCTGGGCCAGGTTTGTAAGGACACATGTAGCCTGGACAAGACAGGGAGACAGTCCCTGCTCTCCAAGTTGAGACATGGTGCCATTTTGACTTCAGCCAGAATGTGCATTGGGTCAGGGCTTTCCTTCTGGTGAGGGTGTAGAGGTGGGGCTGGCTAGATTTCCTGTCTGTTACCGTTTTCTCCTGAATTTACTTTTCCTAATGTGTCCTGAAGTGTCAGTGGGAAACAGCCCCTGGGTCAGTCCCACACCCTCTGAGTGGCTGGATCCTGCTATGTGAGTGAGACATT